>NC_084489.1:8742500-9366250 GCF_030035675.1 Rhineura floridana | reverse complement strand
GTTTGTGAAGGGTGCTGAGAGGAGACTCCTGTTCCCCTGACAGAGCTCTAGTGGCCAGAGTGGTCACCATATGCTCAGAGGCACGTTACCAAATTCTTCCAAGCTACACAGCAAGTGGATTGGACTGTGAAAGACCAACCCAAATGGTGTTTGCATGTTTACAGATATGTAGGGCAGTACAATAGCTCAGAGAGGAGGTCAGGTCTCCTGCTCCCCTGGTGCATTCACTATAGCTGCCCAATTTCCCTTTTTTTTAAAGTTTGATAGAAATATCTGTTGGCTATGGGTACATTCTTAAACTGCAAAGTTTTTTGCCTATTAGTGTCTTCTTCTTCTTCTTCTTCTTCTTCTTCTTCTTCTTCACCTCCTCCTCCTCCTCCTGCTTATCCACACTCTCATGTAATACCAGGAATATACTCTTTAACATTTTGTTGCAGGACCCCAGTTATTCCTTCTGTTTCCCTCTATCAAACCTTCCCATGCTTTTATGCACATATAGCAAAAAGTGTACCACCTCCACACAAGAAGGAGATATCAACAGATTTGGGGTAGCCACAACATTTGCAGGGGTACTAAACTGTAAGAAAAGAAAATCCCTACCTCCTCCCCATAACTTGCTGAAGCTTCAGTGGCCGTGGAGTATTGACTGACTGAAAGGGAGGGAGTGAAACCTGATGGGTGGGGGAATGGAGTGGCTGGAAAAGGAGGATGGAGGAAGAGACAAAAAGATGCTTTAAAAAGGTAAAAGAACTACGTCATTGTTTGAATATGTCGTTTTCTGATTCACACTGGGAAACTGTTTTTAAATGTACCCAAGGGAATGTGACCATAGAAATAGCTGGGATTTGGCATCTGTGAGACCATTCCCCATTAAAGTAAAACACAATATGGAGTACCCCCCTCAAAAAAAGCCAGGCCATTGAGGGCTCAGCATGCTCAGTGGACACTTAATGCTAACTGACAGCTAGCACAGGGAGGAGATAAAAACTATGGTGTGAGGTGTCATTGGCTGGAACCCTGAGCAAAGCACTACATGTTGCAACATTTTGTTGCAGGGCCCCATTTGTATATACTAATAACAAACTCCTCTGAGTGTCTGTCCTTGTGTAGCAAAAGCAGAACCACTCATGAAGAAAGTGCGGGTATCAGTATTCATCGGGAAATATCACCAGAAGATTTGTGTTTCAGTCATCAGTAGGGTGATGAGGCTAAACTGTATCTGTTTTTCATAATTCTTGGTCATCCTAGTGGATTATCTGGTCTGGGAAATGGACAGGAGTGTGACCCTATAAATTTTCCTGGACCTCTCAGTGGCACTCAATACCATAAACCATGATATATTGGGTTGTCTCAAAGGGGTAGGAATTGGGGGGCACAGTATTAAAGTGACTCTGCTCATATCTAAGAGATAGGACCCAGAAAGTGGTGCAGGCAGCATGCTGCTCCTGTCCATGGGCTGTGGCCTATGGGATCCTCTGAGGTTCCATTCTCTGCCCTATGTTGTGTAACATCTACATGAATCCACTGGATGAGATCATCAGGCCCTTTGGGTGTAGAATCATTATTATACTGATGGCAGCCAACTCAGTCTCTCTCTTTTCATTTCATATTTTGGAGGCAGTTGAAAGGCTGAACCACTCTTTGAAAGCTACAAAGTACTGGAAGGGTCATAACAAGCTTAATTCAGTCAAACACAAGTACTGTTGGTGGGTGGACCTTCTGACTTAGGTGTGGGTTTGCAACCTGGTTTGGATGGGGATGCACTCCTCATTAAAGATCAGGTACTTCTCGGCCTGGAGTCTTTGCTAGTCCTAGTCATCTCAAGAGCGAACTGTTGTCATGTGATTTACATGGGGCTACCCTTGAGAAGTGTTTGCAAATCAGTGCAAGGTGCTGTAGCTGGGGTGATGATGGCCTGGTGATTTGATCCTGTTATGCCAGTTTTGTGTGATTTGCGCTGGATGTCAATTAGTTTCCAGGCCCAATTCAAGGGGCTGATTCTAACCTTTAAAGCCCTTAATGTCTTGGGCTTGGGTACTGTAAGAACTGCCTTCTTCCATATGTTTCCCCTCTGTGGTGCTCCAATCATCACCAGAGGCCCTATACAAGATCTCTTGACTTCACAAGGCAAGGCTGGGGTTATCCAGGTAAGGGTATCCTCTGTCATGGCAGCCACCTTGTGCAAATGCCTTACTGAGCAAAGCGCACCAGTCCCATTGTTACATCGCATCAGGCGGCTGGTGAAAACCCAGCTTTTTAAAAAAGGCCTTTTGCTAGAATAAAGTGAAGATTGGGGAAATGCTTTTTTTTAAAATGTTGAAATTTCATTTGATTGATTGATTGATTGAATATCCCACACTTCTTCTCAAAGGAGTCCAGGGCAGCGTATATAAAAATATGACTATATTACTGGGCTCTGGATTTTGCTCATTCTTAATGTTGAGGAGTGACATGGTTGCTGTGGTCTTTTGGGTCCATCCCATGCTACTCTGGTAACATGAAAATATAATGCATGTGGGCAGGTCAGACAGTGTAGAATATACCACATGAGTATCATAGGCTGGATGGGGAAGCCTGTGTTTCTGTGATTCTTTGGATGAAATTCTGCCTCACCTGTGTGCTTCCCACATCCTTTCATTACAAAAATGGTATTGGAGCGATGGAGGAGCTGCAGCCACATCTGCCCTGTAAATTAAGAATTAGCAGCAAGGGAGCAGAGAGTTTCAGAAGCAGGGCAACCAAATGGTGAGAGCAAGCACTAACAATAAGAAGCAAGATTGTAGTTGTTTGAAATGTGGAAATGTCTAGAAGACCAGCATCATCCACATTGTTGTCATCAAGGGTCTGCTGGTGTTCTATATACTTTGAAAGGAGCTAGCGTCGGTCTAAAACTTGTTCTCCTGTGTACACCATGACAGGTGTGTCCAGTGAACCAGGATGACATTTGTGTGGCTGTCCCCCATTTGCATTCTCTGTTTATGATTTTTTTAAAAAAGATATGATGTGACTTTGAAATTGTTTGGATGGGCCTGTAGTTTCTTGAGCTAGTGTGTTTATGTAATACTTTGCAATCTAATCAAATAACATTTATGAAATAAAATATGCACACACAAAAAAGACAGCTAGGGGAAATAAATTTGTGTATTATTAAACACATTCCAAGAGTGCCTTTGAAACTTTGTTGAGCTTTGTGAAAATATTTGATAATGTGCTAAAAGCAAGGAAGTAATAACACTAAATAGTCAATGTTGTGATGTTTCCACAAGGTTGCTTGCTTGAATTCTCATTGCAATCCATGTTTGTTCTCTTGCCACAAACCTCTTGTCTCTCTCTTTTCTCCTTTGATATCTCAACCTTGGGTTAAAAACATTTGTTTGAACTGTTTTGCTTGGCTGTGTTAAATAAAAAATCCATTGTTCTTTTATTTCTTAAAGATCATATTTTGTAATGTGTTACACTGTGAGGAGACACTCTTCTATATTAGAACTTCTTGTACTTCCTGCTCCAAGTTCCATGCCCTCATTAGCAAAAATAAAATAGTAATAAA
Source organism: Rhineura floridana (assembly GCF_030035675.1). Taxonomy (NCBI): domain Eukaryota; kingdom Metazoa; phylum Chordata; class Lepidosauria; order Squamata; family Rhineuridae; genus Rhineura; species Rhineura floridana. The sequence goes on along the minus strand of NC_084489.1, from coordinate 9,362,703 downwards.
AAGGTTAACAACCCTTCATAGCCAACACAGAGAAAGAGAGAATGAAGCTACTCCTGTTGTAGCCTGGAATAAGGGCCCATCATTCCTGCCTTTTGGGAGCCATATGAATATCCTCTGCAGCCTGACCCCTTGTAATCCATAACCATCAAATCTTCAGACCATGCAAGCCCTGCGTTTATCTCTACTGGAGATGGTTGATTCTGGACTTTTGTAATTGCTGCCATTTGTACTTTGTATCTGGTGCTACAGCCTTGAACCAGAAGAACAGGCATGCACATGCACTAACACTGTGCAGTAATGAAGATCACCATTATTGCATACAGGAGCATTTGTCAAAAGGGAGAAATTCAGGTTCCAGATTTTTTTTAAAAAAAAATGTTTTAAGCCTCTAATGGACAGGATTGTAGTGGGAATGAAAGAGATGCCATACTCTTTGCTGACTGGGTTATCTTGCATCCTGGTCTTTCTATTGATTGACACTAATCAGAAGGCTCCATTGCCTGCTTGATTCCCCTGTGCTCCTGACTGATCAACTATATAATCAATACCGGCAGTTAAATTAAACAAGTATTGCCCCTTGTCAACATTTGTGGCATCCCTACATTCCTCCTTAACTGACAATGCAGAGCTGCACCTAATGACCTCTTATACTTAATTTGCCATGCCCCCTCATTGGTCTCCAAATATTACTTTCCCAGGGTTGGGAATTCAAATGGTGGCGGTGGTGGTGGAAATGTGCCTCAAATATGATCAAGCAGGGGCACTGGATTTGTTTGAATGAAGCTTTTATGGCTCCAAACAGATTTGCTTTGAGAGAATGAAGACTGTGGTCTAGACTCTTTATACCACTTTATTTTCAGTGTGAAAGCGCTTGGGGGAGCATAAAACTTCTGCCTAGATGTATAAAGAAGAACATTTGGGCCACCTGAAGTACTTTATATATTGGATTTTTACTCTTTCAGGATAGAGTTTTTGAGGTCTTTCAGGCTATCACCCCAGCATTCTAGCAACATAATTCAGATTTCACAGAACCTGGTTGTGGGTCATTTTCTCTTCCTTATCAAATGATGTCATAGATCTTCAGAGCCTGCTTACCTCTTTCTCCAAATAACAAAGAAAGTTGAAGGGTGGGGTGCTAAGATATTCCTCCTGGCAACTAACACATTCCTTTAACCAAAGCCATATGAAACCCAGTAAGTTCCGTTGCTCTTTTTACTAGCCTTTGGGAGAAGACTTCTTTGGCTTATCTTTGAAAGGGGAACCATAGGTCACATATTTCCCTTCCATCAGCAGGGATATGTCTTCTGGAGGAGACTACTGAGAGGAAATGAGCCACAGAGCTCCTGTTCCGATAGGGAGATTTGCAATCCTCTCTCTATTTTTAGTCTGCTGATCTTTCCACATCTGGAAAAGCTTTGCACACATAAATAACCTCATCTGCCGCAATGAAATGTGTCCAGGCAAAAGCCGTTGCAATTGTCTTTACAACAGAAATAATTGATATATGAATATTGGCCATAGCGCACTTAAAGTTGGGCCCTGGGTCTGCGCCCTGTGACCTAATAATAATGTTTCAGAGTGCAGACAGAGTTATTGCCGGTTTTGGTGCTGCCCCTCATAAGATGGATACTTTTCAGTGGGATCCAGATGGAGACCACCAAACATCAATCACACAGACCACCAAGAGCCCTCAATAGATGTTAAATGGCATTTCAAAGTCAAAAGTGGTTTTTTTTTTATTTTTGGCATTAGTTCCCAGTCACACAAGTGTGTCTGCCTGAAAGGGCTACTACTGCAACAAATGCAGAATTGCTATCTTTGATTTGTTGTCTGACTTATAGGCTGCATTTCAGTACCTCTGTGTGAAGATTCTGAGAGCTGTTATCCTTTACAAGTTCCCCAAAGGCAATGGGAGAAATGTCTTCAAATGGAGGAAGCCATGCTTGCTTCACTTTGCTCCCTCACAACTTCATTCAACACTTGCAGGACCTTTGGCTGCAGCTGTCCCCTACTCAGCCATCTACGTCCACTGTTAGAGACAGTTTGACTTAGAATACCAGTTGCTGGGAATTACAGGTGGGGAGAGTGCTGTTGTACTCAGCTTTTGCTTGCAGACTTCCCATGGGCATCTGGTTGGCCACTGCGCTGGAGTAGATTGGCCTTTGGCCTGGTTGTTGTTGTTGTTTATATTTATTCCCCGCCCTGCACTAGTAGGTCCCAGGGCAGTTACAAAATCTAAAAATCAATATTAAAAGGAATTAAAACACATTTCAATCACAAGAATAGGGTGGGTTCTGAAAACATACCTCTCAGGAGCCAAAGGCCAGGGCAAAGAGGTGTGTCTTTAGCATTTGCCGAAAACTGTATAGCAATCCAGCAGGGCTCTTCTTAACTCCACAGGCAAACTTCATATCTGGTGCCAGGACCCTCCCTTCAACTAATCAGTCAGGAGAGGGGCCAGACTCCCTAGAGTTCTAGATGCACTTATCCACACTCTGGTACCCTCCCATCTGGCTTTCTGTAGTGTGTTATACATGGGGCTTCCTTTGAAAACAGTCCAGAAACGTAAAATGATCTAAAACAGGGCAGTAAGACCACTAACTGGGACTGACCGATACAATCATATGATTATAGCAGTGCTTTGCCATCTATGCTGGCTGCCAGGATTTTTCTGGGCCCAATGTCAAGCTGTGAACTTTGCAAAGCACTTTGAGAACAAAATCACTTGTGTTTGTTTCACCCTTGATGTTGCTGTTAATACAGCCTCTGAGGAGCCAGCCAGAAAGCCATCTGGTCCTGTTGTGTGGGATCAGTTTCCTTTATTGTGGCGTGAGGTGGTGGACGAGTTACTTACAGGGGTGCGGCCAACTACATGCTCTTTCAATCCTTGCCATTCATGGGTTATTCAGTCTAGCTGAGGGGACTGATTGGGTCGATCCAGGGGGTGACCAATGTCTCCCTGTGAGAGAGGGTAGTACTTGCTGCCTTGTAAGAGGGACCCCCATCCCACTCTGGACCCTGAATATTTAAACAACTACTGCCCAGTCACTAGTGTCTGCTTCTTGGGCAAGGTACTCGAGAGTGTTGTGAGCATGCAGTTACAGGCACACTTGGATGAAGCCGGTTATCTTGACTTATTCCAATCAGGCTTCAGGGCCTGGTGTTGGCTCTGAGACAACTTTGGTTGCTTTGGTTGATGACCTGTATTAGGGGAGAGATTCCCCTTGATCTTTCAGCAGCGTTTGAAACCATTGGCCATGGTATTATCCTGAAGTGGCTCTGTGAGTTGGGACCATGATGATACAGTGGTTCCTTTCCTAACTATAGGCTATTTACAGAAAGTAGCTCTGGGTGATTTCTGCCTGGGCCCATAACAATTATGGTATAGGGCCCCATAAGGTTCCATCTTTATTTAAAATCTTTAAGAAACTGTGGTGAGTAGTCATCAGGGGGGTTGGAACTTGGTGTCATTTATTACAACTGGTTCCTCAGCTTTAGCCATTCCTGGATCAATATTGCCTTGCCTGGTTAATTCCTGTATGGAGTACTCTATATTGGGCTTCCTTTGAAAATAGTTTGGAAACTGCAGCTAGTGCAGAATGCAGCTGTGAAACTATTGAACTTGGAGCAAAGTCATATGCCATGTATTCTGCAGGATATTCATTGGCAGCCTATATGTTATTGGGCCCAATTCAAGGTGCTAACACTAATGCACAAAGCCCTTCATGACTTGGGACCTAGGTATTTTATAGAATTCCTTTCCCCATATAGTCCACCCAGTGTTGAAGGGACTTCTCTGAAGTGGCACCCCACCTATAGAATTTCCTCTGCTCGGCAGCATTTTAAAGGACATTTTAAATAGTATTTTATGATGTTTTATTGATCCTATATGAAAGCTGCTTTGGTATCTTTATGATAAAAATCAGTGTATAAAAGCCTCTAATAAATAAATAAAAATATGCTATTGTCCAAAGAGGGCAGGGACATCTCACTGGGCAGAAGGTGTCAAGAATTCTTGGCTTCCTTGTCAGTCAGTCAGTTTTATTGCGTTTAGCCATAGGCCATTGCAAAATGCAACAAGATAAACTATTAAAACATCGAGACCAAGGTGCTATAATAAAACGTTACCAAAAATTCTGGATTTGTGGGGTACTCTCTGGGTCTCCAGATGAGCCCCCCAATCTCTGGACTCTTATATTTCATTTTTTTTAAAAAAAAGTTCCTAGGTGGTGTGGTTCAAGAGATATACACCCAAATGTCTGCACACACACCCCCAGCAACTTCTGTTAAATGAGCTAGTAACCAGTTCCTCTAATCCCCACCCTTTCAGGTTTTTAGCCAAGAAGTGGTCAGGGTTGTGATCGATGAAAGATTTGTTGACCTCTGGGCAATAGCTAGAATCCATAGAAAACAAGTCCAGAAAACAACTTCCTTTCCCTGCCCATTTGCACATCACAAATTGAATAAGTTTATAACTTGCAGCAGCAGCAAGACTGCCTTTTTCTCTAGTAGCAGGAGATCTAGAACAGATCACACCAGGATTTTGATAGGCATTTACAGTAAACAATTTCAGTTATGATTATAATAGAAGCGTACATGCAGGGTTTTGTGAATTACTTGCAAAAATAGCATTTTATATATCCTCTCAAATAATTCTTGAACAGAATTTTTTAAAATTGTACATGCATCTTATGATGCCATTATAACTTTTCTAATTATAAGAAGTCAAACAAGTTTAAATTTTCCTGGGCTTTTGAAATGGGCAGTTTATTTGTCTTTCATAACCTATTTTAAAACCTTCCCAATATGAAGCTTTAATCCTATACTCACTTTTCTGGGAGTAAAGCTGCCATGCTAATCTCACATAACTGGGAGTAAACCTCCTTGAATTCTATAGGACTTACTTTTGAGTAGACATGGTTAGGATTGTGCTGTAAATCAATGGGACTTTTGAGTGTACGTAGCAAAGGATTGTGTTGTAAATCTTTCTCTCCCCCTCCAATTCTATTTTTAAGCAAGTCTTAGATAACACTACTTTTATTTGGTAGGAAAAAAAAATCTGCAATGACCAACTGGTTTTGACAATAAACTATAATATGGGGTTTATGTATTTTTACATCTTCAGTGTGTGTATATATGGAGTCTTTCCAATAATCCTCTGAGGTAGGGTTGCCAATTGGAAACCAAGGCAGCTGACAAGAAAAATCCATTTAAATTTCGATAACCATAAAACAAGTATAAAACAGTCACAAAACAGCTTAAAGTGTTTCTGAATTTTGGGTTGGGTGAGTGACATTCCTTATCACTTGAGGTTGCAGTCCTATTCACACTTCCCTGTTTGAGTAAGCCCCACTGGATACATTGGGAGTTGCTTCTGAGTAAACTTGCATAGGATTACACTATAAATATCTTTATGGGTTGTGTAAATAATAAACATCTTTGACAGTCATGCTTATATACATATTTCTTCATACTATGTCTTGATTTGTATCTGATTTCATACTATGGTTGTACATTATTGTTTCCTCTACATTTTAAGTGTGCCCTGCGTCCTTGGAGTAGTCATGGTTCCCCTCTGTTTTCACCCTGAGAAGTTTAGGCTGAGAGACGGTGAGTAGTCTATGGTCACCCAGTAAACTTTATAGCTCATTTCCATTTTAGAAAATTAATTAAAACTATTTATATGCAGGCAAAGCATATGAAGTAATGCAGATCCACACAATACATTTAACGCACACCCAATTTGCATTTAAAGTGCATGACTTCCCCCAAAGGATCCTGGGAAGTGTAGTTTCCTCTCTGTCAATTATTACTCACTGGAATTGGGTTGGCTGTCAAAATGAGTTTATGTTAGCCCACAGGGTAGAGACTCTTTTTACTCATTTATCAAACCTCTCTTTGCAGTGAAGGATCAAGTCGGTAAAGAAGTTTGAAGCAGCCACTTTAAAAGGCAGGGGCAGGGCATTCTAGGCAGGGGCTTTGATATCGATATCTTTACAGAGGATCCCTAGTCAAGCCTTACCAACAGCACAATTCTAATCATATCTACTCAGATGTAAGTCCTATTGAGTTATTTGGGGCTTAGTCCCTTAGTAAGTGTGTTTACAATTGCAGCTTTTAGGGACATCCATCTTTACTCCTGAGTGCTCCCATCTAACATCTCCAAAACACTAAGCTCCCTTCTTGCTACGGTGGCCTTCTGGTGGCTGGCCTGGCCTGAGGGCAATGAAACCCTTCTTGACAGAAGCAAGTAGACTAGATTAAATGTTCTGTATCCAGGCTCCCTAAGCAGGCGAGAAGGAATGAACTTGTCACTTCAGCTGGACCTTTTTTAGGTAAGATTTCTATCTTAATTTCCAATCAGATAATTTTTTTTGTTTGAATGGTATGCTCCAAGCAACTGTGGTTGATGCTTAATGTATCATGTTTAATGACATAACTAGGGCCCATCCGTGTGACATCATTAGGGCTTGCCCCTGAAATCTCAGGAATTGGGATGCTTCTGACCTGGTAACCAAGCCTGGTGTGCATACTCACCAGGACCAATTTCAGATGCTATTACAGGCCTGGAGCCGACTTGGAACCACAGCCTCCACCTTATTGGCTGGCACTACTGGAACAGGCCTGTTCAAGGAACCCTCCAAGGCAGCTATGCAATCAAGGAAATCATGTAAGATTTTAGGCTGACTTTCCTTTTTGTTCCTTTTATCCTTGTCCAACCTAGCCTTTTTCTTGGCATCCACATTCTGCTGCTTATTATGCCTCTCAAGAGACTCTAAATGAGCAAGGGCTGTAGCAAGATCTGCACCATCATCATCTGGATCAGGGAGTGGGGGCACTTAGTAGGGAGCTTGGAGACTTTCCCTTTAATATTGGCCCCATCTCTACCTTAGGAGGCATGGTCTACTAAATCAACTGTCAAGCAGTATAAAATTGGTGGTGTAAACACCAACTCCTGGCTGTACCACCGTAACATTAGGCCTATATAGTCTTCCTTAATCAGACAGAAAGGCCAAGCCAGCTAGGCCAGGCAATAAGCCATACTGGTCAGATGGGCCTGAACATATCTGTGGGGAAGTGAACACTAACTCCACAAAGACATTTGGGTGTAGGGGAAAAGAAAATGTTTAAGACAGCAGATGATCCAGAGCCCCCAAGGAGGAACTTCTCCCCACAAATGGGCCAACAACTTAGTCCCATGTGACCATGAACCTGAGGCACTGCTCTCTAGGCCCCAGAACAAGGCCACGGACCCCTTTTCCAACCGAAACAGCAAATGGACCAGGCTGCTTCTGATGCACAAAGCATGGGAAGAATTAAAAGAAAGGCTGGGCTCAGCTAAACACAGTGGGCGCAAAACACTGGCGGGAAGAGAAAAGGCAGCCTTCCAAAACAGAAAGCAGAAACCAAAGTTCAGGCCCTCAACAGGGCCTTCTGTTCAGAAGGAAGCTCCTGAATAGGCTGCAGCTGTTGCTCCTACACTGCCACTTGCTGCTGGCATTTGGACTGGGCTTTTCCCCACTGCTGAGCCTCACACCGCCACTAGGTCATGTTAGGCGTCAAGGTAGGCCCGCCATACTTCTCCATCTTCTGAGCCCTCTGGAGCTCACTGAGCCTGGCAGCTGTTCAGGAAATCTCACAAAAGTATATAAAAGTTTCAGCCAATCTTCATGTTTATATCCCATGAGGAGACCTTGTTGTTTGTGTAGGTCTACATTATATGAATCTACTAGATTTCTTTTAGGAAACTTCTAAGCATGTCTGCTGTTCTGAATTTTTAAAATATATTGTTGCCATTTTGAACTGCTGGCATTGTTGCATAGGAACAAAAAAGTTTTTAAAAATTGTCCTTTCCTGGCAAACCCAACTCCACCCCCTTCCCTTAGATTTTTTTTAAAAAACCACAGCTAAGAATGATTACAAAAGGAAGCACACAATTCAGATAATCTCTTTGCTATATCTAAGATTAACATGGATGCAGATGTTTCAATTTATAGTTTGATCTTGCATAATATATATGTTCAACAAAATCCTGTTTTGCATTGCTCCCTATAAACACTGAAGTCTCATAAAAGCATATTGGCTTTTGTGCCATCTCCTTAAGTTGAAGGCTTTTGAATCAGTGCTGTGAGAGGATGTTTTTTGATTTTAACAAGATCCTAAATTAACTCTTTGGGACACAGATGTGTGTATGTGTGTGTTTGCAAATCCATATGTACTTTCAATTTTTGAAGCTGCTGAAGAACAGAGGGAGGAAATTATTCAAGAGCTTTCTTTCTTTCTTTCTTTCTTCTTTCTTTCTTTCTTTCTTTCTTTCTTTCAACTTGAAATTATTCAGCACCATTGATTACTGCTTATTTCCTCGCCATGCTCGTAAATTTTATGCATCCAAGATAATATATGTGAAATTATAGAAATTGTGTTTGCTGCTGCTTCGTTTTAGAATCTAGGCATGTTTTTGTTAGCCCTACCTCATCCTGGCTGTCAATGTAAATGGCTTAATACCTGTATGAAGCGCGTTATGTTGACTTCATAAGGCCTTTTAAACAAACAAAAAATGGCCTGCACATGTAGTGGGAAGCTGCACTTGGATGTGTCTCTATGGCATATGTACAAAGTTTCCAAATATGGTGAAACTGACAAAAATTGAGTTGTATTTATTGCTAAGAATTTATTCTGAACCGGAGTAATTGTGAACTGAGTAACGTTTTGTTAGTGTTTGAACCATGTATCTCATATTATTGCTAACTCCATTGTATGGCTGTCAGCAGCACATCAGTGAGGCCACTCATCTTGTAGTGCCTAATTTCTGAATCTTTCACGAACACCTCTTGCCACCTACTACTAGATTAACTGCAAAATATGACCTAGATCAGATCTGTGCCTTGCTAAATAATGAGAACAAAATAATTGCTGCCTGGGTGACTCTTTTTGCAATTGCCTCAATGAAGCTTTGGAAAACTTTCTGTCTGGACAAATGTTGTGGATTGCATATGGTTGACCTCAGTAGGATATATTTATATGCTTGAATATTGTGTAACTCACTGATATTTTATTTTAGCCATTTGAAAAAAAAAGTTCTTTGGTTAAACAAGTAGATTGACTGAAAATAAAATGGGTGATAGCCATGTCCAAGCTGCATGAGACACACTTCCTCTGTCTGCTCATGGTCTATACTTGTAATCTGTCATCTGTAACCAGCCTTTTAAAGACTCACTTCTTGAGTTTATGAATTAGGATTAGGGTTATTTTTTATACTTTTTTTGTCAGAAAATGGGATTAAAAAGTTTAATAGGGAAAACACAGCACAAAAAGTCTTGTGACTGTGACAACACTCCAAACAAGCCAAGCAACACAGAAGTGCAGGTGTGTAGAAGCTCTGTGTTCACATGCTTGTACCAGCCATGGATGGGGGAGGGGATTTGGGTTGGCTGCAATCCCAAAACACACTTACTAGCCCTATTGTGCACACTAAGATTGCTTACGTTACTACAGTAATTTACTTACATTACTACATTACTTGATTTGATTTATTAAACATTTGTATATCACTTTATACTGAAAAAAACCTTTAAGCGATATACAAAAAACATTAAACAATACACAATATCAAGACAGTAACAGTACAGCACACATTGACACCCAGATTGAATAACTGTAACAACATTATAAAAACTGCCCTATGCCCAGAAGAATAAAAGCGCCACTCCCCACCTCCAGTAAACATGTTTAAGATTCTATGGCACATTCAGGATAATCTATGGCTGTGACAAAATGGAAGGAGGGGGAAATGTAGCAGCAATGAAGAACTTACAATGCAAGCTGTATGTACTTGTAATGTTTTAATAGTACTGACTGACACCTTTCCTTAAATACAGCAATTCATGGGCAGCTCAAAATGGAAAGGTATGAGTTAGGTGCTATACTTGTTTACCTCTCCATCTGTTTTCTTAGTTGCTGTGTTCCAAAGTCTGTTTCTTTTTTGTTCTTGAATGCTCTAGTGTCTAAGAATCCCTTTAGTGTTCTTGCTATTCTTGTAATTGATAGAACAGTCACATTTGCTAGAATACACCTAAGGGGCTTTTTGAATTGACGTCATGTTGCAGCACTCAGGCAGCATTTTGAATGTAAGCCAGTGATAGCTTTGAATAATTTGGTATTGGCTAATGAGCTCTGCAGACATCTCAGATATTGTTTTCAGTCTATAAGCAGATAGATCTTTAATCTAGTATATTTTCCTCTTAACTAGCCTGATGTACAGTATACAATTTCATCCTTTTTTGAACAATGTATTTCCAAAATGATTTGGATTTGGATTTTGCAACAAAAAGGTTTTGCTGACTTTCTGTTAGTGATGGTGATTACTGCCTACATTCTTCTTTTACAAGCAAATTATAACAAGCCAGGCATCACTTTTATTTCCGTATTCTCATTTTCATGTGCTTTGTGGTCTGTTTAGCTCCCTCTAAAAGAGACAAAGGGGTTGTTAAATGGATTACCCTCAGAGGTCATTTTTTCTCTCCTGGTAACTACAATCTAAGCAGACTATGCTCTGGTTTTATAATCCATGATGCTACACACAGGTTTCCTGCCAAGCAGTAATCTGATTTACAGTGTAATTCTAAATGTGTATCTTCAGAAGTCAGTCCTGTAGAATTCAGTGGGGCTTACTCCCAGCACAAGTGGATATAGGACTGCAGCTTCAGACAATGCCTCTAGTTTGTATAAATTAAGTAGAACTTTGTAAAAAAATCAGTGATCCCGTGAATAGTATCATAAATCCCTCTGTGTGTGTGTGTGTGTGTGTGTGTGTGTGTGTGTAAAAACCCCCAAATGTTTTGCAAAATCCTCTTATTATTTATTGCCCTCTGGATGAAACGTAGAGTCCTTCACAAGAGATTTGATGTGCAGAAGGAGGCTCCAGTCTTTCTGGTCAATGTCATTCATGCATATTCATGGAATTGGCATTATTGATCTTGCCTCCCCTGCGTCTTACCAGCTGGCTCATGTTTCTCCTCACCATCTGCATCTGAGCCTCTCTCCTCTGTGTTCTGTAAGGACGCCCATCCTGGAATGTGTGGCAATTAAAGCTGCTCATAGTGAACAGATGCTGGAGTGTGGTCCAGTATAGTATGGGATTCCATCAGTCATCATCTGGAAGAGAGGTGAGCAGTTAAAACACTTTCAAGATCCCCCTTAATAGTCTGAGCAACAGAAGCACAAGTAATGGAGAATTTTTATATATCCACACATATAAACATATGTTATTATGTTAGAAGGTATAGATTTATATAATATAATCACAAGGAACTAAGCAAAGAAGGCCCTCAGGCCTTGGGACCCCGAAATCCAGCCTCATACAGAAGTGAATTCAGCTTGAACTTCTCGACCCATGAGTTGAAGCAAGCAGGCGTGTGTATATGATTAACTTTTGAGTAATGATGTATTGCTTATGAGCAAGCACGCATATGCTAAGAATGTAACAAGTACTGGATGTACATGGTTAGATCTTCCCATGGTAAAGATGGACTTTGATAAATGAGTATATTGTTTATGAGCAAATAAGCATAACTGTCTGATCCTGAGAAACTGATTTTTTAGTGATTCTTGGTCTCATATGCTGTAAAGCAATGACCCCATCTGGGGAAAAACTTTACAACATAACCCAAGTGAGAATGAGATAAAACTTTGAGGTTATACTGATTTTTAATAATATGGGTTTTTTAATTTCACTTTGATAAACAGAATACAACATTGTAAGTGTGTTTTCATGGTAAAAAGGCATTCTGAGGTAGCTTGCCTTTTTTATCCCTCTGGGGCTGAAAGTCACTGGTTGGCCAGAATCACCCAGTGCTTCCTCTAGACTGGATGGTCTTCAGTGTAGCCCAGTGTTTTAAATATAATCCTCTCTCATAAGCTATGTATTTGATAAGCTAGGAATGGGATTTCTAAGAAAATATAAGAAATAAGAACCCCTATAAGAACCTCTATTAAAACCTGTGGTGCTCATGAACTTCCAGTCATCCTAAAGTTAGCCAAACTCAACCTGGCATCGTGGTATTGCTTAAGGAACATGTTGTAATGTCCTCAGGTGTCCCTGGGTCAGTTTGGCTGACCAGGAGCCATGAAAGTACATGTGAAGGCCCACTCACAATAAGTAGAATAAAGTGTATGGTAGAAACTGTTCTCATCTGGCCTAAAACCATTAATAAAGGGAGACAGCAAAACAGTGGTAACATCGGTCAAGGAGACAGTGGAATATTGGAAATATTAGTCAAGGGGACAGATTGACATTAGTCAAAAAAGACTGCCGAGCAATGGGATGGGAGGTGTTTGCAAATTATGAATATACATGTAGTTTTAATAAGGTTATCTGATTGGTTTGAAATATTGCAGGAGGGAGGAACTGTTACGTTATGTGGGAAGGAATTTATGGGATTAGTAAACGAATGTCACGTGTATTCAGTGCTATACAAAAAATCCATGCAGACTGTACTTCAGTGCAGTCCTCTCCAGACTCTCTGGGAGGCTGACCCTACATATGCTAGTAAAGAATAAAGGGCTACCTTTTTGCTTCAAGCCTGTGTCCTCAAATTTCTTCAGGGACCCCCAGTAAAAGATCCCATAGGAGAAAATTCTCCATCACAAGAACTAAAAACCACAAAACACAGAACAAGGATCAAAAGGGGAAGTTCAAAATGAAGGGCTAACTTGGTTATAAAAACTACAAAATTCCGTGTTTTAGCTTAATAACCATATTTTAGTGGCCGGGAGCAGCAATGAATGCTTTAGCATTTTGATTGGTTTGAAACCCCACCCACTCAATCTGCATAAGTGATTGCTCAGTGAAAACATACATTAAATGTATTCCATTGCTTTAAAAAACTGTTTAAAATTGTTTCCAACCTGTTCCAATATACATGTTTTTATATAGACTCCAAGAGGTTAACACATTGCCTAAATGAAGCACATACATTTACATTTCTTGCTGTTTTTTCAGGAACTGAAGAATGAACTTGGTTTATCTTATTAGAATGGGAATTACAATTACATCTAGGAGCCCTACCATTTGCCAGAGTGAGATGGCTACCTCAGGCAGCTGATTCAGGGCGTCATGAAAGAGAAGCAAAATGTTCCTTCTTGTTGTCATCATCATCATCCATCACTATTATTATTATCATTCCCAAGGTGAGGTGCTTGTAGAATTTTCTGTCTCAGGTGCCTAAATAACTTAGCTGTCCTTACTTGGACACCTTGACTTGGATGGAGATTCAATTTGTTCTTCTGCTCCAGACAGGAAAATATCTCATGCTGGCCCTGATGGGACTAAACTCTAGTTTCTGAATTGGTTAAGGTACTGGTCCCACACCACAAACAGCTCTTCTGGAGTTTGTGTTTACCACAAAATGAAGGGATGCCTTGAATGGAAAATCTCTAGTTTAAAACAATCTACTTAGTCCAGCACTGTACAGAACATGGAAGAGCTACAGCCCAAGCTGTAGGCCAGTGACTGATGTGTTGAAGTAAATATCATTACTAGATCTGATGCTTAAGAGGAAACTCTGCTCTCCAGATTCACTCCCTTCCTTACGCACCTGGCCAGTTGTGCAACGCTGACCAATGAACAGCTGCTAACAATGAGGAAATTGTGCTTTGTAAAAAGTAGTTCAGGATCCCTTGGCTACTCTCTTGGGAAGCTTTGAAACAGGAGGGACTTCTTACTTGCCAGGATGGTTTTTTTCCCACTTGAAATTATTGTCTCTGAGTTTAATTAAACACTTTTATCTCCTCTTTTTTATATAGCTTTATGGGGATGGTTTCTTTAAAGGGATTATTTTCCCTTCCCCCTGCATACATCTGGGAGTATTGGATGTTTTATAATATACAAATATTTGTAGAACTATTTGTAGCCTGATCATTTTTCCATGCTTAGGTGTAATGCAAACTGTGCGCACATGAACAATTTGTTCAGGTGTATGCTTTTCTAGGAAATGTGATTTTTAAAATGTCTGTTCATTTACACTCACTGAATGCTCTTCTACAAACATCTTGCAATACTTTACAAAAAATGTGAAAAATTAAACCAAACAGGATATGAGAATGCAGTGCCAAAGGAATGAGCCCTTAGGCGTGATCAAAATTTAGCTAATAACATAAAGAGCCTAATTCATGAAAGGAACTGCTAAGCCGCAATCCACAAACTGCTTAAAAATCAAAATGTCCTGAAGTACTCTAATCGACTTCATTGGAATCACCTAGAACCTTTTTTGGTCTAAAATGGTTTCTAGATTGCAGCCTTTGCTATTATAAATTCAAAATCCACCTTTTAGCCGTCACAATCTGATTTAAACATGCGGCAGAGATTACAAGCAACCCCCCTCCAAAAGAACCCCTCCATTTGAGGATGAGACTTGATTAATGTTATTTCTAAGAACAATTTTACTGTAGATCCTTCATTTCTCTCAGTTTTGTTTTGATTTTAAAATGTTTCATTTTTTCCAAAATAAAAACCTTCATAAACACATAATGATAGATTACAGTAATGTAAATGTACGCGAGCAATCATATCGATTCTTGTAGCAATATATAATAAATATAAACCAATATCTACTAAATGTAAATGAAAACCATTTTTCGGATAGATTTATTTTGTCTTACTCTTACATAATTGTCTAGTTTGATCTGGTAGCATAGTTGATAAATCCTATGTTCATACTACCTTTTATTGTATCTTGTTTGCCCTCCAATATTTAACATACAATATGCTTGTCTAGATAATCTGAAAATATTTATGTTCCTGTGCTTTGCCCTGTTTAGATGTTATGTTAAGCCATAGTTTAGTGTGATGAGAATGAGCTAATGCAAGACTTGGGCTCACACTCTTCCCTTCCCCGCTTATTCTCCAGTGCAGGTATATTAATCACAATTTATCAGGTTATTCAGCCCCAGCAAGCTGGTTTTGAATAACTGGCTAATGTTAACTATTGTTTGCTTAAAACAAACCATGCGTTACAATGCTGGCATGTTTGATCAGACCATAGTTAACATTAACCACATTTTAGGGCTTGTTAACTGTAGTTAATTGAAGTAAGAATCAAAAGCATCTGATCTTCTTATGGCTGTGTTGGTTGGGAGCAGCACTGTGCAAGCCAAGGCTCACTGTGGCTTGTTTTTGTTGTGCTAAACTATGGTTTAGTGTGATTTTCGAATGTGGATTTTGTGTGCAATTATAATTAATTAATGCAGTTAGGCATTATAAATAAAAGAACGTTTCTGCATCTGGTCCACATTTCTAACATAGAAGTTTGTAAGATTATAGTCATTTTATGAAGTCTGTTAGGATTAATATGCTATCTAGCCATTGATTTCCCCATATATTAGTACACAGTGAAACGTTTTTGCTACATTTGTATATACATACCAATTTGTCAAAGGGAATTGGCTCTCCCAGGTGCTGATATTCATAACTGAACAAATGTTATACATTTTTGACAACATAGTAACAATTAACTTATTAAAAGATGCTAGGTGACATAGTTACTGTATAGTGAAAAGGTTCTCCATAATGTAATTCATAGGAACATAGGAAGCTGCCTTACACTGAGTCAGAACATTGGTCCATATAGTTCAGTACTGCCTACACTGAGTGGCAGCAGCTCTACAGGGTTCCAGGCAGGAGTCTGTCCCAGCCCTACCTGGAGATGCTGGGGATTGAACATGGGACCTTTTGCATGCAAGGCAGATGCTCTGCCACTGAGCTACAGCCTTCTCCCAAATTCCTCATGTGAGTTGGAACTTAGATCAAATCAAATCAGGCCCGATAAAAGCAAACTG
Organism: Rhineura floridana; assembly: GCF_030035675.1. Taxonomy (NCBI): domain Eukaryota; kingdom Metazoa; phylum Chordata; class Lepidosauria; order Squamata; family Rhineuridae; genus Rhineura; species Rhineura floridana. The sequence continues at coordinate 9,346,869 of NC_084489.1, read as the reverse complement.
AAACACCAAAATCATACAATTTCCGACAGACCAAGTTAAAATCTATAGTAGTTGCATAAACTAAAGTCAGGAACAAACCAAGATACAATTCCCACCCTACTGACGGACCAAGCGGACTCTGTCAGCGATGGGCCTTTGCAGCCATGCTGGGAGAAGTCTTGGTGTGGCTTCAAAGCCCCTGGCAGTGGCATGACCATGCACAGTGCATCACACAGAGGGTGGGGCAGGGTGGCTATTTAAGCCTCACTCCGCCCTAGCCCGGCCTCTTTCAGCTAATTTGTTTAATTTGGATTTGGGTGGTTCATTGCCCGACCAGGTAGTTTAATACTGTAAATAGCTTAATTTGGTCACATTTGGCAGATACGTGTGGGAATTTCACAGGGTAGGGTTTGGTGAGCGCACTTAGGCACCCTTTAAGGTGAAAGGTATGATCTGAGGCTTGCCTTCCGAGTTGGTGAGGCCTGTTGGCAGGATAAGGTTCACCTTTGGGGCTAACCTGTAACACCCACTCAGAGTTGTCAGGCCCTGGGAGGGGGTGGAGCAGGAAGGCCTCCCTAACCACCTCGCAGGGCTGGGGCTCGGAGAAAGGGATTGGGCTTGGACCACCCCCTTTTCCATGGAAAGATGTCCTCTCCCGATTGGTTAAGAGTTCTGTCCTGCACTTTTATCTGCAGATCATTTTTATACAATCAATCACTTACTTTGCTTTCTTTAAATAAACATGGCCCTTGATTTACCAACACTTCATCTTGCCTTGCCTCTTCATTTTCTGACTATGGCTGCAATTAACAAGATCTTTTTACAGGTCTCTGCAGCAGAAAAGAGAAAACTAGTATAATTTGTTTGTGTCAGCCAATAAGTAGGCTGAATACCATTCAAAAGTCTTTCCTGGTCATTTTAATAGGATGAAACGAAATAATTTATTTTGATAATCTCTGTGAAAGTTACATAGAAAACTGTATTAATGTTTCTATTGCTCCAACCCTGCAAGGATAGAGTGGTTCATTATATGTACCCCCAAAAATGGCATCCATACAACAGAAGGAAAGCAGTTAAATCTAGCCTTAGAAAAGATCAGTCAATATTTGGGAACAGTCAGATTATTCAAATAATTGTTATGACCCTTAGAAAATCTAGATTATATCAGAGCTTGGAAGATTACTTTTAAAAAGTAATAAATTACAATTACAATTACTTGGCCCAAAAAGTAGTAATTACCGTTACAATTACAATTGCTCTGAAAGTAACTGATTACTTTGCTTTTTCTCAAAAGTAATCACTACAATTACATTTCAGTTACTTTTTTAAAAAAACTCCTACAAGGTGCTGGCCTTGGCTGCTGCACATCTAAGAAGCCTAAAACAATATTAAAAATAAACACACACACACAGGGGGTAGTAGAATAAAAAATTTTATCCATAAGATTAACATAATGGCATAACAGAATCTCACATCCCCCCAAGCAAGGAAGATACCCCAACTCTTGAAATCAAATGTTACACTTGAAATGCTTTTATAATATGTTTCTGTTATGTCTGAAAAGAACAAGATGCTCAAAGAGCATGTCAGACAAGGAATGTCTTTTTACAGTCATTACGTTGCCACCAGTACTGAACAGGCGTTCTACTGCGGCGCTTGAAGGCATGCCTGTGTCGTGCTGCAAAAAACACCGCAGCACACGTGGAAAGCCATGGAGTGATGACACTTCCCTGCTGGGAGACCTCAGGTACCTCACCAGTTCCTCCTCAGCAGTGTCCACTGCTGACTTCTTGCCCTGGGGCAGAAAGTTAAAGAAGTCATCTTCTAAGTCATCTCCTTCCTGGTCTTTATCTGAAGACTGATCACTGTCCTCATTAAGTACACCCATCTTTATTTCAGCTTTCAACAAGGCTTCCATTGTGTATCTAAGAAAGAGAGAGGATATGTTAACACATATATGTTAGGAAACCATCATCTGCTCTTCATTTCCTGATGCTTGTCATGTCCCCTGGTTCAGGGTCCAGCCTGAGCCTGTGGATGATGACATGGAAGGTAGGAAGGTGACCAAGTCACCACACTCATGGGGCAGCACAGCAGACCCTTAAGGATTACCTGCAGCAACCCAAGGTTGTGATGAGGAGCCCCAGGAAGAAAAGGCCCAGCCCCTGCCTACCACCTTAAGCCCTCTGATGCCTCCCTTGAGACAACATTTCCCTTGGAGTAATCCACCCAAAGGGCTTCCCTAATGTTCTTACTTGTTGGTATGGGTGGTGGCCTGACACGATTCCAGCCAATCTAGTTTGAAGCGAGGGTGTAGGCAGGCTGCCAGAAGAAGCCTCTTGTCCTCCCAGATAGCTGCAAACCGCTTTCTTAGGGCTTCGCGCACACCTCTCAGCAGCTGAAAACAGTATGCGTACCTCTCAGGTTTGTTTTCCAGTCCTTCTAACTTGCGGTCCAGATTGCAGAGTGTTGGTAGCAAATACCCCATGAACATGCCGTTCTCCTGTTGCAGGATATCTAGGGACTGGGCTAGTGGCTCCATAATCTCTGTGTATTCTTGTACCACTTCAATCTCAGCAGCTGTGATCCTGGACAAGGAGCAGCGGTCCATTATGGCATGCATTTTTAGTGGCACAGTTGACAGGAGCTCATGTAGTTGCTTCAACGCATCAAAGGTGGAATTCCACCTGGACTTATTCGGTACCTTCAGATACACACCATATTGCGCATGGATATACTCAGCAATCTGTGCTGACTGGTTCTGCTTGGACCACAACTTGCTGCACTTTCCCATCAAGGAACGAAACTGTTTCTTGAAAGGACCAAGAAGACTACTTTTGGAGGAGTCAGAAAGCATGGCCTCTATGTCTTGTGTTGCCACAAGGTTGAGGGTGTGGCTAGCACATCTCTGGTGTGGTGGTAAAACAAAATCCTCTCCTGAGTCTGCAGCTTCTTCCTCTGCCTCAGGCCCTGTGTCCAGGATCTCACAGATAGGCACAAACTCCACCTCAGCCTCCTCCTCCTCCTGGTTATCACCATCATCGTCACTGGTGCCTGCAGCTTCCACTGGTTCTTTGGTCATGAAAACTCTGAACGCTTTCACAAAGTTGGAGCCATTGTCTGTAGTAGTGCACATAACTTTGTTGTGGATCCTGTACTGCACATGTACATCATGTGCTTTTGAAAGGACATCGTACGTATGGCGCCCCTTCAGACGCTTACAAGCCAAGGCCCCGACCTCACGTTTCAGGGTAGTTGGGTTGATCCAGTGGGCTGTTACCCCAAAGTAACTCTTCTTGACATTGGTCCAACAATCTGCAGTGGTTGCTATATATGCCACAGCACCCATTCGGTTTGCAAGAGTTGCTCTCATGTGGCATGCTCTCTTCTCAATTCTGTCTCTCAGAGTCTTGGCACATATGATGGTGAGATCTTTGGGGAGTCCAATGCGAACCAGATTAATGAATGATGGTTTGTCCACAGTCTGAAGTGGTAATGTCTCCTCTACAATGAAATCAATGATTCTCCTGTCGAGATTGCTCTGGGTGACAGGCTCCCTGCCAGATCCCCACCTCTCAAGGGTTGTCTGCTGCTGCTTCAGCATTTTGGGAGGAGGGGTGTCATGCATTGGTTCAGGAAGGCCACGTCTCCTTGCCTTTATTGCTTCTTCAATTGCTCTCAGCTTCTCAGGGTGTGCCCTCTGAGGAAGAAGAACAAAGCATGAATCCAAGAAAAAATGGAAGAGGAACTTCACAATTTAAACATAAATAGACAATGGACACTCTTTGAGGACCAGCATGACAAAGGCTTACCTCAAAATGTTTCTTCACATTGGATGAGGAGGAAACAGCTGATCTCAGATTTTTGATCCTTGGAAGGCAGTAATTGCATCGTACAACAACATTTTTCCCACTCTGGCTCACAAATGTACAAGCTTTCTCAAAGCCAAACCATGGTACTTGCTGTTCTGCAGATGTGGCTGTGGGCAACTGGCACTACTTCATGCCCTCCTCCTCCTCGTGCACAGGGCCTCCTTTCTGAACCTCACTTTCTAGTTTTGCCTCCTCAGGATCAACAAGCTGTGACTCAAGTGGCCACACTAACTGACTGCTGCTCTCAGCAGCAAAACCTGCAACAGGCGTCACTGTAATAAACAAGAGATAATGCTCCTATATGGGTGAACTTCAGCTGTGATGTGCCCCCATCTCTTCCCCATGCTGCAAGATGCCCCAGTCAGAGTGGAAGTAAGCAGGTCGATAGCACAATTAAAAGAGATCCTATTTGCATCATTTTTGCTCACTGAATAACCCTGCCTGGGCCAGTCTAACCTACTATCTCACAGGGTTGTTGTGAAAACAAAATGAGACTAGGGTTCAAATCCCCACATAGCCATGAAGCTCACTGGGTGACCTTGGGCCAGTCACTGCCTCTCAGCCTCATGAAAACCCTATTCATAGGGTCACCATAAGTTGGAATCAACTTGAAGGCGGTACATATATTTTTTATTTTGAATATGATGATTATAATAATAAATATGCAGCATTTCAAATTAATTCTGTATGAGAAGCATTCCATGCCAAGCTTGGAAAACCAAGGATGAGGTATAAAATGTAGACAAAAATACTTTTGACAAAATGCCATTTATCTTTTATATCTATATCTATAATTAGCAATACAGCTGAATGATGTATGTAAAGTATTTTTTCTTTCCCTTTTCTTTTTTATTAATATTTTAGTACTACTGCTAAAGTTCTGATGAAAGAATAAAGCATTCATTAGCCAAATTCAAATGATTAGAACACATCACATAAATTCCACTGAAGTTGGCGTTTTTGCCATAGAAAATGAAAAAAACATATAACCTATGATAGCCCAATAGACAATCAGAACTAATATAAAACCCTATTGCTTCTCATTTGCAAATCTTGCAAGATCTAAGGTAACTCTAGATCATGTGAGTTCAGGTGATGCATGTTATGTACATTTGTATAGATATTAGCAGAGATTGTCAACAGTCTATCTCTCTCTGGGACTGGGAATCTCTTTCTCACAGAACATGAGTTTGAGAGCTGGGGGACTGAGAGGAGGAGCTACAAGGACCCTACTTCTCACCTCATCTCTGCCAAGAACAAAAAAATCAGCCTTAAGCCATTTATTATACGCCTAATGATTTTTTATTTTTATTATTATTATTATTATTACTGAGACAGTTTTTGTCCCGCATACAATTCAGCCTTGTGATTAAACAGGACAAAAATACAAATAAAAAGAAAGATGGAGTTCAAATAAATATACAATAAAAAGCTAGCCGACATCTTAAAAGGCAGGAGTGCTCTGTCTGGATAAATACAGCACACAGGTATACATGGGAACAAGGGGGAGTGTTCAAAAGGGGGGGGAAGGAAGAGAAGTAGTAGGCCGGAGTTTCGGAAGTGCCTTGTGATTGATGGAGGGGGCGGCAGAGGCAAGGAGAGGCAGTGGGGGGGCAGAATGGTGCCGCAGGGGGGCGGTGGGGCAGAATGGTTCCGCAGGGGGCGCTCATACACACACACACACACACGCACACACACACTCACACACACAAATCATCGTCACTCACCTCCAGAGCTCTTCGCCATTCTGCTGCTGCCTTCTCCTCCGTTGTCCTTGCCCTGGCTTTTTCCTCCGGCGTCCATTTTGTCCTCACAGACGCTAGCAGGCCCTGCCTATTCACCTCTTCCCTCGTGCCTCCTAACACAGATCACGAGGGAAGAGAGAGTCTGCGCAGAGGTCCAATCAGTGTGAGGCACATGTCTTGTGTTAACCAATCACAGCCAGGAGCTGTCTTCCCCTTGTTCCCGCCCCCAAGTAACGTGCAACCTAATGTGGAAACGTTAAAGTTGCAGCTGAAAAGTAGGGAAATTACTAGTCGTTCCGTTACTTGCCAAATGTAATGGAATTACCCACTCGTTATTTAAAATTGTAACGAATTACAAGTAACTCATTAAAAATAACGAGTTAATTCCAAGCTCTGGATTATATATCACTTCAGTTAGTTTAATTTAGCTGAGCTAATTCTTTTTCTATATTTATTCCATATCTTCAGCAGACTATCACACGGTTTTTACCACATGTACGATGGGGGAAATTTTATATACAAACCAAAAACAAAAACATTCCTTTATAAAGCTATAAAGGTTTATAATATTTTAATAAGTTTAGTAGCCAGCCAGAATCCTTTTCTCTTTAGAGCTGTCTTTTTCTCTCTGTGCTGGAATGTTTGGCACAGCTTCAACTCTAATAGATAAGATAACATAGAACACTGTGCTGAACATCTCGGTATCTCTAAGACGTAGAAAGAATTGCAGTAGCTAAAATGCTTAGCTCAGCTGGAGCGTTTAGCTCACTGTGAAATTGTATTTTCATGTGAAGTACTGAACATTGCCAAATTCACTAGAACATAATGGAGAAAGTACAGTACCTATGCAAGTACCTACACAATGCCTATGCAAATACCTGTGCAATACTGTAATGCCTGTGTCATCCTGTGTCATACTGATGTGTTATCTCCTGATTGGTAGATGCTGAAGTCTTTGTCCTGAAATGTATAAAAACCCAATGCAACCAGTTCCATGTTGCAGTTATCCACTCACTAGGAGGGAGACTGACCAAGCATATGCTTGTCATCCAAAAAAGGCCTACATTTTTGCTGCAAACCTGTGTTCTTCGGTTTTACTCAAGGACCCCCAGTCCAATGAACTACAAAATTCCCCCTCATGTGTTCTTTTGATACTTTGGGCCAGGCCATTGTAAGGTTCTCAATTTAACCTCACTTAAGTCTTGCTTTATTTCTAAATCAAACATTTCAATTAAGCAAGCCATTCTTGTGCCCATTATAAACAGTTTTCCTGACAGTCTTATATTCAGAAGGGTAGTCATCCAGGGGCTTGGGGGGTCTTAGAACCTTTCCTTCATGGGGAGCAGGGTCCCTATGTCTCCAGCATCCTACATCTCTCACAATCTTAACTATAGATTTGTTTCCACAGAGTGACCATTCTAACCTGACTAGATATGCTTTTTAAATGTTTGTCATTATTTTTAAATGTCTACCTGACTAAAACATCATTTTGTAAAGTTTGTGATAATAATTTCATATGCCTTTTGTTTCTTGGTTTACACCAGGGGTGGGAACTTTTGGTCCTTCAGATGTTGCTGAAGTACAAATCCCATCAATACTAGCAACCGTGGCCAATGGCCAAGAATGATGAAAGTCATAGTTGTGGAGGGCAAAGTTTCCCCACATTTGGTTTATACCTGGGGTATAGCGATGGGAGGGGCAAATGATGGCATTGTCTCTCCAAATGATAATTCTGACCCCCCAAATGAAGTTTTCCTTCAGTCCTCAAATTTCTAGCATTATAGTAACTTAAAACTTCAGTCGAGCTGTTAGAAATACAGTTTAGGTATCCAAAGAACGAGACAGGGCAAAGTTACCAAAGGAATGCAAACACAACATATATAACAGTTAAAAGTGTGAATGACCTGAACACAAGTTTTGATGGATGAGGAAGGGAGTTGGCAAACCCAAAGGTCTGTAATTGGAGAAAGGAAAGATGGGAAGGCCACTGTTGTTATGCACTGCAGAGCATCTCCCCCTCCTCTGTAATGCTCAGGCAGCCTCTGCAGGTGGTGGGTGTTAGTATATCTGGTGGGTACGCCTATGCTTTTGGGCCTAGACTGTGCAGCAGCCTAGCTGAGTCCAGGGCAGGTCCTGAGAAGAAGCAGAGAGGTGAGTGAGCTGGCTCTCCAAAGCCCAGGAATCTTAATGAGACCTTACTAAGTCCAGGGTATGGAGAGTTGGAATATTGTGTGTGCAGGCATGTCTGGGGGGCATTTCTTCCCTAGTTTGTTTCAAAAGTTGAACAATATATTCTTTCAATCCTTTTAAGCTGGTTCCATTTCAAAACAGTTTTGAAGAGTATAATGTAGCTAGAGCCTTAGTTGCAACAGTTTTAGACCTCTACCCTACTGTGCAAATGATCATTATAAATAATTCACCTTATTTTACTTTTCTCATGCGAACTTGTGTACTACCAAAATAGGGTGTGCGAGATTTTCTGGTTATCAGATGCAGTGTTAGTTGGCTGGCCCAGGCGTTTCTGTAGTACAAAGATTGTGTGCTTGTGCAGTTAATTCTAGCACCTTTAGTTTGGAGACTTACAGTTCCTATGTAATGCTGTCAAGCATTTCCTTATGAAAAATTATGTCTATAGGTATTAATTTAATTTTTAAAGTGAAACTTCTCTTAATTGTTCTCCTGTCGTGGCAAAGGAGACCAGGGTAGTTAGTTCTGGGAAGCAACTGTCTCAGGAGGATTGAACTCACAGTTCATGAGCTTACTAAAACATTGTACGAGAGCTGGTGTGGTGTAGTGGTTAAGGTGTTGGACTACAACCTGGGAGACCAGGGTTCGAATCCCCACGTAGCCATGAAGCTCACTGGGTGACCTTGGGCCAGTCACTGCCTCTCAGCCTCATGAAAACCCTATTCATAGGGTCGCTATCAGTCGGAATTGACTTGAAGGCAGTACATCTGTGCAAGGAAGCCTTTCCACTAGGGTTGCCAGGTCTCCTGTTTTCACTTGGAGACTCTTGATTTTTGGGGTGCTGCCCGGGTCTCTGGGTGAGCCACCTTAATCTCCGGACTCAGTTAATTTTTTTAAAAAAATAAGTTTCTACGTGGTCTTGTTCACGACATATACACCAAAATGTCAGCCCCCCGCAACTTCAGTTAAATGAGCTTGTAGCTGGCTGCTCTAATCCCGCCCTTTCAGGTTTATAGCCAATAAGTGAAGTCAGGGTTGTGATTGACAAGGCAGTAGGTAGACCCCTTTGCATGTCGGAAAACTTGTTTTTTCCTGCTTATCTGAAAATCTCATAAATTGAGTGAATATGTAGCTTTCAGTCTTTTTATCTCTTGTGTGCAGGAGTCATATCTAAATTTTCCTAGGCTGTTGAAGAGGGCAGTGTTTTGAAAACCTTCCTAATATGGAGCTTTAATCCAGTACTTGCTGTTCTGGGAGTAAAGCTGCAATGCTAATCCCACATATGCAGAGTAAACCCCATTGAATTCATTAGGACTTACTTTTAAGTAGACATGGATAGGATTGTGCTTTAAATTAATGGGACTTTTGAGTGAACATAGCAAAGAATTGTGTTGTAAATCTTTCTCTCCCTCTCCAATCCTATTTTTGAAGCAATTAGCCAGGGCTTACTTAGATATCAATGCTGTTATTATGTTGGAAACTAATACTGATTTTATTTTTTTTAAAAATGTTCTGCAATAACCAACTGGTTTTGACAATAAACTGTTATATGGGGTGTATGCATTTTTACATCTCCAGTGTGTGTATGTGTGTATGTAATCTTTCCAACAACCCTGTGAGGTAGGGTTGCAGACTGGAAATGAAGGCAGCTCACAATAAGAAATAAATCACTTTAAAATCTAATAAGCACAAAAACAAGTGTTGCAAAACAGCTTAAAGTGGCATGGTTCTGAATTTTGGGTTGGGTGAGTGAAGTTCCTTGTCACTTGAGTCTGCAGTTCTCTGCACGTTTCCCTGTTTCAGTAAGCCCCATTGAATATATCGGGACTTATTTCTGAGTAAATAAACATAGGATTGCACTATAAATATCTTTACAGGTTGTGTGAATAATAAACATATTTAATAGTCATGTTTATATAAATATTTCTTCATACTATGTCCCGATAAGTATCTGATTTCACACTATGGTTGTACATGATTATTTCCTCTACATTTTAAGTGTGCCCTTCTTTCTTGGGATGGTCATGGTTACCCCTCTGTTGTTTTCATCCTGAGGGGCAGGTTAGGCTGAGAAATGGTAAATAGCTCATGGTCACCCAGTAAACTTTATAGCTCATTTCCATTTTAAAAAATTAATTAAAACAATTTACATGCAGGCAAACTTTATTAAGTAGATCCACACAATGCATTTAAAGCCCATCCAACTTGCATTTAAAGCACATGACTTCCCGCAAAGAATCCTGGGAAGTGTCGTTTCCCCCTCACAGTTATAGTTCTCACCACCCATAACAAACTACAGTTCCCATGATTCTGTGGTGGGATTCATGTGCTTCAAATATGTGTTGAATGTGTTTTAAATGAATGGCGTGGATCCGCGCTTGGTATGATGTGCATTCATTAGTGAATTGAAAAGAACAATTTTAAAAGATTTTTTTAAAACAGGAAGGGTTGTAGCTCAGTGGTAGGGCATATGCTTTGCATGCAAAGATCCAAAATTCAATTTCTGGAAAGGTCTGTTGCCTGGAATGCTGGAGAGCCAATGATAGTCCATGTCATCAGTACTCAGCTAGATGGCACCAAATGGCCTGAGTCAGTATAAAGCAGATTCCTTTGTTTCTAAAAGTGGAAAGAGACCCAATGGCCACAGTGACTCTAAAAGTTATTTATGTATTTTATTTACAATATTTATAACCTGCTTTATTGTACAAAACTCAAAGCAGTTTACAGAAAGAATTAAAACAATAAAATTATTGGCAAAAACAGTTAAAGACAGGAATTTAAAAACATTCAAAATAATAAAACCATCAATGAGTTAAAAACAGATAAAAAACACAATAGCTTCTATGTGCCTGGGTAGGCTAAACAAATATGTTTTTAGCAGGTGCCAAAAAGAGTACAATGAAGGTGTCTGCCTAATGTCAATAGGCAGGAAGTTCCAAAGCACAGGTGCTGCCACACTAAACAACTGATTTCTTACAAGAGCAGAACAAGTACTACGTGGCACCCATAACATGGAAACTTTGCCTGGTAACAAATCAGCAACTAGTGCAGATTTCAGAGGAGAGGCATTATGTGCTGATTGGGTCTCACTCATGTCAGCAATCGTGCCACAGCATTCTGCACTAACTGCAGTCCCCAGGTCCAGTTGTGCTACCTGGAGATTTCTGTGACTGGCTGACTGGCTGCCAGGATTCTTTTAGTTTTGGGTCTTTGGTTCAGAACCCTGACTGGTTGTGGGATTCTGAGTTTTCTGTCCTACTGTTAGGAATCTTCTTGTGATAGGTATGGTATTGCATTTAGGAAATCATCACTGTCTTTTGATTTCTTTTCCTGTTTTCATTTCATTTACCTTTAAACTCACTCCCTTTCATCCACAGAAGCAACAATAGTGGTTCCAAGCGCTCCGCTCAACCCCCTTAAACCCACTGATGATGCACCTTGTCGTTTGCATGTTGGTTTGTTTCTTGCCCAATAGAATTCACATTTTGGTCAGCGTAGTTGCAATTGTTGTTGTTCCTAAGCTGCTGACTATGAAGGTAGACCAAACTATGTCTGTTTTCTGTCTGTCAGTTATTATTCACTGGAATTGGTTTGGCTGTCAAAGTGAGTTAATAGCAGCCCACAGGGTAGACAGAAAAGGGTAGAGAATCTTCTTACTCTTACTCATTTCTCAGACCTGTTTCTGAAGTGAAGGGTCAAATCTGTAAAAAAATATTTGGAGCAGCCATATTAAACTGTAGGGGCAGGGCATTCCAGGCAGGGGGTTGCCAACCCTACTTGGATATGGATGTCTTTGCAGAGGATCCCTAGTCAAGCTTTACCAACAACACAGTCCAAACTGAGAAGTTTATGTCCTGTAGGCTGAAAAGCAACTTCCGGCTGCTGTTGCCTGTTCTGCTAGCTGTCTCTATGTTGCTGCAAACAGTTCCTTCTTTTTCGTTTTCCCCTAACTTATGTGCCAAAGCATAACACTGCTCAAACAAATGTTTGTATTTCAGCTGTATTATACCAGTGAAAATGCAAATAATCACACTTCCGGGTTGTTGTTTTTTAAATGAAACTGGCAGAACAAACTGAGCATGCTTGGTTGCCAAGTAACCAGAGGGAGTGGAAATGTTATATTAGAGGGTGTGGTCATTAGGAAACTATGTGATTGATCCTTCCTCTCAGTGTGAATAGAAAATACCATGTTTTCAGCTGGCACTGAACCCTTACTGTGGACGGTGCAATTAGAAAATGGAGGTAAAAACTGTGTCTTTAGTATGAAGTAAATCCTGGCTTTTCAAAGTAATATAGTTGAAGAAATTTCAAGTGAACAGTTCCTTTGCAAGTTTGCAGAGAAATAACAGCACATTGGACTTTATTAACAGTTCAGATCATTATGGTAGGATGACTTGCACAATATACATTTACTTCAGTCACTGTTATTTAATTTTCACAACTATTTTGCATGTGGAAAATACTGTATTTTAAATTGATTTGCTTTTTTTGGTAAACTTCACAAGTCATAGTTCTAATTAAAATGCGTCAACTGGGGTTTATTTTTGTCATTACCTGTGAAAACTCCCCCCCGAAACCTCTTTTATAGTAACCAATGCCCCAACCCTTCTGCCAACCCAATGAAAATGGTCTCGTTACACTCCTCTTTATACCAAAGCTTCTCAACTCTAATTATATAGGTCTTCTACTTCTTGGTTTACACCACTGCTTATGAATTCTGTTTTAGTCATTTATTTATTAAATGTATATCTTGCTCTTCATTGTAAATGACCTCAACACAGGTTACAACATGGCAATTCGTCAAGACAAACAGTAAAAACAATTGAAATCAGAAAATTATGTTTATGTATTATTTAACCTGCTGGTGTTTCATACTATCGTAACATCTTTTGTAGAAACTAAGGCTGCAATTCCATGCATGCTTACCTAGGAGTAACCCCAATGAATACAGTGAGACTTGTGATTGATGATGGGCATTGCTTAACAATCAGACAAGTGACAGTCACAACTTGTTGTAGAACATCGTTTTAAAAAAACTAGTGAACTCCCCCAACCTCTGAAACCAGGCCATATATATAAATACTCTCTTAAGACTCATTTTAAAACATCAAAATCATAGAAAAATATTAAGCCTAAATTGATATTCATTTCCCTAGCTCTGTACAAAGCTTTGAAGGAAACAGAAAGGTTGCATATTTTTCCTCCTGTGAGAAACAAATAGTGAGGCCCTGACTCACAGCCTTCCCTTCTTTCTAGTATCTTGTACAGGTTACCTCTTGCCATGCAAGGCTAGAGAAATAGTAGATGAGTCAAATAGTAATGACCAATTCAGTTTGATCCCCCCGGTGGTCTGGAGGCTAGAATATTTGTATTTAATGGGTTTCTAACACTTATCCTGGACATGCTAAACTGACCAAGGAAATAGTCTAGAGATGCAGTTGTTCTAATCAAGAAATTTCATGTGCAGCGGGACTCTAAAAGTGTTGTTAGTCCATAACTCTAGATAGCTGGAGACAGCTTGTCCACAAAGAGATGAGTCTAGAAATTTACATTGGAAAGGCAGAGTATAAGGCCTGACTCTTAGGATGCTAAATCCTGTTTAATTCCAAGAAGAATTTTTTAAAAGCTGCAGTTTCAAAAGTCTGGCACAGGTTGATATTTTAAACTCAAACGCACCCCAAATCCAATTCTATAATGACCTGTCTGCATCTTTTAAAATACTTTCATATAGTAGTGGCATGTAACTGTTGATAATTAGCATAAGGAAGAGCTTTTCAATTTTGGAGAAATTCAGTGCTGAAAGAAGCTGCCAAAAGAGACTGTGGATTCCCCTTCTTTAGAGATTTTAAAGAAAAAGTTGGACGTGGAGCTGTCAGGGACACATTAAGTATAGAATGTCCTGTCTCATGGCAGTAGGTTTGGAGTACATGATCTGCTGTTTTCATTCCAACTGTGTGATCTTTTATATTTTCAATAATTGATGCACAACATTTTCCTCTTCTCCTCTCACAGCAGAGCTTTATATTTTCCTTTGAACAATCTAACTGTGACAGTTCTCATGGGAGGAAGCTGAGTACATTAGTGTTACAAATAGATTTTTTTCTTTTTTACACTGGGAAGCCCAGAATCCCAGTGGATGGGTTTCAGCTGTGTTCCCTTCCTAAGAGTTTGATACGTATCTGGTCATCATCACTTCTGTTGTTTTATAACAAAAAGAAAAGAATGGTCAGAGTTCCTGTGTGACCTCTTTGACAGCTTCCTGAGCCAGAAACACGTTAACAGTTTGGCAGGGTAAAAAGCATCCCTGATTTAAAAAAATGGATTTAAATATGTAGTTATAGTTTTGACTACATTTTTGCTCGCTTTGGGTTATCTCTGTCAACAATGGTCTTTCACTCAGAGAATTACCTAAAATGTTCAACTGCCTCCACGTTGCTAGATGCTCAAAAGACCTCTCTGTTTAGAATAAAGCACAGTTTAGTCAAGTTGAATGGAAGTTCTGGGTTTTTAAAAAAATACTAGTCCTTGGCATCTTAAAGATAAGTTTTTTAAATTCTTGTGGTGGGGGTGCAGGGTGGAATCTGAATTCTGATTTGTATAGAATTATGTAGCGGGCTTAGTTCCAGCTTACCAATAGAACCCATAGCATTGAATAGAGGCTCACATGCACAGCACAATCTATATTCACTAATAGGCAAAAAAAACCCTTGCAGTTTCAGAACTTCTCTATAGCCAACAGATATTTCTATCAAACTTTAAAAAGTAGGGAAATTGGGTAGCTATAGTGAATGCACCAGAGGAGCAGGAGACCTGACCTCCTCCTCTCTGAGATACTGTACTGCTCTACAAATTTGAAAAAATGCAAACACAATTTGCGTTGCTCCTTCACAGTTCAATCCATTTCCTGTGTAGCTTGGAAGAATTTGGTAACATGTGCCTCTGAGCATATGGTGAGTGGTGGCAACATCTGCCATCTCCAAGGATGGAGAATTACATTTTTGTATTTTTGTTGGTGCTCTTCTTACTTTGCTTCTTTACTGTTTCTACAGAGAATCTAACCTAGAAAATAGTATTTCTTTCATTATCCATCCTAGAAATCTGTGTCAAATTTATTTTTTATTAATTTCAAAGTATTGGTCAGTGTCATATGATGGTGAAAACAACCTTTTATGTTTCAAACTGCAGGTTATATTCTATTTCTATTTTAGGTGCATTAGTTGAATCTGAAACTGCAGTTTGATGTAAAACAAGACTGATTACAATATGTTGCTACTTAAGCAATGAATCTAGTTGTTGGACAAAATAAACTTGGCCTGCCTAAGGTGCATGTTTTCAGCCTGCTATGCATAAACCACTCTACTTAAACAAAGGTGGGCACGGTCAATTAAAAACATAGTGCACACCTAGAAATTTGCTAGAATATATTTCACCTCCCACGGTTTTATCTTGTGCAAACTAAGACACTCCTAATGTCCACCAGAGACTATTCTAAAGAATAGTTAGTGCCATTATTCCACAATTGTTTTGGGGTTTTTTAGTGTAAATTTTGCAAAGTGTAGCTGTACTTCACATATTCACAGAAACAGAAGCAAAAGAAAATGATTTTCTATAGGAAACTTCACTAAAATTGCAAAGTAAATCAAACATATTTAAAGTGACTATCTGAACTATAGCAACTGTCTTAATAATGTTGCTTCCTGACTGCTAAAACAAGATCAGCACAGCACATGTCGTGTTTCTGTTATTTGGGCTGATTGCAGGTGTTGCCACCACTCACCATATGGTCAGAGGCACATGTTACCAAATTCTTCCAAGCTACACAGGAAGTGGATTGGACTGTGAAAGACCAACCCAAATTGTGTTTGCAGTTTTACAAATTTGTGTGTTGTTGTTATGTGCCTTCAAGTCAATTACAACTTATGGCAACCTGTGAATCAGCAACCTCCAATAGCATCTTTTGTAAACCACCCTGTTAAGATCGTGTAAGTTAGGGTCTGTGGCTTCCTTTATGGAATAAATCCATCTCGTTTGGTCTTCCTCTTTTTCTACTCCCTGCTGTTTTTCCCAGCATTGCTGTTTTTCCCAGGTATTGATAATCCTTGACAAGTTCAATGTCCTCATTGTCAACTTTAAAGTTACATAAATCTTCTGTTGTCATTACTTTAGTTTTCTTGACGTTCAGCTGTAGTCCTGCTTTTGTGCTTTCCTCTTTAACTTTCATCAGCATTCAAATCATTACTGGTTTCTGCTAGTAGTATGGTATCATCTGCATATCTTAAATTATTGATATTTCTCCCTCCAATTTTCACACCTCCTTCATCTTGGTCCAATCCCGCTTTCTGTATGGTATGCTCTGCATATAGATTAAACAAGTAGGGTGATAAAAAAACACCCTGTCTCGCACCCTTTCTGATTGGGAAGCAATCAGTTTCTCCATGTTCTGTTCTTACGGTAAAAATGTAAAGTCTCCAGATGTCACAAAATTCAAATTCATGGTTGAATCTTATAGCTTGAGCCCATCTTTAGCTTTCAGAAATGCAAATCATCTGGCTGATTTATTATTTTTGCCCCATTTTGCTATTATTTCTTCTCTTCCTTGAAACTGGTAAGGCCGCTATCTCCCATTCATGTCACTGAGCCAAAACAGATGTGGAAAATTAAACTGTGAGCCAATTTACAGGTAAGATGGAATAGCATTTTCTCCAATCTTGGTACCATTGATCATAAAATTTATGGAGATGTTTCAGAGAGTGAGGATGAGACTGAGATGACTGTGGCAAGGCAATGTGGAGCAGATAATGTAAAAAACAAAATATTTAAAGCTCTAGGAAACACTGCCAAATTTCTCATAAACCTGGCCTTTGAAAATCTGATAAGAGGTTGGAAATAATTCCATTCCATCCTTTATTTTCCTCCCTCGCTTCTAATAATTACATGTCATTAAGGATTATTTTTCTGCAAAAGTGCTTGGCTCACCAAATATTAGCTATGTTGTCCCGCGGTTATAATGTTATACTGCTTGTGCTGCTTTGGCTTTACAGAAACATCAGTACAACAAGGGCAAGTAGATCTTCCACCTCCTGGAAATCTAGTGCTGTTGCTGTTTTTCTAACAGGTTCTTTTGAATATGCAAGGAAGGGATGGATCAATCTTGAAAGAAGTGGGTTATGTTTCTTCCCTTCCCTAGGAGTAGCCAGTCTGTTGCCTAACTGGAGAACAACAATAAATCCTCCTATCCCTTCTACCTTCCTTTCTAAAGTTGGCATGACTAAGTTCTGGAAGCCAACCAAAACCTCACTGTAAGCTTGGAATTCTACAAAAAAGGAAATGCAGAGCACTGGAGGACAGAAGGTCAGTGCAGTGACCCAGATTAGTTTGTTTAGCGAGTGCAACGGCTCCTGCCAGGTTTGCTTACTGTGGAGCAGCATATACAGTGGATATCAGTGGCAGAACTCGCTCTACTGGAAAGTGCAATGTATAAGGCTTCCTTCTGGGAGATAGTGATCTGATATGTTCACATTTATCATCCATACAGTGACACTTAGGGATGTGCAGTGATGGGAAGTGCAGATGGGGCCTCTGTAATGTTTTTTCACTTTCACTGTCAAATTGGTCAAATCGAATACAACTGTGGTTGTTAGACTAGTGAAGAGGGATTGGTATGATCTAATGTAGAAATGTGTTTGAGCAAGGAGCTGTTCTATTATTCAGCAGCTGGTCTTTAAAGGATAGATTCAAATGTTTTATAGGAGATTCTCTCCCTAATAAGGAGAGGAATGTGGATGTTGGGGCATGTTCAAATGAAGTAGTTTCCTTCAGGCATTCTGAGGTATGAATGAATGAATGAATGAATTTATTTCGGTCATAGACCAGCCAACATAGTATGAACATAATACACAAATTACACAAATGACAGAATATACAATTTACAATAAAACCATTAGGGGGCATAAAATATATAAAATTAGGAATACTAAAATATATAAAAGGAACCAATAATTAAAATAATTGATTCATATCTAAAATCTTCTGTCTGCAGGTGGTGGCCGCTGCGCAAAATTTAGCTACCATGAGTGTCACCGTTGGGCTAGTGTCTGCTAACAAAAGATGGAGGTAGTCAGCTTCAGACTTTACAGAAAGCTCGTGTAAGATAGGAGTAATAAGAACGTGCCGGAGGTCTCGGTAAAAAGGACAGTTCAGAAGAACATGTCCAATGGTCTCCACCTCCCGTGCATTCTGAGGTAGGAAATTCCTCTGTGAGGATATACTACTTGAGCGTTGCATGCTGGAAGCTGGTCTTATATGCTTGCCATTTTGTTTGGTAAACATTATTTGCCTGTCAATAGCATTATTTAGGAAACTTAACTGAAGCCTCATATATTTGTTCATGATGACCTCTAGTTCCCTAGATTTTTTTTTAATGATTGGTTTGGGAAGTTAATATTTTAACCATTGTATCAGTACATTCCATTTTTCTAATAACAGATGAAAACTAGTGATAATGTAAAGTTGTTATTTCCTTCGAACCACAGTTTACTGCTTCTCCATCTTCCAATGGATTCAAGATAGACGAAGGGGGAGAAACTGTGATAGATCTAACGTTTACCTAATGGAAAGAGGATACTGCCTTCCATTACCAAGTCGGATTATTTGTCCATTTAGCCCACTATTGTATAGGCTGACTGGCAGCAGTTCTCCAGCTTCCCAAAAACGTTTCCACATCATTTGATATCTGATTCTTCAAATTGGAGATTCCAGGGATTGAACTGGGTCTTCATGCAAAGCAGGTACTCTACATTCCTTTCTCTAAGATAGAGTCCCTGCTGCATTCTGCCACCGCATCTTGACCCCACAATTAAAATCGTGATTTGGCAGTGGCCACTCTACAAATGCAGAAGCTGAAGTTGTAGGGTAAGCAGGGGCAGAATGCTGCAGGTCTCTTAACTCAAGTGCTCAGTTTTCCAGATATAAATCAAAGTTCCAGTTCCCCAAATGGATACACTACTCAAATAGCTTCTTTCTTCTTAAACTTTTGGTTCTTGTCTAGGCTTCAGATGCTATTTGAAAGTAGGCCATGGATGGTGGATTTATTTTTTTATTTGTACCAAGTTTCATTTTTATTTCATTTCATTTTTAATTTGTATACCGCCTTTCTACATCACTGCACTCAAGGCGGTTTACAACCATAGAAATGACAAAAATATACAGAAGTAATCATACTATCATCCTATAATGCTACAAGATATAAAGTAATACAAAATAAGCTTAAACAACAAATGTTACAAAAATACACAATATTACATATGCAAGTGTTACACCAACACAGATTACTATTAAATAAACCCCATATCAGTCCCTTCTGCTTCTAACATACGCACCTTCTCAGGCTCCTGGCTCTCACCCAGGACTCCATCCATCCATTCTGTAAACCACCTTGTGGAGGACTTTCCCCCAAAAGGTAAATGGAAAATTCCTTAAATAAAATAAAAATTAAATTGCTATTTCAAAGTAGGCCGCCTTAGAGACCCTCTAAATAAGTGGTTCCAAACTTTTCTCCACACGGACCTCTTGAAAATTGCTGAGGGTCGTGGTGGACCACTTTTCTGCCTGTTGTAGCAATTGTAATGTCATGTGCTAGACGCTGTATGATTTTTAATTGTATTTTTATTGCTTCTTTGTTTACTCATACTTTGCTGCCCTGAGCTCCTACTGGGAGGAAGGGTGTGATATAAATCTAATAAATAAATAAATATTTTATTTTACTGCATTTCCACTCCATGTATTTCCATTCCATGTAGTCCAAATTGTGATACAATATAAGAAACAAAAGAAGCAACAAAAATACAATTAAAAATCAATATGAATTTTTAATACAGACATACCATAGACCGCAGTTTGGGAACCCCTACTCAAAAGAATATCTGTGATTATAATAGTTCTTTCAATATCTTTCATAGGATAATTGCAATGATTTCAACGTCTTTTAAGGATATGTTTTGGCAGTTTTCAAACCAGGCACTCATCCTTGACAGCACTTGCAAAGGGAATGTGTCTGTATAGTCTTGTGGGGTTTCTACTATGTTATCCTGAAATCACCCCACTCTTTTGCACACCCATTCCCCTCACCTCCTGCAACAACTGGAGGAGGGCAAGAAATTTTCCCCATGTTTTTGGGGTTGTGGTGACTTACCCTAGTACTTTTTCAGACAAGGTGGCCATGTGGCTTTTAGAGTGCTTACAGGCATGACTAGGAGAGCCCAATTCTAGGTCTTGTCTTTGACAGAAAAAGTCCTAAATAGCTTGAAAGAGTGACTCCTATACAGACCAAAACTGGAAGCTGTGTCCTTTTGGGGAAGCTCTGTTAGCAATTCTGTAGCCCTCAGAGATATGAAATGTGATGGCTTGTGGAAGAGCTTTCTCAGTAGTGGTCTGCAAGCTCTGGAACTCCTTCCCCCTGGATATGTACCTGATTCCTACAATGTACACCTTTTGGTGACTTGCCAACGCACACCTTTGGGGAATGGCTAAAGTGTCCCCTTCTTCATTTGATGCTTGTTTTATTTTTGGATGGGTGTTTTATGATTTTCAGTTTAGGATATAATTATACATCCACAAAAGTGGCTGTATACCATAGTCAGCATGGATTTTTCATATTCCGCAATATTAAATTGAAAATACCCCACATGCCATTCTGATGCTTCCCATAAGCTCATTTCCAAACAAAAACTTACAAAACTTATAGTCCTGAACTCAGAAACGCTTGCTTAACAACCCTCTAAGTCTTCATGGCGATACACAAAACAGTCAGAGAGAATCGAGAGTTCAAAGCGTAAAAAGAGACTTTTTTCTGTCAGAGTTCTCATATTTTGATGAAATTTATTAAAAATCAGCCATGTACACAGAGTGCCTGTAATCCTATTACTGACCTTGCCCCATACTCTGACCTTCATCTTCTGCAGCTTAAAACTTTAAAAAATGCCAGGCTGATTTTTAATTAATTTCAGAAAGATTGGCTTGAACTGAACGATAATGTCAGGCATGCTCAGTAAGAACCAACTGTCAGTGTTCTAAAAGCTAGACTCACAGCTGCTTAGTTTACCTAATCAGGGGGCCACACCCACACCAGACATTTATTTCTCTTCAGACAGTAATGGCTTCCCCCAAAGAATCCTGGGAAGTGTAGTTTGTGAAGGGTGCTGGGAGGAGGTTCCTATTCCCCCCTGAGAGAGCTCCAGTGGCCAGAGTGGTTTAACAGTCAGCAGCTCTGATTGAAGGTCTGTGAGGGGAACAGGGCTTCTGCTAGCAACTCTCAATACCCTTCACTAACTATGCACTGGTAACTTCCAGGCTGGATTACTGTAATGCACTCTATGTGAGGCTGCCCCTGAGCTTGGTCTGAAAGGTGCAACTGGTGCAAAATGTGGTGGCATGACTGTTCAAGGAACCATTGATAAGCACTCTTTGAGTACCATTCTGTAGCCAACTGTGGATCCACCTGATAGTTGTTCCATCCAGCCCGCATTTAGCTAGCTTGCTAATCAGAATATCATGGGGCACTTTGTCAAACACTTTGCTGAAGTCGAGATATATTATGTCCACAGCATTCCCACTGTCTACAAGGGAGGTTACCCAATAAAAAAAAATGGGATAAGATCAGTTTGGCAGGATATTTTCTTCAAGGTGCTTACAGATTGACTGCTTTATCATCTGCTCCAGAGTTTTTCCAGGGATTGATGTTAGGCTGACTGGTCTGTAGTTCCCAGGTTCCTCCTTTTTGCCCTTCTTGAAGATAGGGACAATATTAGCTCTCCTCCAGTCATCCAGCACTTTGACCAGTCCTCCATGATATCACAAAGGTAATAGACAACGGGTCTGATAGTTCTTCAGGCAGTTCCTTGAGTACTCTAGGATGCAGTTTATTGGGCCCTGCTGAAGTGATTAGGTATTCCTTGACCATTTGTCTTATCATCTCAAGCTCCAATCCTGTCCCTTCTACTTCATGTTTCCCAGGAGGGTCATGGACCCTTTTTTGGGAGAAGACTGAGCCAAAGTAGGAATTGAGGACTTCTGCCTTTTCTTTGTCATCTGTTATCATTTTACCATCCTCATTGAATAGCTGTGCCAACATTTCTTTTTTCTGTGTTTTACTATGGAAGTACCTGAAGAAAGCTTTTTGTTGCTTTTAGCATCTCTTGCTATCCTTAGCTCATTATCAGCTTTAGCCTACCTGACGCTATCCCTGCAATTCTGTGATACCTGCCTGTACTCTTCCTTTATGGCCTGGCCACCTTTCCAGTTCCTGTATGTGTCCTTTTTTGTTTTCAGGTCATCTCTAAGCTTTTTGTGAAGCCACATTGGCTTCTTCTGCTGTTTCCCCCCTTTTTTCCTTGTTGGAATTGCTTGCCATTGCTCTTTTAGAATTTCCTTTTTTAGAAACTCCCACCCATCTTGGACTCCTTTTCTCATTAGGGTCACTTACCATGGAACCATACTTACAATTGTTCTGAGTTTATTAAAATCAGCTTTCCTGAAGTCCAGGGTGCACATATGGCTACTCTCAGCTTTTGCTTCTGTTAAAATCGAGAATTCAAGTATGGTGTGGTCACTTTCCCCCAGAGTTCCCATAACTGCCACTTCACCCACCAAATCATGTCTATTGGTTAGAATCAAGTCCAGGATAGCTGATCTTCTGGTTGCTTCCTCCACTTTCTGTAGGAGAATGTTATCTCCAGCACAAGTCAGAAATTTCTTGGAGGGGCCGTGTTTGGCAGAATTTGTCTCCCAACAGATATTGGGATAATTGAAGTTCCCCATTACTATTACATCATGCCTCCTCGAAACATTGGCAATTTGTTTTTCAAAAATTACATTCTCGTCTTCTCCTTGATTGGGTGGTCAATAGTAGATTCCAAGCACCACATTCCTTTTATTACTTGCCCCATTAATTTTAATCCAGATACTCTCAGTGGAGCTACCAAGCTCATCTTCCTGAATTTCTGTGCAGGGATATATATTTTTAACATATAGCGCAACTCCACCTCCCTTTTTATTCCTTCTGTTCTTTTGAATAGGTTATATCCTTCAATTGCTGTATTCCAGTCATGGGAGTCATCCCACCAAGTTTCAGTTATACCTATCAAGTCTTAATTACCCTCCAGTATTAAGAGTTCAAGTTCATCCTGCTTGTTTCCCATGCTCTGCACATTAGTATACAGACATCAAAGACCATGTGATTTATGGTTAGCTTCCTTACTACATTTTTCTGAGGACTTTTACTGGGCCCTGTTAGAGCCGATCTCTCTGTTCCTGTTACTGTGCAGAAGCCTTCATCAGTCATTACCATGAAGTTTACGTCTCCCTCCCCCTTAGGATTCATTTTAAAGCCCTCCTGATGAACATCTCCATGTTGTGGCCAAACACATTCTTCCCAGTCCTTGTGAGATGCAACCCATCACTTGCCAGCAGTCCATCTTCCAGGAAGCATAGCCCATGGTCCCAGAATCCAAATCTCACACGTCAGCACCACCTTTGCAGCCATTCATTTACATGGAGTATTTTTCTTTCCCTTTCTACTCCTCTTCTAAGTACTGGAAAGATGGATGAAAAAACTATGTGGGCCCCAAAGTCCTTGAGTTTCCTCCCCAGAGCTTCAAAGTCTGATGTGATTTCTTCATAGCTCCATTTGGCAGTATAATTTGTTCCCACATGGATGAGGAGAAAGTGATACATCTCAGTCCGTCCTCTTGGTAGACAGCATAACTGTTAAGTCCACGGATCTTCTCGGCATACTTGGGTTTTGATCCCACACAGTAGGGAGTCTCCCACTATTAGTACTGTTCTTGTTGTGGGATGTAGTTTCATTGCCTCTGCTTGATTGAGCTTCAGCCTCTTGCTTGTTGTTGCACGGGGTCTCCTGTAATTCTTCCACCACAGGCTGTCCTCCAGTCTCATCCTCGAGTAGTTGAAAGCGGTTCCAGAGTTCCACTGGTGAAGGGTGTCTTCTAGCTCTTCTCCTGTCACCCTTTCCCACGGAGTTTCCTCCACTTCGTTGTTCCTCTCCAAAGCAGTCTCCTCTTCTGCTACCACATGCTGTTGCTCTTCCACCTCCACTTCTCTTTGCTGCTGTTCCAGCATTCTGCCTAATAACTCTTCATCTTCTCTTATAGTCCTCAGTGTGGCCACCTGCCGTTCTAGGCCTCTCACTTTTTCTTCCAACAGTGCCACAAGCTTGCACTTGTTGCACGTGTATGCCATGTTGTTCTCAGGCAAGAAGACAGACATGGCACACCCCTTGCAGGTCACAACCACTGGAGTATCCTTCCTGTTCATACTCTCTTCTACCTTTTGTTTCTTTCTAACTACTTGTTTTGGAGTGGCCTGTGCTTTATCCTGTCCTACTTCAGGGTAAACTTAAGAGTCCCACTGGTATGTGGTGCGCTGTACAAGAATTAGTAATTACTATTTTTAGGGGCCTCCCCCTTGACCTTCCCTGTCGAACTCCTTTGTCAAACTCCTGTTTGCTGTCCCTGTTCCCTTGCACTCTGAAAGCTGGCTTGCTTGTATCTCCTCTCCTGTGGACCAGCTGAGATAGCTTCCTCTGCTCTGCTCAGTTAGGAGTCGGGAAAGAGAATGAAAGTCCCAAGCACACACAGCTGCTGCTTGTTGCCCTCAGCAGTTCTCAGGCCACACCCTTCATCTTCATGTAGAGTACATTGCAATAATCCAGTCTGAAAGTTACCAGAGCATGGACCCCTGTGGCCAAGTCTTTTCTGTCTAAAAGGAGCTGAAGCTGGCAAACCAGCCGGAGCTAAAAAAAGAAAGAAAAAGGCACTCCTAGCCACTGAGGCCACCTGAACCTCCAGTGAGAGTGTTGGATAAAGGACAACCCCCAAGCTACAGACCTGCTCCTTCAAGGAAAGAGCAACCCCATTAAGAACAAGGCCCTCTTCCCACCTCCTGGACATGAGGACTCTGTACACATAACCCCTCTGTCTTTTCAGGATTCATCCTCAGTTTATTGGCCCACATCCAGTCCATCGCTGCCTCCAAGCACTAGTTCAGCACTTCAGCCACTTCTCCTGATTCAGATGGAATAGAGAGGTAGAGCTGGGCATCATCTGCATATTGGTGGCACCTCACTCCAACTCTCCTGATGACAGCTCCCAGTGGCTTCATATAGATGTTAAATAGTGTGAGGGACAAGATGGAACCCTTCCAAACACCACAGGATAATTCCCATAGTGCTGAAGAGTAGCCTCCCATAACTACTTTTTGGAAACAGCTCTGAAGGTATAAGCGCCCTGAACCCCCATCTCCTCGAGATGTTCCAGAAGGATACCATGGTCAATAGGATTAAAAGCTGCTGAGAGATCAAGAAGAATGAGCAGGGTCGCATTCTCTCCTGACAAATGTCATCAACCAGGACAACCCAAGGCAGTTTCAGTGCCATGGCGAGGCCTGAAGCCAGACTGGAACAGAACCAAGAAATCCTGATCTCTGACCTTTACAGAGAGTGGGATGGGGGAGTGAAAATTTGCACCTACTTCTTGATCTCTGTGGGTTTTGATACCATTGACAATAGTAGCCTCATGGACCACCTCTCTGGAATGAAAACTGGGGGCACTGTGTTACAGTGGTTCCAGTCCTACCTACAGGACCAAATCCAGAGAATAGTGTTGGGTGATTTTTGGCCCCCTGGCAGTTGTACTGTGGGATGCAGCAGGGTACCATCTTATCCCCAGTGCTATTTACTACCTATATGAAGCTGCTGGAAGCAGTCATTAGGAGTTTTGGGGCAAGATGTGACCAGTATGCCGATGACATTCAGCTCTATTTCTCCATAACATCCAAATCAAGCGAGGCTATGAAGGCCCTTGAGTGTACCCGGACACAGTGATGGGATGGATGAAGGAAAATATGCTAAGCTCGAATTGTGGCAAGATGGAGGCACTGTGGGTGAGTGGTTCCCATGTTTGAGAAATTGGTCAGTTTGCCTGCCCTGGATTGGGTTGCACTCCCACTGAAGGAGCAGGTACACAGTCTGGGGGTGCCTTTTATGAGCTGCACTTGGTAAGACAACTATGGCCATTCCTGGACCAGGAGAGCTTGGCCACAGCAGGTCAGGCATTGGTGACTTCTAGATTTTTTACTGTATTGCATTCTATTTATTATTTGATTTATATCCCGCCCTTCCTCCCAGCAGGAGCCCCATTCTATGTGGGGCTTCCCTTGCACTTGACTTAGAAACTGCAATTAGTGCAGAATGGTGAAACCATATTGCTGACAAGAGTGTGACCCTGTCAGCATATAACAGCTCTGCTCAGAGATCTGTACTGGTTGCCAATTTGTTAACAGGCCAAATTCAAGATGTTGCTACTGGCATGTAAAGCCCTTAACAGCTCAGAACCAGTTTACTTGTGGGACCATCTTCCACCATATGTGGTCACTCAAGCACTTTGATCTGCAGAGCAGGTACTGTTACAGGTGCTACAAAATACTTGTTCGCACTTGCAAGAAATCATTCTTTTAGTGTGGTAGCACGTATTCTTTGGAACTCCCTGCCTATTCACAGCAGGTAGGTGCCTTCACTGTATTTCAGCGCCTGTGTAAAAACATTTTTGTTTAGGCAAGCCTATCACGACGCATAGATGTTATGTTTTAATCTTTTTAGTTAGTTGCTGTTTTAATTGTTTAAAAGTTTTATTTGTTTTTAATTGTTTTGTTGATAATTTTTAATATTATTTTTAAACTGCTTAGTTTTTTTTTTTTACAATCAAGCAGTATAAACATTTTATTTAAAAAATAACATTATGGAGACAGGAACACATGTTTTTAAAGCTTTTTTCTTCATTAAAGAAACCTCCCCTTCAGCCACCTAATTTAAAAATGTAAGCCAAGGTGGTGATGTGGGGAAATATCTTTTAAAATGTGTGTTGTGGCTTCTGTGATGTTCTCTGCTTCATCCCTGGATCCAGAACAACAAGGAGGAAGTGGAGTGAATCACTGCAGCACACTTTTTAAACCCTCCAATAATAATTTCCCTCCCCTGCTACCTCATTTTAGAAAGTAAGCCAGCCCCAACTCACCCATGAATTGCAGGCTGGGGAAAAGCAAGTGGAAAGAATATGGCAGTGCTGACTTAGGGCTGCTGTCATGCTTTAAAAAAAATAAATAAACATGCAGAGAAAGAAACAGAAACGCAACACCCCGGCCACCTTATTTAAAACAACAACAAAAACCCTAAGGCTAGCCAAAAAATATCAACACAGTAATACTTTCTACCTACCTTGGGCAGGAATGGGTGATGGTACCCAATTTTAGCAGCATAGTGAAATAAATATTCACAGACCCATCAAAGTCAGATAAAGGCCTAATAGTAAATCATGGCATGTTGATGTGAGTGAGTACTTGCGTTCATTTTAGCTGTGCTCAGCTTGGGCTTTTTGCTTGAAGACTGGGGAGGCCTTGGGGATCCTACCACCGGCATGTTAAAAATATGAGTTTAATACAGAGGGAAAGAGTAAGGAGCTTAAGTTCAAGAGATACAGTTGCACGACAGAACTGGAGAAAGGAGTGAGTGTTAAAGGGGAAAGTGACATTTTAACAGCTGCCTTCCACTGTGCTGAGCTTAAATTTCAGTAGCAGATTAGAACCTTTCTGACCATTGCTATGCCTCTGCGCTTTGGCAATGGAGAAATAATTCATGGGAGAAGAAGGGAGGAGAGAGACAGGGTCTGCTCTTACTAAACAAAATTGCAAGTTTAGTTTTATGATATAGGTAGTTGTAGGATGTAATTACATTAATTAAGAAAGTAATTTGAAGGATCACCAGAGCCTGTTTATTAATGTGACAAGCCTTTAAGCAACATAGTATATTCTGTAAATGTGGGAAAATTTGAATAAGTAACCAAATATCTCTGTTTAGTTTCAACTCTAGTTCTCAGACTGTGGGTCAGGAGCCCTTCGGGACTTGTGAGACTCCTTACAAGATGGTTCTTGATTTTGCTGGGACTGTAGAGCTATCTATTGCTGCTGGAAGGCAACCAATGGCAGGTCACTCCCTTACGAACATAAGATGTTGCCTTGTATCCTTACACTGAGTCAGACCTTTGGTTCATCTAGCTTGGTACAGTCTATATTGACTGGCTTCAGCTCTCCAGGGTTCTTTCCTAGTCCTGCTTCGAAATGACAAGGACGAGACCTGGGACCTGCAAATAAAGCATGTGCTCCACCACTGAGCAACAACCCATCGCTTTCCTTCCCCCATAAGAAGTGTTCATACATTATAATGGTGGTGTATTTGCTGCCCAAAGCACAAACGATGGTGTTTCATAAAGCAAAGCATTTGCCCAACTCCTTCCACTTCAGGGACTTGAGTGACTCAACATAGTTTCATCATTCATACAAATTAGGGCTTCCCATTCAAATTTAACTACACTAGTAGGGATAGGGAAGAAATTCAGTTCAGTTAACATGAGCCTGCCAAATCTTCACTTCCTGAAACAAAATTCAAACCAAAACATAGCTATCCTTTGAAAATCACACTTACCTGTATTTTGTGATGCAGTAGAGCTCTTTTTTTCCAGGTTTTTTTACTGACATGGTTTCCCTCATGGTTAGGATTCCACACGTTACCTCCATTTGGACAATGTCTTATTAAGTTGAGATATAAACAAGCCTTTCGCCCACACACGAAGCCTGTCTCTTCATTGCCCATCACAATTAACCCTGGGAATCTTCCATTAACCACATAGTTTCCTGTTTTGCCCAAACTCGCTCGGGACCAGGATACCTGAAAGACCATCTTACCCCTTATATACCCAGCCAATCACTGCGCTTTGCAGCTGAGGGCCTCCTGCAGATACCATCTTATCAGGAGGTCCGTTCTGCACAACATAGGAAACGGACCTTTAGTGTGGCAGCACCTACCCTGTGGAATTCCCTCCCTTTAAATATTAGGCAGGCGCCATCTCTGCTATCTGTTTGGTGCCTTTTGAAGACTTTCCTCTTCCAACAAGCCTTTTAAGTTGAGACTTATCCCAGTCTGCGTCTGCGTTAGAATTGCTTTTAATATGTCTTTTAATATCTTTAACCCGTTTTTAAAGATGTTTTTAAAGTTTTTTTTAATGTTTTTAACATTGTTTTGTTTTTAATGTATTTTGAGGTCTTTTTATGGTGCTTTAAAGTGTTTTTAGTGTTTCTGTTTGCTGCCCTGGGCTCCTGCTGGAAGGAAGGGTGGGGTATAAATAAAATAATAAATAAATAAAATAAACTAGGAAACTATGTTTATAAGATTCAGAACAAGCCAGAACCTTAAAGCACCTTTAAACCTTGGTTTAAAATCCTGACTTGTTCCAAAGATGGTAACCATACTTTCCAAATTTAGGTGAAATGGGAAACTATAATTAATTAGAGACTTCCTGATTTAATTGTGCTCATGCAAAGGGAAGAGTGAAAGGGCTATGAGCATGTGCAAAAATCTCATGGATCTCTTGGTTGATTAAGCCAAGATATAATTGTCTGAATTGGGCCAGTTTGTGCTCTCAGCAGTAGCTATGCTGCTAGTATAGTATAACTGGCAGCTAGAAGCAGTAGGACTTCAGCCCATTCTTGAATGGATGAAGTGGGAGACATTTTAGTGCTGCAGTCCAACTCTCTTAGCCACCAGTGATGCTTTCCTCAGCCACAGTGACCTGGCCAAGAGCAGGGCTCAAACCATGGGAATATAGTCAAGTACAAGTACAATCTGTTTCTGATGAATGAGAGTTCTGTTTAGAATACCATAATATTCCTGTGCTCACATGTCTTCAAAAATGTGAAAGGGCTGAGAAGTGCCAAGGGATATTGCATGTTTGAATGCTGTGCCATGAGAAAAATAGAACCCTCCCTACATTTGGAAAACAAATGGCTCACCTTTTCAATGACATGCCAGTTTTCTACATGCAGATTTTTTTTATGGTAGCACAGTCAAACATGCAACTCTTACATATACAAACATGCACAGATCTCATCCAGGAATGTTTTATCATCTGCAGACTGTATAAACTGGCCCTAAGAGGGCACCAGACTTTGCTTATCTTCAGTACTGCTTGTAGCTGCCAACACCTTTCTGATTATATACTTAGATTTTAAAGCTTTTTGCTTGCTCTCCCCTTGGAATACAGATAAAAAAATCTATGGATGAAACAAGTTCTTTAGATTTCATTAGATCTGATAATTCCACATGTTCCCAGTACAAGAGCGATAAAATAAGCCCCATGTAGCAGATTGTTAAAATGGTTCTGACTGGTGTTTTCCCATGCATTGCATTGCACAAACAATCCTAAAGCCAAAATTGAGGACTGATTACATTTGTTTAAAGAATGACTATTTCCTCAAATTTAAAAAATATTTTGATTTCTGAAACTTTATGTGTGAGAAGTCCTTATTTCAGCTACTACAGACTTCTCTAAAATCCCTACTGTACACATCTTGTTATCAACTCCTTGGATTACAGCTAGGGATTTATGAGCAGTGTGCATTCTGAATGCCCATTGTGTTGAGGCAAAACAGTTTTTTCCTTAGAGTGTTACAAACAATACGCCCCAGTCCCTTTTAGGGATCCTGGTAGCTTGGATCCACTCCCAATACTCACCCAATAGAGCTCAAGAACGAACGAAACAAGATGGAGGATGGAGTATATTTATTTCTAACACATGCACGTGGAGAAGGGCCAAGCCAGTTCTGACAGACTCTGCTGGGTTGGCCTTTTTATAAGCTTTATTTTACTAATTATGCATGCATCAATCTCATCATATCTACATCATAACTACATCATTAATCCATGCCCATTTCCTCCTGGTAACCATATTAGGAGATTGTTTTTCACACTTGTTATGTTCATATTGACCTTGTACATGTGCAACATAGTTTGCAACATAGTCTGATACTTTCTTCGACACAGGTGCATTTGCAACTATAAGCCTGTGAGAATACAGTTATCTATTCTGCAAACACAGCTTTTAACAAACAATGATTCTACAATTCAGCAAATTAGCATTTCTCTTTACACACACACAAGTAACTTAACTGTCAGCAAATTATCACACAAGCAAGTTGATTGTCAGTTTACTGTGCTACAATTCCAAACAGGCCTAATATTCCTTTCTACTTTAATCATTCAAAGCTAATTAAACAAAATATGTTATTAACTGTTAATTCAAATAAGTAAAGTTCAGTATCAGTGTCACAATTCCCCCCTTAGAAGCTTTTTGATATTTATATCATATAGCTTCTTCATTCTGAATCACTTGTTGATACATAATTCTGCCATACGTTTGCATACTACTTTTATTTACTGCATTATCTATTATGCTACGAATACCATTCATGATTACAGGTAACAGGCAAGGCAAAAGCATACATCCCATTAAAATCAGAAGAACCAATACAATCATTGTCTTCATTCCTCCAAACCAATTGAACCAACTTCCCCAAGCTCCAAGATTTATTCCTTTCCAAGTTTGTACTGGGACATAAGCAAGCTTTTTGATTTTATTAGCAATGTCTTTTACTATATTGCCATTGTCATCAATTTTCACACAACATTCTGTCAAATTTAGGAGTCTGCAGACACCTCCTTCCTTGGCTAATAAATAATCCAAGGCCAATCGGTTTTGGAGTATTGCTTCTCTCATTTGAGTTGATTGATCAGCAAGCAAGGTTAAAGCTTTAGCTGTTTGATTGGTTATTATCTCTATTACCGCCTGAAGTCTAATAAGGCGATTCAAAATATATATCGGGCCGCGGTATCCTGCTGAACCATCTTGTGCCCATGAAGCAGGATCATAATGTTGAATGATCCTTTCTGGAGGCCAAGTGTCTCTCCAACCATTATCTTGGCCTTTTGTTAAAGAAAGATCAAGTGCTCTTTTCTTTCTTTTAAACTGCTCTCCATCAAACACTGGGACTAAAGGATTTAAGTTTCCACCTTTTATGGTATACATTGGCTGTATAATTCCAACATAGCAAATGCCAGTCCAATTTAAGGGAAGAATTGCATAAGCCTTTTGACCACAAATCCAATAATGTCCTTTTAATGCTGGCATAGTACTGTTATGTAGAATTGAGGAAGCTTTATTATAAGGAATGTAGTAGGTATCTTTTGATCCAAGAGGGCCTGTAACAATACGGTATCCTTTTCCCAAAATAAAACTACATTTCCATAATTGAGATTCATTTCTGTAAGTACATTTGGTATCATTATTGGTTTGGTTCCATACTGTCCAATATTTCTGAAATCCCATAATAACGGTTCCATTAAGGTGCTTCCATAGCCAACCTTGATCTTTTAAGATGGTAGGAATCGTTAGATTCGTTTCTTGGCAGTCACTCAATTGAATATCTGTGTAAGGATCCGAACATTTAGACCTACATGAACTCTGATTATGTGCACCAGGAATACATGAGCACCATGTTCCATTTTCGAGTTGGATGTGTGTATTATTCCATCGGGAAACAAATTTAGTACAGTTTGTAACTGGACAATTACCAATGGAACAATACTCTCTCCATCCCAACATCCAATTACATTTACTGGCTCCAACATATTTGCCTCTCAAAATATTCTGTTGGAGACAATATTTACCCAAACTTGGTTTGTACAATTCCCATTCATGTGGCTCTGTCCAGGTGTTCAGATTAACATGTACTTCACTTTTATTACTTAAAAGCCAGTAGGGTGCAAGGGGAAATCCTATCCATGGCCATTTTAAAAATCCTTTTGGACTTCCACAGATCCAACAATTTGTGAGGTTAAACCCTTTGGCTACCTCTTGAGCGAGTTCAACAAACACATTTTCCCTTTTTTTCTTCTGGAATGAGCTCCTTTGACCTCTACATATTCCCGTTTCTTGAGTGGAAAAAGGAGTTGGGAGGCAGATATATACCACAAATAAAGAAGTGAGACACAAAATAGTACCAAGGATAGGCTTAAAGCCCAGAGAATTAATATTTGCTGAGTTTCTTCCCATTTTAACATGAGATACAACTTAGGCCACAAATCTAGTACACAAATCTAATACCACTGTTTGGAATTCTGTGATTCACCCAAGTCCGAACCACTGTATGCCACTGATATGGTCTATCAAGGCGTGAACCAAGTAAAGGTGGTCGTTTCTGAATTACTACTACAGGAACTCGAAGATACCTTTGATAGTTCTTTTCGTCTCTTGCAGCTATTATTGCAATTAATGGGGAAGGTAAAACACTTCCTCCCATTGACTTAAGGGCCTTGATCAAGGATGTATCGATCCGCCCGTCTACGCCATACACGTTGTCGGTATGTAAGATTTGCCTCTAAATCAGGATGACAATAATAATATCTAGGATCTTTTGGTATATTAGCAATCAATGGAACATGGGGCAAAATAACTTTTACTTCAACATGTCCCCAAGTTCGCAAAGATTCAATTCTCCAATTTACAGTGTATGCTTCCGGTGGCAACGTTGGTGGAGACCCTCCCATCTACCACCTCAGACGTAGTCTTTAGATCAATATCGGGCGGTAGAACAGAATTCAGAAAGGTTTGAGCAACAGTATGTAGATGTTGCTTTCTATCCTTGGTACACGTATCTACAATTTGGACTACTGTTATTGGAACCTTCCTCCTAGGGTCTCCTGGTACTTGTATACTAGTAGGCTGGATGGGAAGAGGTTTTCGTGAACCTCCCATACAATCTCAGTCTTTCTGTTTCTTCAATTTGAGCTTCAGGTTGAAACCCGGTACGGTTTCCGATAACCACTTTTCTTCAGGCGTCTGATCCTTTGCCTCTCCAGGTGGGGAGTCCTTGGCTACTCCCTTCTCTGGTTCCTCAGTAATGACAGGCTCTGCTTTCTTTATCCTACCCACCGCTTATGGCCTACGAGCTTTACTGCCGATTCGGTAATCAAAATGATCTGCTCCGGTGGTCCCCACGTGGGCTGCAAAGGCTCTTGCTTCCACTTCCGAACTCGTACCCAATCTCCGGGTTGGTATTGGTGAATGGCCACATCCAAGGGTAACCTCTGAAACTCACGATTATGCCTGTGAATAGAAGACAAAACACCCTGCAAGGCAGTAACATATTCTAATAATTGTCTGTTTCCCAATTCCCCATTAATCTCTGTCTGGGGCCCAGGCTCAATGGGAGGTCTGCCAAACAGTGACTCAAAAGGAGTCAATTTTGTTTTTTCCCTTGGAGTATTTCTCATGATGGTTAAAGCCAATGGCAATGCTGTTATCCAATTCAATTTAGTCTCTTGGCAAAGTTTAGTCAACAAAGTCTTAACCGTCCGGTTAGCACGTTCAACTTGACCAGATGATTGTGGTTTCCATGGGGTATGGAGGTTCCACTTAAATCCCAAGGCTGCACTTATAGCACAAATTATTTTACTCACAAAATGTGGGCCTTGGTCTGACTCAAATGTCTCTGGCATAGAATATCTTGAAAAGATTTCCTTCAGCAATATCTTTGCTACTGTAATTGCTGTTGCTGTTCGCGTGGGAAAGGCCTCTATCCATCCTGTCAATTGATCTATTACAACTAGCAGGTACTTATACCCTGCACATCTTGGCAATTCTGCAAAGTCTATTTGTAATCGCTGGAAAGGATAATAAGCCCATGGTCTTCCTCCCATTGCTGGCGGTGGCTTTGGAGCAGGATTAGTTGCTGCGCAGATAGTACATCCATACACTGCTCACTTTGTTTCTTCATACAATCCTGGTGCAACTATTTGTCTAATTAAAAGATCTCCTAAAGCGTTACCTCCAAGATGAGTCTGTTTATGAGTCTCTAATACAAGAGCTCGAAGCACTGCCTTTGGGACAAAAATTAATCCTGTAGGTAATTGCCACCAACCATTGGATAACTTCTGAGCCCCATACTGTATTGCAGCATCTTCTTCCTTTTTAGAATATTGAGGGATCAACTCTTTCCATGGGATCATAATGCTCATTAAGTTCTTCTCCAACGGCTGTCCACTCAATGCTGCTTCTTTTGCTGCCTCATCTGCTTGGTGATTCCCCTTTCGCCTAGCTGAATCTGATTCTTTTCCATGGGCCTTCACATGAATAATAGCTACGTTATTTGGTAATTGAACACATTCCAAAAATTCCTTTATCATCTGTTGATGCTCAATTCTGTGTCCATCACTTTTAATAAAGCCTCTTTCCTTCCATAACATAGCAAAAGCATGTGCAGTTTGGAATACATACTTAGAATCAGTGTATATATTCCCTTCTTGTTGATTCAATTCTTTCAGAGCCTCTATGGCTGCAGCCAATTCCGCCATCTGAGCTGAATAGGTAGGTGGCAATTTAACACTCTTTATAGGCTTCAGGTCCTCGCACACAGCGCAGCCTGCATACTGCTGTCCATCCACATATAAATGTCGTCCTGCTATTGGCTGATCAGTCAAATCTATCCGAGGTTTCAGTGAGCATTCTAATGTCTGGATACAATCATGTATTAATTCTCCCGGTTGGGGCAGTAGTGTTGCTGGATTCAAGGTATTACAAGCTTTCAGATGTAAGCCTTGTCGTCCTAGCAGCTGCTGTTCATACTGGGTAAGCCTACTTGGGCTAAGGACCTTTGCAGCCTTTTCTCCCAGGATCCTTTTCAAATCATGAGGTCCTAGTACTTCCACCGGGGCTCCCATCATGATCTTTTCAGCTTTCTTCATAAGAATTCCTGTGGCTGCCACAATTCGCAGACATGCTGGCCATCCTCTTGCTACAGGATCTAATTGAGACGAGTAGTAACCCACTGGTAGATGGTCAGGACCCCACTGCTGTGTCAAAACTCCACTCGCAGTTCCCTTGTTTTCTGAAACATAAAGTCTATATGGTTTAAGCCCATCTGGTAAGGCTAAAGCTGGTGCTTTCTGCAAAGCTTGTTTGATATCTTCAAAAGCTTGGTGACATTCTTTAGTCCATTTCCAATCTGTTTCCTTCTTCAATAACTCATACAAAGGAGTGGCATAGCTACTGTAGTTTGGTATCCACTGTCGGCAAAAGCCAGCCAAACCCAAGAATGATCATAACTCCCTGACATTCGTTGGTGGTGGCACACCACAAATCGCCATCTTCCTATCAGTTGACAACATTCATCCTTCCTGTGATAACTGATATCCTAGGTACGTTACTTGCTTCTGGTTCCATTGTACCTTATCCTTGGACACTCGGTATCCACAATCATGCAAATGATTCAATAAACTCA
Source organism: Rhineura floridana (assembly GCF_030035675.1). Classification (NCBI taxonomy): domain Eukaryota; kingdom Metazoa; phylum Chordata; class Lepidosauria; order Squamata; family Rhineuridae; genus Rhineura; species Rhineura floridana. The sequence continues at coordinate 9,310,850 of NC_084489.1, read as the reverse complement.
CAGCATCTTGTTCATTGCTCCTCTTATCTGGGCTACAGATCAAAAGATCATCCACATAGACCAGCAATGCTGACTTTGGTTGTCGTTGGTACCATGGTCCTAAATCTTTCTGTAATGCCTTAGTAAATTCAGATGGGGAGCTGATAAATCCTTGAGGTAATACGGACCAGGTTAATTGACACTGCCGATGGTCAACTGGGTCTTCCCATTGGAATGCAAAAAGGTCTTGACTGTCCTCATGAAGAGGTATTGAAAAGAATGCATCTTTTAAATCAATAACTGTAAATCGAGTAGTATTGCCAGGTACATGGGCCAACAACGTATGTGGGTTTGGCACTACTGGAACATCTTCTAGAACCTTTTCATTGATAGTTCACAAGTCTTGCACCATCCGATACTGTCCTGGGCGGCCTTCCTTGGGAATTCCAAATATGGGGGTATTATGAGGACTAGTAGTTTGATGTAACCATTGGTAATGGATAAAGTTCGTTACTAGTTCCTTCAAACTTAGGCGTACTTCTGGCTTCAAAGGAAATTGACGTACTGGAGTTGGGCCTACCCCAGGCTTCAATCTGACCTTCACTGGTTCAGCATTGACCGCCCGAGCAGGATTATTCTTTCTGGCCCAAATATCAGGATGGATTCCCTCCGGAGGCTCCCACTGTTGCTTCTCTTTAACTTCTGGCTCCCCCCTTAGGATCATTTGGAAAGTGCATTCTTGTTGCTTTGGTATCATTACTTCCAAGGTTTTTCCTTTAAATATGATTTGGGCTTGAAGCTTTGCTAGAAGGTCCCTTCCAAATATTGCAATAGGGCAATCATCCGAAACCAAAAACTGATGTGTAAAATATTGTTGTTTATCTTCTATCCCTGGAAGGTGTACCTGGATGGGTTGGGACAAAGGGACTCGACGACGGTGTCCTTCTATTCCCATTACATCTTTAGTTTCTTTCGTGAGGGTTAAAGGTAGACGGGACATTGCTCGTGGTATCATAGAGAAGGCCGCTCCTGTATCTACTAGTCCTTGGATCGTCGAATTATTCAGGGTAAGGGACACATATGGTTCTTCCCGCGAGCCACCCTCATATCCTGTCCACCTTCATTCTGATTCTTCCTCCTGCCCTCTGGCAACTGCAATTCGGGCCTGAGGTGGATTTAACTCGGAATTTGAAACTATCCTTGATTCCCTGTAGTTGTCCCGAGAGCCAGGGGCCTCTCTATAGCCATATGGGCCTCCCCGTCCATCTTGGCGAGGTCTTGGTACCTCCTTATTTCTACAATCTTTTGCCCAATGACCTCTCTTCAAACACTTCGCACACTGGTCCTTCTCCAATCTTCTCCGTGGCCCTCTTGCCTTATCTGTTTGGCCTACACCAACCACTGCCGCAATCAAATCACACTGCTTTTCAAGCATACTGCATTGCTTTTTCATCAACTTTCCGTCTTCTTTTTTACTTAGTTCATCTCTATTTATATAAACCTTAAACGCAATATCCATTATCTGTCCCATTCTCATACCCATCACTCCTTCCACCTTCTGCAACTTCTTCCGAATATCCGAAGAACTTTGACCAATAAATAAAGAAATTAAAATCCGCTGATTTTCATCAGCCTCTGGATTAAGAGTAGTAAATCTTCGCATAGCTGTAGTAAGACGATTTAGGAAAGAAGAGGGATTTTCCTCTTTTTCCTGATGAATTTCATATAACTTTGCCACATTCATTGGTTTGGGAATGGCATGTTTAAGTCCGTGTAAAATCATTCTTTTATATCTAGTAATCTCAGGGGCTCCTACTCCTGGAGTTTGAATCCACCTACGAGGGTTCACAGTTGGTAAAACATGTACTGGGGCTAAACCAGGTGCATTGCCACCTTGTCTCTGCTCTTCCAATGCAAGAGCCGTGGCCTGAGAAAGTACTAATGACTTTTCTTCTGTACTGAGAAGAGTATTCATCAGTGTCTGGATATCAGCCCAAGTAGGGTGGTGGCTAGCAAAAATAGTCTCCCATAATTGGCAATGTTTATCTTGGTCTTCTCTCAGGCCTGGCGTCTGATTTTTCCAATTATATAAATCAGAGGTGGTAAAGGGCACATGCACATAGGCAACTTGTCCCTGGCCATCCAACATCTCTCGCGTTGGTGCCATAAGGTGAGAGGCATCGGCCAAAATATCTTCTGATGCAAGACTATTTCTGCCTTCATCTCTACTTATGGGAGTGGAGCTATATGTGCGCCCACTCCGCAAGGTATGTCTATCCATTCCTTGATTTTCCCTCCTAACTTTCTCAATCATCTGGAGATGTGGGTCAATCATTTGGGGCGAGGCTCCTAAATTCTGGCTTTGTTGCACAGAATAAGCATAACGACCCAAAATATCATATTCTTGTCTTATTCGCCTTAAAGATTGACTCAGATCCTGGAACGTCACTGCAGTTCCAGATGAAGTCCCAGCAATAGGAGATTGACTTAAATCTTGTGCCATTGCTGCACTTCCAGAGGAAGGGGTTCCAAAATTAGTGGACTGGGTGTGCGAGACAATAGATTGTTGATACGTTGGGGGCTGTACTTGAGCTGGTGGCACAGCCTGAACTGATGATTCAATCTGAGCTTGGATAGGTGGCACAATTTGGGCTGGTGGCAATTGTATTCCCTGTGGTGGCACTGGTAATACTGGTGGTGCTGGCAAAGGAATGGCCGGAGGTGGAGCCGGAGGTGAAACCAGGCATTCTTCCTCTTCTGCCTGTAGAACTGGGGGTTTTATTTCCAATTTCTTTCCCTTATTAATTTGGCATTGAGCCAAAGCCATTTCCAGCGCACACTCTGACGGTGGGTCTAGGCAGATGATTCTCCACCCCCTAGCATACCACCACGAGGTTAACTCATCTGGCAGCATGTCAAAAAGGGTGGCTTCCAACTGCCGAGCCTTTGTAATGTTAAACGTTCCTCCCAGTGGCCAATCAATACCCAACTCCACCCATGCTTCATTACAAAACATTGACAACTGTTCTTCATTCAGGACCGGCCCTCCAGAAGAAACAACATTTTTCTTAAACTCAGAGAAATTTTGCAAAATACATTCAAGGGGGGTCATTTTCCAATCACCCTTTTTCTTCTGACTCTTTCTAAGCCCTTTCTTAACTTCCCTCTGTCCCGTCCTCTCTGCCTTTTCCTGTTTTGAAGCACCCTGCCCCATGTTCCCGTCCAGTCCTATCTGCCCTTTGCAGATGACGTATGACTTTTGGGGGTAGCCTCTCCGTCTACCTGGGGGGTATCTGAGACAAAACAACAGGCAGATGACTTACAACACACGCTTCCCTCTGTTCGTGGCTCAGCCTCTCGCGAGGACGTGAGAAACGCACTAATTAGAGGTCCACACTCGCTTCAGGGTAAAACCACTGCAGAATAAGCCCTGTCTCATGCACACACTTTCACACACCACTCTCTTCACACTTAGGCCCAATGGGCTCCTTACCCCTTTCGAAGAGACGTTGGAACGTTGAAACCCCCTGCTCTTCTCCAATCCTCTCCAACCTTGTTTCGATTTAAAAGGGAGTCATCATGGCAATACCTCGTCGCCCCAATCCGCTCCCACAGGCTTGGGCAGGCTGAATATAGCCTGGAGCGCTCTTCCCAACCCCTGCAGGGACCACGTCCAAGGCAAAGAGGAATGCCAACAAGATGAGTCCCGGCGGAGTAACGCCAAATTGTTACAAACAATACGCCCCAGTCCCTTTTAGGGATCCTGGTAGCTTGGATCCGCTCCCAATACTCACCCAATAGAGCTCAAGAACGAACGAAACAAGATGGAGGATGGAGTATATTTATTTCTAACACGTGCACGTGGAGAAGGGCCAAGCCAGTTCTGACAGACTCTGCTGTGCTGGCCTTTTTATAAGCTTTATTTTACTAATTATGCATGCATCAATTTCATCACATCTACATCATAACTACATCATTAATCCATGCCCATTTCCTCCTGGTAACCATATTAGGAGATTGTTTTTCACACTTGTTATGTTCATATTGACCTTGTACATGTGCAACATAGTTTGCAACATAGTCTGATACTTTCTTCGACACAGGTGCATTTGCAACTATAAGCCTGTGAGAATACAGTTATCTATTCTGCAAACACAGCTTTTAACAAACAATGATTCTACAATTCAGCAAATTAGCATTTCTCTTTACACACACACAAGTAACTTAACTGTCAGCAAATTATCACACAAGCAAGTTGATTGTCAGTTTACTGTGCTACAATTCCAAACAGGCCTAATATTCCTTTCTACTTTAATCATTCAAAGCTAATTAAACAAAATATGTTATTAACTGTTAATTCAAATAAGTAAAGTTCAGTATCAGTGTCACAAGAGGATGTATAATATATGAAATAAGAAGCCTATTTTATACTGGAAATTCTAAAACAGGTTTCTAATCTTTTGTTTTTCTTGGGTTAATAATTTTTAGCAAATTCAGTTTTCTTTCAAGGTCTGTTTACATGCCCACATTTGTATTATCGTGATTAGTTCTGTTATATTAAGAAATGTTATTTGAGGAATGTTGCTATCTTCTATCTTTGACCCTGGGAAAAGATGAAACGAAAGCTTCAAAATGTACAGCATTCCCAGAGCTTGGAAAAGTTACTTTTTTGAACTACAACTCCCATCAGCCCCAGCCAGCATGGCCAGTGGATTGGGCTGATGGGAGTTGTAGTTCAAACAAGTAACTTTTCCAAGCTCTGAATTCCATGACTTACCAGATTGTACAAATAAAGCAACTTTATTCAATGAAAAGTATCTGGAAAAATAAGCACTGCTGCCATTTAGAAAAATTCCATTCATACAGTTCTCTCATAAACCTCCAGATTACTTTGTTGCAATATTCAAGCGTGTGACAATCTGACGTTTTGAAAAGCGTAATAGGGGCACAGAGCCTGGGATTAACCATACTTTCTTTTTAATATCTGAGTGTTGATATTTCGTTTTACATTGTTTATTGATGGTTTTATTGTGATTTTCTGTTGTAATTTTAAATTTTGGTGTGATTAGCTGTGGGATAAAGTGGGGGAGAAACAATAATAAACATAGCCATCTCCATCCTGGAACTGGTAGTTTTTAAAGCTACTAGGTAATTCTTCTGCATGTGTTCTTAGTCTTGGCACAAAAGGTTATGTTAAATGATTTGGAAAAAATCTGGAAGGGTCTTTAGTTCAGTATTAGAGCACACACTTTGCACGCACAAGATCCAACATTCAGTCCCTGGCATTTCCATTTTAAAAAGTCTGGTGCCAAGTGATAGAAAAATTTACCTAACAGAATACAGACAACACTGCAAAGGCTTGACACGGTAAGAGAATGTTTATGTATTACATGAGGTAGTCAGTATCAAGCCACAGCAATAAAGATAAAGCGGAAAGGAAGACAATTGCATTTTCTTCTATGCCTTTCTTATAGTTTGCTGCACAATGAGTGCAGGTGCATGCATGCATTTGTTATGGAGGCATTGTTTTCTCCTTTACCAGAAATACTATCAGTTCTGTTGACTGATATATCCGAAGTCCACTTCACTGAGCTTTGTTTTAAATTTGGCCTAATTTTTTTTTTTAAAAGCTAATGCCTTTTCAATTATTTTAATTGGGAAGAAACTAGATCATTTGAGTGGTTTTTTTTTTAAGTCTGTGTAAGCAACAGATGCTTCTTTCAGCATTTTTGGTCATGATGTGAAGCACTAACAGTGCAATCCTATACCTGTCAACTCGGTCCCACTGAGTTAATTTACTTATTTATAAAAGTATTTATATACTGCCCACTTGCAAAACACTTGCAAAACATCAGGGTGATGTACAGCAATATAAATACATTTAAAACAATACCAATGGCCTTTAATCCCAGGTAAATATGCACAGAATTGCAGCCTAAAATATTTATGCGTAACCCATGGCACTACATATCCCGTATAGTGCTATAAATCCCATGTAGTGCATAATAGGATCCAGATAATCTTGAATGAGTTTGTATGACTGCACTAGGCTGAAAGATTGTTCTCATGTCTATGAATCCTATATTAGGGATTGCTAAGTGGTGGACCTTTTGTGCCCAAAGTGGGCAGATACATTGAGCAGGAAGATAGGTGCCAAACAAGCAGGAAGGCAGTGGTCAGGTAGCAGGCATACCCAAGACCAGTAGCCTGGTGGCACATAGACAGAAGCTGGTGACCTCCCTCAGTGAAAAGTTGCCCTGGCTGAGGAAAGGCAGCAGATATTGGACCTTCCATATTTGCCATTGACATGGATTGACCTTCTGATGTCACCTGATTCCTTGGGCCAGGAGAATCCTGGGGTGTTTTGTGAGTTTCCCAACTGGAACTGCTTGCAGTTATGTTTCCTGTCCAGTTGCCTTGGTAGTACAGGAAGCCAGGGCCATGATTCACTGAGATCCTGATTTGGGCCTTGCAGTGTCTGACACAAATAATACATATAATTTCTATCGAAACATGAGTGACCAAAACAATATGTGATTTGAAATGCATTTATTTGTCTTTACAGCTACTATGAAGAATTCATATGATTTTGAAAGGGGAAAAAAGCATATTGAGGAAAATTTAATAAATTGTTAAAGAACAGTGAGTGCCATAAATTTTCTTAATGATATGTGTAAAAAAGGGCTTATCTAAACTATTACTGGTTGGAAAGTGTGTGTGAACATTGTTCATATTGCAAGCAGCTGTGCAGTTCAACTGTGTTGCACTAACTTTTTATTCACCATAGACTCGATCCCGTGAGTGTCTGAGCATTGTAAATCTGAAATTACAGAATACTTACATGATGTATAAATTAAGCACATTAGGGTTATTTGTTTATTTGTTTATTTATAAGATTTATGAAGCCCCCTGGATGGTTTACAGAAGACCAATAAAATACACAAATTTAATTCAGTAAAACAATATCAATACAAATTACATAAAAACTCAGAAACCGGAATTAAAGAAAGAATTTAGAAGCATCATTTCAGCATTTAAGTGTAATACACTGGTATTAAATCAGTCTTGTACTCCAGTGAACCAGGGAAAAAGAGTGGCTGCCACTACTGTGTCTGCCATATCCTACACTGACCCATCCCAGAACAGGAGTATGTAGATGGGGGACATTCTGCTGCAAAAAGCACATAATAGAGGAACAGCTGCCATGTCTTGATGGTGCAGGATTCCAGATAATGGGGAGAGCCTACAGACATCTGGCAGGCTTCCTTTTACAGACATGCCTCCAATGTGTGGATGGCAAGGGGCAAACTGCTAGAGGACATGGCCTCCCCCTTACATTGATTGCTAATCATATGAGAGGGGAACAACTGAATAAGGCTAGTGTGATGACCTAATATTTTGCAACTGGTAGGTAGCTTCCTCCTATGAATGAATTAATAAGGAAGAAGCTGCAATCAGATGGTTGTTTAATCCACCTTCTTTTCTGATTTCTTCATGAAGCTTTCAAATGAATTTTTTTGCTAGTTTCTCAGTTTTGTGTCTCACGGAAAAAAAACCCATTGTGATTATTCATAAAAGTACAATTTCAGTGCATATTTTCCAGATCAAATTTCCCGCAGTTCCACGTACTGCTTACCGTCCAATCAGTTATGCTTACAGTGGGCATGGTTCGCACACCGGAAGGCACTTCTGACAGCAAGTAGCCAACTGTACAGACACAATGTTCAGGACGGGCAGTAGGGATGAGGGAAGGAGAGGTGCGGCCAAGGAGAGGAGGAGCAATTAGCACTCTGATCTGTCACCATGTGGCCATGCCAAATCCAAATTTGGCAGCAGATAACTGAATTCCACTCAGTATTCAACATACGTGTATGACAGATAGCCCCGCTAATAGATCCAGGAGGTTCTAAATGGCCAGAAACGAAGCTGAGCAATTAAGTAGAATGACCACATGTAAGCTGTGTGTCCTGGAGAGAGGCAGATGAATTTTACCTGAACTATTGAAAATAATCAAAATCTGATTTAGTAGTGGAAGGGTGTGTAAAGTTTTAGCTTGATACAAAATTCTAATATTTTAGGATGTTCTCAGGAATCTTCCCACCAAAGTGGGAAATCACACTGTCAGACTAGCCCCCCTCCCAGCAGTTGACATTGTCTTGTAAAAGAAAGGTTTTGAGTTCACCCCCCTCCTTAAACTCTATATCCTCAGCCAGCAAAATGTATTATTTTCTTAGACAAAAGATTAAGGTTTTGATTGGCTGCTTTACCAGTAGACTGAAGCACTTATTTGCAGCTGTCCTGAGAGGCCTTCCATAAAATTGCAGGTGTTCAGTTTTAGCAAATAGTTGTTATTATATGTCTCCGCTCTTGGCAGCTAGTAACAATGTTTCCTGAAATTGAAAAATGATTGTCTACCTTAAGCAGTGGTTTTACATTACTAGAATGCTGAAGGGCCGGGGGGGACAGGACCCAAACCTCTCATCAAGATACTGGTTTTCTTTTTGCTGGTTGTATATATTTCCCACATTTGTATATTCAGTTGTACAATATAGCCCTTTTTTCTTAAGTGATGTTGTTAGATTTGAAGCTTTTACCAAAGAAACTCAAACTATAGTGAATCAATATATTGTCTCCCCACCTCTCCCACTTTTAAAAGAGGATCAGCAGTTGCTATTAACCTTTCAGAAAATCCCCTTTTGTAGCAGAATTCCTTCCCCAGAGGTTTACATGTCATGTGGTCACATGATGAATGTAGAAAATGCTGCCAACATGTAAGCCTTTGGAAGAAGAGCCTTGCAACAGTGTGCAGGCTTAGAAGGGATTTTTTTTTTAAGTCATGAATAAAAATATCACTCAAACACCTTATTGGTTCATTATGGTAAGTGCCCTCCCCTGAAAGTTCAACAAACTTCTCTCCCCTGCCTCGCCACCTCTTTGTAGGGCACTTTGTTTTATACTCACCTACCCTATAGTGTTGTGGGGGGGGGACTGCGAAAGGTTTGGCACATCACTAGTTATAACCAGGGCTGTGGAGTCGGTACGCCAAACCTTCGACTCCGACTCCTCTATTTTTCTACTGTCCGACTCCACCCAAAGTTGCTTCCAACTCCACAGCCCTGGAAAGGGCTGTAAATGCCTTTTTAAATTGGAAGCTCTCATAGGAGCATTTTTTCGCTGCCTGAATATGCGCTGATCTTGGCATCGCAGCATTTGTCTTCATCTGGGTCCTGTGTCATACACTGACACACAAAATGTTTTCCACCTTGAGGTATGGTGAAATGCTCAACTACATGGGAAGCTTCTTTGACATTTTGAATTTATATTTTTAAAAAATTGTCAATCAAAATTTATTTTGAAGTCGGAGTCGGTACATTCCTACCGACTCCGACTCCACCCAGAATTGCTTCCGACTCCACGACTCCAACTCCACAGCCCTGGTTATAACCAAATGGTGAGTGGCCACAGCTGCAGGGAGTAGGGGCACCTAGATGTCTCCTTTGTTTTTGCTTCAACTGCTGTTGTTATCTTATTTCCAGCTGCATTCGCACTCACAAGCACATCCAGAGACAATTATTAAAGTTTAATAAGCTCTTAATGTGCTTTAATTTGGCATGTGATAAAGGAACTGGCACCATGTTCTTAACTGAGAATTCATAAGAAAATAAGAGCCCTGAGGGTCAGATAAAGCTTGACACAACTAGGCTGATGTGTAAGTGTTTGGAAGCACAGCATAACACCACAGTGTGGTCATGTAGGCATGGGAGGAATGTTTTTAAAGTCATGAATTAAAAGACCTATCAACCACCACTAGATCATACTCACTCTCATTAGTGTAAAATGCAAAGCTCATAGGTTTGGATCCAGACTTAGTTATAATTAGAGGAGACCAATTAAAATCAGTGGTATTAATGTTAGCCAGTACTAATGTAAGTTCCATTTATTTCAGTGGGTCTATTGAGACAAAGTCTGAATCCAACTTGTAATGAGTTTGGAAAAGTCTTTCAAACTAAAAACTCTAAGTTTTAGTTGTTTGTTGTTATGTGCCTTCAAGTCGATTACGACTTACGGCGACCCTATGAATCAGCGACCTCCAAGAGCATCTGTCATGAACCACCCTGTTCAGATCTTGTAAGTTCAGGTCTGTGGCTTCCTTTATGGAGTCAATCCATCTCACATTCCATGTTCCTGTTGTGTGCGTCGTACAACTCTGGACTCTCCTTTCACATCTGTGCGTATCAGCCTCTGGGCTTCCTTTCGGCTTTGACCCAGCTGCGTCCTTAGTCACAGCACTACTCGTACTTGTCCTTTGTTCTTCCCCAGTAGCTTGTTGAGTGCCTTCTGACCTGGGGGTCTCATCTTCCATCACTATCTCATGTTGCATTTTGGATACTCTGTTCATAGGGTTTTCGTGGTAAGAGGTATTCAGAGGTGGTTTACCATTGCCTTCCTCTAAGTTTGGATGCATCTTAGTCTGGTGTCTCAGCTTTGACCATTCCACCTTGGGTGCCCCTGCTAGGAGGCTAGCCTCTTGGTCTAGACGCCTGACGGCATTGCTCTCAGCTTCTTCAGCACTCTCAAACCCCCTCACCACGTTAAGGTGTGCATCCTAAAGGGGGAAGTTTTAGTATGAGTCCCTATTAAATGTCACTTCAATGTGATTCTAAGATGGTAACTAATGGTACATATTTTATAAGAAATGGACAAGAGCTTACTGAAATTACTGCAATAAATGCTAGGGCTGTGCATTAGCTCTATGTGTGGGCCAAATAATGAGGCAAATCAGGATGATTTGTGGATCTTTCTTGCCTGCCAAGTTGAAGGGCAACGTCCATAGCCTCTCATCAGACAAGGACCCAACAAAGCCTCATGTCACTCTGTTGTGTCTATATTTTTCTGTCCTGTATGGCCCTATGTTTTCCAATATCTATATTTTTTTTAGGTCCAGGACTTTGCAAGAAGTGAGACTGTCCAAAATGCTGCCTGTGGATCACTGAAGAGTTCTGGATATTTTTGCTGTTGTTAAAACACAGGGGCAGAGGATTTTTTAAATGTTAAAAACTCCACTTAAGATTTTTTTTTAATCATATATTGCTCTGCTTCAACAAAAAACAAATATATCCAGAGCTCTTCAGAACTCCATTGGTAGCATTTTGGAGAGCCTAATGTTGTAAGGCCTATCAGGGGACACAAGCTGCAGAGAGGAAAGGCTGGTGTGAGACTGGAAAGCTTTAGAAAAGGTACAAGCAAGAATATACACCAGTCAGCTTATTTGATGGCAAAGAAGAGCAAGAGACAACCCTCCCCCCCAAGGAATTATGGAGGAATGTGAATTCCTTTTAATTCCCCCAGCCCTATTTGCAATTTGGCAGGCTTAAATCATTCTGGAGGAGCTCCTGTGCCTGTAAATTCCATCCACTTTAGCCAAAAGATTCCCCATTATAGTGAATGGGGGAACAGAGAGCTTCATTTTATAGAGAGGCTTGGAACACAAAATACAGATCAAAGTAGAGGGAGCACAGAGCAACTCAGAAACAGATCAGAACTTTTAAGAACACACAGATACAGATACAAAGGAAATACTGGAGCTTGTGCACAACCCTAATAAAATAAATGTTGATGCATACATTAATACAGATATAGGCTTATACATGCAAGTCAGCTGAATAAATCAAGCAGAGGAACTCAACTTCATGGTTTAAAAATAGGAACCAAAGTAGCATTGTAGATCATTAACAATGGAATGGCTTGGGACTTCCGGGAAGGGTGACTTAGCCTGTGCCTGCTTTTGAGACGGGCTCCTGCCTCAAAAGAAGCTTATTCAGATATATCAGTCAGTTTTTTCTTTTTTTTTGACTGATTAAACTTCTCCCGGGTAGGGAGAAACGAAGAGATTAACCTCAAAGCCTATTTTTGTTGGGACGACCAGATCTCATTAATTTATGGGACGAGGTCCAGCCGACGAAGGTGGGACGGATTTTTAACAACAAGCTCTATCTGGAAAAGCGAACGTTCATCTTATCTTCTAAGAGAGAACGCACTAACAGGCAAGCACCCTTCTTTCTATATTTTTCTTTTACTTGACTTAAATTGTTGCTGTTTAAAAGAGATTTGCCAGATTGATCGGTTTTTGACATCTCACTGGGGAGCCATAACTTCTCTCTGCTACGCACTAATTAATAGCTTATCTCTGTTTTTGTTGCAAAAAGCTGTCCTGGATTTGCATTCTAAAGATATACACAGAAGAGGGATTTCTATTCCAGATTTTTATTTTGAAAAATATTATACTGTTTTGAGACTACTCTCTTTTTGGTCTATTTTATTTTGACGAATCTGTTTCTTGACGATTGCCATTAATTGTTTCGATCCTGGGAACTGCATTTTGTTTACTTAACTATTGGAGAGATAAGGCTGTCTGCTCTGTTTATACTGTGATGTCACCAAGTTTGGAGTATTAACCCAATTGTTGCTGAAATAAGAAGTGGTTTTCCTATATTTTTCTTTTAAAATGGCAATTAAGAAAGTGGCTGAAAATCTGGAAATAACTATGTTTCAGAAAATAATGGATGAGATTGAGATAACGAAAATTGAATTGAGTAAAATGAAGCAGGAGATTAAAGATATAAGGGTCCCTGTGAGAGAGGTGACCCTGGAAGGGGTCCCTGTGAGAGAGGAGACCCCGGAGATTGGAACAGGGGTCCCTGTGAGAGAGGAGACCCTGGAGACTGGAATAGGGGTCCCTGTGAGAGAGGAGATCCCGGAGATTGGAACCAACGTGGAACAGGAACAAGATTTGGAGTCTATGGACTTTAGAAATAAAATCTATTGTTTGGAACTCAATGTCATCTCTGAAGAAATGAATGAAGATTCTAGAGATAAAGTTATCAATGGCATGGATAATCTTCTGGACTGGAATGATGTGATGGAGCCCAATATAGAGAAAATCTATGGAATTAACTGCAGCCATGTGACAATGGAAAAACTTTTAAGAGATGATCCAGTGTATTTTGAAAAAAAGAACAGAGATATGATTTTACAGCAGTATTTCAGCAACCTATTCAGAATGGATGGCAAGAAAATATTTGGGATAGAGGTAATTCCCATCAGACTCTTACTATATGACTATGGCTTTGACAGCAAGATTATTATGGAATACTGATAATGGAAGATTGGATATTGAAATTACTGGACTTAACAAGACTACTGAAGATGGAAGATGGAAAATGGAACTAATAGAGATAATAGAACAATGGCTACTGAAATTATTGAACCTAACAGATTCTGATGTGATGGATTAATTGAAATGTTTATTTTGACTATGGTTATGACAATAAGATTATCATAATTAGTAATGAGATGGATTAATCGATATGCTTATCTGGAAAAAAAAATTGATAGATATATTTCTTAAAGAATTGAAACCTCTCTTTGACTTTTTGTGGAAAGAATAAAGTAATGTTTATGAGATTTGATGATTAAGTAAGATAACTACTGGAGGAAAGTGATTTTATAATATGACTTAAGAGACAGGATTGTTATATATTATAGACTTATAACTGATTTGATCTTTGACAAATGGGAAGTCAATATTTTACTCTTTATTTTTTATTTTTGTTTCTTTTTTTCTTTTTGTTTAACTATTTTTGATTTTGTTTTTTGTCTTTGAATGTTTTATGATTTTGTCTTGTATGTTTTATGAAAATCTGAATAAAAATTATTGAAAAAAAAAAAAAACAAAAAAACAATGGAATGGCTTAATATCTCCATATTTTGCCTTTGGCAAATGCAAGAACATAAAGGATATAATCTTCTTTTGTTGTTGTTTCTGGCAAAGTTTCCAGGAATAAGAAGGTACGAAGTGCTCTGCAAACATTAGCATCAACTTATCTGATGCTTATTATCTCTTAATAATAACTCTCTCTCTGACAGACACAAGTTACAGTTGATAGCATAGAAATATTCATTGTAGAGATGTCCTTTTATCTCCTTATCTGCCCATTTCTCACTCCCATTTGTAAAGAACTCTCCAAGTTTACTCCATCACACAAGTGTATCACTTTCAAAGACTTTGCTTTTCAGGTCCATGTCAGTCTCGCAGATTAGAATGTGATATGAATCCTGGGTTGCATAGTTTCTTTAAACTTGAGCCAGTAGCACTGCAAAGTGTAAGAGAATGCACCCTTTCATCTTGCAGAATCTAGCACTTTAAAGCAAAAAGTTTGTTGTTGATGTAATCCTATTTCCAGTCTATACAGATCACCTGTAATGCATTGCTCTGAAGTTGAATGTTCATAAATGATTTTGTGTTAGACAGCTTGTTTGTTTTTTTAAAAAGTGGGGAGACCACACTTGCAAATATAATGTTATTTTAATGGATTGATTTCTCCCCTGAAATGCTAGGGATTCTAGACACTCTGATACAGCATTTTCTGTAAAGATCAGGCATATGTAAAGTTGGTTTTCAAAAAGAGGATTAATGACGGATTTGCCTGAGAATGAAACCCACAAGCCTAGATCAGGGTTCATATTCTTGTCTTAAGATGGACATTAGCACAGCAATTCAACTCAGGGGAAACCAGCGGAAGTGGTGCTGGTGGAAGAGAAGCCGGGGTAAAGTTCCGCCACATCCTAGTTGCCATCTAGGAGCCCCTGGTCTGTCTGAATGCCTGCTTAGCTGGGAGAGCTGCACGCAGGGACCAGAAAGTAAAAGCCTACTTTCCCATATACCCCTGCTTGGGAGTAAGAACCAAAAATTGCAGGTGCACCTGTCTTGAGGACACAGACACAGGAGTGCGTGGCCAGAACAGCAAGCAAACACAGGCTTCCAAGCAGAGCACCCATTGCCGTAGCAGTAGCCACCTGGAGGGAAGCACAGGGGGCACTTCTGCCAGGAATAAACAGCAAGAATCCCCACATATAGCCTCTAGGAAGTGGCCTTGGATCGGCACCAATGGAATGCAGACGCACACACAGACACACACCATGGAGTCAGCATGCCTGCACCACGTCCGTAGCAACAGCAGCCACCCCAACCAGCCAAGCAGAATGACACTCTCACACACAAACCATGCATGCCCGCCATCCACTCTGCCAATCACATCCACAGGCAGCGCAACACAGCCTGAGTGTGTAAACAGAAATACGTGGAGACCACCACAATGCACATCCCTCATTGCACCCATAGCACACACCCCAAAAGCACCTCCACCACGCATGCAGTCATCTAGAACCCCAGAGATCAGGTGCCACATATGGGCAGATGCAGAAAGACAGTTTATTGAAATACATACACACGGCCCCAGCCCCAGAAAGAGTCAGGCATGAAACCCTCACTCCATGCCTGTCCCGGAGACACCAGGACATATCTTCACGCATGTCTGAGGCTTGGAAACGAGCACCCCACACCACCACAGACTCTTCCCCACCTGCACACAGCCTACCCATGCCCATGGACACACCCATGCCCCACCCCACACAGCCTGCAGAAGTGCATAGAGGAGGGGGGTAATTGCAGACACTTCTGTCTAGAGATGTCACCTGCTTCTTTGCGGGCATGGCTCTCGCATCTGCCCCATCTCCTCTGGTGTTCCAAGGGCTCTTGCTGCTGCTGCCTCCATCGGGGTGCTGTGTCTGCAAGGGAACTGTACATCTACACGGTATTGTAGCCTGATAGTTAGGGGTCTTTCTACCTGGAGGGCTCCCAGCATGCTGGGTGGCTAGGTGTGGGGCTGGGAGCATTGGCATCTCCCCGCCCCGTTACTTTGTTTGAGCCTGAGCATCCCCTGTATGGGACCAGAAAGAACCCTATTAGTTCTTTGTGTTACTGGGCCTCAGGGAAAGTGATGACTCCCTCCCGCACTCTTCCTTTTCTTCAGAGCCTGTGCCCTTATCCCCCAAGCATGGAAAATCCAACTCTTGATGAAAAAGTCAATAATGGTGGACAAGATCCCTTAAAAAACAGCTTGACCTTTGAGCACATTACCACTGTTCTCATACAATGCATGGCTGCAGGAGAGTATTTGGGACATTCTCAGATGTGCTCTCAGTTCCTGTGGGGAAACAGCCAAGTCATGTATGGCCTAGAAATGCCCCAGAATCCTATGCAATTGAAAAGAGTTCCTTGATAGTTATATATGGAGCTCCTCAGCTAACAGTTTGATGTGGAAGGAGTTCCCTGAGCATAGAAAGTTTAAAAACTACTGACATTGAATTTTGGTGTTTCCAATGGCCTTCTGCGTGTTCAATAAATGGGGCCAGGTACAGTGTGGACACATGTCTGATAAGTGGTATTCATCTACATAAAAAGCATCTCCAAATGTAATTTGAATTCCAAGCTACACCTGCGTTTGGGGTGTGTGTGTGTGAGGGTGCCATTCTTCCTTAGGTAAATACATAATCTATAGAAATCTGGCTCCAAATGAAAGGCAGGTTCTTTATGTTTGTGTTGTCTGTTGTATCTGTTTTTCTTTTCTCTTTGTCATTCAATCAGGCATCTGCTTTGAAAATAACCATTTATTTGTTAAGATTCATCTGTTCCTTCTTTTATTCCCTCGTCTGAAGTTCTAATCCTCCATCACTCATAATTAGTTGCTGTGGAAATATTCCCACAAACATAAACACTTGGCACATAAGTACCACATGATCTCCAAAAAACTCCCAAAGTTTTTTTCATGTAAATGGACTAACACATTCACCACCTAGAATCCTTTCTACAGTATCTTTTCATCTTTCAAAGTTTTGCATCACAAATATTAATAAATTAGAACCTAGCACTACTTTGAAAATTAACTCTATAATAGCTTGTTTGTTTTCCAGCAGACTCCAGATCAAATATGCTCAATTTACCACTTGAGAGTTTTTTAAAAGCTTTTTGGCAATTGAATTTGAACAATTGGAGAGGCTATTCCTTTCAGTCATACTTGAAGGTTCTGCAAATCAAGATATGCCCTTGCTACAACATATGCAAGGCAAATGTTTCTTGAATGTGCACAGAATTGTTAAGTGAATATGTTTCTACTTATGTTTCTTTGATTACTGAACACCTTTTACCTCCCATCATTTTTCACATTCTTTCATTGATCCAACATCTGAGCTAACCTGTTGCTTTTGATAGAGTATTGAATCCAGAATATTATTTTATGTTGAATGGAATGACAGACTAGAACCTTTTGTGAATCAGTTCTTAAATCTACAATGCTAATGGGCATATTGAGAGCGAGAATGCATTCTCTGGGAAGCTTTTTCCTCTTCTTGAAGACCTCAGAAAGATTTTTACATTTGAATACATTATAAATATTATTAATTTTAATTAGAATATTTGGAATGGACTTTTGGGCAGTGATTGGATTAGCCAAAGGAAATGGAACATGTGACACTATGGGCAAGTAAGTGTGTGCAGAGGAAGCGATATGGGTCAGGTGTGTATAACTGTTTCCTGTGTTGGAATTTGGTAATGTGTGAAGTGGCCCTCTATGACAGTAACAGCATGGCTTTGAAATTGAGCTTCTGTTTCTTAGTGACTCAGTAATTCATGGTCCACTGATATCAGGGTAGTTGCATTGAAACTGGTAACAGGCGTACTGCACTATCCCTACTGAACTATCCCATATAACAGCCTTCTCCAGCCTGCTGGCAGGGCTGATGAGGGTTGTTGTCCAAAACATCTGGAGGGCACCAGGTTGGGGAAGGCTGCCATAGAACCATGACAGAATTGTCCCCACTTGTTTCAGAACAGTCAGCATCAGCTGTTTAAGTTACCATACTAGGCATACTTCCAAGATGACTCCAATTAAATTAAGTGGAGCTTACTTTTGAGTTAGTGTTGTTATTTATTAGATTTGTTAGTCGCTTGCTACCTCAAGGTCTCCAAGTGACTTTCAACACTGTTAAAAACAGAACAAATACATGCATTCCATAAAAAACCCCAAAACAATAAAATGGCAACAACAACCACCCCCCATACAGCGGCAGAAAGCTTTGGTGGCACACTAGTAACAAACAGTATCGTCCTAGTCTATCAAAAACCTGGGGGGGAAAGATAAGTCTTTACCTGGCACCGAAAAGATGTCAGAGGGCACCAGGTGGACTTCACTGGGAAGCGCATTCCACAGATTGGGAGCCACAACTGAAAAGCCGCATGTATAGAATCAGTCTTGCAAGCATACTTATTCATATGGGGTATGTTGTTAGATGTGTTAATTTATTTTCAAACAAAAAACTGTGTGAGTAGGTGTATACCTATGTGGTGTTTTTGGGAACAAAGATGGCAATTGCTGTTGTAATGACACTGTGTGAATGAGGTTTTCCCCATTTATGAAAATCTGATAAATAATCCTATTTACATACTGTACATTTTAACTAAAGCATTAGGCCTCAGTCAAAGTTACATGAATCGCTGAACATCCTTACAACATGAAATCATCAGCTGTTCACATCTGCTTTTGGAACTGTGCTGTACAGTGGTATATTTTTCATTTTTCTATCAAGATGCACCCATGACAAGTTTATAGAAGTTAGAAATTCAGCAGGAGGAAGCATTAGGAATAGCAAAAGCTCATGCATAGTTTTTATATTATTCACACAGCTGGAATGTTTATAGTCAGAACAGAGTGTAATGAAAGCAAATGCTGAACCACATCAAGCAGTTCCCATGTCGTGCATGTCATTTAAATATCAATTCTATAAGGGCGTTTTCTATGTTCTTCTCACACAGAAAAGATCACAACTAAAAATATCCCATGAGTTTTTAAAAATGTGGACAAACAACTCTTTCCTTTTGATAATTCAAATGCATTGTTTCGCTCAGATGGCTCTGCAACATCTGGTGTTCCAGAAAGCATTTTAAAATGTCATCTCGCTTCTTTTTTTCTGTTCACTCTTTTGAGTGCACCTTTTGGGGGATGTTTGGGAAGATGTCATATTCTAAAGAAACATATCCAAAATACAGAGGAAGGGATTCAAGAATAGTTTTCATTGTAGGACTCTAATAAAAGAAGGTGTTGATAGCACAGAAGTGCAAGTGCGACGCTAAAGCTATTTTGAAAAAGCCACAGCTTAATGTCCTAAGCATGAACTTAATTTTCCAAAAGTACAAGCTGAAGGATGTATTTAGATCCTCAACTGGAAAGCTAAAATATTTCTTCTGTAATAATGAACTTCACAAACACATTTTTAGTTTGAAAGTGAACCAACTATTTCAGCCACTGACAGGAAAGAGAGCAAAAAATGCATTCAAATAAAAAATCTACTTCTAACACTGTATGGCCAAAAAAGCCTTTAATGGCATGAAATAGATAGCTCTTGTCTTTGTTTTTGGTACTTTGTGGTATGAAACAACACTTTAAGGATGTTGCTGATACTTTTGCAATGCCTTGCAGACTAACATCAAGTACCGATGCCATGTGAAAACTCTAGGTAAGCAACTGTAAGGACAGTTGACTTCAAGCAATACTTTCTAGGTTGAAAAAGTAAGCTCTTGTGTCTGATAAAGTAGGTTCTTGCCTATGAAAGCTCATACCGTAATAATTTTCTTGTATTGGTAAATTTGTTTTTTATTTCTGTTGTCTGGCAATATGTCAGATGGAGACCTCTGTCTTTTCCTCTGATCACCACTGGAGTACCAAGGAAGGTAAGTGGGTGGAACAGAGGATCTCTTCTCCAGCTCAGATTAAAATTGATCTGAAGAATATTTTTTCAGAACTGAAATAGAGGTGAAATGTAGAATTTGTCAAGATATGTATTTCCAAATCAGGAAATATGGAACTCTGTAACCTTACTGTTATGTTTGTGACAGACCCAATCTTTGTTCCAAGCTGCAGTTTCAGACTGCCCTGGGTCAATAACAGGGCAATCCATCCTAGGACTTATACTAAACTAGAAGGACATGAGTGTTCTAGAAAGGAGACGTCTGCTCATGCTGCTATGCAAGGAAGGAACTTGAGCATTAAATTCTTCATCCGGATTTTTATTCCTGAAAGTCCCAGGCTATGACTGCAGCATTCACTATTTGTAAGGAGGACTGCAAGGCAAGTACAAAAATATAAAGAAATATAGACACAGCAGGAAAGCGCGAATATGCTTTTAATATTGGGTCTTCTGTTTGGAGATGCCAAGTAAATGAAGCACAAAAAGGGAATGGCACATTCTTAAAACCAGCAATGAATAGCTTTGGTTTTTGAAAGATAATCTTGAATACAGAGTAAAGTGGGGCCTATTAACCTCAGCTAGAGGTTGCTGTATGAAGTGGGGGTAGGGGGATATACCCTGAAAAAGAGGTAATGCTAATACATTGCAGATTTTGTATCTTCTACACGTTCAAAATCCATTCAGATGTATGTGGAAGTTTTCAATCTTTCTTTAGTTTCGATTCCAGAATAAAAAAGGAAAGGAGTAGAGAAGTCTCAATAGTATTAGCTTGTCCAAATGTGTAGTGAACTTTTGCTTGTAGCAATATGGATTATGTGAAGTTTTGACACTTGGAAAATGTTTGGTAGTTTGCGCTGTGAAGTTTGCATCCCAGCTGTCCTTGAGGCATTTCTGCCTGTGTGTGTTCTTGCTCACTCTCTCTGAAATCTCTGAAGTCACTTCCTGCTTAACAGTTCCTCTGCTGCCTTCCCTAATGTATTGCTAACAAACACCTAAACCTCAGCGTTGTGCACTGGAAATCCTTTTTATGTGCAGGCCACACTCCTGCTAACATCCTGTTAATAATACATTTCTGGGGGTGTGGGGAAAAAAGAAAAAGGAACGAAAGGTGCCACAGACAACAAAACAGTACGGTTTTTTCCCTCCCCTTGCATGTTTCAATCCCTCTTCTATGCATAACTCTCATCCGGGAATTTATTGGCTGTTCTTCCTTTTCCCCCCAGTTAGCTTTTGTTTCACACATCATTACGTGAACCGCTGCTCACAGGGATACACTGCCCTTATCACAGCAGAGCGATGTTGTATACATTTGTAGCTTGACGCATTGAGTTGAGGGAATATTCTGAAAAGACTGGCATCATTCACTTTATCTACATGATTGCACATGATGCTAGTTAATTTATTTATTTAACACACACGCACACCCTCTGAAGGTATATTCCTGGCTTTAGGAAACAGACCTTGTGTGGGGCCACAAGATAGAAAGAAGAAAATACAAAAGAACTCATCATACAAATGATGCAAATACCATGGAAGAGAACCATTCAGTAATCAGCAGGGCCGGTCCCAAAGGGCATCCAGGTCGGGCCCTGGCCGAGGACCCTGAGGAGCCTCTCAATAGAATGGGGGAGGAGTAGCACTCCTTTTCCACGATCCGTGGCAGAGTAGCTGCCACGGATCGCAGAGAGGGAACTTCTTTCACCCGCCCATCTCTCCTATCTTTTGAGGCTGCACGGGCTGCGCACGCAGGACTGCCATTAACCAAGATGGCCACCAAGGTTTCCCTAAGGGGCTGAAGCCTCCGGCGCCATCTTCATTGATGGCAGTGATGCACACATGTAGCAGCCTGTGTAGCCGCAAAAGACAGGAGAGATGGAGCCAGCAAACAGGCGAGCGGAAGAAGCTCCCTCCCTGCGAGAGACAGGTAGGTGCATGTGTGCATGCCCCGACCCGAGGCAAGATGGTGCCCAAGGGCCCCAGCATGCCTGGAGCCAGCCCTGGATCAGGATAGAAGTGGTTTCATTGCATCTTTAAAGGTGTGCCTTAAAATGGGGGGTTGACACTTCAGCTGGTACAAAATGTCTCTTGCTTGGCTATTAGAACCCACTTTTCACACTCTGATTCTGTCTTATCTGGGCAGGCTGACAGTTCTTTTCTGGATTATGGGCACAATTTAAAGTGCATGCTCATACCTATAATGCTATATATAGCATGATATCCGGGGATCTGAACGACTGCCTTCTTCCATATGATCCTGCCTGTCCACTCAACATCTGAGGGCTTGCTCTCCATCTCACCTTCTTCAGAGGTATGTCTGGTTAGGATGCAAGAAAGGGCCTTTTCCATTGCAGCACTCAGGTTGTGGGATTCCCTCCATAAGAAGGTCTTGGTTGGCCCCGTCCTTCTTCTGCTTTGGATGATCTGTTAAGGCATTTTTATTTCACCGAGCTTTTGGTTTGGTTTGAAAACATTTTTGGTTTGAAAACATTTTTGGTGTGTTTCTATGGAAGTGAAGAACTCCGATTTAAACATTCAGACAAGATAAAATGGAAACACTATCTTCTTGGTGATGTGAATGTGAGTGTGACAAAGGTTGGAAACTGTTTTGCATATTAAAAGTTCTAAATTCGTAGTAATGGAATTGTGATAACTGATCATGGTTGGTTAGGTTAGTGGGTCAGTTTAGGAACAGAGACACACACGGTGCTCAAGGCAGTAGTCCCATGTCCACTTACCTGAGAATAAGCTCCGCTGAGTTCATTGAGAAGATACTATAAAATTGTATTGTTACAACATTCAAAGTACTTCATAGACATTATCTCAGTATTTTTAAAATCTCATTATTTTTAGCTTCAGCACTTTATGGGGTAAGTGTGGTTTACAGAAGGGCACAATCATGAGTTTGTGACTAAGATTATATTTTGAACGGACATGCTGGTTTACCGTTGATCTCTTTGTCAGCACACAACACTAGTTGTCATTAACAACGTTCTCCTGTAGCCCCTGGATAGCATTCTAAACCTTTGGAAGTAGTCCATTTCCCTAGACAGCAGACACAGGCCATCAAGAATGATCCTTACTAGGGGCAAAAGCTGCTTTGCCCTCCCAGACTGATCCAGTCAGCACCACAGGGTTGTTTGGCTAGCTGTTCAAGGTCACCCTGTAATGCCTCAACACATCTCAGTCAGGGACTGGGACATGGGGATCAGTGTCTGCTATTAGACGCACTGGCAGTGGCGGCTGGTGGACTTTGGACTTGGTAGGGCTGTGTGGGCAGGGTCCAAGAAGCTGCATAAGATTTTGAGTCTGAAGCATGAGAACTGATTTTTAGAGTTTTTAAGGCAACATGATAGAGCCATTGAAACACAGTCTCCCTGCCCCCGCTATGATCTCAGAGCAAACTGGTTTTGTAGTTTTTTGAAGCCCTACATAAATCTGAAAAACTAATGTGACCAGAACCCACAGCCGGGGGGGGGGAGATACATCACTGTATGTACCACAGACAATGATGGCTCTTTTAGTCTAGCATAGCATAGTACCACAGTGTGAGAAACAAGGTTTAATAAGGCTTTTCAAAAAGGGAAACTGAAGGCTGGGATCAGCCAAGTAGGTTTCCTTGGTAGGATTTATCTCCTAAAAATCCACAGATGAAGAGAGTTAACTGAATCCCAGTCCTGGGCTGGAGGATGGGGAGTGAATGAGTCAAGTGTTTGGATATACACTGTTGTGCAAGGAGGTTCTGATAAATGAAAGGGCCCTTGCTGAGAAAAGGACCATAGCTCCAGCATCAGTGATCAGTTCAGCTTCACGTGATAATGAAATGAAAGGCATTCTTGTTCTGTTGTCCTTTCCTTCTTATTAAGGCCATGCAATGAAAGAGTGGTGCAACTGTGCAATAACCTAGTGTTTAATTACAATTTTAATATAACAGAATCTAACTGATTAATCAAGAACACGGAATGTCTCCTGATAAAAATATCAACGTTTGCTTATGCATAAATGCTTATGCATAAATAAAAACAACCAAAGTTAAAAGAGGATTCAGAACATTAAAATTTAATCGCAAAACCAGTCAAAAGCAACAAGCAGTGTCTCAAAGTCAGTGTAATTATATTATGGAGAGGAGGAGCCATTTCCATATAGCGAAGATAAAAGCTAAGATTTAATGACATGTTTCAGTAGAGAAAGAAAAAGAGAATACTGAGACTTAGGACTGCAGATCACTGGCATACAATCTACCAAGAATGCATCTAGACCACCAGAACTGGGTAGTTCAGTATATGTAACCCACATTATAGACAGGAGCAGAGCATGGGAGACACAAAAGCCCACCAAGTGAATTAGCAGAGGCAAGAGTCAAACTGAAAGAACAACCGCATGCAGGAGGAAGTACCATGGCAATGAAAGGCAAAGCAAGGCCAGACTTGCTCACGCCCTTCGTTAGTTGTGCAGTCCAAAATCCTAAGGAGCAAACAGCTGTCAGATCCAGAGAGTCCAGTAGGCCCAACACCAACACATGATTCGGCAACTGGGAGAGTCATGAAGAATAAACCACCAGCAACAGTGCTTCCACTTTTCTCTCGTTTCAAGGCAAGCAAAACGCGCAGAGGCAGGCTGACATTTCTCCTCTCAATTGTCTCCTCCACCCTTTCCCAAAAGTAAATCCAAATAAAATAACATAAAAATAGTATCATATTTATTATAGAAAGACAAGACTGAGTCTCATACTATGTCCAGCATTTTTTCTTTCCCGTCCTCCATATATACTAAGCTGTAAAGCTGCTCCTGAAAATAAATAAATAAAGCTGCTCCAACCTCTGCTTTCCACCTGCTGCCTACAAAGAACATGGTTCAAGTGTGAGGAGGTGTGGCCTTCAGGAAACGGCCCTGAGAACCAATGTATTAGGCTGATACAGGCTAAGACTACCAAGTGGGGCTGTTGTTGAGTCAGTCCAGACTCCTCCCTAATTTGCTATAGTGGCTGAGTTAGATAGGCCTCAGAACAACAGATGGAGCCTTCCTAAGAGGGCTGGCAAGCAGGCAGACCAAGGGGAGGGGCCTCTTTTCGATAGCTACACTTTTGGATTAGGATTAGGATTGGCTGAGTGGTACAGAGAGCTGACTGGCCAGAGAATAAGAAGTTGATTGGCCAGAGAACAGTACAGTGACAGACATGTTTGCAGAGCTTATCCAAGTTCACATAGAGGTACAAAATGTGAATGGAACAAGAAAAGATGTGTGGCTTTGAAATTTGGGGGGGGGATTTTAAAAAATGATTCTTGACATTCTCATTGGAAGGGCTGTGTCCCACTAGCCCTAGTGTACCAGCTTCCACTGCCCATTAGGAGTGGATCATTGTTGTAGCAGGACAACAGACAGACATCTCGCCTTTCTCAGGGCTGTTGGGCTCCCCATGGCAGAGACTTTGTCAGACAGACCCACCCTTCCCAAATAGGTCAGGCTGAGCCCTTTGGGCAGGTCTGAAGCACCCACTGAATCTGGAGAGTGGGAGGATGGAGTTTTTGGAAGAAGATGTGGATGCCATCTGAATATGTCAGGATCAACTTTTCTCTATCGAGTACTTTCCTGCCCCATGACCATGCACAGTGTACAACTCAGTTCTGGCCCTGGAGTGCCACTGAAGAGAAGCCTTCTCAGCTGCCCTCTGCCTTGATAATTTCTTGAGTTTCTTGACAGAGTGCACAAGGTGGAGTTGACTAACCCAGAAAAAAATTGCTTCACATAGCTGAGACGTTTTACACGCTCCTGAGCAAAGTCATGGAAACCATCAGAATTCCAGTGGCAGTCACCCTGTTTGCAGCACTTTCTTTGATAGTGGTCCCTGGTTAAGAAATAAAGGTTTGATTGGTTAACTCTCTTTGACCATAGTCATTCCTACAGAGGGCCAAATGACCTGTGTGACAAAAGGGTTGAAGTGTCTCTGTAAAGGGGATTCAAAGCATCTGCAACTCCCTTCTGGGTCTCAGTTTCATTATCCTTGAAGAATGACACAATCAGGTTCATAGAAAGCTACGTTCCGTAGGAAGCACAAATGCATCCGTGTAGATACCCCTGGAGTTGGAAGAACTGCTTTCTTCCTCCCTGCAATGAGACATAAAATATGTTTTATGCAACCAAAGCAGATGGAGGAAACAACTGACCGGCAAAGTGATATCTCTAAAGAAGAGATGTGCTCAAAATAGGTAGGAGCCTTTTGGTGGATGAGTCATTTCAGGGTACCTGCAGCATTGTAATTCTTTGATATTCTTTGCTGCTGCAGGGATGAAACCTCTGGTTTTTATGGTTCATCAAGTACTTTATCATTCATCTATGATTTTAAATGAACAGAAATATCTGTATGATCAGCCAAACAATTAACTTTCTGCATTTGCCCTGTACTTTGTCATGCGTCAATACATTTTAAAAGACATGAGCGGCTGTAATTTTTTTTCCAGAGCTTGGTGGAAGGTTGAGTGTCAGTGCAGGAATCGGGTTGGGGCAATACAGCCCATGCTACAAAGTAAGCTGTGTGTTTGCATGTCATATATCCTGTGATGAAAGCTTCTGTCTGAAGTAGTCACTCTTGGTAAGCAGTGCATTCGTTCAAGGCACAAATGCCATTTTGTTCTTAGGGAGTGGAGGGGGGAGGCAACAGTCCCACATAAGCTTTCAAGCTTAAGTTTTAGTTAATGTACTTCAATCTCTGGGGGGGGGGCAGTGCACACATACATGTGTATTTCATATAATTATATCATATATGTCTAACACAGCTAGGGGTTCAACAATTGTTTAGTCTAAAAGCATTTCCCTTTCAAAATCAATCTTAGGGCTAGAGAGACTTACTAAGCTTTGACAGTGGAAATCAGTTGGGTGTATCATGTATATGCATCATGTAACTGATATTGTTGTCTGTCAGACAAGTGTCATCCCCTTATGAGTCATATGCATTTTTTTTAAAAAAAAAAGCATTCAGGTTAAAATGCGCATGTTTATTATGTGATTGCAAAAGACACCTGTGAGTTTTTATTCCTTCTATTTGTAAGTTGTACATTACCCACAAATCTTTACAGACAGTTACGCAATTCATGTGTTCTTTATATACAGCATTCTTTAATGCGAAGGATCACGAAACACTTCGGACCTAAGCTAAAGAGAATAGGAAGACTTTAAGGTGAGATTGAAAGAGAGGAAGTGACTCAGTGGTTCAGGGAGAGCTTTCCAGATGGATGCAACAGCACAAGTATGAGAGCGACACCCAACTGTGAAAGGCCATAGGGAGAAGGTAGAGAGGAGGCCAAGACTTGGAGATGCAGAATGAATGGAGAAATAGGTGAACATGAGGTCATAGAGGTAGGGTGGAGTGAGCCCCTGGAGAGTTTGGGAAAACAAGAAAAGTATGTCTGAGCTGAAAGACACAGATAGGGAGATGGGGGTGATGCATTCCCCCTTTCTTTGTGGCAATAATACTTGGCTGCAGCAATCCCTTTCAAGAATGATTGATTACAAAATCATTCTGCTTGCCAAACTTTATGTAATATTATTAGCTGATTGCCACAAATATCAGATAATTTCCAACAGAGAGCAAATGTAGTCATAATTCATCCATGTTTGCTTTTTCATTCGTCTCCATGAAGAAAGAAAGAAAAAACAATCCATTCCTGAACATTGTGGTTTTAATTGCTATATGAACTCAACACACACCTGTCTCCAAATGTTTACTCTTTTGTGGAAAATACAAACATAGCTTAACAACCCAAGTTGTAAAAGGGATGGGGGGTGGAAATAGCAGAAAACTGGAATACATGTGAGGTGAATATGTCAAGACTGGAGAGGAGCTGACTCTTTTCAGGGAGTGCAGGGTTTATGTGAAATGAGTAGAGGAGATTCACTTCATTTTTTTGTCCCATCAGAATGGGTTGTACTATCTCTGGCAGGGGTGTTGCTGGGTACTTCAGACTTGGGCCACAGTCACGTGACACAAATTTGCATATGCTAATTTATGTGTACAGATAGAAATAGGCTGACTTTCAGAGAGGAAAAAACAAACTTAGGGCATTACTTTGAACTATGGGGTGTTTGTAAGATTATCTGGGCCCAATACACTGTATATAGATTGGGTCTCTGCCTCACCAGCAATCTAACGGCAAAAGCTGCTGTTTATGTACATATTTAAAATAAACAAGTCCCTCTGGGCAAATGATGATGGCTGGTTGCTGGGGTCTCACCTGCACTATATTTTGTAGCATGCTCAGTTGCCCTGAAATGAAATGAAATTTATTGTTACAGTCATTTGACCATTTCAGACAGACAAGATACAAAGACATATGTCAATAGAATAAAATGGGTACAAATAATTTCAATATTTAGTTTGACAATAAAATAGTTAATAATTGATTCACATTAGGAACTAGTATGCAGCTATTCAGTTGCCCTGTAAGTATAAAGGGGGAGAAAAGGCAAGAGATTTGGGGCCTAGCACAACAAAACCATGTCTCAGGTATCCTGAACCAACATCCTCCAATATCCCTGGCTTATGACAATGTATTCAGCCCCTTACATATCTCCTCTTCATTCAGTTTATATAGCATTCTGAATAAATGTATACATTCCGTATAATGGGAAGAAATGAGAGGAGAGGCATGACAATCCTAGATAAACTTGGTGCATGCCCCAAGGTAAATACATATTTTCCTACTATTCATGCATATACAAATGAATGCTGACAAAGACATTTAGTGACAATCAACTTTCAGTGGTCTGTTGCTGAGCCATGAGATTGAATAAGATTACACATGGACATCATATAAAGGGGAAATGAGGGGCCCAGGACTGAGTCCCTGAGGAATCCCAACCAAGAGAGGAAAAGAAGATGATGCACAATTTACAGCCACCACATTGAATGAACTACCCTACAGATAAGAACCAAACCAACTAAGGACTGAGTTGTGAAACTCCAGATCACGAAGGGAGTTCATAGTCAACTGTGTGAAAGGCTGCAGAAAGATCAAGAAGAATAAGAACTGAATAAAGACCTTTTGACTTGGCAATAAGAAGATCATTTATGATCTTTGTAAGGGCTTTCTCAGTGGAATGCAAAGGATGGAATCCAAACTGAAGGGGATTCAGAACAGAAGAACGAGAGAGAAAGTCAAGGCAATGTGAATAAAAAGCACATTCCAGGATGTTCAAAACAAAGGGCAACAAAGAAATAGGGCGGTAATTAGAGAGAGAAGATGAATCAAGGGAAGGCTTTTTGAAAATAGGAGAAACAGTAATATGCTTAAATGCAGAAAGGAGCAAGCCAGAAGCAAGGGACAGATTGATAATGTGAAGAAGAGAAGGGAGGGCATCAGGAACAGCAGTGATTAAAAGGTGAGAAGGAATGGGATCAAGAGAACAAAGAGGGATTTGAAGACGACAGCAATCTGGACAGTTCCTCCAACAGAACCAGGAAAAAGGTAGAGAGAGTAGAAGAGGAAACAGACATTTGAAGAACTGGTAATGGAAGAGGGTCAGTAGCAGCAAGATCGGAACGGATAGTTTCAAGTTTGTTACTTTAAAAGGTGGCAAAGTCGTTGGCAGAGAGGAAAGAGGGAAGAGATGGCAGAGTGAGTTTTTGCAGAGAATTAAAAGTAAAGACACTGAGGATGCCTAGCATTAGCATGAATTAATGATGCATAGTGCTGCTGTTTAGTCCAAGAAATAGTGGAGGAAAAAGAAAGGAGAAAACTATAAGGAATATAGTCCGCATTCAGCTGCCCAGGCACAAGAATGAAGATATGAATAAAGGGAGGGAGCTAGGACTGTGGTCGAGTAGGGCAAACCATATGTGTTGATGATGGAGCATAATTATCAAGAGGATAAAGTAGACTTAAGTGAAGAAACAGCTTAGTCCAAGGAAACTGCAGTGATAACAGAAGACAGAGAAGAGGTCAGTGCTTGAGAAAAAGCCTCAACGTTCACAGCATGCAGGTCCCAAGAGGAACTAGAAACAGAATGCAAAAAAGGTAGATTATAAGCAACCATAAAAAAGACTAAATGATAATCTGACAGAGGGAATTCAGTAACAGAAAAAAACGGAAGCAGTTCTTAGTACAGATGAGATTAAGATAATGACCAAGAGAATGTGTAGATGAATCAGATCAGAGCTTGAGATGAAAAGAGGAAGATAAAGAGGGAAAATGTAAAGCAGCAGAATCCAGTGGATCATCCACATGAATATTAAAATCACCCATAATAAGAGTCAGAATATTATCCGAAAGAAAGTCGACCATGAATCAAAATCAGAAATAAAAGTTGAAAGTGAGCCAGGTAGATGATAAATCTACCTGGTCAAGGGAAAAACTGCACCAGGGATGGGGTTGCACCCTATTCTGAATGGGGCTGCACTCCCCTTGAAGGAGCATGTCTGCAGTTTGGGAGTCCTCCTGGATCCTGCCCTGCTGCTTGAATATCAGGTGGCTGGGGTAGCCTGGAGTGCTTTTGGCCAACTCAAACTGGTCTACCATCTGTGCCCGTTCCTGGAAGCAGTTGACTTGGTTACAGTGACACATGCATTGGTGACATAGAGGCTTGATTAATGTAACACACTCTATTTCTATTTTGGGCACATTAACTGTTGAATCTGAAACTGCAGTTTGATGTTAGATTCATTGCTTAAGATGCATGTTTCCAGCCTGCTATGCTTAAACTACTCCACTTAAGGAAAGGTGGGTATGGTCAATTGAAAACATAGAGCACACCTAAAATTTTGCTAGAATATATTTCACCTTCCACGGTTTTATCTTGTGCAAAATGAGACACTCCTCATGTCCACTGGAACCTATTCTGCAGAACAGTCAGTGCCATTATTCCACAATTGTTTTTGGAACTTTTTTTTTAGTGTTGCAAAGTGTTGCTGTACTTCACATATTCACAGTAACAGAAGCAAAAGAAAATGATTTACTACAGGAAACTTCACTAAAATTGCAAGTAAATCAAACATATTTAAAGTGACTATCTGAACTATAGCAACTGTTTTAATATTGTTGCTTCCTCCCTGCTAAAACAAGACCAGCGCAGCACAGGTCTTGTTTCTGTTATTTGGGCTGATTGCAGGTGTTGCCACCACTCACCATATGGTCAGAGGCACATGTCACCAAATTCTTCCAAGCTACACAGGAAGTGGATTGGAGTATGAAAGACCAACCTAAATTGTGTTTGCATTTTGACAAATTTGTAGGGCAGTACAATATCTCAGAGAGGAGGTCAGGTCTCCTGCTCCCCTGATGCATTCACTATAGCTGTCCAATTAACCTGCTTTTTAAAGTTTGATAGAAATATTTGTTGGCTATAGGTCCATTCATAAACTGCAAGGTTTTTTGCCTATTAGTGTATTTCTCTGCTTTTTAATCCAGGAGGTAAGAAATGGGATCCTGTGCAAGTTTGCTGAGAATGGATTGATCGTTTGCATGCTTATTGAGTTCAGTGGGATTTACTCTCATGCAATCATGCTTAGGGTTGGGGAAAGTAGAGGGAAGAAGGAGGGGGGAGAAGGAGGGAGAGGAGGAAGGGGTGCTGGAAGGGGCGAAAGGTAGGTGATGGGAGGGAGGAGGTGAGGAGGGCAGGTTTGATCATTTGCATGCTTTTTGAGTTGAGTGGGATTTACTCCTGTGCAATCATGCTCCCCAAGGGGGAGGGGAGAGGAGAGGGGGAGGAGGAGGAGGAGGGGATTGGGATAGGGGAAGGGAAGGGGAAAGAGGGAGGAGGAGGGGATGGCAGGTTTGATAATTTCAAAGCTTTTTGAGTTCAGTGGGATTTACTCCTGTGCAATCATGCTTAGGATAGGTAAAACTGACCTGGGGGAGGGGCGGGGAGGAGGAAGGCAGTAATGGAAGGGGGAGGGGAGGACATTGGATGGGTGGGCACTGGGCAGATGGGAAGCCCCTTTCCCTTCCAAAAGGAAAACATTGTGAACAGTATCATTCTTTTTTATGGGTTTTCCCCACCTTTTTATTCTACGGCACATATGTAAACCAGAGCTGCCCTGGACACATCCACACCAGACCTTTATTTCACCTTAGACAGTCATAGTTTCTCCCAAAGAATCTTGGGAACTATAGTTAGTGAAGGGTGTTGAGAGTTGTTCGGAGACGCTCTATTCCCCTTACAGAGCTACAGTCGCCCTGGCCACTTGAGCTCTGGCAAGGGAATAAGTTTCTCCTCTCAGCAACCTTCAAAAACTACACTTCCCAGGAGTCTTTGGGGGAAGCCATGACTGTCTAAAGTGAAATAAAGTTCTGGCATGGGTGTGGCCCCTGATTAGCCTAGCCAAGCAGCTGTGAGTCTGGCTTTTAGAACACTGACAGTTGGTTCTTACGGAGCATGCCTGATGTTATCACTGAGTTCAATGCAAAATCTCTTAAATTAATTAAAAATCAGCCAGGCATTTTTTTAATTTTTAGACTGCAGAAGATGAAGGTCAGAGTATGGGGCAAGGTCAGTATTAGGATTACAGGTACTCTGTGAACATGGCTGATTTTTAATTAATTTCAACAGATTATGAGAACTTCAAAAGGGGTCTGGTACACTTTGAACTCTTTTTTTATCATTAATTTTTATTCAAATTTTCAAAGACAAAAAACAAAACAAAACAAAACAATTAAACAATAAAATAAAATGTCAACTTCCGATTTGTTGCAGATCAGTTATAGGTCTAAAATATATAACAATCCTATCTCTAAAATTATATTATAAAATCACTTTCCTCCAGTAGTTATCTTAATTAATCATCAAATCTCATAAACATTATTTTATTCTTTCCACAAAAAGTCAAAGAGAGGTTTCAATTCCTTGAAAGATATATCTTTCAATTTTTCTCCAAATAAACATATCGCTTAATCCATCTAATTCAAATCTGTTAGGCCCAATAATTTCAATAGCCATTCTTCCATTATCTATATTAACTCCATCTCCCATCTTCAATAATCCTGTTAAGTCCAGTAATTTCAGTAGCCATTCTTCCGTTATCAATATCCCATAATAATCTTGTTGTCATATCCATAGTCCAAGTAAACATATCAATTAATCCATCTCGTCAAATCTGTTAAATCCAATAATTTCCATAACCATTCTTCCATTATCCATATTAATTCCATCTTCCATCTTCAATAGTCCTGTTAAATCCAGTGGTTTCAGTATCCATTCGTCCATTATCAGTATCCCATGATGACCTTGCTGTCGTAGCCATAGTCATATAACAAGAGTCTGATGGGAATTTCCCCCATCACAAATATGTCTTTGCCATCAATTCTGAATATGTTGTTGAAATATTGTTGTAAAGTCACATCTCTGCACTGGGTGCATCTCTGCTCTGTCACATATTTGTAGTTAATTCCATAAATTTTTTCCATGTCAAGCCCCATCACATCATTCCAGTCAAGAATTCTGAATATGTTGCTGAAGTATTGCTGCAAAGTCATATCTCTGTTCTTCTTTTTTACAAAATGCACTGGCTCATCTCTTAAGAGTTTCTCCACTGTCACATATCTGTAGCCAACTCCATAGATTTTTTCTCTGTCAAACTCCATCACATCATTCCAGTCCAGAAAATTATCCAATACATTGATAACTTTACCACCAAAATCTTCATTAATTTCTTCAGAGACAACGTTGAATTCCAAACAGTCAACTTTATTTCTAACATCCATAAAATCCAAATCTTTTTCAAGTTTCACATTTGTTCCAATCTCCAGGTCTTGTAGCTTCCCTATCCCATCAAACTCCTCTCTCACAGAATCCACTATTTCTTTAAGCTCCTGCGTCATTTTGTTAAGTTCAATTTTCATCTCCTGTCTACCCTGTCTCAGGGTTTGTTTCGTTATCTCAATCTCACCCATTATTTTCTGAAACATAATTTCTTCCATGGTCTCATTCACTTTCCTGGTTGTCATTCTTAAAACCACAGAGACAAAAATTATTTCAGCCACAATTGGGTTAATATTTCAGGCTTGCTTGTATCAGTGTAGACAATACAGCCTGCCTTATCTCTATGTGTTCAGGAATACAAAACAAACTTAGTTCCCAACATCAAAACAATTAGTGGCGTCGTGAACAAGCAGATTCGTCAAAATGAAATAGACCAAAAAAAAAAATTTTTTCCCCCTCCTCGAAATAGAAATCCCTCTTCCGTTTATATCTTTAGAATGCACCTCCAGGACAGCTTTTTGCGATAAAAACAAAGATAAGCTTTTTCGATTTCTTTCCTCCTTAATTTCGTTAGTGAAAGAGAAAAGCCAAAACTCACCTAGAATTTCTTCACAGCTGATTCATTGACAAATCTCTTTTTTGCTGCACCAATTTAAGCCAAGTGGAAAAAGAAGATAGAAAGAAGGATACTTATCTGCCTGTTAGAGTCCGTTTTTTCTTTAAAGAAAAGATAAACGTGTCGCTGTAATCAGCTAGAGCTTGATGAAAGTCCGTCCGGCATTGCAGTTTGAACTTTCTCTCATAAATAAATGAAATCCAGTCCTCCCCACAAAAACAGGCTTTGGGGTTGATCTCTATGTTTCTCCCTGCCCGGGAGAAAATCTTTATCAGTCAAAAAGAGCGTTCTGACTAATTTTAAAGCTGAAAAAGCTTCTTCTGAGACGAGAGCTCGCTCAGAGGCAGCACAGGCAAAGCAACCCTTCCCGGAAGTCCGGTACACTTTGAACTCTTGATTCTCTCTGACTGTTTTGTGTATCGCCTTGAAAATTGAGAGTGTTGTTAAGCAAGCATTTCTGAGTTCAGGATTATAAATTTTGTACGGTTTTGTTTTGAAATGAGCTTATAGGAAGCATCAGAATGGCATGGGGGTATTTTCAATTTAACATTGCGGAATGCGAAAAATCCATGCTGACTATAGTATACAGCCACTCTTGTGACTGTATAATATATTGTATTTTATGTATCTTAATTTATATTAATGTTTTTGTGATCTTTTTTATGTACAATTTTATTGTGTATGTGCTTGATTTTATTGTAAGCCTCCGAGTGCCCTATTATAGGGTAGAAGGGCGGAATAGAAATATTATATATATATATAATAACTGTGAACCACAAATGCAAAGAGAAGAAAAGCCTTACCATGTGAGTCTCAATAGAAGAAAAACAGTGTGATGATGTAATAGAAAGGGACTGAAACCAGCACAAGCTGAATAATAAAAGCCCCCCCCCAAAACCTTCAGGACAGCTTGTATGAGAGAAGAAAAGTCCTCCAAAGCAGAGGGCAGCTGAAATAGTGGTATCATGGGCAGGAAACCAGATTTCAGCAAGGGCAAGGAGGTGAAAATATCTAGAAAGAAACTGCTAGAACTTGCCCATAGTATTGATGTCAAAATACATTTATAATGTATTGGCAGAATTTTCTTCAGTGCACTGCGAATTTAAGGTCTGATTAATAATGAAATAGCTGGTTGCCTTATTTAAATTCCCAATTCGGCAAGCAATCGTTAAGGAAATATTAACTTTGTTAAGTCAAAAGTCTACAAAGAAAGGAACTGCTGTTTAATAAACTTCCCATTTGGATGTCTGTTAACTTGGAAAGTGATCTGATGGATTTAGTCACTTTTAAATCACAGGTCTATCCATGTGAAGGCCAAATATGTTGAGCTGGAGATAGTTCGGACACATACTAAATAAATGAAGCTTTTTAAAGCATTTGCTAATATCATTGCCTTGAAAATCTCTCGGACGCATTCAAATATTGAAAGATAATAAAGTTGGGGCACTTTAAAGAAGTACTATTAGCTGTTTATTAACACTGTTAGCTAGTTATTTTCATCTAGACCCTGGTTTTCTTTCCTTCTTCCACATCCAGACATTTTGTGGCGAAAGGATTAGTAGTATTAGCTCCAAAGCCAGGAATGAATTATTTCCTCCAGCAAAAGGGGTGGGTGGGAAGAGTTGTGTTGTATCTCTTGAAAGAAAGGGCATTGCTTTCTGTCGATCTGAATACCCTATTCAATTTCTAATGATCTTTGTTTAACTTCAGTGGGTAAGTTCTTCTATTGAGGCCCATGACTGTGGTTTATTTAATGCAATTTTTGTTTCTTGTGAGGTATCTAGTAGAGATGGGTAAACTATCTAAAGGTCACCAGGGAACAAATCAGAAATTAAACTGGCTTTGGAACTCTCTACCCCCTGTTTTGATGGTATTCAAATGCCAGCTCAAAAAATGGTATTTCACCCAGCCGTTGGAGTCACTGATGATTTAGTAACTGCTGTGATTTTGCTGTTCTGTTTTTATGATTTTATGTATAGATATGGCATTTTACCGCATTTTGCTCTTGCCTGTTCTGAGATTTTCAGATGAAGGGTGGGGTGTTAAATCAATTAATCAATAATTCCAACGGAGGTATTTTTATGAGCTCACCTACTGTGGTGTGGGAGGAGAGCTTTGTGGGTACCATGGACTGCAAAAAAGTCAAATAATTGGGTGTTAGACCAGAACTATCAGTAGAAACTAATGAAACCGAGGGTATCATACTTTGGACACATCATGAGAAGACTAAAGTCAGGATCATTTAGACCATGGTATTCCCGATCTCTATGTATGGATGTGAAAGTTGGACAGCGAAAAAAGCGGATAAGAGAAAAATCAACTCATTTGAAATGTAGTGTTGGAGGAGAGCTTTGCGCATACCATGGGCCGTGAAGAAGACAAATAATTGGGTGTCAGATCAGATTAAACCAGAACTGTCACTAGAAGCTAAAATGATGAAACTGAGGTTATCATACTTTGAGCACATCATGAGAAGACATGATTCACTAGAAAAGACAATAATGCTGGGGAAAACAGAAGGGAGTAGAAAGAGAAAGACCAAACAAGAGATGGATCAATTCCATAAAGGAAGCCACAGACCTGAACTTACAAGATCTGAACAGGGTGGTTCATGACAAATGCTATTGGAGGCTGCTGATTCATAGGGTCGCCATAAGTCGTAATTGACTTGAAGGCATATCACTCACACACACATGCGCGTGCATGCGTGCACACACACGGCTCAGAAAAAATTACCTGCATATCTCTTTTGCCCTGACCTGTTGTCAAAACTCCTCAACAGCCCCACCCTACCCCAACACACTCCCCTGCTTCCTTTTCTTATCTTTATTCAGCAACAGTGATGGGACAGGAAGAGGAAAGA
Source organism: Rhineura floridana (assembly GCF_030035675.1). NCBI lineage: Eukaryota > Metazoa > Chordata > Lepidosauria > Squamata > Rhineuridae > Rhineura > Rhineura floridana. The sequence goes on along the minus strand of NC_084489.1, from coordinate 9,274,065 downwards.
GGGAAGAATAATTTCTTAATGGTTTACATGGCAGATGTACCTGGCACCATCTCTGTCATTTTTTAGGCGCTGAGCTATGATCTCTTTGTTTACCCAGGTGTTTGTTAATTAAGTTTCTTCCTATGGTGCTGTTTATCTTTTAGTGGACTTGTCCTTAGTAAGATGTTGCTGGATGAGCATTTTATATTGTTCATTGCTTTAAATTTTTCTGGTTTTAAATGGCTTTTCTGGGTCAATTTATCTTGTCAGGTGGTTTTGAAACTCTTTATTGTATAAAGTGACTGACAAATGTAATAAATAATAATGCATAAAATAGTAACAACATTTAAAAATAAGTAAACAATATTATAGAAATATAGATAATATCAACACAATGTAAAAACAGGTATACTCAATTACAGAAATGTAGCCTAGACAACTCTAATAAAAAGGAAATAAGAGGAAAACAGGCAGTAGGAATAACAACACACACCTTAAAAGACTGTTCAATTTATTGTACACTAACCTTTTGAGGACTGGAGACATTCCTTAGTAGAAATGACTTTCATCTATCTGCTTATTTTAGATATTACAAATTTCCATTGTCACATAGTATTTAGTTTTAAATATCTCTGTAGCCCACAAGGTAGCCTATATTCTCTACCACCACCATCACCTATGAAAGCATCTTTATTATAAACCTGATTTAATTCCACTGTTATAGATCCACTGCTAGGCAGTAAAGGCATGCAAAGAACAAAAATGATGGCTTACATACAATGAAAGAAGATGAAAAAAAACCCCAGATGCATTGAGCGGAATTTTTTTATCAAATGAAATACAATCCATTTTTACATGCTGTAGAACAAAGGCTTCCTTCAATGGAATTAAATGTTAAATTGCATTATTTTGGGCTCCTTCTGGGAGGAAGGGCAGGATATATATCAAATAATAAATAAATATTATTTGCGGAGAATTCAGTATTACAATTACATTTCTAAAGTCCTGCAGGCCAAACTTTTTAGAATAAAATTAGAAAGCAACCAGAATGATGTGATGTGATAATTATAACAATTATTTTTGGAGAAGGTAATCATTATGAGGTTAGGCTGAAGAGCAGCACAACTGACATGATTATCTTCTTCATGGAATCTCTTTTATCTGTATTTGGCAGGTAGGAGAGGGGGGGCAAGTCCCAGTGTATTCGGTGGGGCTTATTCAACTAGGGAAATGTCCAGAGAACTGTAGCCTCAAGTGATAAGGAACTTGTTCTTTCAACAAGCCTTTTAAGTTGAGACCTTATCCCAGTTTGTGTCTGTGTTGGAATTGCTTTTAATATGTTTTTAAACCTTTTTTTTAATAAAAAAGATGTTTTTAAAGCTTTTTAAAGATGTTTTGTATGTTTTACTGCTTTTGTTTGCCACTCTGGGCTCCTACTGGGAGGAAGGGTGGGATATAAATCAAATAATCAATCAATCAATCAATCAATCAATAATTAACTTCATTCACCCAACCCAAAATTCAGAATCATGCCACTTTAAGCTGTTTTGCAACTGTTTATACTTGTTTTATGGTTATTGGATTTTAAAGGGATTTTTTTCTTATTGTGAGCTGCCTTGGTTTCCAATCACCAACCCTACCTCACAGGGTTGTTGGAAAGACTACACACACACACACACATACACACATGCAGGTGCAAAAATACACCCCATATAATAGTTTATTGTCAAACCAGTTGGTCATGGCAGAACATTTTTTAAAAAAATTTGTATTAGTTTCCTACGTAATAAAAACTGTGATACCTAAGTAAGCCCTGCCTAATTGTTTTACAGCACAATCCTAACCATGTCTACTCAAAAGTAAGTCCTATTGAATTCAATGGGGTTTACTCCAGGTACATGAGATTAGCATTGCTTTACTCCCCAAAAAAGTAAGTATTAGGTTAAATACGTTCATATTGCAAAGATTTTCAAAGCACTGCCCTCTTCAGCAGCCCAGGGTCTTACTATTGCACACAAGAAGGGGGGAAAACTGAAAGCCATATACTTACTTACGCAAACTGAAAATCTCATAACCACCATTTTCTGACATTGCAATGAAGTCTAGGCACTGCCTGGGTCAACAAATCACAACCCTGGCTTCACTTATTGGCTACAATCCTGAAAGTGCGGGGTTAGAGCTAGGAGCTGCTATAACAGATCTGTTAAACAGATTTAACAGTTGCGGGGGGTGGCAGCGGCTGACGTTTTGGTGTATATGTCGGGAACCAGACCACCTAAAAACTTAATTTTTTTTTAAATTGAAGTGGAGAATCCGGAGATTAAGGTGAGTCACCCAGAGACCTGGAGGGGACCCCCGAAAGCCAGAGTATTCAGCTGAAAACCGGACACCTGGTAACCCTAGGTGTCACATGTGGTGAAAATGATCTTGCAGGCCAAACAGGGAGGCCTGGGTGGGCCAACTTTGGCCCGTAGGCCAGAGGTTCCCCAACCCTAATATACTTAGTCACATCCATGACCACCACTTAGACATGCAAAATTTCCAGAATTTTGAAGCCATGAGGGAAAAACTTTTTTTCCCTGGAAAAATTGGATTTTGGTGCAAAATAGAAAAATATGCAATACTTTTTTTAGCACTCTGCAGAGTGTATTAAGTACAACTTTTGTTTGCCATAGAATTATCATATTTGGGATATTAAAAGTAGTTTATTCAGACACTAATTACAAAATGAATTTTATTTTTTAAATATTGTTACAAGTGGAGTTATAATCTGCTGAACTGTGTGGAACCTAGCATTTCTTTGATTTTGTCAGTTAATGAGGAGCAAGCAATAAACAAATGAAAACAGATCATCAACATTATAGTAAAAGAAAGAAAGAGGCAGTGCTTTGAGACCTAGTCAAGAGGGCAGAAAAGACAGAAGCAGAACCACCAACCATGACAACAAGAGGAAGCCCACAAGTAGACTCCCAATTCTTCTTTCTCCTCTTGTGACAATGGCAGTGCCCCCGGGAGAAAGATCTTGCTCTTCCTTTTGAGAGTTGTACTCAGTGTATATCTCAGATCTTGTTTGTCCTTAGTGTAGAGGAATGACCTAATAATGTACATAAATAGTCTTACAGAAACATTTTCCTGTTACATGGTTTTTAGAAATCATTTGAGGGGGAGTAAATATATTAAAACCTTGTTTAAAATATTTTATTCATAATTCTAAAATAAAATATTTCATAAACCATTTTTTCAATTGTTCCAGTTGTGGGGTGCGTGGTGGGGAAGGCTTTGGAAATAAACTGGGGAAATGAGGGAGGCTTCTCCCTGAATTTTTCTCATTTCTTCCCCCAGGATTTCACATCTCTACCACCAGTAAGATTTGTTGGCCAGGGAGATCTGATTTCAGCAGCGGGTGACACCTATCTTGTTTTTTAGAGCCTTTCGTGGCTGTTAATTTTGCTGTAGATTTTTATCCTGTTGTGGTTTTCCAGCTTGACTTTGTTTGGTATGTGCTTTGATGTCTAATTTCAGATATGCGTTATAGTTTGCATTTATTTGGTTTGTTTTGAAGTATTACATTTTAATAGAGGGTATAAAGAAAGAAGATGAGAAATCTATTAGATTTAGGACAAGCGTCACATTCTTGCTTGTTTTTATGTGTTTGGTGAATTTATATTTTTTATATTTTGTTTTTATTGTATATTGTACATCATTTAGATTTTAAAAATGTTTAAGTGGTTTAGAAATCATCTTCATAATACCGTTAAGTTGTAGTTGTGTGGGTCCATTTTTATTAACGTAAGGAGTATAGCACCCTCTCCACTGGTTATCTTCGTTTAGCTCCTCCTTACAAGTTAAATACAAGTTTTACATTATTGGTTGATGTTAATTTTCATGTTAATTGTGTTTTATTAATTTTTGGAAACCAGCCTAGAAACATTTTGGATGAATGGTGGTTTAGAAATTTAATAAATTAAATAAACTCAAGAAGGCAATTGTTTTAATATTTATTTGTTAATTTGTTTTATGTGTGCATTTGTATTGTGGCTTTATTGTATATTTTTATAATATTTGTTGTTGTTGTTTTGCCTTAGAGATTTTTATATATAACAAGCGGTATAGAAATGGCTTAAATAAATAAATAAATAAATAAAATTAATAAATAAGTGCTTCTCTCTGAGCCACGTATGCTTCTTGTATCAGAGTTTGACTGAGGAGAAAATTGCCAAGGGAGACAGTGGGGAAGTCATCTGAAGCCAGGGAACAGTTCTGGACACTTCTCCACTACATGTTCCTTTTGCTGTTAAAAACAGGTGCCCCACCCTCTTTCTATACGATTGGGATAGATCCAAGTTTGGCCTTGAAAAATTACGTTCTAATCAGGTCTGTTTCAGAGACTTGCTTAACTAATGAGTTCAAAGGATTGCATATTTGAGGGCTCCACATTCAGACTACTTTTGTGGTCTGAAAGTATCATCAGTGACAACGGCTATCCTAAGGCTTTGCCTTATCCATATTGTTCCTATTGCCACAGCATCTGAACTTCAATAAACAGAATAGTTTTTGTTATTTAAGATTCCCAAAATGATTATTAATAGACATGGTTCAGCACCTTGTTGCCTGTTGTATTGCTTGGAAGTTGTCTTCTCTCTAAGGACACAAGAGACGACAGTCTTGATCAGACAAGAGGCGCCCAAGTGACTTGGCACATCAACAGATGCTCACAGTTTTGAGCTATTCAGCTTAGCCAGGAGCTGGTTTATTCCTTTTGGAAAAATGTGTAACTTAAGATTTTCTCTGTTTGTAATGTTACATTTGGCTGAACACCATTCATTTGAATGATGGTCTTTCCTACATTTGGGTGATTCAACTTTTTTTTTCTTTTTGTGGTGTGTCAAAGAAAATGTCTGGTAAACGTTGAGAGGAGAGCTTCTTTCTTCCTTCTGAAATCTGATCTTGATGAAATGCTTCACATTAAGACAGAACACTTCTTACAGAAACAGGTTAGGCATAGCCAGGATGCCTAACTTACAGACTGAACACATTGCTCTATTTATCATATCTCACTACCAATCTTGCATCTGTTATTTATGGGAAAACATATGTTTCCACTGGGCAGACAGCATTCTCAGGTCAGAAATGTAGCATCATTAGATTTCCAGTTCCTTCTAAATAGCAGGATACAAATACAGGTACTTGAGGTTTGTTTTTGTTTTTTAAAAAATGAGAAATTATTTACATAGGGCCTGTGATCTAGCACACTTAACAAGATTTTCATTGTCTTCCACCCTCTTTGACTTAGCTCCTTACACTCCTCATAGAAGTTGTTAGTGAGTTTGGAACAGTACAATATATTACATATGTAGTGCCTGTTGAATAAACAGTACACAGGAGACTTGTCAGATGTACATTCATTGGGAAACTATTGATCCCAGTAAGATTTTTACACATAACGTAGCTCATTCAAAAGTCCAAATGTGAAATCCAGCACATGACGCTTTCATCAGTATCTGTAATTATCAGTGTTATTATTAATAATATTTATGTACCCTTTAATATGCAAAATCCCTAAGCTGTTTACATAAAATACCATAATGCCATAAAAAAGAATATACATACAACATTATACACAGAAATATATCAGTAAAAACAGAGAATCCATCAATAAAACATTGTTAAATGTCAATAAATAATAAAACAGCAGCATCTTAGGATCTTAATGCTCTTCTAATGGTTTGGCATGCAAGCTCATTATAGGATTGAATCAGTGCTTATGCTAACTGAAAAGCAATATATCTATAGTATCAAAAGATCCATGAGCAATTTATAAATTACATAATTTTACTAACAACATATTAAATATATCTTTTATCAGGGCCGGTTCTAAAGGGCAGCCAGGTAGGGCAGCCAGGTGGGGCACTGGCCCGAGGGCCCCTGGAGCTACAGGGGCCCCCTCCGCTCTCCTTCCGCAATCCACGGAAGCATCTGTGGACCGCTATCCCTCCGCTTTACCTACCTTTCTGTTGTTTTTTGCAGCGCGCAGATTTGCCATCAATCAAGCACATTGCTACCATCAACCAAGATGGCGGTAGAGGCTTCAACCCCTTAGGGAAACCTCAGCCGCCATCTTGATTGACGGCAAACCTGCACGCGCCGCAAAAGACAACAGAAAGGTAGGTAAAGCGGGGGGATAGTGGGGGGATGGCGGGTGATGCAGAAGCTCCTGTCTTGCGGTCAGCAGATGCTTAAGTTCTGCAGATCGCGGAAGGGGAGCGGAGGGGCCCAGGGCAGGCTGGTACTCAAGGGCCCCGGCATGCCTGGGGACGGCCCTGTCTTTTATCACACTGATGACTAGACTGTGGCGCAGGGGTTAAAAGTGAGGCAAAAAGTAGAAAATTGTGGCATGCTTGGATAGGAGCAGGGATTCTATAGTATTGTCAGGCCCAGGCTGCTTTCAGACATGATGCTTATTGCATTAGTTTAACAGATTTAAATGGTACCGCTTCTGTCTCGATTTCTAAAATTCCTTTCACACTGCAGTACCTGTTGTGTTAAAGAACAGTAGCTCTTTCAGCCGATATACCCGCATTTCGCACAACTGTCTTTCACATGGCTACAATGGATGTCTTGTTTTTGTCCCTCACCCATTATATACATGCACACTGTTCCCCACTGTTAGGAGGTCTAAGATCTCGTCCCATCACCTTGCAAGTCCTCTCCCTTTAGCATCTGACTTTTAACATTATTTTAGTTATACACACAGGTGTGTGTGTCGGAAATGCTGCTACTATCTGCTGGAATACTGGTACAATATCAGGCCAAAAAACCCCCCTAAACTGCATGCTAGGATGCCTGTCACGTGAGCAGCTGCAGCTAGCGAAAAACTGCCACGATTTTCCTGGTCCCCAGGCTTGCAAACCGATTATTGCTGGTATCATTTATCATGAAAATTAGCACTAAACTTTCCAGAACTAGCTTGTATGTCGTGTGAAAGATCAAATAAAATGTGCAAATTACAAGGTAAAAAATTGTCAGAATAATGGAATGAAGTGCAGCCCTACTCTCCTTCTGCCCCTTCAGCATAGTGCTGCAGCCAGATCCCAGCTCAGCAGATGGACCATAGGCTCTTCAACTGCACACTGTCTTATACTCTGAAACACTAGCTAAAAAGGTTGACCCCTGCTGCTTTATCAGAACATAATGTATGAGGAAACATAAAACGTGAGCTCTTATTGTTTGACTGTGTAGTATAACTTGGCATGACAAAAGTATTTGCATTAGGGATGAGTCTCTTTACTGGTGTAAACTGAAGCAATTCCAGTGTGATTTTGGTCATTCTGAACTGATTTTTGCCAGCTGTGAAGCTGGCCCTGGGTTTCCTCAGAAATTGTGTCAATTAAATTTTTATTTCACTGTATTTTTATGCATTCACTAATTTTTCCTTATTTATCTTATTATCCTGCCTTCCCTTCAAGGACCTCAAAGAGGTGGTTCTCCATGTCCCCATTTTATCCTTACAACAAGAGGCAGTGACTGGCTTCATGTGAGCTTCATGGCTGAGTGGGGATTTGATTTGAATCCTGGTCTCCCAGGTACCAGTCCAGCACTCTAACCACTACACCATACTGGCTTTCACTGATTTGTTGTGAACTTATTAATTCCTTCATCACGAGTCACTTCATGGAAATAAAACATATACTTAGGACAGGCATCAAAGACCCTTTTGACTTCTTTCTTGCTTTCTTTCCTGTGTTATATGGAGTGCAGCAGTTCTGTCATAAATAATAATATATCTTTAATTGGTTTTGGGCCTGGTCTTTTATGGCAAGAAGGTGACTAGACACTGCCACTGTTAAACTGAGCTCTGAAGGCATCTTGTACAATGACTCAAGTCTTTTTTAGGATCCTATCTACGAAGTACTTTCAGGCCCTACCTGATTCCTGACCCATTAGACTAAGAGGGATCAAATGCAGTGGCTGAATTCAAGAGATAGGGTGACTAACCAGCGTACCACAGGCCATATCCAGCCCCTAAGCCGTTCAACAGTTTGACTGCTGTATTGGTGATTCCTTAAAAACAACTACATGTTGAGCCCCTCATGGCACTGGTGTGAACAATGGGGTTTCCACTCTCTGCCTGGACCAGTGCAGCCATGTGGGTGGGTATCTTGCTCTGCTCTTCCTCATCAGATCGATCTGATGAGCAGGGGAAGATAGGTTGAGCCCTGTTGCTCCCTGAAGAACCAAGAGATGGTGTTTCTCTCCCTTGATCTTCTGGGAATGATCCCTGATGAATAAGAAGATAGCATTTCTTCTCCTCCCACCCCCAATGCAGAGCAGCAATGGGGGTGGAGTGGGAAATGCTGCCCTCGATTTTTAGAGATAGTTCCCTGAAGAACAGGAAACAGTGTTTCCACTCTTCCCCATCACAGTGTTGGATAACCATTTCAGAGACAGAGGAAGCACTGGTGGGGGCAGGAATCTGGATGAAATTGGACAATTACCAGCTCTGGGCAGGGTTGCATTCCTCCTGAAGGAGCAGGAACACAGTCTGGGAGTGCTTCTGGATCCAGCCTTGTCACTGGAGGCCCAGATAGCCTCAGTGGCTATGAGCCCCTTTTTACCAGCTTTGGCTAGTACAACAGTTGCTGCTGGGAGAGCTTGACCACCGTAGTCCAGGCATTGGTGACTTGCAGCACTCTCTTGGAGCTTTCCTTGTGCTTGGTAAGGAAATTGCAGTTAGTGCAGAAAGCTGCAGCACAACTGGTGACAGGACTGAGACCCTGTCAGCATATTACACCTCTGGAGATCTGCATGAGCTACTCATATGTTACCCAGCCAGATTCAAGGTGTTACTATTAATATATGAAGCCCTTAGCAGCTTAAGGCCAGTTTACTTGAGGGGTGGCCTTACCTCAGGGATCACCAACCCATTGTCCAGGGGTGCCCCTGCCCCCCCCATGGCACACGGGATAGTTTGCCAACGTCCTTTCCCCTTCTTATGAAATTATTTTTGTATTTATATGTACCTTCCAGTGTGAACTTCCCATTCTCTACATGAATGTGTGCCCAGTGAACAGATTGGGACAACTGCGTGAGCTGGCCTTTTTCGTGAAAATTCAATGGTATCAATTATTTATTTATGATTATTGATTATTTGGAAAGCTAGTGTGGCACAGTGGTTAGAGTGTTGGACTACAACCTGGGTTCAAATCCCCACATAGCCATGAAGCTCACTGGGTGACCTTGGGCCAGTCACTGCCTCTCAGCCTCCGAGGGAGGCAATGGTAACCCCCCTCTGAATACCACTAACTGTGAAAACCCTATTCACAGGGTCACCATAAGTCGGAATCGACTTGAAGGCAGTCCATCTCCATTTCCATTGATTATTTACTCAGATATTCTGCTAGGAGTTTTGTGTGAAGGGGTAACAACATAAACACACGTAAACTAATAATCATAATAAAAATTAAAAATGTGTTGCTCAAGCACGTTTTTAATACTGATAATTAAGAAAAAAAATAAATGTTCCGTTTGATTTGAAAGTGCTGCTAGCATTAAAACTGTTGCAGTATTCTGATGATTTTCAGTTAACATAGTCAGCTATATGTCTGTCAGTCTTCATACTTCTTAATTTCCATCCTTGCATGTGCAGTGTGTACCATATTCTAACTCCCCCCCTTCAGTATTTGCAAGGGAAATTTATAGGTATTAAATTTAAACACTATTTTTTAAACATGTCTTTGGAACTGTTTGTGAAAGCTTATTCTTCAGGGACCAGAGTACCATCTCCCCATTCAAAACATAAAGAATGAAAACTTTTATTCATAATGTTTTCCATGATCTGTTTCCCAGACTCAGCTTTGCAAATAGTTTCCTTTTCTTTTTTAAAAAATCTTAGCTGTCTTGCAGTTCCATTTCCTGTAGCACCAGTTATGCTGAGAATCACAGTTGCTGTATTATCTGAAAAATTCTGGATTGTAATGTACAAACTAAGCTGAAAGAGTAAGGAGAAAGGAGGGAGAAAGTTCCTTCCGTTCCTAAAAGTAATTGTCCTGATGTGATGGATATTGCAGGTACCTGTCAGTGGCTGGAATAGCTCTCGTGCAGGGAAGGCTACAGCATCATCACTTCATGACGGCTTCCAGTAATTCCATGCTAGGCAGCATTTAAAATGAGAGCTGATTAACGCAATGCCCTGTAACAATGAAAGCATTTTGAGGTCACAGCTGGAAGATAGTGCAGACCTACATGTTCATGCTATTGCTCAAATGCCTTTGGCTGGAGATTTGCTTTGTTTTGTTTTGGCTTTTGGTGGGTGGGAGAGCAGTGTTAAAAGTAGGGTGAGAATTGGGAACGATAGTCTTCTGTAAACCCGAGTAGACCAGTTAATGCCAACTGAATTGCTTTCTTTTCTGTTCTCTTTATTTGTATGCTTGTGTTTATTCAGTGAAACTTGCTTCCAAACTCTGCTCTGGTTTGGGGCCAAAACAGATGTGATGCAGAAGATCTGTGATTGGATCTCCCATTTTTTGTAACTTCAGGGCTACAGTTTTATACCCACTTGCCTGGGATTAATTCCCATTGAACTCAGTGGGACTTACTTCTGAGTAGAGATGTATAGGATCTAGGGTTGCCAGGTCAGAGGCATCCCAAAACCTGAGATCTGAGGGGCAGGCCCTAGTGATGTCATGGAGGCGGGCCCAAGTGACATCACGGGGCAGGCCCGAGTGATGTCATGGGGTGGGCCCGAGTGATGTCACAGGGCGGGCCTGAGTGATGTCATTAAGCATGATGCATTAAGCATCAATCACAGTTGCTTGGAGCATACAATTAAAAAAAATATCTGATTGGAAATTAAAATAGAAATCTTAGCTAAAAGATGGAACCTGGGTAGGAAAGATTTAATCTAGCCTACTTGCTTTCAACAATAAGGGTTTAAGTGCCCTCAGGCCAGGCCAGTCACCAGAAGGCCACTGTAGGGACAAAGGAGCCTAGTGTTGTGGAGATGTTAGATGGGAGAATTAGAGAGTAAAGATGGATTCTCCTGAAGGCTACAATTCTAAACACACTTACTAAGGGATTAAGCCCCATAGAATTCAACAGGGCTGACTTCTGAGTAGATATAGTTTGGATTGTGCTGTTGGTAAAGCTTGACTAGGGATCCTCTGCAAAGACATCCATCTCCAAGCAGGGTTGGCAACCCCCTGCCTGGAATGCCCTGCCCTTATCTTTTAATGTGGCTGCTCCAAACATCTTTACAGAGTTGACCCTTCACTACAGAAAGAGGTCTGAGAAATGAGTAAGAGTAAGAAGTATCTTTTAAAATTGTTCTTTTCAATTCACTCTTGAATGCACATCATACCTAGGGCAGATCCACACCATTCCTTTAAAGCACATTCAACACCCATTTGAAGCACATGAATCCCACCACAGAATCATGGGAACTGCAGTTTGTTAAGAGTGGTGAGAACTATAACTGTGAGAGGGAAAAGACACTTCCCAGAATTCTTTAGGGGAAGTCGTGCGCTTTAAATGCGAGTTTAAACTTATTGTGTGAATCCACTTAATAAATTTTGCCTGCATGTAAATTGTTTTAATTAATTTTTCATAATGGAAATGAGCTATAAACTGTAGTGGGTGACCATGGGCTACTCACCATCTCTCAGCCTATCTGCCCCTCAGGATGAAAACAATGGAGAACCATGACCACCCCAAGGCATACTTAAAATGTAGAGGAAGTATTGTACAACCATAGTGTGAAATCGGATACTTATTGGGACACAGTATGACGAAATATTTATATAAGCATGACTATCAAATATGTTAATTATTTACACAACCTGTAAAGATATTTATAGTGCAATCCTATGTTTGTTTACTCAGAAGCAAGTCCCAATGTATTCAATGGGACTTACTCAACCAATGTTGAGCCCGGGGTGACGGACCCAGCCTCCTTCCCGAGGAAGGAGGGGGAAGGCATGAGTTTCAGAAGCCTCAGCCTTTAGAGAGCATGGACGATCCAGCTGTTGTTGAGTCTAACCCCAACCTTGGGGAAGAGAGCGAGTCGCCCGCCCCGCCAGTTCCCATGGCTGGTCCTGCCCCTCCCTGGGACAGTGCTCAGCCCCCCAGCACTCCCACGGGACTGTTGGGGGATGCTCCTGAGAGAGCAGACACTCCTCCTTCACCAAGCAGTATCTTAGAAACGCCCGACGCTTCCCCACCCTCCGCTCTCCCGCCTGCCGATCAGGAACCTCTGCTCTCCGATGAGCCCTTGGAGGCTCGCCCCCCCTTACCACGCTCACGACGTCGGGAGAAGCGGACAGGGCAGAAGGGGGCGTGTGTGCAACGGAGTGAGAGGTTACGCCCCAAGACCTCTCCTATCTGAGGCTACCGCGCCCAGAAGTGGGCACTGAGTCAACTTTCCTCACAAGTTGCAGAGCATGTCTAGAGTGCAGTTAGAGATTGCAGTGAGTTAGCATAGGGGTTTCTATGAGGCCCATAGCCTTTGATGTATCCATTACTTTAATAAAACAAGAATTGATTGCACCCTCGTCTCCGACTGGTGGTTCTCGCTCTGAACTGGACAACCAGGGAAAACTGTACCCTCAAGTGATAAGGAACTTGTTCTTTTAACAAGCCTTTTAAGTTGAGACATTATCCCAGTCTGTGTCTGTGTTGGAATTGCTTTTTAATATGCTTTTAAACCTTTTCTTTTTTTAAAAAAATGTTTTTAAAGCTTTTTAAAATGTTTTTAAAGAAGTTTTGTTTTAATATATTTTAAAGTCTGTTTTTATGATTTTTAAAGTGTTTTTAGTGCTTTTCTTTGCCACCCTGGGCTCCTACTGGGAGGAAGGGCGGAATATAAATCAAATAATAAATAAATATAAGTAAATGAATAAACTTCATTCACCCAACCCAAAATTTGGAATCATGCCACTTTAAGCTGTTTTGCAACTGTTTATACTTGTTTTATGGTTATTAGTTTTTAAAGGGATTTATTTCTTATGGTGAGCTGCCTTGGTTTCCAATCACCAACCCTACCTCACAGGATTGTTGGAAAGACTCCGCACACACACACACACTTGCAGGTTTAAAATACACCCCATATAATAGTTTATTGTCAAACCGCTTGGTCATTGAGGAACATTTTTTTTAAAATCAGTATTAGTTTCCTACATAATAAAAACTGTGATACCTAGGTAAACCTTGCCTAATTGCTTTAAAAATAGGATTGGAGGGGGAGAGAAAGATTTACAACACAAACACAAGTCTGTGCTATGTTTACTCAAAAGTCCCATTACAGGAATACCCCGCATTAACGTACGCAATGGGTCCAGAGCAAGTATGTAAACCAAAAATGTACTTAAAGTGAAGCACTACCTTTTTTCACTTATCGATGCATATACTGCACTGCAGTCGTCATATACGGGCATAACTGATGTAAATAACGCAGTTATAACTAAAATAAACACAGGCCTTATTTTAAGAAAAGGTTTGTAGTTGGAAACTGATCGGGCGGTGGCGTGATGCCGTTAAGTGTCCATTCTTGCAAAGCGAGCATCTGTAAACGGGAATGGTGCTACTGTAAATATGTCCGTTCTCGTGAGTGTCCGTAAAGTGAAGGTCCGTATAGCGGGGTATTCCTGTAATTTACAGCACAATCCTAACCATGTCTACTCAAAAGTAAGTCCTAATGGAGTTCAATGGGGTTTACTCCAGGTACATGGAAAGCAAGTATTGGATTAAATACTTTCATATTTCATAGCCCAGGGTCTGACTCTTGCACACAAGAGGAAAAAAAACTTTAAGCCATATTACCAGAGCTTGGAAAAGTTACTTTTTTGAACTACAACTCCCATCAGCCCAATCCAGTGGCCATGCTGGCTGGGGCTGATGGGAGTTGTAGTTCAAAAAAGTAACTTTTCCAAGCTCTGCATATTACTTACACAAACTGCAAAATCTCAAAGCCACCATTTTCTGACGTTGAAATTAAGCCTAGGCATGCCTGGATCAACAAGTCACAACCCTGGCTTCATTTATTGGCTACAATCCTGAAAGGGCAGGGTTAGAGCCAGAGCTTGGAAAAGTTACTTTTTTAAAACTACAACTCCCATCAGCCCCAGCCACCATGGCCACTGGATTCGGCTGATGGGAGTTGTAGTTAGAGCTAGGAGCTGTTATAAAGATCTGCAAAACAGATTTAATAGTTGAGCTGGGCGGTTGATGTTTTGGTGTATATCTTGGGAACCAGACCACCTAGAAACTTAATTTTTAAAAACATTGAAGCTGAGAGTCTGGAGATTAAGGGGTGCTAGCCAGAGAACCAGAGGGGACCCCCAAAACCAGAGACTCTGCCCAAAAACCAGAGACCTGGTAACCCTAATAGGATCACATTGTCAGGCAGTTATGTTGGTGTGTGTACTCCATTTATGATAGGAGCAGCGGCATACTTCTACGTATAAATAGCTGTATTTTCCCCCAGCAGGGCCTACAGCTTTGGGAGGCAGGTACAGGGGGAAAGGTTTAAATATCCCCTCCCAGTATCTTTGTGTTCATTAAAATTGCTGCCTCCTCTCACATGGCTACTTTTTAAGATATCAGGAGATCCAGACACAGAACTCTTGTGTCAATATCTGCTCTGGATATTCTCATTTTATGTTGTTCATTATATACAGATTTCAATGCAGGGTACTAACAACTACTTTACCTATGAAATTTTATTTTATTTTGAAATAGAGTTAAAAATACAGGCAACAATACAGCAAAATCACTAACAGAGCAATCCAATTGACAAAGTGCCAGCAGAATGGGTCCCAGAGGAGGAGGAGGAGCTGGCAGAAAGCCCCGTGGGATCCTCCTTCCACTTGGAAGCCACTGGTCCGGCTGAATGCTGGCTCTCTTGGGAGCCATGCGAATGAGCAGGCTGGGAAGTGCCAGCTCCCACAGACAGCCTTCCTGAGGAGTAAGCACTCCCTGTAGGACACCATCGAAATGTTTTTATTGTGCCAGCCTTTTGGCCAGTGGAGTTTCTGGGTGGACCAGGACCCAGGGAGGGCTATAAACATGAGGAGGATCTTGAGCAAGTTCCCCCCCAGCTGTACCCCCGGAATGCCCCCTTTTCAGGGCTTCCGCCAGCCCTCCATCCACCGGGCTAGCTGTCCACAGCAGACCCCTGGCAGCAGTGCAGCTCAACTGAAGCAGAGGGCTGCTGACAGCAGAGCCTGCCAGCACAGGGAGCCTACCAGCGCAGCAAGGGGGTCGTGGCATCCAACTCCCCCCAGTCCTGCGGAAAGGGGAGTTGGATTGCTCCCTAAATCATTAATTACAATCTTTAATATACCATGCTTATGGGACAGCTAGCTCATATGTATTCTACATATACATGATAGAAAAAATTTAGGCACCTGTACTTGACTGGAATTTGATCAGAAGCTTGATGGGCTTCCCACACAGTAAATAAATGGAAACCATGATGCCAGTCTTTTTAAAAAATGAGTGTTCAATACTTGCTAAGTGAGTTTGTACATAGACATTGTCTCCAAAATTTTATTAATCCATTGTTGTTTAGACAGTTGCTGTGGAGATTTCCAATTATGTGTCATACACATCTTTGTTGCTATATATAATTGCTTAAGGTTAGGTTAAAAATTATGAAGAAGCATAGCTTTGGGAAATATCTGTGGCCTGAAGTGAATAAATTCCGGGCAGTAATCAGTGACCATTTCACTTCTAAACAGTTGTACCCTGTTAGCTTGTGCTGTAAACATGTTCACAGGTCAGCTTGTCCTAGAATCATAAAGCTGGAGCAGAACAGGCCACAAGGTCATCATTCCCACTTTCAGTTATTTTCTTCTATTTATGGCAACGTTTTATAGAATAGGAAGAGTGGTCCTATTAAATGTTTTCTGTGAAAAAGCTATTAATGAGCCTAAATGAAGAAAGCTGTTGTAGACAATGGTAAACTGCACTGCGTGGACAAGAAGATGAACAAACTGTGCCTCTCCCTATCATGAACATAACTTAATAGCCTTGTTCACTTAGCAGCTTCACACGGTTTTACCTCAGCCATTTCTCATGGCTATGAATAGGAACGGGCAGGATAGAGAGGCAAGCTTTGGTGCTGGAAGAAGTTTATTAAAAGCTCAACGCGTTTCGGAACTGGTCCTTCATCAGGAGTTGTGAGGATCTCTTTATCTTTCCTTTGTCAGGCAATGCACATTCTCTAAAACAGGCCCACACTGCATACCAGTATGTGCACTGCCTGACAAAGGAAAGATAAAGAGATCCTCACAGCTCCTGACGAAGGACCAGGTCTGAAACGTGTTGAGCTTTTAATAAACTTCTTCCAGCACCAGAGCTTGCCTCTCTATCCTGCCCTTTGTTTGGTGCTGTTCCCTTTTGTTTCTGCTATGAATAGGAACATCAGTCATTGCCTTCTCCCTTCTTGGATCACTGGCGCATCTAGGTCAATATTGTGTATACAGACTGGCATTGGCTCTCCATGGTTTCATACAGAGGTGTTTCCCAGCCCTCCATGGAGATGCCAGGAATTGAACCTGAGACCTTCTGCAAACCAACTATGTGCTCTACCTGCATGATAGCTAGCATTTACCATGTCACTCCACATTTTCCCCCCTGACATTGAAATTACTAGTAGTAACAGCCTATGAGGAAGAGGGAATACATTAATAAGAAAGAACCACCACAGGAAACAGTGAGACAAAGCCTTCTTGTGAAAGTCACAATTAGACCTTACTCTCTTATCCTGAATGCCTTATCTGGAAGTAAGTCCTATTTATGTATTTTGTAAGAATATATATAAACTGCCAGCTTATAAAAATATCATCGATTTGAACTTCATAAAACTATAAAACAAATAACAAATGACTAACACTGAATCAAACTAATTGTGTATATCACTTGGAAAAATATTTCATTTCAATTCACTATTTAGGATGGAAGTGGTTAAGGGACTTATGGGAAGACAAGGCATTAAGTCCTAAAAACTAGCTAAGTAAAGAAAAGGCTAGGAGACTGAGTTGTCTTTATTTTGGTTTCATTTAAGGCTGCCAACTTTGGAGTATGGAGATACGTGTTCCATAGAAGTCTGTGCACCCATAGTGTTCTGAAATCAGAGATTTCCATGAGATTCAACAAACTATGGCTGGGACAAACAAGTATGTTTGTATCTGTCATGGCCCCGTCAGAGGCCTCCTCAGATGAGGACGACTCGGGAGTAACAGCAGCAGACCCAGGAGCAGCAGGAGACACGGAGGAGCCTCCTGAGAATCCAGCTCCTTCTGCCCCTCAGCTGCAGAGCACCCCAGGGACAGCAGAGGCCCTGCAGCCAGACACAGACAGTGAACAGGATACTCCCCCCTCACCTGCAGAACGTAGACAGCAGAAGGTCAGGCAGAAGAGAGGCAGGCCTGTCTCCTTAAGGCCCAAACGCTGAGGGCTCACACCTGCTGTCAACCTTGCTCTTTATAAGGCACACCTTGGCTGCAGCTTGTTGCTGACTGCAACGTCAGGCATGGCTTGTGTGTTCCTAGTTTCCTGGCACCCTCTTTGGGACTGACCCCTTGGCACTTGATCCCGGACCTCTACTGACCTCACTTCTGGACTCCTGACTCGGCAAGTACGCTTCGGACAAGCCTGGCCCTTATCAGCTCCCCTCCTCCTAGACCTGGCAGATTTATGACCAGACTGCTGGCTAAGGACTTTGCTTCCCTGCCAACCACCCAGGAATTTCCAGCCCCCCACGGGCACTGCTGACGCAGTGTAGAGCTGACAGTATCCCACAGAGAAATATAGTATTATAGTTAGTTGCATTTAGCTTGTGGGCGGTGGTGGTGGGAATATAATGCAAAAGATTAAATATGAGCATGTAACTTTAAAGTTGACAACGAGGACATTGAACTTGTCAAGGATTATCAATACCTTGGCACAGTCATTAACCAAAATGGAGACAATAGTCAAGAAATCAGAAGAAGGTTAGGCCTGGGGAGGGCAGCTATGAGAGAACTAGAAAAGGTCCTCAAATGCAAAGGTGTATCACTGAACACCAAAGTCAGGATCATTCAGACCATGGTATTCCTGATCTCTATGTAGGGATGTGAAAGTTGGACAATGAAGAAAGCGGGTAAGAGAAAAATCAACTCATGTGAAATGTGGTGTTGGAGGAGAGCGTTGCGCATATCATGGACTGCGAAAAAGACAAATAATTGGGTGTTAGAGCAAATTAAACCAGAACTCTCACTAGAAGCTAAAATGATGAAACTGAGGTTATCATACATTGGACACATAATGAGAAGACATGATTCATTAGAAAAGACAATGATGCTGGGGGAAACAGCAGGGAGTAGTATTGGTTTAAGGTATACACAGCTTCAGTAGAGCTCAGTTTTCTATACAATATGTGTAACGTGACTTTGACATTATGGTGCATACAACCTCAAATGCCATTCTCTTATTTCTGCATTGAATAAAGTGCATGTTTGAAATATAAAATAGATTTTCTTTATTCCTTTCTTTCACAAATAATCCCTTTCTGGGGATATTTTTAATAGAA
Source organism: Rhineura floridana (assembly GCF_030035675.1). NCBI lineage: Eukaryota > Metazoa > Chordata > Lepidosauria > Squamata > Rhineuridae > Rhineura > Rhineura floridana. The sequence continues at coordinate 9,255,521 of NC_084489.1, read as the reverse complement.
TCAAGGAGAAGAAGATCCTTCTTTCTATATTGTCTAATTAAGGGGAAAGCAGCCCCAATCCTTTTAATCTTTTATGTCCCTTTAAATAAAAGTTTGATTAAGGGGATGGCTGGCACTGCACAGGTTCCCATGGCATGGGAAATTTCTGTAAGCACACATATGTTTGAGAAGCTTTATCTAGCTAGAGAAGCTTCTTAGAGTTCTGGCTAATGTCAAACCATTCTGGAGTTAGCTAACTTTACTGGTGTTGTTAGGCATGTTCTTTCTCACCTGATCACAGGATGTGACCTGGCATCTCAACACCTTATGGTGTTGGGCTGTCAACTGGTCTGATGGTTGTGGTTTCTCTCCCAGTCTTTTCAGCAGCTTCTGCTCCCATTCCAAGATCCCATTCCAGCAAAGGCAAGAATTCAGGTGTCAATTCAAGACCTGACATAGAGGGAGTTACAATGGTAGTTGTTTTCTCTACACTCTTTGATGGAGTGAGTGAGTGGGAGGCTCTGTGGAGACTGATCCTGACCACAGATGACAGCCTGTTCAGTTGGGGTGCTCTTCCCATCCAGATAATCACCCTGGGTACAGCGGCCTAGGGTTTCAGGTCATTTGCTTGGACCTCAAGACCTTGGCTTTTTATTTATTTATTTATTGCACTTGTATACCACCCCATAGCCGAAGCTCTCTGGGCGGTTTACAGCAATCAAAAACATTAAAACAAATACACAGTTTAAAAACGTATCTTAAAAACAATTTAAAACATAATTTTAAAATTCAAAACAATATAAAAACAATTTAAAAACACATGCTAAAATGCCTGGGAGAAGAGGAAAGTCTTGACCTGGCACCGAATGTTCAAGGTACCCATCTCACCCAAGGTTGCAGACACACTACTTGCCTCAAAGCAGGCCTCAAGCAGTGGGGTGTCCAACTCCTCCTGGAGGTGTTTTTTCTTCTGAGGTTGTCCCAGCAGCTCTGGAGGTTAAGGATGTGCTAAGTTTTTTTCTCCAGGAGGGAGTGAATAAGGGGCTAGGCTACAGTACCATTCAAATACAGGCTTTTAAGCAGTGTTCTAGCCAGTTTGGGTGATCCGACCTTGTCCTCACATCTCATCCACAAACATCTCATGAAAGGTTTGGCCCTGGTTTCTCTCCAGGGATGCACCAGTTTCTCACTTGAGGTTTGAATTGTGCCTTCACTGTACTGATGGCCACTTGTTCAGTAGATGTTTGTCTCCTAAGATGGTATTTCTGGTGGCAATAATGTCAGCCAGAAGTGTGTCAGTGTTAGAGGTCATGTCTTCCTATCTATAGGTTGTGTTTTAAGTTTCTTTTTCTATCCTGCTAAGGTGGTGTTGCAGTCTGATGCACTTTTCATGCCTAAGGCCAACACAGTGTTCCATCAGTCCCAGGAGGTGGAGCTACCTTATTGTGTAAGAACCTTTTATGCTCACACAAGTGCAGGTGGCACACCTTAGATGTCAGGAGGACTCTATGGTTTTATTTAGAGAGAGCCAGGACTTGGAGAACTCTGAGTCTTGGTTTATGGCCAACCATTCTGTTGTAAGGAAGGTTCCTTCCTTTTCCATTTCTAGGTGGTTCAGGGATGCATAGCCCAGGCCTGTGCGGCACTGCAACGAGCAAGTGGTATCATGGCCCATTCCTTAGAGGTGCAGCAGCTTCAGCTATGTTTAAGGGTAGCTTTCTGTTGACGTGTGTGCGTTGTTGCATGAAACAGCATACATTACGTTGGAGTTAAGTTGAGCAAGAAACTTCTTCAGAGCATTAGAGTATGTTAAGCGTCTTTATTAAGACATTATGGCCAGAGGCTTAAGAGTAAATACATGTAGAGTTTCTTCACCCCCCTTCTGGTACCTCTCTCTCTAAAGGTAAACATAGAAGACAACCTCTCAGTTCAGAGGCAATATTCAGAAGACCAGCCTCACAGTTCAGAGGCAATATTCAGAAGACACAACTTACAGACTCTGTTAGAACTTTCCCAGTTGCTATCTCATGTTACCATGACAACCGCTGGCCTTGGATGTCTGCTCACTCTCAGGCCAAGAGATAACAGTTGCTTCTCCAAACTTGCAGGCTTTATGGAAAACAACTAGAGACAGTAATGCCTATGGGTCACAGCCCAACACTTTCCTGTGCTGGAAATTTCTAGAGCAGCAATTTGGGCTTCCCTTCACACTTTGTTGAGATGCTATAAACTGGATACATCTTTGTTATCAGCTGTAGCCTTTGATAGGAAGGTCCTGCAGAAGGCTGTAAGGCAGTGAGGAGAGGGGCAGAGGAAGCCCACTCAGGTCTTCAAGACGGCTCCGGTATATCACTGTTAGGGATGTCAGCCATCATCCTCAGGAAACAGAAATTCATGGCAAGACAAGTTTCCATTTTCTCATTGAAATTTGTAATGGGATTTAAATGCAACTACCTTAGTCTGGATCCAACCCATTTTGTTTAGTACATACTTAATTATTGTATGAAAACATAGCCTTGGCCAACAGCAGGCAGCAGTAGTTGCTCACTTACTGTAATGGTAAGATACACTTGAATGGAGCCACTGATCTGCATTTGTTAAGAAAAGCACTACTGGGGGAAAACAATGATGTCTCTGAGAAACTTGCTTTTCCAAAATGGAAAAAGAAGAAAAGGTTTCCCACATTTAATTTAGGAGCAAAGAAAAATAAAACATTTTCTGAAATTATCCAATTTGCCCCAAGCTCTGTGAAGAAAAACGAGCATGTAATTATCAATTAGCAAAAAGGAACTTGGAATGCAAGAGGGATAATTAATTGAAAGATCTTTCTGAACAGAGTAACTTGAAAAAGTGCCATCTGAAATGGTTTTAGGGCTAGAGAGCTGTCTATGACAGATGGGTGGGAGACTGGCATGCAGCACTAACGAGGTTAGAGAGTGGATTAAAATCCAATATGTTACTGAAAATTATGCAAGAAATGAGTAGAGAGAGATAGGAAGAAGGGTCATGTGTTTAAGGTCCGAGTCACTTTCTGCCACAGTTTTTCTCCATGATCTGTGAACTGGAATTCAAAGCTGTTCTTATGCAGGGTACTAAATTTCAGTTGTATATATGTATACGTTTATGAGTATCGAATTTGTGTGTGTATATGTATATATATATAAATGTATATATGCATATGTGTATACACACACACACACTTGTACAATTTAATGTCTTCCCCATTTATTTGTTTGTATCATGTCCTGACCAAGAAAATCAGAATGGCTTGTGATTCTCACAACAGACCATTTAATGTAGGCAGTGGTGTATATGGGTGATTTTTAGATTCTGGACTGAATGGTCCTATGGGGACTCTTACTTCAAATGGTCTTATGGGCCCTCCTCTTTAGATAGGAATGTATGTTGATTCACTTACTTAAAATGGTCTTTGGATGGTGATGTTTATTATTTCATTACTTCAAAATATGGTAACCTAGCCGTACTGCATTTGGGGACTCTACTGCTCATTCCGCTGAGTGGGGCCCTGGACTTCTACTTCAAAGTCTTACCCTAAGGGGATTCTTGGAGGTAGGTTAGACACTACAAAGTAAGAGGATCAAGGCAACCTTCTACCCTATCCAAAGGATGATTCTGGATCTTGGGAGAAGAAAAAAGTAGAGGTAGAGGTGGAGGTAAGAAATTATTTGTAAGTTCCCTGCAAAGTTTTGCAAGTATTCACATGAACGTTCAGTTGGAATGCTCACAAAGGCTCAACCCTTTGGGAGACTTACATTGCTACTTGTACCCACCCACCCCTGTTGAGAAAGCATACTAGCCATTTTAGTTAGCACTGCAATCCTGTAATCACTAATGATCTTGCCACTGTCATCCACACTTTGGTAACTTCCAGACTGGATTACTGCACTGCACCTTATGTAGGGCTTTCTTTGAAAAGCGTTTTGAAAATAAAGATGGTGTGGAATGTGGTGGCCCAGTTGCTAACCAGAACTTGACACTTTTTGTACATTACTCAGCTGATAAAAGATCTTGACTGCCTACTAGTTGGTTTCGATGTTTATGCCATCTGAAGTAAGGCAGGCGGCAACAAGGAACAGGGCCCTTTCTGTGATGGCACCTACATTTCTATATTTTCTCTTCAGAGTGGCTGTTTGGCTCACTTCCTTTCTCATTTTTGGTGGTACATGAAAAAGATAAAAACTGTTTTGCTGCTGCTGTTTCAGTGCGATACACACACAGATTTCGTTCATCCGCAAACGTTCTGTGTAGGGAGCCAATCTGCATGTATTTTATTTATTTATTTATTTTTAAAACTTATATACCGCCCGACTAGCAATAGCTCTCTGGGCGGTGAACATAGATACAATAAAATACAATATAATACAAAAACATCAGTCTAAAATCAAATATCACAATCTAAAAACAGCAAAGGCTAAAATCAAATTACAAACATTACAATCATTAACAAAAAATTAAAATGCCTCGGAGTAGAGAAAGGTTTTAACCTGGCGCCGAAAGGATGATAGTGTCGGCGCCAGGCAAACCTCCTCGGGGAGACGATTCCATAGTTCGGGGGCCACCATTGAGAAGGCCCTTGATCTTGTCACTGCCCTCCGGGCCTCCCTATGAGTCGGGACCCGGAGGAGGGCCTTCGTAGCAGACCGTAGTGTACGAGCCGGCTGGTGGCTCCCTGTCAGTGGGGCAGTGGAATCCACCCTGTGTTTTAGTCTGAACTTTCAAGGAGCTGTCCATGACATTGAGCCAACAGATGCCGCTGGAACGGGGATTCCTTTACACAAAGGAAGTATGTGGGCTCCTCAGAGTGTAACAATAAGTGGATCCGTTTAAAGGACTAGTATCCCTTCACTTAGATTGAGATACTTGTGTGTCTGTTTGCTGAAGAACCCCCTTAGCTAGTGATAATTATAGCAATGTAACAGAGTCATGTGTCATCACATATCATTTCTATTGGAAATCATTTCTACTACCGTGATGAGTAATATTTTCCTGAGTTAGAGGTGTGCATATGAATCTGTTTTTTTCTCAATATAATCTTGTCTTAATGATTTTGTGACAACGCTATCCAACTAGCAGAATAAAGACAGATGAAGAAATTTAAAAGGTGGTCAAAACCTTTGAAATCACTGATGTTATAGTTGAAGATAAAGAATTGGGTTAAGGAAGAAAAACCTTTGTGGACACTTTTGACACTTAGGAAACAGTGAATAAAGGTTTCAGGGGAAACTCCATCAAGGCTATTCAGAGTTGCTAAGCACTTAGCACACTTGAAAATCAGGCTAATTATTGATAATTCTAAATATAGAGCTAGGCTAGCTTTTGATATATACACCCAAAACCTTGCTTCCACTCATTTAAGCTTGTTCACAATGATTTAGAGCCAAATCCGATTACCACTCAAACCAATGTGTTGATAGAGTTTTTAAAGAATTGGTTCAAGTTTCTAGGTGTCTAAATCAAAGTAAGTGAAGAATTTGTCTCTTTAGGTAGCCAAAATCAGAGTAAATTTTGTCTTCCTAAGCTCTCAACATGCAAGAAGAGTATACAGATAACTGATTGCATGGCATACAAATTCCTTTCAGTATTCAGTGAAAGATTTTTGGGGGGGGCAGTTTAAGTTCTTGATGCTGTTTGTCCATCATTAGGTGCTGTGCTTCTTTTGTAAGCTATATTTGAATACTTTACTCATTCCATATATAAATTGGTACAATTGATACACTTAAAGCATAAGGTACAATATTTACAAATGTAAAACCAGTTACTTGCAAGCACTGCTTTAGGTTGGGAGTGCTAATAACAATGTGAGGTACATTACACAATCCTTGGATGAGATCCATTCTCTTCAGTACATATATAAGTGGCTCTAATGCATGCAAAGGCTTCCATTTGCACAAGGGCTACTGTGTTCACTTCTTTGGAGATGGTGTTTCTATGGTGTTTTGAAAAATAGAAGATAATGGGAAGCCCCTGCAATGTATGTCTATGAGAGTTATTGTGCTTTGGCTCATACTCTATATGCTGGTGGAAAACTTTCACATCCACATACTAGGAGGATATTATGCTTTACAATGTGGCTTCTCAAATTTGCTTAAGGAGGCATTAGGACATTTTAACATGAATGCCAAGTCATAATGACAGAAGTTAGAGCAGGTAGGCGGTTAGGTAGCATGACTGAGGGACAACAGTTGATGCAAGCAGAAAAGACAAGATAACCATTGATGAGGGGGCACAATTGCTCCTTGGTCTGGGTCTTGGGAAGATGCAGCTGTTGCAGTATTCACTTCATTTACCATGTGAAGAACGGGAAGGGTCTGCAGAACCATTGAGTGGAATGTTGTCTTAGATGCTAGGCATGCTTTATGGCCACACTAGCACTCATAAATGAAGGATAGACAGAGGAGCAGTACCCTTTTAAAAAAAATTCTCTTCAAGTTAAAAAAATGGCACAATATGTTTCACCTGTGTCATTCCTTTGGGAAAGTTGTCATTAGACACTATGCTGTCTAGTGACTTCAGAACATCAAGTGAACATCTGAGATGAGGTATATACGGTCAAAACATAAATGGCATATAGTAATCACTGATGTGTGCCAAGTTAGGTTAAAAATGACAAGTGGATATAAACAATCATTCTGCTATAAGTTTCTTCCTTGGAGCCCCAAGGAATTGGGAAGAAGGATCATTTTCTTTATTAGCCAGTTCCTCAACCACATTCGGTAAAACTTGAATGTCACAATCTGAGAAAAAGCTTCTGGATTTATAACAGCAAGACACGTCTTAAAATATATGAATGGCTTTCCTCGCTGACAGAATTTAGTTAAATCTCATTATGGGAAAAGGTATTATGAGAAAATTTTATGGAGTGAATGCTTTTTATAAACTATGTGCTAAGGTTCATACCGTTTTCATTTAATCCATCAGTATTGCCTGCACGGGAAATTTCACAGTAGATTTTGGAAAACAATAATGGAAAACAATAATGAAAACCATGTGCCCATTTTCTCTCTCAAACCTTCTTTCCTACTTCTCCTGTATTTGAAGGACTTTACTCAAATTCACCAAATTAAGGTCTGCATAGAACTGATAAAATCATCTGTTGCTGTATAGTGTACTTTTAGAGGTGCTGAAAATGTTGACAAAACTTCATGAAACCTTTCTGATGGAAGCTCTTTAGCAACTCTGTTGAGATGTTAAATGTATCCAGTAGTGAATGTGTGACTGATTCCAATAGCAGGCCCAGAGCTTGGAAAAGTTACTTTTTTGAACTACAACTCCCATCAGCCCCAGCCAGCATGACCACTGGATTGGGCTGATGGGAGTTGTAGTTCAAAAAAGTAACTTTTCCAAGCTCTGAGCAGGCCCTCTTTAAATGTTCCTGTAACTATATCAACACTATATTAACACAAACATCCCTGCTCTCAGGGCATCTGCCATACCCTTTGTTCATGTCAGTGGTAGTCTGTTTATGTATGACAATGAAGTGGAGAAAGGTGAAGTGTGAGTAACTCCTATCTCTACTTGTTCCATTTTTCTTCCAATGCAAAAGTGGCCTTTTGGACTTGACCTGAAGTGAGATCTGTGCCTTCTAAATGACTGCTAGAACTAATGGGTCTTAACCATGAGTGATCCCACTTTGGACATTATAAGTATGGGCAGCAAAGAGGTGTGAAGATCAGTAGCTGACCTGTGACCCTCCATGTGTTGCTGAACTACAACTCACTTGGTTCCTGACCATTGGTCATGCTGGCTGAGGCTGATGGGAGTTGGAGTCCAACAGCATCTGGAAGGCCAAAGGTTAGCCACCCCTTTCCTAGATGTAGTGAAATGAAGTGGCAGAGCCCCTGTTCTTACCTTCAGCCAAGGATGGCAGTGAAATGGGCATGGTGGAGGAGTAGCAGCATAAGCTCTTTCCTTCTCCCATGCAATATCCTCCATTGCAAACTGGACTCTCTGCATGAAAACGCTGGGTGTGTGATCTTCTCCTTACTTGTTTTAGTAGTGTATTTTGTTTCTCTGTCTTCTCTGGTCAGCCATATTGTGCAAAACCATGCAAAACCAATGAGATCATAATGAGATGAGTGGCCATACCATAGGCAACAATGGTTCTGTCATGCCACTTTCAACCCTCTTAAAAGCAACTGTCTGCATATTGAGTGGCAGTTCACAGAAATACTTCTAGGTAAGGTTGCAAGAGTTAAATGATGGATCAGTTAGATGAACTGATTTTAAACTTTTCAGTTACTGAAAAGGTGCTATGATTTGATTGACCAGTCAAGTTTTCAACAAATATATTTATTTTTAATACAAGTACTTGTAAAACTGAAGATGGCAACCAGCACCTTAAAAGAGACTTTCCGCTATTTCACACACAGGAGGGAATGCCTTGTGTAAGATTATGCCTCATATGGCATATGTGTGCATTATCTAAAATTAAAGTATGTATGTACCTTGCTTCAAAACTATTGTTTTTACCCATATGCAAATTTAATCAATAAATTAATGTCAATTAATTGACTAAAACCCATAGATTAATTTTATAGATTAAACAGTGGCAATCCCACTGTTACTTGAACAAAACTAGGCTCCAAGGCATTTGAACAGCTCTAATCATTTAAAGGCCTAAAATGCCTTGCACTTAATCCACAGAACTACAAACTTTCTTCCTCCTTCCTCTGTAATACAGCCCCTAGTGTTCCCCAAAAAGCTGGTCCTGAGGGTAAGGGAAACTTGGGAATAGTCTGGGATATAGCACAGCAGACTGTCAATGGAAGAAGGAATCTCCTTGTATAAGTGAAAGTGCTTGTGCCAGTTACCTCTGGATCCAACCTCCTAAGTTTGAATTACCTTAAGGAGTGCCTCCCACAAGGTCCCTTCTGCCACCTTATGAATTAAGATGATATGGAGTAATAGTGTTGCAATGCTGTTGGTTGCAAGACTGGCCTCTACTACGTGCGGAGCTTATATGGTGGTGGCACCTGTGTTATGAACTCTCTCCCACGTGAGAACTCTCAAGTTTTAAGCAAGTGTATTAATTTTTCAAAAAACATTTTTGTTTGAACAATTTTTCATCTGTGTTAATCATCTTACTTGTTTTGTTGTATGTCACTCTGAGGGCCTTTGTGTCAGAAAACTGGGACATTCATTTTAATATAAAGAAACAAACTATACTTTATTTAAAATTGCCTCAGGTTCAAATGAAGGACCTATTCTAACACTTTAGAACATGCACTGAGGTATGGGACAAGTAGCATCGCTTGTGTCAAAGAACACTGAAGAAGATACTTTTATGATATATGATTTTAATTACTCTTTGTTGAATTGATTATTGTGTGATGTGAGCCTGTCACCAGGGTATCAAGGCTGTCTCAATCACACTGCCATTGGATGCTCAGGAGATGGCAGTATTTAACTGTCAAAAAGGTTTTCCACCTTGTAACATTTTGTTTACTGACTAGCCACAGAGCCTTCTTTCTTAAAGAATTTCAACAGAGCTTTAATGCCAAGCCTGGCTTTTCTTGCAGTAATACTGAGAATAAATGTATATTGTGAATACAGCTGGCAGTGAACAGTTCCGCATTCAATTTTACTGTCCTTTTTTCTTCGTTCTCTTTCATTGTTGTATGTCAGTCACCTTATTCAACTTCATGATTAACTTTAACTGTCCTATTTGACATTGATTCGATTCAAACATTATTCCGTCTGTTGAAAGTCTGATATTATGATATGCAGTTTCAAAACCCAAAATGTGCATTGTACTGTACATAAAATATTTTGTAATTTCTCAAAATTCTAAAGTATATTATAGTACAAATTTGGCACATCTTGCATACTTCACTTTATTGCTAGCGAACAGTTTGTCATAGATCCAGTGGCCCTTTAAATTTGCATTTGCCCAGTTTTCTTTGGGTTTATTTTTTTAAATGCTAACATTATTTCATTATTTATTTAAAACATTTATACTCCAAACTTCTAGTATAAATACACTACTCAGGGTGGCTTACAACATAAACAATTATAATTTCATAAAATAAATTTAAAATAATTACAGAAAAGAGACAGGACTAGCAGATTATTATAATAAAACATTGTTACCTCTACAAGTTACAGGGTTTTTTTCTTATGGACGTCTGACAGGGATGTAAGGTGATATTCTAAACTATTGGTCTGCTACACAGGGCTTGGTCTGCGCACATGTTACATCCCTTTGGGGCGAGGCAACAGAGATTGGGTCTTGGGAAAATCAGGGATGGCGGCCAGCAGAGCAGAACTCTAAAGCCCTTAATGGGTGGGAAGATTCATTTGAGAGAAGAAACAATCCTGTCAGGCTTTGCCTACATGCAAGTGTACATAGCAGGGGTAGCCAATGAGTTGCACACAAGAAGTTGTTAGGCTGTAACTCCCATCAGCACTAGCCAACATGGCCAATGGTCAGGTCTAATTGCAGCCTAATAACATATGGAGGGCACCATATAGCAATCCACAAATATCATACAATGCTATGCATGTCTATTCAGAAGTAAGGCCCATTGACAATGCAGAAATGCATTGCTTATTATTTTATGAATACCTTACTGCAAGCACTCTGCTGTTCACTTACATTATGTGAACATACAAGAACAGCAAGGAAAGGCAGTGTGGATTTATACTTATTTGTTTGCTATGTCTTCTCTATAAATAAATAAAATAAATTATTATTTTAAAACAAAAGGACAACTCCTGTAGCATTGAACTATGTGTTAAAAATTGACAGTTTAGGTCAACTAAAGATTGAGGAGTTATTACCTTGCATTTTTTAAAAAAATTGAAAGTAATGGGGGAGCTGCACTTTTTTTATGCATGGCTTGTTTTTAAATTCTGTTTGGTGAAAGGCTGTTGCTTCTCTATTAGCGATTCATCTTTAATTGGTTGCTATATGCATTAACATAAATTTCATTGCAGCTTTCTAGACTCGTATGTTCTGCTGTCGTCATTAGACAATGATTGTTAAATCATTATGATGATATGGGGGGAGATATTTAATAGATTGTTATACAGGTAAAATGAGGGGAGGAACAACAGGTACGTATGGTAATCTCCCCAGTAATAACATATGGTTTTATGCCTTCTCTCCAATTCATCTGGAAGTTTTGGCATTAATTAACATGAAGGAGGGAAAAATCAGTCAAAAGTCATCACAGGCAGAAACCAGTAACACGAGACTGATGTATTAGTATGTGTTTTGTTTCCTGTATAAACATATACATTTTCAAAATACAGTCGTAGCATTTCTCCAAATTGTAATCCATCAAAAATGATATGTTTTTTCCCCTTCTGAAAAATGAGCTGTTAGCATTTCTGGCTTGCATCCCATGACTGAAAAAAAGGAAGAGATTGCTGCTTCAGCTTTTTCAACTAGCGTTTAGTTGTTTTTACCTATTTAAGTGGGACTGAAACATGGCAGGAATCAATAGGATTTTGCTATGTGCTTCTCTTCCCACACTCTCTAAAATGTAGAAGAATGTGTTGTATGGAGAGCTCTTGGGATGGAGTTGCACTAGCATCTATCTGTGGGTCAGTTGCACTGTATGATCACTAGACTGCAGTCAGTCACATGGCCAGCATTGTAAATGGTGTGATATGTCAGTGGTGTGCCAAGGCAAAAACAGTATTGCCATAGGCCACACTGTTCTTGACAGAACTTGGAAAAGTTACTTTTTTTAAACTACAACTCCCATCAGCCCCAGCCAGCATGGCCACTGGATTGGGCTGATGGGAGTTGTAGTTCAAAAAAAGTAACTTTTCCAAACTCTGGTTTTTGATTAAAGAGGTCCATTCTTTGCCATCACCATTTCTCCTGCACTGGACCTCGGCAGGTGCCAAACTTTAATCTGAAGTCACATCTTAAACTGGCCAAAGTATAGTAGTATATGTTTATTTGACCTGACTTGGATTTATGCTTCAGAGCTTTCAGGCATCTACTAGCTGCACTCTAACTTGGGGAACCCTTTCTACGGATGTTGAATAATTCAATTTCTTTGATTTCTGACAAAAAGTGAACTGGTCTGCACCATCTGGATTAATGTGCAGATTAGAACATATCCTTTGGATTTCACACTTCTTCAAATTTTGCAATACAGTTCTCATTGGAGAACACATACTAAAATGCATACTTTAGGAAAAAATATGTTTAGAAATATGCATCTTGAGATGAAATACTATTTAAAAAGTATTTTGAGATAAAATACATATTTAAATACATATTTAAATGTGTACTTAAACACAAACTTTTGTGCATTTTTAAAAATAAAAGCATGTGGTGGCCCCCCATTTATGGAACGCTCTCCCCAGGGAGGCATGTCTGGTGCCATCATTACCTATCTTTAGGTGCCAGGCAAAAACATTTCTCTTCTCCCATGCATTCAGCATTCAGAGGGGTTTTAAAGACTTTTGATGTTGTGACCTCTTTGGGGGGATGAGCTGTCCCATTGCCTTGTAAATTTATATACTGTGTTTTTAACTTTTTATATACAGTATTTTAGGTTTTATTTTAAGTTTGCCTCCCATCTTTTCTCCTGAGCCCTTTTTAGAAGGCGTAGAAGAGAGAGGAGTGAATTTTTGCTTTGTGATTTGTTAATGTATTTTATTGGATGTTGTAACTGTTGCTTTTTGTAAATTGTATTGTTTTTATTGATATATTTTTATATTTGTGTTTGTTTGTTTTTTGTAAGCTGCCTTGAGGGCCTTTTGGCCAAAAGGTGGGGTAGAAATAAACAACAACAACAATAATAATATTGGTTTTAATATTTGTTATTGATTGTAAGTCGCTTTGGGTTCACTGTTGTGGAGAAAAGTTACTAATAAATGTAATAAATAAATCACAGATTAAAGCAGAAACCAGATGGAATAGATTTCTGAACACATGTGAAATTGATTTGAAATGGAAGCAGATTTATCTATCACATGGTAAACCACCTCGTAATTGACTTGAAGGCAGATAACAGCAACAGCAACACCCAGCCAATTTCTGTTCTATAAGCTCTGAATAGTATTCTTGGAATTGACTCCTAAAGCACACAAAATGCAAAGTGTGTCAAGGTTATTTGTCCAGAATATGCTACCAGTCTAGTGCATGTTATAGTATACAGTATATGCAATACCCTGTGCCTTGTATTGAGCAAGGAAGCAGGAAGCAGCACAGCACTGGAAGGCAAGGAGGTCTCTATCTGTGTCATGGCTGTTCCCACAGACCACACCAATCCTATTCAGGCATACCATCTCTGGTTCTCATGCTGTCTGATAGCCACTCACAGTGTAGTGTTGCATGTTTCTTTTAAACAGGTTCATGATCGTGGATATTGTAGAGAAATGTGTGCCATTTTCAAAAGACATTCCTAAGTTCTATGTGAATTTTAAAGCTGATAAGCTACTATTTTATGATGGTTTGCTTACAAAGTTGCCATAAAGGCTTAATTGCATTAATATCCTGAGAATATTAGGGCATACAGGCTATAATCCTAAACCCTCTTACCTTGGAGTAAGCCTCACTGAATTCAGTAGGACTTCTTTCTGAATAAACATGGCTACGATTGTGCTGTTACTGTCTTTTGATATTCCATGCTTCAGTGTTTTATTTATATTATAAATCAACTGTCTCCAAGATGCCTCTCTGAGAGACTTCTGTATATTCGCTGTAGACAATCTGTAATAGGTCTTCTTGCATGATGCCAGTATATCACCATTAGTTATCACTTTGCAAAAGAGGTCTACCAGCTGGTTGACACAAGATGCTTCCTCCTCCCACACATTCTTTCCCATGTACAAATTGTATACAAAATTCTGTCGAAACTGGACTGTACATACAGATAGCCCACATTAATATGCTGTGCACATTCTGTAGCCGTAACATACATGTTAATAACTATTAAGCTGGCCTCAGTTCACACTGAGGTTTCTTCATATAAGCCCATATGTCAAAGGACTGCATGGAAAGACAAGACAAAACAGCTGTTTTGCATGTGTGAACCAGACCTAAATATGACACATTTCTCAGCGCTGAGGGGATACTCATATTACCAGAACAGATGTGAAGTGGGAGATCCCTGATCGCGTCTCCTGACTTTTTCAAAAATGTGAAAGTAGCTACTGGGAGCTCCAATTTTGACCAGAGAAGTGGTGCTGGGGGAGGTAGGATTTTTAATTATTTCCCTGCATGCCATTTTCCTGATCTAAATCCCCACCCCCACCCCATCCAGCACACAAAAACAGATGCTGTAGGTCTATTTTGACATTGATCTATCATAATTTACCCAGTAAATATAACTGCTAAGGGATATAAGAAATTGCTGACCACTTTTCTCAGAGGTTCCTGTTTCTTCACTGATATTTTTAAGCTTTTGACCATTTTGCTTCAGGTGGTTTAAAAAATTGTAACGGCAATGGAAAATATAGGAGCAGAGAACTTTATTTTTGGCCAAATCTCTCCACTCACCCTGCATACCTCAATTAACATTTAATAAAGGTCTGCAGCCCAGTTGTCACATTTATTTTTGATGATCTAAGGTCACCCTCAGGTGATGTTTGCTTGAGCATTTTTGAACACTTTTGGTTGAATTGCATTGTTCCAGTTGTGGCACTTCAAAAAGGTGAGTTGCTGGGAGTTAATCCTGCCCTCTGTCTCCTATTTGTAAAGATGTGCGAGATGGGTGTGGTTCCTCAGTACTGAAGAACATTACTCCGTCAAAGACGCGCCTTTATTATGACCTCATACTTTCCAGGATCACCTCTAGATTTTTGTGAGTAAAGTCTGGGACTGTGGATTCAACTGTACAGGATTATTAATACATGAGACATTTACTAACTGGTACAATTCCCAATATTTTGGTCCCTTATGGCTCAGCTTCCTTAAGGTACGCAGGCCTTTACCCCATCTTTCATGACACATATCAATGGCCTGTTCAATAGACCGGACAAGCTTTCTCCATAGACTAGATGTGGGGGAGAGGAATACTTGTGCTTCGGCTAGCCAGTGGTACCTGCTTAGTTCATCCTGTGTTGAATGGGAAGGAAAAGGTGTTTCTCTGTACTTGCTGTCCAAGTTCGATACAGAGAAAGGATGGGCTGCCCTCACCTATGCAAAGAGGGTGCTATGCAGCCAGTAGCTTTGCAGCAAGAACAAAAAGGGAAAAAGTGGTCGTGAAAGCAGATGGAGAACTGGGTCTGCCCTTACCCTTTGTTTTGCATTGTCCTGTCTCTTGATCACATTCAGAAATGACTAAGAGATGCTAGAATATTATAGAGATGATCAGTGTGAGCTCAAAAGACTGATTCTAGTAAAACATCACAAGACCTTATCTGTATACCTTCATCATGCCTAATTATCCAAACAGTATTCCCTGCAAAGTATCCAGTTTTATCTTATAAATTTTGTGAGGCCAACTGATCAAATAAACCTGGACATGGGAATGATTCATGAGTGAATCCAGCATGTATCTGTGTAAGTGTGTGAGAAGTCCAAATAGAATTCTGTTTTGTCTCCTCTAAATCTAAGCATTCAACGTAACAATGCTTTCAGAAACCCTCTCACAGGAGACTAATCTATTAAGCTTAATGTATCATGGAAAAAAGAAGTATTTAATGATATTTCATCTTTTCCCATTCTAGTTTATCCTATTTCTTAGTTACACCGTCATGCATCAAACTAAATATTTCCTCTCTACCTGGATGCTGACAGCCACTAAATATTACTAAACTTCAATTTTCTCTGTGCCTGCAAGTTAGCCAGAAATCTATATATGCACTACTTTTCTTCATTCTTCATAAGTCAATCATTTTACTTGAATGGTATGGGATTTTGCCTTTTTGTTCAAGGTTGTGAATAGGAATTCCAGGAAAATATTAACTACTCCATTTTTGGACAATGTTTTAGATACTCTTACAGTTTTGGATACAGGAATGAGTCCATTTTGTTTTGCCTCAATTGCTTTTTAAAAAAAGTTTGAAAAGCAGGACAACAGGAATTTTCCAGTATTGTATTCTATTCCTCTAAAAAGCTTTGTTTTTTAAAAGAGGTGGTAGAATAAGCCAGAGGAAGAGCTAGTCCAATTCATGGTATCTTCTAGAGCTGGGAGAGATCAGCATTGAAAAACAAGAGAAGAGACATTTTGTTGTGAAAATAATTGTGTGTGTGTGTGTGTGTGTTTCACCAGTATGGTATTATCAATAAACTCTTGATGGAAATGTATATAGTCTGATATAATTAATATATTAGAAAGGAGTATAAAAATTAAAATGAAGAACCTTGACACTCTTTGGAAATGTATCTGAAAAAGCATGATACTGTTACTGCTCTTTCTGCAACCATCCATCAACAAGTAGACACTGAATTTTCTTAATTTTGTTTTCCTTTCTTCTGGAATAATTTCGCAGGAGTTCCTTGGCATGTGAGACCTTGTCGACATATTGTTGGCTCTATTTCACGGTGCATTAATTTTTATAAATATCATAAATAGACCAAGAGCATATGCTTAATTCATTTGCCTTGTGACAAATAAAAATGTTCCATAGTCAGGCTTTGAGGTGTAGTAATAGCAAGAGAAATGGGGCTGAACACCTGAAGGCTGTGGTTGAAATCCCACTGAAATTAGTGAAACTGTCTCCATGTTAGCAAAGCTACTCTTTTCAGAAGATGTTAACTGCCTGTTACTGAGATTTTCCCTGGACAGATTACCGAAGCATGTTCCAACCCTCTGTTGTTGTTCTTTGTAATGGTTTGTAAGATTCACATTTGCAGAGTTCTTAAGGACTGAACGTGCTAATTACTCTAGAATTTCCATTCTGTAGCCTATAATTTAAACCTGTGAATTTTGATCTTTCCTTTGAAAATTGCAGCTTTGTAAACAGCTGCAATGATGAACAGGTAGATTTGTCCAATGTGTTAATTTATGGATGCAGCTAAAACTTTAAATCTGATACCACTTCAAAATACATAGATAAGTTAACATTCTTCAGTCTGCAAGCTGTGTGTAGACATAGCAGCATATAGATGTTTATATACTGTAGAATCTACAGGGAGAAGACAAACATTTCAGACCAGTGGAGCTGGTTTCAAAGTGTCCTTGCTGTACCTTTCAGGACAAACTTTGAAAAGCCAATTCTGATTTTAAGTGTGTGAACCAGGAAAACTCATACTTGTGGAAGGTGCCTATTGGCTGGCACCTGTGATACCACAGATTCTTTTTGCCCTTGTGGTGTTTTATCATTGGTGCACTCTGCATTTTTGGACCAATTTTATTAAGTATTTCTTAAATTTAATAAATTTGTTAGCCGTCTTTTAAAAACCAGTATTTTGCCATTTATTTATTTAAATATGCTTGAATTCCATATTTTTCAGGAAAGGTGAATGGTGGAACATTTGAAGGTACCTAATCAGGGTCAAACAATTGATCCATATAGGTATGGTCCTATAGCTATTTCAACTGTAATGGTTCTCAAACATCATACTTCTGTCTTCACCCAAATTCTGCATGTCCTTACATGAGACTAAGGGTGTGTCCTTTATACTATAAAGTTAAACCAGTGTAAAGTTTATTTAACTGACAACTCTGGAAGTTAAAGTTCTGTGCAGAAGGCTTGAGATCTTTGTCAAAAGAATTCTCAACCTCCTCACTAATTCCCAGGGTTCTTTGAGAACAGCCAAGAAATGTTAATCTAGTTTAATTTTGTATCATAGATATGCCCAAAGACAAGACAATAAGGAGATCGGCTTAGTTAGAGAGGGTGAAAGAGAGAACAAGTCATATGTGGCTATTTAGACTTCAGTGCTTATGCACTTTTTAATTTTGTCTACAGAGGAATAAAATGGATTGAAACACTAGCAAGGAAAATTGTTCAAGACACTTTAACAAAAATATATGGACTTCCAAATGTAAAATGTGTCATGCTGTGAGATATAATAGTAATGTTCCTGTGCTGTGGTCCCCATATGGAGGATGATAAAATGGGTAGATTATATGTTGGATGTTCAAGATCACATGTTTACCAACTGTTGGAACTGAACAGCTTGTAAACTTAACTGCTTATTTCTGCATTTTTATATTATTCACTGAACAGGGGCATGTCCTATCCACATATTGTAAAGCATCAAGCCTCCTGTGAATGATAAACAAATATTTAATATTCTATTTCATATTTGTCCAAGTAGTCGTGGGGAAAGAGGGAATCTAAAATGCCACAATTTTTAATTTTTGTGGGAGTGGGAAAATGTGCTAAGGTGAAGTGGGGTGATGGGATGCTTTCCCCGCTCCCCAAGTCAAAGTGTGATATCAACACACACACCCGCCCAGTTGGGTCAGGATGCTCACAAAGCTTTTGTTGCTCTGTCACTCTGTTATCTCTGTACTTTTCTGTATGTTATAGCTGTTCGTCTATATGTTCCTGTAGTTCCATGGGCTTTGCAAGAAGTGAGGCTGTCCAAAATGCTTCAGTGGACCACTGAAGAGTTCTGGATTTATTTAGTCTTGTTAACACACAGTAACAGAAAAAAAATTGAAATCTTAAAAGCTTCATTAAGTTCTTTAAAATCCTAGATTGATCTGCTTTAACAGTAACCCCACTACCATCAATGAGCTCTTCAGAACTCCATAGGCATCTAAATAACCTCACGTTTCCTATTGGAGCACACAAACAAGCGTCAGAAAGGTTAGTGTGAATATACATCACCCAACCACCTTTTAATTATTATAAGGTAAGAAAGAGCAGGGCAGTTCACGACAGATGCTCTTGGAGGTCACTGATTCATAGGGTCGCCATAAGTCATAATTGACTTGAAGGCACATAACAACAACAACAACAAAGGAACAGCAAGAGACAAACACCTGCTCCCCACACTGACAATATGCAATTACCAGATTTTGAAGTTTTAGTTCACCTAAAATGCATAATTGCCATAATATGGATTATGGATTATTAGGAAGGTGAATCCTACTTCCCCCACAAAAAGCCCCTGGACCTATTTGTCTGCAATTTGGCAGACTTAATCCACTCTGGAGGGACTCTGGTCTGTTAGGTTTTGTGTTCCAAGAGATAATTGATAGACATTTCCAGCATACAAATAGTCCGTGACATGAGTTGCCTGTTTGCTACATATGTACATAACGCTTCCAGAATACATTTTTATCATAGTGTATCAAATTCTTTTCCCACTGGAATTTATTTCCTATACAGTTATTTTTGAAATAAATATCCCTCCACATAAACTTTTTAAAGGAACTATTCCCCCTGCCATTAGTTTTAATATTGGAGAAGAGGAGAGAATACTTTTTGATTCTCCTGAGAAGTTAAGATACATATTCAGAGAAATCCTATTTCTAAGGTAGCAATAACTTTTTTCTAAAATTATTTTTCCGGCACATAATGGCTCAGTTCAGACATGACAAGACATAACAAGAAACTATGGTTCTGATTCTGGATTGATATTCTGAATTTTAAAAATGGTGTTTTTTTCTAATGTCTGAACTGGTTCATAATGTTCTAAATGCCTGTAAAAGTAAATTATTTAAGAGCTATTTTAAAACGTATGCTTTCAGAGCACAAAAAAAGTACATACCTATTTGTAGGCCCTAAATAGTCAACTGTTCTTCATTATTTTACACTATATTTGTCAGATTATGACTTAGAATACATATTTATAGTTATATAATAAAGTCCAGAGAATTAGACGTTTATGTTGCAAGATAAAGATTTTAAAAACAATTAGAATTGCATGAAACCATTATGCTACTGCTGCCAGATGAATGACTGCAGAATACACTAACATTTATGAAGAAGTCTGCCTGACCGTATCTCTGCAAGCGAAATCAGGTTGGTCTGTAAGTTTAAACAAGGAATAGGGGCTGCAGCAGGAAGGGTTGGCAGGTAAGTATGAGAGAATGATTGAGATCAAAAAAGCCATATGAATGTGCCCAAGTGATTCCATTCCTGCACTGGAGTTCTGTGTGTTCCCCCTTGTGCAGCAAAGGAGGACTTTCCAAAGGTCACCACACTTTTCAGTGTGACTTTTCAGGTACATGTGGGATTTCACTGAGAAGACTGGGTTCAGATATCCCAGTCTTCCTACTACTCATTGGATCCTGTCCTAGGTTTCTTTAGAGTTTGACACAGTGGCTGGTTGATGCACTTTCAACCCACTCCAAACATGGCCAGGCATAATAGGTGCCTGAAGCTGATAGACAAGCTTCAGCACAACTGTAATTTATATATAAGCAAGCCACAACACTTATGTGGCAGATGAAAGATGGATGGAGTACTGAAAGGAAGGCTCTTGGGAGCACATTACAGTGTTGGAAAATATATACTGATCATATATTTTGTGTTTCCCCTGTGGACTGTAAAAATCAAAATATGAAAATGAATGATACCATGCCATTGTTATTTGTCCCTTTACTTGTTTATTAGGTTAGGCATTGAGTTGGTGAGTGTTCAAGACTTAATGGCTATTGAGATTTGTGTATCCTTTGCAAAGGTGTATGTTTATCGCAAGCATATATATAAAAGGTTGCACATGATTTCTTTAACAGAAGAGCTGTCATACCACAATTCTATTAAGTGGGGCTGCTCTGTATTAGCAAGGGGCACAAGCCCAGAGACGCATGTGATTACAATTATTTTTGTGTATATAGCGATGGAAATGTGTACAGAACAATGACCTATAAACAAGAGTTGTTGTCACCCAGGTTGGGAGGGGAGGCATCTATGAGGGTGACACTGACTTTGAGGGCTGGTGTGACAAGTTGAAGGAAGGGACTAGCAATGAGGAGAGCCCACAGTGCACCCAGAACTCTGACACTGTCAGTTCAACTCCCCCTGATCCTGGCTGAAGCACAACCTGAACTGTCAGAGATTGCCCCATTAGAGACTGCTCCATGAGACAAACCCACCTCACCTGCACCAGAGGCGCTGCCTTGTCAACCTGATGTTCCCCAGCCGAGCACCCCAAACCCCACACCGAGTATCTGGAAGGGAAGTGTGGGAGCTCCCCCATTATTTGTCTCCTTGTCACAGCATTAGTGGTTTTTCTTGTAGTATTGTATTTTCTTCTGCTCACCTTTTAACAATGGTAGTTAATCAATGTGCTTATATCTAAGGATGTGAAAGGATCACAGCTCCATGCCAAAAGCATATTCTTTGCATGCCATCAGTCCCAGGCTCATTCCCTAACATCTCTAGTTAGAAGGATCAGATAACTGTTGATGGGGAAAGACTGCTGCCAGTCAGAGTAAACCAGCCTTCCCCAACCTGAAGCCCTTCAAATGTTGTAGTCTACAATTGTCAGAAACCCTGACCTTTGGCCATGCTGGATGGGAGGCACCAGGGTGGGGAAGACTGGAGTAAACAGTACTGGGCTAGATGCCTGACCTGGCATGAGGCGGCTTCCTATATTCCTTAGGAATCCTTCTTAAATTCTCTTCAACCAAATTTCTCCTAGGATATTGGAATCCACATTATCTGGCTTTGTTTCCCAAGTATAACATTACATTAGGAATCATTCAGGTTTTTTGTTTCTGAATTTTGTAGAGACAAGAATGTGCCATTTACAACAGCTTTCAGTTTCTTCCATCCATCCATTCTTTACCCCTCTTGATGTGACCACTATGTGCATTGATTTAGTACTGCAATACTGCATCAAAATTCAGCTAAATCATCACAACATTCTTCTAAGCTATCATTTAAAAATTACGAAATATAGTTTTTAAAAAGGGAAAACACACCAGGATTTCTTGTGAAACAAAGTACATTTGGGGTATAATGTTAAACATGGTACACTGATCCCACAGAAATCTCCAAAGGTACTGCATGAGCATGTTAAATTTGTGTTTTGTTTTTTTAAAAAACAGCTTTATTGTAATATTACATACCACAGATCCAAATGCATTTATAAATATCAAACACTTCTCTGCAAATGGTAACATGGTGTAAATCAGATCTGTAAAGCGAGCAGTTCCAAATACAATATATATATATACACACACATATACATATACACACACATATATATATATACACACGCACAAATATATATAAAGGCATTGACTTTGCTGAAGACATTGCTCGTTGTTATCAAATGCATGTCAAACATGAATGCAAATATCTTGAATGAGTTTTCTATATACATAAAAATGTAAACCCCTAAACTGTCATGCTGCAGTTTGCAGTGCCACAGACAGGTGGTGCTGCAAATTGCAGCATGATGACATGGCCTCCCGTGGAGGTGAGATCATGAGCAGCCAGTGGCCGGGGCGACCTGTGGAGCAACAGCTGTGGCAGCTCAACAAGACCTTTCCTCCAGGCTGGGGGGGGGGGAAGGAAAGCAGATGAGAGACCTTGACATCACTGCTGTGAGGCCTCCCTTTCTCTCAGGCCATGTGGTGGTGGTAGGGGGGCAGGCTGATGGGAGCAAGTGAACGAGCAGGCAGGAGACCAAGCAAATGGGCAGTGGCAGCAGTGGCCTGGGTGAGCGTTGCAGAGCCAGCTCCTAGGATGCTCTTTTCCTCCAGGCCATGTTGTGGGGGTGCCCATTGGCGGCGTCCATGCAGCCTACCTTCCACCATCAGGGAAGGTTCCCTGACTCATCGCAGCAGTGGAGAGAGGATGAGGAGGCAGGGACCAGCTCAGCAAAGCCATGGAGGAATTACTGGCTGATCTAAAGGGGGAGGGAGGGTCTAAATGGGGGAAAGGAAGGGGAGCTTATCCAGGCCTGAAGCAGGGAAGGGTGGTGGGCTTAGCCAGATCTAGAGGAGGAAAGGGAAGGGGGCTCAACCAGATCTAAAGGGGGGAAGGGCCAGATCTAACCCCCCCACACACACTAACTCATTAGACCAGCGGTAGGGAACTTTTTTGCTTCCACCCTGTGAGCTAACTTTGACAGATGAGTGGAGCAACCCTCCTGTCAATCATGTGATATCACAATTATGTCATATGGGTTGTCCCACCCACCAATCAAAGTTGGCCCACAGGTGAGAGCAAAGAAGGTTGCCCAACCCTGGTTTAATGAATTAGCTGGGGTGAGGGAGTTGGCATGGTCGATGTGTAGAGGGATTGGTGAGGGGTGGGGGTTGGGGGTTGTAGGCGAGTAATGCGACCATGGGCAGAGCCCCAAGTGTTCTAATATTTTGTTTATTAAAAGGTGAGAGAATGGGGAATAGCAAGGGTTAAAATAAGCTATTATACCTCTCTGACAGTTAATAGGACTGTGGGACATCCGTATTGTTTGCCTTAAATTAATTGCTGATCTATTGATTAGGCAAAAAAGGCCAGACACAAAGATGATACTAAATATGCTGTCACTTGGGAGTAGAAAGCAGGCAAGCAAATCCCTTCCTCCAAAAACATTTATGTCAGGCCCATGATCCATATTAGTAGTTCCCCAATTCCTTGACTGGGAGTAGTCCTTATGCCTTTTTTCCCCTGCAGATGCGCAGTGGCCCAGTTCACTTAGGATATCAGGAGAAGGCAGCAGCCATTTTGTTTTAGTAAGAAGGGAAAGGAAGAAGGGGGAGGTGCACTGGAAGGTAACTCAGTTATGGAATAGTACTTCACATTATTCTCATTGTATCTGTAACTGTTGTGTCTGGCAAGAGGTCATTTTCAAAGTTGAAATTGGGGGGGGTATCAGCACTCTTTCATGTTGCAAGAACACCTAGCAGGATTAGAACTGATTTCTGTTGAACATAAAATTGGGAGAGGTTTGTATTACAGTGATTTGATTGAGGACTTTGTTTCTAAGATTTGAAAAAGTTCATTTCATTAAATTTTATTTATTTATTTATTTATTTACATTTCTAGACCGCCCTATAGCAGAAAGCTCTCAGGGCGGTGTACAACAAAATAGGATAAGATAAGGATAAATAGGATAAGAACATAAGAAGAACCTGCTAGATCAGGCAAACAGCCCATTTAGTCCAGCATCCTGTTTTCACTGTGGCCAACCATATCTTCTACCCTGCATTTAGATCACTGAGACTTAGTAAAATAAGAAAAAGCTACTGTTTTTATAGAAATACACAGTAGATAGGAAAGGCATACCTAGTTCTAACTAACTAAGTTGGAGGAGCAATGCCCAGACTTGGGTACTGCCTTCATGGTTCAGGAGAGAGAACAAAGAGATGTATCCTCTCTCTTCAGACAGTTGAAGAAGACAAAGGAAGGAGGGGCAGGTCAGCTTCCCTGAGCATATCAGTTTACAATGGAAGGAAGTGAGCTAGAGAAGAGCACAGGTCAAGTAGGCAAGCCTAGCTAGCTGGAGGGCCCTAACTCTATCTTTCTTCTGCAATACAAACAAAAGAACCCAAACAGGAGTTGCTCTTGCCCCACTTCCAACACCACTTCTCAATTAGTGTTTGGTTCAGCCAATAAGGTTCATCTTGTTTCGCAGCTTGCAGTATCTGACTTTGCCCCATGCCTTCATCATAGCATCTGCAGTCATGTCTTCCATTGGACAATACTCCATCTTGAGTGGTCATCTGCAGTAGGTATCTCTAATAAAATGGTGCTTCACGTCTATGTGCTTGGTTCACCCCTCACCCCTTCTGACTTCACCAGTCTGATGCATCCTGGGTTGTCCTCATGCATCATGACAGGCCCAGGTACAGAGATACCTAATTATTTGAAGAGTTCAAGTAGCCATGTCAACTATCTGCTTGCTTCAGAAGCTGACATATACTTTGCCTCTGTGGAAGAGGGTGCTACAGTCTCTTGTTTCTTACTTGCCCAGCTGATCACTGAATCTCCGTAGTAGAAGACGTTTCCACTGGTGGATTTTTGATCTGTAGTGTCATCAACCCAATCAGCATCTGCATATCCCACAAGTTTGAGATATCGAGTAACTGCTAACTACAGTTTCATGGTTGCATTGCCCTTCAGATGTCACACCACTCTCTTGATTGCTTACCAATCGTCTTGGTTGGTGAGCTGGTTTTTCTGCACAAGTATCCCACTCTGCCACCAGATCTGACCTGGTAACATGCTGATACACAGAGGTTTCCCAATGGCTTGTCTGTAGCTCTCATGGTCTTCCCATGGTTGTTTGTTGTGGTCCGGTTTCAGGTGTCCTACTTCCACTAGAGTAGGTGCTGGATGTGCATCCTTCAGTCCTAGACCCTCGGGAGGGTCTTGTATCTTTTGTCTTTGACTCAGCAAGAAGGATCCATCGTCTTCTCTTTCAATTTGTATTCTGAGGTAGGAGTGACATCACTTAGGCAACCTCCTTGTTGAGATGATTCACTAGTTGTTGCTTATTCAGTAGGTCTTGAAAAGCCAACAGTAGATCATCCACATAAATCAGTAGGTAAGTCCATCTGTTGTTCCTGAATCTGCTGTATAGGCATGAGTCTGCTGTGCCTTGTACAAAACCTTCTTTCAAGAGCATTTTGCTCAGTTTCTCATTCTAGGCTCTGGCCGCCTGTTTTAAGTCCATAGATAGATTTTTGAAGTTTACACACTAGGGTTTCTTTTCCTGGAACTTCAAACTCTGGTGGTGGTTACATGTAGATTTCCTCTTCTATTTCTCCATGCAAGAATGCTGTTTTTATATCCATGTGCTCGACCTGCATTTTTTTTGTTAGCAGCCACACTCAGAAGAGTTCTGATGGCCATGAGTTTGACTGCAGGAGCAAATGTTTGATCGTAGTCTTGCCAAACTAGAATGCACCCCTGTTTAACTCCCTTGAAAGTGGGAATAGGCCTAGACAGATGGCATCTTACTGTCAATTGAGTATTTTCATACAGGCACCGTATGAGTGATAGCAAACGTCTATCAATATTAGTGGCCTATCTCTTCATATCAGGTCAAAAGCTGATTTAAAGTCAATAAAGGCTGCATATAAGGATCCCCTAGGGTTAGCTGTATATTTTTCCACAAGATGTGGTAATACAAGTCCATGATCCAATGTAGAGCGCTCCCCCCTGAATCCAACCTGCTCATCTACCAAAATATTTTCTTGCTCCAACCAATTCTGCAATTTCTCATGTGTATGACTAGCATATAGCTTGTTAATAGTGTTCAGCAGGCTAATAGGTCTGTAGTTAGCAGGATCAGATCTTTTACCTTTTTTATAAATTGGGATAATAATGGCAAGCCCCCAATCCTCTGGGATACATGCTGAGTGGTTGATGGTCGTAAATAATGCTGCCAATACTGGGGCCCACCACTCTGCATTAGCTTTAAATACTTCAGGAGGAATATTATCATTCCCAGGTGCTTTACCGAGTTTCAGTTTGGCAATGAGATTTGTAACTTCCATAACCATAACAAGTGGCAACTCTGGGAAATCATTTATGTTAGCCCTTGCTGTCTGGTGGCCTTTCTGGCCTATTGCATAAATACTACTAAAATGCAATTCCCAAGAGTGCACAGGGATATGGTACTCTAAATCAACTGATGTTTTTGGCCAACCCCTAGCGACCATCCTCCAAAAGGTACCTAAGTCCTTTGTCCCTGAAGCCTTTATTAAACACTGCCAATTCTCTCTCTGAGCCTGTCTTTTTTTCTCCTTAATTAGATTTTTATAACTCCTCTTCATCTCCATACATTCTATGGGCAGTATCAATAGGTTCCTATCTCTGTAAGATCTATATTTTTCATTCAGGGATTTTTTCATAGCTATACATTCCTGATTGAACCAAGGTTTAGACTTACAGAGGAGGCTATGTTTCCTTACCAAGGACTTGTATGTTAAAAATTTTTGTAAGTCCAAAATCAGTTTTTGGAAAACCTTAAGAACAGTTTGCACAGAGTCCGCTGACAGCAAGGCATCACGTTGACAAAGACTCTTATCTGAGCATAGCATCCCTTTTAAATCAGTCTCCAACTTAGCCGACCACCTAATACGTGCAGCTCTTACTTCAATCTCTTCATTCAAAATAGGTTCCTGATCAGCATGAATAATTTGACTGCCACAATTCAAAGGCAAGACCAGGGGCAGGTGGTCACTTTCAGTGCATTTGTCTACCACACAACTGGAAATTACATTTAACAAATCATAGGAAACTATGAAGAAATCAATAATAGATATTCCAAAACCAGATAGGAAGGTAAATTCTCCATTTATATCTCCTTCCATACACCCATTTGCCATTACTAAATCCAGTCTATTTAGCATTTGCGTAAGACAGAACCCGGCATAATTGCACCCTTTATCTTTAGACTGTCTGACCCGTAATTTAAAAGCCTCATCCATTGCAGGTGGAATTTCATGGAAATAAGAATACAGAGCGTCATCATTCAATCCTATTCTAGCATTAACATCCCCAGCCACAATCACAAGGGCGCTTCTGAGTATAAAACTGACAGGTTGGCAATATATTCTTCTCCTCTTGACCCAATGTCCTTCACTAATATTTTTTGACGATGAGGAGGCAAATAAACATTTATTACCAATTACCAAGACCAATTAAACTTAATAACTAAAGAGGAAGCAAACCCAGCCAGAGTCTGGTCTAGTAATAATAGCTCGGATATTTAACTGGCAGATCCTCTCCTTTTGTTAGCTCTTTTTGGCAGGTAAGCTCCTTCTTGTTAGCTTTTTCTTAACTATAAGCCAGTTCTGCAATTTGTTTTAGCCTCAGTTTGTTTTGCTCATATGACTGGCTATTCTCAAGCGATTGAGTTACACCTTATAGGGTCATATTCTCCGCTAGAGCTAACTCTAATGCAAGGCTGTTCATTAACAATTTGAAGGTCTCCTTTAATGCCTAACGACCAATCCGCGATTAAATTTGGGTGTTGGAGAGATTCCTGCCCTTCCTCCTTATCTCTCTTACCATCCTCATTTTCCTCCTTGGAAGAGTAGAAGTGTGTAATTTTTGTTTGTTTATGCCACACATTTTGAGGAGTAGGCTTGAAGAAAGGCACAATTCCCAGGTTTCTGTAGTCCTTTCTGATATACACCATATTCCAAAGTTTTCACTTTAATAACAGCGTAACAGGTTGCTAGTTGCTAGTTGCCACAGTAGTAGAGTTAAAACAATTACTTCCCTGCATGCCAGTCTAGTTGGTTAAACAACTGCCTGATGTTACTGATGTTAGTGGAATACTGTTATAGCTGTTGCTGCTAACTTACTTGATCTAGCTTCTAAGTATATCTCAAGCTGAAGCAGAGGTAAAAAAGAAGAAGATAAGACACTATTTTGAGCAAAACAATCCTCCAGATTCAGCCAACAAGGAACAAACACATTCATAACCAATTAGTGCTGGGGATATGATGCGCTATTTAAAAAGATAAGCCGTGGAGCTCAAAACATAGCGTCCTCCTACATCGCCATCTTGGGCCCTCCCCCAGAGGTATCTATGAAAGTAAGCATGTAAATTTTTTCACCCTGTGATGCATTCTAATGGGTCCACAAAGGACTGTGTGAATTAATTCTAGAGGTTTTGTAGTTTTCCTTTCACTTTTCTTAGGAAATTTTGGTTTCACGCTTTTTGTCTTTATATAGCATTCACATTTTTCTATGGATTTACATTGTACAATTTGAGCCAGTGTGACGTAGTGGTTATAGTGTTGGACTACAACCTGGGAGACAAGGGTTTGAACCCCCACATAGCCATGAAGCTCACTGGGTGACCTTGGGCCAGTCACTGCCTCTCAGCTTCTGAGGAAGGCAATGGTCACCTCTGAATACTGCTTACTATGAAAACCCTATTCATAGGGTCATCATAAGTTGGAATCAACTTGAAGGCAGTCCATTTCCATTTCACATTGTCCAATTTTAAAGCCTCTAGCCAAATTTTCCTTCTCTAGAACATTGATTCTGGCTAAGCTGGCATGCCCCATTTTTCTATGCCAAACATGTACACATCCAGAATCACAGTTTTCTTTGGTTGTATTTCCATGCATGGTTTCAAAATATTTCAAAGGCAGAAGTCCATTTTTCAGTTTTGTAGTACAACACACTTCTCCTTGGTCTAAAACCCAACAACTTTTGTCACAGAAACGCAGTGCACCTCCCAATTCCATTATTTTTGTGGCACTTACTAAATTATATCTAAAAGCTCGAATAGGCAATTTTTCAGTACAAGCTCTCTGGCACCCTCTTGTGGTTTGCAAAGTAGCTCTACAGTGTCTGTTCCTTGCGAACAGAAAAGGTCTCCTGATGCTGTAATTACATTCTATGGAGGCTAAAATTGTTAAAAAGCTTTTTATTATTTATTAAATGTGTTGTTGCCCCAGTGTCAATTAAAAATCTGGTTTTATAATAATCATTCTTTCCATCATATGCATGGTAATTGGAATGCTTCACTTTAATTTGGCCATTTGTTTTCCTTTCAGCTTGCTTCTTTTTAAAATCACCTCTTGCTTCTCTCTCCCTTCTAGTACAATCTCTCAAGGTGATTAGGAGGTTTGCATTTAAAGCAATTCTTTCTTTGTTTATCTGTGCCGTACTGTGGCTTCGAGGCATGAATCATCTCTCTATCTTGCCTTTGTTTGCTGTTTTTGCCCACAGTAAAATTTGCTTTTTCAGACAGAGCTTTCTTTATAGTCCTGATCTTTAAGATGTGCCATCATTTGACCCAAATTCTGATCTGTTGGTACTAGTATGCAAGCAGTGGCATGATGATGTTCACTTAGAGAGGCCAATAGTATAGCTTTCTGCAAATCCTCATCCAAAAATTTTCCACAACTTTTTAATTCTCGGAGCAGACTTGTAAATCTCTCTAGATGTTCACTGAGATTCTCTGTGTAGATTGTCCCAGCAAGTACAGTGACATATAATGAAACATCACATGATTTTTCTATTTTCTCTGATACACTTTCTCAAGCTTTTCCCATATTTCCTTAGCATTTTTACAGTCCATGAAAACATTTAGCACCTCATCTGATAAAACAGAAATAAGAAGAGACTTAACCTTGGCTTGCTTGTGCTGCCAGGAGGCAGTGGCTGCTTGATCCATTGCTGAGGGTTCAGAATCAGTCGGGAGACTCCATGTAGATCCTCCCCTTCAAAAAGTACCATCATTTGAAGACTCTAAATTGCATAGTGGTCTTTCTCCAGCTTTGGGATGCTTGTGTTAAGTGTTGATTCTTCAGCCATGACTTCCTATTTTTTGTTCTGCTTTTCTTTCTCTAAGCTAAAGTCTAATTTTGATCTCTTTTGTAAATAACACACAGTAGTTAGCTTTTAGGCACAACTCGAAATTCAGTTTAGCTTACTGGGCAGCATTAACCCATTATTATGGATATGCAGAGTAACTCAGCGGTCTGAGCTGCATGTGCCAGTGTGTGTATTTACCTAAGAAGCAGGCTTTTACCCTGTATTTAACTCACTGAGACTTAAGACTTAATAAAATAAGAAAAAGCTACTGTATTTATAGAAATACATAGTACATAGGAAAGGCATACCTAGTTCTAACTAACTAAGTTGGAGGAGCAATGGCCAGACTTAGGTATTGCCCTCATCCTCAGAGAACAAAGGCAGAGATGTCTCCTCTCTTCTCGGACAGTCGAAGAAGAAGACAAAGGAGGGGCAGGTCAGCTTCCCTAATATATCAGTTTACAATGGAAGTTAGGTAGAGAAGAGCACAGGTAAAGACAGGGAAGCCTAGCCAGCTGGAGGACTCTAACTCTTTCCTTCTGGAATACAAACAAACTATCCACCATGACCCCAAGATCTCTTTTTTGGTCAGTCACCACCAGTTCACACCCCATAAGTGTATTTATTAAGTTAGGGTTTTTTGTTCCAGTGTGCATCACTTCACACTTGCTTACATTGAAATATATTTTAATGCCCACTCACCCACTTTGGAGAGATACTGTTGGAGCTCTTTTGTTCTTACCACCCTGAACAATTTGGCTATCTCACTGCTCATCCCTAATTCCAGGTCATTAATGAACAAGCTAAAAAAGCACTGGTCCCAAAACAGATTCTTGGGGATCCCACCTTGCATTCCTCCATTGTGAGAACTGTTCCTATTCTCTGCTTCCTGTTCTTTAACCAATTGCTAATCCATACGCAGACTTCTCCTCATCCCATGACTGCTAATATTTGTGAGGTATATTATCAAAAACTTCGAAGGTCCAAGTGCACAAGGTTTATCAGATCATCCCATCCACATACTTATTGACATTCTGAAAGAACTCTAAAATGTTAGACAGGTTTTATATTTGCAAAAGCCATGCTGACCTCCCCTTGGTGCAGCACAACTTGTTCTTCTATATGCTTGGTAATTTTATTTTTAATAATGCTTTCCACCAGTTTTTCTCGAACAGATGTTAAACTAACCAACTTGTAATTTCTGGACCCCCCTCCCCCCCAGATTCCTTTTAAAAAACTAGTGCTACATTGGCAATATTCCAGTCCTCAGATACAATCTTAGGGACCAGTTGTTACATATTTTTGTTAGATCAGCAATTGGACATTGGATCTTTGAGAACTCTCAGGTGGGTGCCATCTGGAGCCAGTGATTTGTTCAATTTTAATTTGTCCATAAGGCCTAGAACAAAGTTAATTCAGACACAGGGATCTGCCAGCCAGTACAACTCTGGACACTACAAGCATCTTTGTATCTGAGACCCAGTGTCTTATTTGATACACTCCTGTACAAATATTGACTTCTATTGTATTTATGTTCTGAGACCAATCTTTTTCATGGTGTAATTTTTCCCTGAATTGGGACCTACAGAAGCACTCCAAACACAAGTTGGATCTGGTCTAAGTCCCCTCAACTCAGCTCCTCCCCTGACCGCCCCCCCCCCGAATTCCCATTTTTCAGGACTTCCACCAGCTTCCACCAGCTTCAATTATACCAGTCTCAACAGAGCTGGCTGGGTGGCAGCCAGCTCAGCTGGAGATCCGCTGCATCCAACTCCCCTCAGCCTGGCATAAATGCAAGTTGGATTACTTCCCTTCAGAAAGTTTATCTTGAGACAAGATGGTAGCATATATTACTACTGTTATTTTCTTCTTCCTGTATCCTTGGGGGGGGGAGCTGTTTGATCTTCCATTTCCAAATATGAGCAAGGCATCGTGGAACAGACTGCAGGAAAATAGTTTTTCAGTGTTTACCATGATTGAACAAACAACTAGAAAAACTAAACTTGAATTGACAACAATTCAAGAGGTCATATATTACAGATTGATCGACTTTACAGTAATGATGATGAATTGAAAGAGTCTTGCCAGTTCATCTAGAAGCAATCCAAAGGAAATAGTGCATGACTTCACAAAATAGGGAGAAAAATAGCAAAGGATAATGAGAAGCTACTTGCAGATGGCAGATGCAATAACAGATGAGGCCCAATTTCATGTTATTTCTTTTTATACGTACTTTCCCTATTATTCAGGTTTGGCAGACACATTATCTGATAGTATTGCGAGGAAATATATGATATGGTCAGCTTAGTTTTATTTTTAAATTGTTTGAAATATTAAATGGGGACTGAGAAGTTTCAGTTAAATAATTTTATTTCATGTTCACTGTATGTATTTTAAGAACATAAGAACATAAGAAGAGCCTGCTGGATCAGGCCAGTGGCCCATCTAGTCCAGCATCCTGTTCTCACAGTGGCCAACCAGGTGCCTGGGGGAAGCCCGCAAGCAGGACCCGAGTGCAAGAACACTCTCCCCTCCTGAGGCTTCCGGCAACTGGTTTTCAGAAGCGTGCTGCCTCTGACTAGGGTGGCAGAGCACAGCCATCACGGCTAGTAGCCATTGATAGCCCTGTCCTCCATGAATGTGTCTAATCTTCTTTTAAAGCTGTCCAAGCTGGTGGCCATTACTGCGTCTTGTGGGAGCAAATTCCATAGTTTAACTATGCGCTGAGTAAAGAAGTACTTCCTTTTGTCTGTCCTGAATCTTCCAACATTCAGCTTCTTTGAATGTCCACGAGTTCTAGTATTATGAGAGAGGGAGAAGAACTTTTCTCTATCCACTTTCTCAATGCCATGCATAATTTTATACACTTCTATCATGTCTCCTCTAACCCGCCTTTTCTCTAAACTAAAAAGCCCCAAATGCTGCAACCTTTCCTCGTAAGGGAGTCGCTCCATCCCCTTGATCATTCTGGTTGCCCTCTTCTGAACCTTTTCCAACTCTAGAATATCCTTTTTGAGATGAGGCGACCAGTACACAGTATTCCAAATGCGGCCGCACCATAGATTTATACAACGGCATTATGATATCGGCTGTTTTATTTTCAATACCTTTCCTAATTATCGCTAGCATGGAATTATTTATTTATTATTTGATTTATGTCTCACCCTTCCTCCCAGCAGGAGCCCATGCCATGTAGAAAATGCATTATTGATTCTTGCAACTCCCTACAGTACACTATAGAGTTAAAAAAGATCTTCATTTAGTTTTGCAGATAAATGACCTGGGTATATGCAAAAATTTTAAAAATGAGAATAGGGAAGATATTTGGTATATCAATAGAAATAAAGTAGAATTTGCATCTTTATGTAGATCAGCTGAAGTATTTTTATAAACCTTTTATTAAGGTAATATTAGAAAAGAAAATACAGTAAAGGGTTTGTTTTTTTTAAGAAAAAGCAGAATAAGCAGATAGATTGTGCTTATATGACAGGAAAGGCAGTTGTCAGAGGATTTTATCTTTCTGGAATAAGGGCATTACTGCGAGCAATTAGAGCTTTAGGTTAATGTGGAACTAATGTTCCCAGAGCTTGCTAGGTTGGGGAGGGACTGGAGGAGGAATCTGCTGTAGGTGGAGCTGGTGAAAGGGAAGATGGTGTACAGTTCAGCCACATCCCACCTCCACTCAGGAGCTCCTGGGAGAACAACATGCTGGCTGTCCCAGCAGAACTCAGCAAAAGGAAAAGAAATGTATGTTTCCTTTCGCCACCCGTTTCCCCCGGCATTTTGTCTGCTGGGACTGAGGGATGCAGGACAAGCTGAACGTGCTCAAGATGTGGTGTAAGTGCCCCTCCCCTCGGTTCCACCCCAACACACCCCTGGAATACCCCTTTTTCAGGCTTACCGCAGGCTCTACTTGTGCCAGTCTCTGCTGAGCCAGTTGCGCCTGGGTGGTGGTAGATTTCCCTGGCAGTGCCACAGCTGTGCTCGGGTGGAACTTCACTCGGTGCAGCCCAACTGTGCCAACACCCTCCCTCATCCGCCAGGGATACATCACATCCTGTATCCCTTCAGCACAGCATAAATGCCGGTTGGATTGTGCCCTAAGTTGTTGTTAAGAAAATACTACCCAGTAGTTTCCTTTGCATTCAGAAGTTGGACTGATGAACATCTGTTTTGTGTTGGAAAGAATAATAAACTACTGGTTAATAATGAAAACGTATTTGTCACTAAAACAGATCACTAAAATTTATGCATGCTAAATCCATAAATAATATCAGAGTCATGGGGGGTGATTTCATATTTATGTAATGGGTGGGGAGATTCACAGCATGCCGGCATGTCTCTCTGGCATACAAAACTAGTACACATTCACTAATAGGCAAAAACCCTTGCGGTTTTAGAATGTACATATAGCCCACAGATATTTCCATCAAACTTTAAAAAGCAGGGAAATAAGGCAGCTATAGTGAATGCACCAGGGGAGCAGGAGACCTGGCCTCCACTCTGGGATACTGTACTGCCCTACAAATTTGTCAAAATGCAAACACAATTTGGGTTGGTCTTTCACAGTCCAATCCACTTCCTGTGTAGCTTGCAAGAATTTGGTAACATGTGCCTCTGAGCATATAGTGAGTGGTAGCAATACCTGCCATCTCCAAAGATTACATTTTTCTATGTTTGTTGGTGTTCTTATTACTTTGCTTCATTCCTGTGTTACTATTGTTTCTACAGAGAATCTAATCTAGAAACTTTTACTTCTCTCATTATTCATCCTAGAAACCTGTGTCAAATTTATTTTTTATTAATTTCACAGCCTTTTCTTGGTCAGTATCATATGATGGTGAAGACAGCCTGTTGTGTTACAAATTGGAGGTTATGTTCTATTTTGGGTGCATTAACAGTTGAACCTGAAACTGCAGAATTTCAGAAGCCCCACCCATGACCGGACAACAAATGGTGCAGGGTGTTCTTGCACACTAGCCTCACGTGGGAAGAAGTCCAGCTGATACACATTAGCCTGGATGAGGGAAATGAAATGTACGTGGACTTATATAGTCCAGAGCCATCAGAGGAGGGCAGGATGGGGAATGAGGAGAGATTTGGCTAGAGATTCCAACCTGGGGAATATACCCCACAACAAAAAACAGGGCCTTCCCAAAGACCAGCCAGCAATGGCCTACCTCTTTAGAGCCCGAGGAAACAAACCTGAGGAAGCCTACTACCTCTATGAAGTCCCGTGGAAGTGGCTTACTTGAGGCTCCCACCAGTCAATCCAGAGTCCCTGGAATCACCCTTAGACCTATCTATCCCTCAGTATCCCTTGAGACCCTGATCCTTCAGTCCTAGGCAGGCAGGGCTTAGCAAACATGCAAAGAAGGATTCCCAGCAAACTGTAGACTTGCTTCAAATCCATGAGCCCATGGAACAGGGAGCAGTCAGTGTGTCCTGCCTCCATGACTACCTGGGAATGCCATGTGTTGTATGTATATATCAGATTCCCATATATTTTTGAGACTTTGTGTGTACCCATGTCCAAATCTATAAATATTTTGTGCAATGTTGGTATTTGCCTTTTAGATGAGTATATGTCTTCTGTTATTATTTGTTTGAATAATGTCAATTGCTTATTTGCTTGTTCCCTTACTGTATTGTTTGCTATGAAGGGGTATAGTTGATATAACCAATGAGCTCTTTATTTGTTGTTCTGACAATGGTTTGTAATGTAAATAAAAGTCCCTTAATCAGTTTTAATCTTTTTTTATCTCATTTCACATATTGGTTTAATTTTTCTTTATCATAAAATAAGGTATGGCATATCAGTAGCTGTATAGGATATTGATAGTGGTAGATTTTTCTTCCTTCCTTTGCAATACAGAATAATTTAAAATGTTTTAGCAATACAAACTAAGATGACAAGGCTTAGAACGCCAGGATTTCTCTTTTGGCATATGTAAAATACCATCAGGAATTTGTATTTGCTAAATATAATTAATCATATAGCCTGCCTAGAGGGAGCCACCCCATGTGGCATGTATACTACAGAAGACCTTCACCATTATTTATCAGGTATGACATGTGTGTTCTGGTATGAGGGGCATGATAATTGAAGCCATCAGTGACCACTGTGAAATATTGGACAACATACTGGCTTCAAATACTCCATGCACAGAGCTAAGCCATCTTGTCCCCCTTATTTAATGGGGCTGGATCATGAATCATGCTTTTCCTTATGGCTTTCTGTATCTTTGACTATGATGTTTATTATTATATCTTTGGATCTTGTTTTTTAGGTTCTGCACAATGGACTTGTCATGGAGATAGATCATCCAACAGTAGGGAAGATTGCCGTTCCAGGTTAGCACATTTCCTTAAGATTCCATGTTGTTGCTCTGATCTGTTGGGGCTGAAGCAATTCTGGAAGCTGGGGTATGCATGGGCTGCTGTAAGGAAACAGCACATAGGTATGGCTGCTGTGTGTGCAGTTTTCAAAGCTGGATTTCTCCATCCAGTTCTCAGAGCTTCATGTATATGATACCAAACACTGGATGAATTAAGATGAGTTATCTTCTTAATTAGATTCTCAAGAAACCAAGCATGCATAAGCAATTGCCTGGCCTGTTCCAACCTAGATTGTTCCCTGATGACCAGGATTCGGGTATTTTTGAATGATGGTAGAGGTATGGAATTCTCCAAGGCAGTGCCCTAGTTGCAGTATAGTCTCCACATTTGTTTCTTGTTTGTGCCTTAGCTACCCTGACTTGACACACACAGTGTAACATCAGCCATCTTGGTTGACATAAACTGGGCCTTTATTGGTCAATAATTGGAATTGTGCCTTTTCCTGAATGCTTCCAGTAACCTATCCTCATCAGGAGGCAAGCAGCTGTGCTGTGCACTACCTGAAACCCTCAGAAAATCATTACAGGCAGCCTAACAGACGTGACATGTTGTCTAGCCTTCCTTTCATATGAGTACCTGGCATTTCTATCATCCTGTGGCCAAGTCTTTCTGACTCCTGGGGGAAAGCAAGTGAAGGAGTCCGGTTTGACTTCTTGCCTTACAAAAAGACTCCCTTGAACCAAGTATACAGAATATTTTGGGGGGGGAAATCTTAGCATAGATTTGATGAAATGTTTGCTCTTTATTTTTACAAATGTTTCCATCTACAAATGGCAATCCTCAAACCACTTATTCCACAGTAGTCCCTTTGAAGTTAATTGCTTAACTTGGAGTCAATTCGGTTAATCTGGAAAAAAGCAGTGTATGTGGCAGTGTATGTGTGCACATCTGTGTTTGTTTTAGGTTTACCTTGAGCCTTTCATAAATTGTGGCCTTATGAGTTTGAAAGAAATGGCAAAATATAGCTGAACAACAGAAGGATGGTATTCTTTGTTATGATATTCACTAATAGGCAAAAAACCTTGCGGTTTAAGAACATACCTATAGCCCACAGATATTTCTATCAAACTTTAAAAAGCAAACTTTAAAAATTTGTTAAAATGCAAACACAATTTGGGTTGGTCTTTCACAGTCCAATCCACTTCCTGTGTAGCTTGGAAGAAGCTGGTAACATGTGCCTCTGAGCATATGGTGAGTGGTGGCAACACCTGCCATCTCCAAATGTGGAGAATTATATTTTTGAATGTTTGTTGGTTCTTACTTTGCTTCTTTCCTGTGTTCCTAGTGTTTCTACAGAGAATCTAATCTAGAAAATTTTATTTCTCTCATTTAGAAACGTGTCAAATTTATTTTTTATTAATTTCAAAGACTTTTATTGGTCAATGTCATATGATGGTGAAGACAGCCTTTGGTGTTTCAAATTGGAGGTTATGTTCTATTTTGGGTGCATTAACAGTTGAATCTGAAACTGCAGTTTGATGTAAAAGACTGATTACAATATGTTGCTACTTCAGCAATGACTATAGCTGTTGGAAAAAAAGAGGATGCAAGTTTTCAGCCTGCTATGTTTAAACCACTTCATTTAAGGCAAGGTGGGCACGGTCAATTAAAAACATACAGTGCACCTAGAAGTTTGCTAGAATATATTTCACCTCCCACTGTTTTATCTTGTGCAAATTAAGACACCCCTGATGTCCACTGGAGACTATTCTGCAGAAGTCAGTGCCATTATTCCACAATTATTTTTGGAGCTTTTTAGTGTACATTTTGCAAAGTGTTGCTGTACTTCACATATTCAGAGAAATAGAAACAATGATTTCCTATAGGAAATTTCACTAAAATTGCTAAGTAAATCAAACACATTTAAAGTGACCATCTGAACTATATCAACTGTCTTTATAATGTTGCTTCCTCCCTGCTAAAAAAAGATCAGCACAGCACGTCTTTTTTCTATTATTTGGGCTGATTGCAGGTGTTGCCACCACTCACCATATGCTCAGAGGCACATATTACCAAATTCGTCCAAGCTACACAGGAAGTGGATTGGACTTTGAAAGACCAACCCAAATAGTGTTTGCATTTTGACCAATTTGTACGGCAGTCCAATATCTCAGAGAGGAGGTCAGGTCTCCTGCTCCCCTGGTGCATTCATTATAGCTGCCCTGGTTTTTAAAGTTTGATAGAAATGTCTGTGGGCTATAGGTACATTCTTAAACCACAAGGTTTTTTGCCTATTAGTGAATTTCTCTGCTTTTTAATCCAGGAGGTAAGAAATGGGATCCTTTGCAAGCTTGCCGAGAATGGATTGATCGTTTGCATGCTTATTGAGTTCAGTGGGATTTATGCCCCTTCAATCCTGCTTAGGATAGGTGAAACTGACCACAGGGGATGGGGAGGGGAGGAAGGGCAAAGGGGAGGAGGGGGATGGGAGCAGGCAGGAGGGGGGAGGAGAGGTTTGATCATTTGCATGTTTATTGAGTTCAGTGGGATTTACTCCTGTGCAATCATGCCTAGGATAGGTAAAACTGACGGGGGAGGGAGGGACAGCTGGAGTGGGCAGGGAAGGAGGAAGAAGGAAGAGGGGAGGGGAGGAAGAAGGGAGATGAGAGGGGAAGGAGGGGAAAGCCAGTTCTGATCATTTTCATGCTTATTGATTTCAGTGGGATTTACTTCTATGCAATCATGGTTAAGCAGCTGTGAGTCTGGCTTTTAGAACACTGGCAGCTGGTTCTTACTGAGGATGTCTGATGCTATCATTCAGTTCAATGCAAAATTTCTTAAATTAATTAAAAATCAGCCAGGTGTTTTTTTAACCTTTAAACCGCAGAAGGTGAAGGTCAGAGTATGGGGCAAGGTCAGCAATAGGATTACAGGTACTCTGTGAACATGGCTGATTTTTAATGAATTTCAACAGAGTGTGAGAACTCTGAGGAAAACGTTCAAATCCATGCTGGCTATAGTATACAGCCACTCTTGTGGCTGTATAATAAAAGAAAGTTATTCTCCTACAAATAGGATGGGTTTTGTTGTTTTGATATTGTTACTTCTTGAGATGACTTACAAGTAAATGTGATGAGTGGGGCAGGAATGAGGAAACAATGATCTCTGATGCAAATAATATTTCATTCTAATAGTTTTATTCTCATAATCAAGTTACATGCTCAACTAAGTTAAGTACATTGAGGGTTTATAGGAAGGGAGGGGGGATGTGAGAGAAGGCCAGAGTACTGCTGGTCAGAAATGGGGTTCTGTCAAGATACATTAAAAATCAAATGTCTGGCTTTTAATCCATTGAGGGAAACTGGCTTGTGCTTCAAAGGAAATGTAATTAATCAGAAATATGATTTTAAATGGTTAACATCCAGGTTTGATTATTACAATGTGGTATACATGGAGCTGCCTTTGAAGATTATCGAGAACCTTTAATTATGCAGAATATAGCAGCCAGATCATTGACTGTAATTGGCTTTTGGTGCTAAAATGTCTTTGCTGGCTTCTTGAGTGTTTCCAGGCATTATTCAAAATGCTGATTTTGACATAAAGTCTCCAACAGTGGCCCAGGTGGGGCACTGGCCAAGAGCCCAGGACCTCAGGGGGGGGCCTCACTGGCCCCAGTGGGATGGGATCTGCTGCTTGTTGCTGACCTGATCCTATTCTGATGGACTGGAAGGCAATTCCATCCTGTGTTTTTTCCACCCACTAGCTTCTCTGTTTATTTGATTTGTGAGGGTGGAGAGAAAATTGAGGGGTTAATACCATAGAGATGAAAGTCTGGAGGGTCTCCTCAACTTACTGACTGTCTGACTGGTGTTGAAGTCATTGTCTAGGCTAGTTGCCTCCTAATCTCTATGGTATTAACCCCTTAAATGCCCTCCTGCAGAAGGGCAGAAGGAAAGAGTGGCAACTGTGGCAACAGCTGAGAGCCAGGCTATATCATGGAGGAGCAAAGGAAAGAAAAGGGTCTACCTTGCATGGTATGCTGTGCTGCGGGGCAAGTGGCAGGGGCTTGGTAACAGCAAGTGGCAGGGGCAGCAGGCATGGCAGGAATGCCCCAACACGCTCACAGTCCTGCAGGTGGAGGGTTGGCACTCCTCTCTCACTCTCTCTCTCCTGTCTGATTCCTCTGTCATTCCAGTCTTTCTGTTCAGTTTTTCTTTTACTTTAAAAGGATGAGGGCAAAATGAAGGTGAAATGTGGTTTGAGGAGGAAAGCAAGAGGGCAAGGAACCCACTGATAGCCTTTACCCAGAATCCTGGAGCTGGCCCTGTCTCCAGTTTGCGATCAAAGTATATGGGGATTCGAAAGTATCTATCATCACTTTTTAACGTTGCCATTTTGACTCCAAAAAGTAAAGAATCAAACTAGAAATTGAGGTTTGATTTTTTTAAAAAAAGACAATATTGAGTAGAAGTACCTTATAGATGGCAACAGGAAAAGTATGTAATTCTTTCATGTTGTGTGCAGCCCACAATCTATCTTTGTGAAAGAAAATACTCCTTATGGGACAAGGTTAAACTGCCAGAAGAGGAAAGGGATGAAAAGGAATGTTCTAATGGCTGTCAACAGAAGTAGGAAGAACTGGCAGGAGAGTGAGTGTTCACATAAGTTAGCTACAGTACTACCCAAACCTTAGTTATTTTAAACCTGATTAAAACTCAAAACCTGTGACAGTGTATTGAAAGTAAAATAAATCATCTTATACTCTGATGATTTCCCATTTAGATGAGCCCCTATAAAGGGCTTCTTGTATTGAAGTGGATCATTAAATGGTTCTGCTAGACAGTTGAGCAAGAGAAGCACTAGCTTCTTTGAATTGGTGAATATGCCTGAATATAACGCTCTAGTATAATATAACCATGTTCTCCTGACCATATAAAGTACACAAATAGTTCACTTTGTGTTATCAGCTCCCTTTAAGACAATTTTCTATTTACACTTTCCTTTGCCATATGATGAAGCCCATGTCTACAGCCTTATTGGTAGTGGCCAAATCCAAAGTGACGGATACTTCACATGTGTTTCCTTTGCCAGCCTACAGCGCTAAATCTGGAGATAAATTCTGAACTGATACGTATAGGAAGCAGATTTGCCCTCCAGACTTGCTTCGGTTTGGATGGTGTTCTTTGGGAAGCCAGAAAAAGACAGGTTGTAGCAAATTTTCCAGACAGGTGGAGAAGGAACTACCCCTCTTTATGGAATTATATTGTTTTGTTTTCAGTAGCATCGCATGCAGGCCTGCCGGCCGTCACCACCACCCTGGCACTAAAGCAGGGGTGTTCACCGCCTGGACAGCAGAAGCATTCTCATGGTGCCTCACTGACCAGCTACCATTTTGAGATATGGATGATGCCGAGGAAAGCCCCACATTTAGCAGGTCTTTCCCTGTCTAGGCTATCCCTTTGCCTCTTTCTACCAGAGTGCAGGTATGCAAGGAGGTAAATAGCAATAACCCTCAGCAGTGTACCTTGTAGAAGTCAGATGCTGCAATGGAGTCCAGATTGTATCCCTTTCCCCCTCAGGACTTTGTCTATGGCTCCTATGATTAACATTTGGTCATATCAAGATGCAGATGGGAATAATTTATCTAAGTGAACCCAAAGGAAGAAGTAGGGAAGGAGGGATATTTTCGTCCATCTTTCTCCAGTGTTAATTCTAGTCAGAATACAAGAGGATCAAACATCCAGGCAAAGCAACTAGGTCCATTGCCCAAAAAAATCTCTCATCCATGATATGATATTGGATGAGGGCGCGGATCTGGCATGTATTACGGAAACCTGGTTGGATGAGGCCGCAGCTCCCATCCTTGAGGCCATGTGTCCAGCTGGGTTCCTATATGTGCAGCAACCGAGGGTCAGGAGATGGGGAGGGGGAGTGGCGGTCATCTATCGGGGGTCCCTGGTTCTCACCAGACCTCCTCTCCATGAGACTAAGGTTGCAGATTGCATGTACTGGACGTTGGGCCCAAAGGGCAGCTTAGGGATTCTGCTCATGTACCATCCACCCCGCTGCACGACGGACTCCCTGGCCAAGGTGCTGGAGGTGGTCTTGGATGTGCGGGCACAATCCCCAAATTTGCTGGTGCTAGGGGATTTCAACGTAGATGCTGGGACCGCCCTCACATGGGCACCTCGGGATTTCATGGAAACCATGGCTCCCTGGGACCTGCGCCTTATTTCCATGGGGCCCACCCATGTAGCTGGTCATGCACTTGACCTTGTATTTGCCTCGGGAGAGGAGGGGAGTGATCTGAAAATGGGGGCTACATCTCTTACCCCCTTGTCATGGTCAGATCACTATTTGGTGAGAGTAGACGTTTTGATGCCACACACCATCCATGGGGGCAAAGGGCCCATTAGGATGGTCTGCCCCAGGCATTTCATGGATCCAGATGGATTCCTGAATGCGCTTGGGGATTTTATGGAGCCTGCAGATGGGCACTCAGTCGACTCCCTGGTGAAGGAGTGGAATGAGGTGATCACCAGGGCATTAGACCGGGTGGCTCCAAAACGCCCTCTCCCCCTAAAAAGGACTCAGACAGCACCGTGGTATACTCCATGGCTGTGAATTCTGAGGTGGGAGGTGAGACGGCTAGAACGCTGGTGGCAGAAATCTCGCTCCGAGGACTATAGGACATGGGTTAGAGCGGTTGCAGTGGCCTACCATGTGGCGATGAGGGCAGCAAAGAAGGATTTCTATGCTGCCTCTATTGCATCCACAGAGTGCTGTCCCAGGAGGCTGTTCCAAGTGGTCCGAAGCCTGGTTGGTCCAGTTGCTTCGGAACCGATGGGACATTCTAAAACCTCCTGTGATGAGTTTGCAAAGCACTTTGCGGATAAAATCGATTGTCTAAAGAGTACGATTCCGCACACTGTGGATACAGTGAGTGAGCCAGAGTCTGCCAGTGGGTTTCCGGTGATGTGGGATTGGTTCCAGCTTCTTCCTTCTGATGAAGTGGACAAGGTGCTTGCAACCTTAAGGCCAACTACCTGCTTACTCGATCCCTGCCCATCGTGGTTCATCATGAACTGCAAGAATAGACTGGGCGAGGGGGTCAAGGCGGTGGTAAATGCGTCCTTGGAAGAGGGCATGATGCCATCAGCTCTCAAGGAGGCAGTAATAAAACCAATTTTAAAGAAGCCCTCCTTGGATCCCCAAGATTTAAACCACTTTTGCCCATTCTCAAATTTACCATTCTTGGGCAAGGCGGTTGAGCGAGTGGTGGTGAAGCAGTTGCAAGTGCACTAGGAGGAAGCGGATTATCTGGATCCATTTCAGTCTGGCTTCAGGCCTGCACATGGGACTGAAACAGCCTTGGTCGCCTTGGTGGATGATATGAGGAGAGTGTTGGATAGGGGTGAAGGTACCTTCCTCGTCCTCCTGGATCTCTCAGCGGCTTTTGACACCGTTGACCATGGTATCCTTTTGTACAGATTGGAGGGGTTAGGCATAGGGGGCACTGTTCTGCAGTGGTTCCGTTCCTTCCTCTCTGATAGGTACCAGAGAGTGGCATTGGGGGATGAGGTTTTGGATCCTTGGCCTCTCACTTGTGGGGTGCCGCAGGGCTCCATCCTCTCCCCGATGCTATTTAACATCTATATAAAGCTGCTGGGGACTATCATCAGGAGATTTGGGCTGCAGTGTCACCAATATGCGGATGACACACAGCTCTATCTCTCATTCAAATCTTCACCGAGGTTGGCTGTAGAAACCATGTCCAAGTGCCTGGACTCGGTGAGTGCCTGGATGGGAAGGAATAAGCTGAAACTGAACCCTGACAAAACCGAGGTACTGTTCGTGGGAGACAAGGGAAGGTTAGGGGATTTGGACCTGGTGCTCAATGGGTTACAACTGCCCCTAAAAGACCAGGTCTGCAGCTTCGGGGTCATTCTTGACTCCATACTGTCCATGGAGGCTCAGGTCTCGGCTGTGAGCCGGGCGGTGCTGTATCAACTCCATCTGATACGGAGGCTACACCCCTACCTTCCCAATCACCTGCTCCCATCGGTGGTACATGCCCTGGTCTCCTCTCGCCCTGACTACTGTAATGCGCTCTACGTGGGGTTACCCTTGAAAACGGTCTGGAAGCTGCAACTGGTTCAGAACGCGGCGGCGCGCCTGATTAAAGGCAGCCTCTGGCGAGATCACATAACTCCAGTGCTCAGAGAGTTGCACTGGCTACCAGTTG
The DNA here is from genome assembly GCF_030035675.1 of Rhineura floridana. NCBI lineage: Eukaryota > Metazoa > Chordata > Lepidosauria > Squamata > Rhineuridae > Rhineura > Rhineura floridana. The sequence continues at coordinate 9,210,880 of NC_084489.1, read as the reverse complement.
CTTGCCGGGCCCAATTCAAGGTGTTGGTTTTGACCTTTAAATCCCTACACGGTTTTGGCCCAGTCTATCTGAAGGAGCCCCTCCAGCATCATCAGCTATGCCGCCTAACAAGATCGGCCTCAAAAGACCTTCTCTCTATCCCACCAGTCAAAACAGCTAGACTGGTGAGGACTTCCAAATGATCTCCGCCAGGCCCCCTCTACAATGAGTTTCCGCCGGGCCGTGAAGACCCGGCTCTTCAGGCAGGCCTTTGGGGTGGGCTAGATTTTACCATTATCGCTTTTAGATTTTAATGTTATTGTATTGGTGTGTCACTTTGTGTTATTTTGTTCATTTTGTACGTCGCCCAGAGTGGCTGGATGGCCAGCCAGATGGGCGACTAAGAAATCCAATGAATTAGATTAAATTAAATTACTGGGATCACAGCAAGACTCCAGATTTCTTCTCTGCAGTAGCCCCCTTCAGACATTAATTGCATTTGTCTATATCCATATCTGAACCTATCTGTATGTCTTTCTGCCCTGTCTGTCTATATCTATATAGCTGACTGTCAACACCGGGGTAGCCGATGTGCTTCTCTGTACAACTCCCATTATCCCTCACCATTGGCAAAGCCACTGGTGTTGCTGGGAGTTGGGAGTCCAACATCTGAATGGCACCACATTGGCCACTCCTGGCCTATACATGCACACACAGACTGATAGTATTGATGCATTTTGCAGGACCTGATGCCAGTTCTATTCATATAGATTAATTTACACTGCACTTATATGATGGCTAGTGCAGTGGTTCCCAATCTAAGAGTCAGGACCCCCAGGGGGGTTGCGAATTCAACCCAGGAGGGTTGCAAAGAGCCAAGAGAATAATTATTTATTAATTTTAAAAATGAATTAATGGCTGCTCTGCGCACCACCAACTTGCGAGCCTGCACTTCATGTGCACGCAGTTGGCATGGGGGAGAGCAGGGCTCTTCTACCTTTTACAGCCGTGTGGCAGGCAGAAATTAAACAGAAATTAAATTAAACCTTTTCAAGTATGGAAACATAATTATGGGGAAAGCTTCACCAGTTGACATTCTGTCTGTTAGACATATGATTATTTTCATATGGAGCTTCCTGAGCTGAATGCTGAAGGGGAAGCATCATTGTATAGATGTGGAACACCTAAAACTAGAGTCCAAATATCCTGGCATCATCCAGTTCTGTTCATCACTCTGGGTGGTTTACTTTTATCTCCTTGCTTTCATTTCCTTCAAAATTTGTTAAACGTTGTTGATACTGCTGTAACCTGCCCTGGGACCTTCTGGTGAAGTGTAGGTAATAACTATTATCATCATCATATTTGTTTTAGTGATGAATAAAAAGTGACATTATTTAATGCTTCATTATGTATTTTTTCAATTAACAGACTAAAATTACAACAATTAACATGTGGGGGGGTCACAAAAATATTCCAGGTTACAAAGGGAGTCCCATACTCAAAGATTGGGAACCACTGGGCTGGTGGCTTGTGTTGTTTTTAATAGTTGTATTAGTCCCCAGAAAGAGAAAGTAGTCCGGAAAGTGGTGATGGTGGGCTTTTATTGGATGGATGTACACAATAGAACACTGTTAGCTATAGGTTTTTTATCAGGTTGTTAGCAAATGCAGTGGGGAGGGGCAGAGTGAGGAGGGCAGAGAACTATATGGGGAAAGACTGGATATATGGATAGAGAAGAAATTTACTTGAAAAATGTCTTCCATTGAGGGATTTTACAGGAAATTAAGGAAGTCTGCACAACATGACATTGGTTCCTGCAGCTAGGAGATCTCACACAATAGGAACAATAACAACAGAATTAGGGATGGGTGGGGGGATATATTCCTTTCCATTTACAGTGAGCACCTTTGCCTGAACTTCTGATCCTGTCTGCTTCTCATCACATATTTTTTTGTGTGCATAGCTGATGTTGCTTGAGAAATTTTAAGTTTGCTTTACTGTCTATGGCACATTGGAGACAAACAGCCTCACCAGCATTACTATTACTTCATTCGTCTTTTTTAGTCATCAGTTCCGACTGCTTATGTCTTTTACATTTGCAGGGCTGATTTCAATTTTAAGGAATTCAGTACCTTTTCAGGAACTCAGCAGAAATGATGCATGTGAACTCATTTGGCAGTGCTCTAAAAATTGGGGGAAGGCAAGGCAGGGAGAGGAACTTTAATAAATATGTAATAAATTGATTGAGATTGATTAGGGATCATAGATCCAAAAAAGAGAGGAGAGGGAAGAAATAAAGACCAAGGCTAAATTGCTGAATTGTTCTTGCCGTTTTCTGATTTTTGGGGGGGTAATTTTAACTGTGGCTTCTGTCTTCTGCAGATCATTGTTAATAGACAATTGTAGTTGCTTCAGGGACACTTTTAGCTGAGAAGTAGAACAAAAGTGTAATAATAAGTAAACCTTTTAAAATTTGTGGCATTTTAATTCAGAGGACTACAGGATCTTTTTATTTTTACTTGTATGTTACCTTGAGCTCTCTACCTTGTATGTCTCCACCTTGAAGAAAAGGTGGGGTATCAATGCAAAAAAAAAAAAGCACTCTCTTGCAAGACCTCAGTATTAAAAATATTTTAAAAGCTCAGAAATGGATATCCCAAGCAAAAGCACAAGCTTCCATTTTGTCTGTTGTGTAACATAACTAAGGCTAGTAACATTTGTTATTTTTATTATTTATTATTATTTGAATTATATCCCGCCCTACCTCCCAGCAGGAGCCCAGGGCAACAAACAAAAGCACTAAAAACACTTTAAAACATCATAAAAACAGACTTTAAAATACATTAAAACAAAACATCTTTAAAACATTTTTTAAAAAGCTTTGAAGACATCTTAAAAAAAGGTTAAAAACATATTGGGGTTTTTTTTTTAAGGTTTAAAAACATTTCAAACCAATTCCAACACAGACTGGGATAAGGTCTCAACTTAAAAGGCTTGTTGAAAGAGGAAGGTCTTCAATAGGTGCCGAAAAGATAACAGAGGTGGTGCCTGTGTAATATTTAATGGGAGGGAATTCCATAGGGTAGATGCCACCACACTTAAGGTTTGCTTCCTATGTTGTGCAGAATGAACCTCCTGATAAGATGGTATCTGCAGGAGGCCCTCACCTGCAGAGCGCAGCGATTGACTGGGTATATAAGGGATAAGAAGGTCTTTCAGGTATCCTAGTCCCAAGCTGTATAGGCTTTGTACACCAAAACTAGAACCTTGAACTTGGCCCGGTAGCAAATGGGCAGCCAGTGCAATTCTTTCAGCAGCAGTGTGACATGTTGGCAATACCCTGCCCCAGTGAGCAGTTTCGTTGCCGTATTTTGCACCAGCTGCAGCTTCCGGAAAAACCTCAAGGGCAGCCCCACACAGAGCGCATTACAGTAATCCAGCTTGGAGGTTACCAGTGCATGAACAACAGTGGTCAGGCTATCCTGGTCCAGAAACGGCCGCAGCAGTCTTACCAGCCGAAGCTGGTAAAAGGCACTCCTAGTGTGGAAGGAACAAATTGTTGAAGGAAAACTCTCCAATCATTTGATTGTGCTCCAAAGGAGAAAGTTTATTGATAGATACAGAAGGCCAATGATCATTGGGAGAGGGGTCACCAACAACCGTCTCTGCCCAAAACATGCAAAGCAGAGCTTTATAAAGTGATTACACATCATACATATGTCATAACCAAAAAGCACATCTTATAACCATATATAGCAATATCTTACACCTTCTGGGTGGTCATTTTACACATTGTGGCCCTGCCCATCCATGTGCCAGGTTGATACCCGCCTATATCCTAATTCACACTTTCTATAGACCGACTTGTATCATCCTGTGCTCCTGCTGGGAGGAAGGGCGGGATATAAATCAAATAATAAATAAATGAATAAATAAAAATCCTAAGAACTTGGTTTATAAACAGCCACTTGAAACTTAGAACTAACACTCTGTGAAATGTTTCGTTTGATCACAACTTATTTTCCTTATCTTAAAGCATTCAAAGGCTACTTCAGCTTTTAAGCTGTGCCGGATCATCTGGGGCTTCTTGAATCTTCCCCCATTGCTTGTTTGACGAGCATTGTCCCATATGGTGGTGCAGGGCACTCCAAATCTTTGGGACGCTACTAAGCAGCATATTTAGATACAGTAGAGAAGAAACCAAAAAGGAAAGCACCTCATCAGCATTGGTGAAACTGTTGACCCTTAAATTTGTATTGAGACTTGTATGACCCCCATGAGAGTAGTTTTTATTAGATTGTTTATTAGATAAGTGTTGGTCTTGTGAAGAGGGGAGGCGTTTCCATGGCAGGGGACCTTTGGGCTCCCATCTCACATGTGACTGCGAGGCGTGGAGGGCACAGTAGCCCTGCTAAGCCAACAGAGTCTGGGGATTGCCTCTTCTCAGCAGTGTGAGAGTGCAGCTCCTTGGCAAATCCAGGCTTGAGGTTTCCTGCACCTGGTGTTATTGGCCCTGTGGGACCGGTGAGAACAGAGAGGGGGACAGAAGGCAAGGGATGAGCCACAGTTCCCAGCAGGGAATTGGAGAGACACACGATGAGGTGCCAAACATTGGGGAAGTAGGCCTACCCCACAGGTCAAGCTCAGTCCATACGTGCCCAGATTGGGAAGCATGGCTTCCTGCCACCAGCAGAGATATGATAGAAAGCCTCCCAACTCTTATAAGCAGATATAAGTATATTGATTATAGAACCCTACTTATCAGAAAGGTCAAAGTTCATTATTCTTTCACACTAGCCACTGAGGTCACCTGGGCCTCTAGCGACAAAGATGGATCCAGGAGCACCCCCAGCAGGGCTGGCTCCAGACATGCTGGGGCCCTTGGGCTCCTGCTTGCCTTGGGCCCCAGTGCACACGCGCACACACACATGCACACGTGCCTTCCTGTCTCTCGCAGGGAGGGAGCTTCTTCCGCCCGCCCATTTGGTGGCTCCATCTCTCCTGTCTTTTGTGGCTACACGGGCTGCTATGCGCGCACATCACTGCCATCAATCAAGATGACGCTGGAGGCTTCAGCCCCTTAGGGAAACCTCAGCCGCCATCTTGGTTAATGGCAGTCCTGCATGCATAGCCTCAAAAGATAGGAGAGACGGGCGGGCAGAAGAAGCTCCCTCTCTACGATCTGCGGCAGCTACTCTGCCGCAGATCGCGGAAAAGGAGCACTACTCCTCCCCCATCCTGTTGAGAGGCCCCTCAGGGGTCTCTGTGGCTCCAGGGGCCCTCAGCCAGGGCCCGACCCTTTGGGATCGGTCCTGACCCCCAGGCTACGGACATGCTCGTTCAGAGGGAGTATGACTCCATCCAAAGCAGGCAACTGATCAATTATCTGAACTCGGAAACCACCAACCCACAGCACCTCTGTCTTGCTAGGATTCAGACTCAGTTTATTTGCCCTCATCCAGCCCACCACCGAGTCCAGGCAGCGGTTCAGGCCTTGAATGGCATCTCCTGATTCAGATGTTACAGAGAAATAGAGCTGGGTATTGGCAGTGTACTGCTGACACCTCGGCCCAAATCTCCTGATGACTGCTCCCAAGGGCTTCATATAGATGTTAAACAACATGGGGGACAAGATGGTACCCCGCGATGCCCCACAGCACATCTGCCAGGGGGCTGAAAGACAGTCTCCCAATGCTATTCTCTGAAAGCCTTTTAAGTTGAGACCTATCCCAGTCTGCATCTGTGTTGAAATTGCTTTTTAATATATATATATTTTTTAAATATGTTTTTTAACCCTTTTTAAAAGATGTTTTAAAAGCTTTTTAAAAAAAATGTTTTTAAAGTTGTTTGTTTTGGTGTATTTTAAGGTCTCTTTTTATGATGTTTTGATGTGTTTTTAGCACTTCTGTTTGCCACCCTGGGCTCCTGCTGGGAAGGGCAGGATATAAATAAAATAATAAATAAACAAATGAATGAATGAATGAATGACCTTGGAGGTAGGATCAGAACCACTGTAAGACAGTGCCTCCGATACCCATCTCACCAAGTTGGCCCAGAAGGATACCGTGGTCAATGGTATCAAAAGCCACTGAGAGATCAAGTAAGAGTAACAGGGTCACACTCTCCCTGTCCTTCTCCCGATAAAAGTAATCCATCAGAGCGACCAAGGCCGATTCAGTCCTATAACCAGGCCTGAACCCTGACTGGAACGGGTCAAGATAATCTGTTTCATCCAAGAGTACTTGCAATTGCTGCACCACAACCCTCTCAATCACCTTCCCTAAGAAGGGGGTATTTGCGACCGGTTGGTAATTGTCTCAGACCAATGGGTACATAGCGGACTTTTTCAGGAGTGGTCAAAGGGCAGCTGCAACCATTCCCTCCTGCAGTAATGTGTTGACTACACCCTGGATCCACTTGGTCAAACCCCCTTGGTAAGCTTTAATAAGCCAAGAAGGGCAAGGGTCGAGAGGACATGTTGCTGGCCGCATCATCACAAGTACCTTGTCTACGTCATCAGACCACATCAACAGAAATCGTTCCTAAGAGGTTGCAGCAGACATTGCACTGGACACCTCATTGGGGACTACAGTAGATGTGGATAGGGCATCTAGACTGCTAAGGAGGTGAGCAACTTTATCCTCAAAGTATCTTGCAAACAATTCAGAGTGGGCCTCCGAGGGGTCTAAAACTCAATTTCCTGGAGTTGGTGTCAACAGACTCCTAACAATAAGGAAAAGCTCCACTGGACGGCTACTTGAGGATGAGATGGAGGCAGAGAAGTGGGCCTTCTTTGCCGCCTTCAGCACCACACAGTAGGCACAGTTATTATGTTTTACTTGTGCCCGATCAGCCTCACAGCACGTCTTTCGCCGCTTACGCTCTAGCTGTCATCCAGCCTTTGTTCTTGTGCTTGTGTACTCTTGCTGGGAATTTTGTTTGTAAAGGTACAAAAGTACTTTTACACACTCTCAGAAGAGTAAAAGGCAGGGGAGGAGTAACTGAGGGGAGGGACACAAAAACCCATCTGCACTATACATTTAAAGCACTATTATATCACTTTAAACAATCATGGTTTCCCCAAAGAATTCTGAGAACTGTAGTTTGTTAAGAGTGTTGAGAGTTGTAAGAAGGCCCCTATTCCTCTCACAAAGCTACAATTCCCAGAGTTCCCTGGGAAGAGGGATTGAACTCTGGGAACTGTAGCTCTGAGTCCTCTAACAACTCTCAGCACCCTTAACAAACAACAGTTCCCAGTATTCTTTGGGGGTAAGCCATGACTGTTAAGTGGTATAATAGTGCTTTAACAGTATAGTGCAGATGAGGCCTCTGTCAAGCTCTGCCCGTTGGTATGCAAGTGACAGAACAGCAATGAATGTTAATGAATGAAAAAACAGGGATGTGTGGAAGGTAATCTGCCAAGTACATACTAGGGTTGCCAGGTTCAATCCCTGAGACTGATCCTAGGAGAAGAGAAAGTCAGCCAAGTGCAGGTGTTCTTGCAACCCTGTAATGGGAAAAACCACAAGGTGGAATTCTCCCTCCTCCCTGCACAACTTTTAAAGATATAGAAGACCTCTTGGTTGCCAGGCCCAGCCTTCAAGAGGTCTTCTTCATCTTTAAAAGTTGTGCAGGACGAAGGGAGAATCCCACCTTGTGGTTTTTCCCATTACAGGGTTGCAAGAACACCTGCACTTGGCTGACTTTCTCGTCTCCCAAAGATACATGATCAGTCTCAGGGATCGAACCTGGCAACTTCATACACAATGATATCAGATCTGACCAATTTGTTTGTGATATAAGGGCCCCATCTGGTAGCACCCTTAGTCTTTATATAGTTATCTTCTTACCTTACGCGGCATCACATCACTTTTTAAAATGGCTGTACTAGGGTGAAATGCCTTTGCAGAAGCTGATTTTGGAGTAACATTGAAGGGCAACAAATAGTTAACAACTTTGTTTGTTTTCATCTTTTTTACCACCATGAAACTGGTGAGAATTGGATTTTCTGGCCCAGGCTTAAACTATCTGGCAGTGGGTATACTACACATACATTTCATTCTATAACTAAAGTTGAACTGAAGGAATGTTTGCTTATTAACGAATTCCTGCAAACAACATAAAAAGTATGTGTCACTGGTAATTCATCTTCAGACATGACTTTATTTCAAAAGGCAAATCCCTTCAACTCTTGAATGGTAACATTTATTTTTCTCTATCAACAATGCGTTTCTGCCTGCTTTTGTTTTAACTTTATGGTTTGGATTTGTTAACATTCTCTGGGGTGCCAATTAGCAAAGAAGAGTTGTTTTTACTTGATTGTGTTTTAAATCTTAATAAAACCAAGGAAGCTGAATTTGTTTAACAGATCTTCTTGCTGAGATATACGCTTACCAAAGATGACATGTTCAATGGAAATGTTTATTCCTAGGAATCCAGTTCTTTTGGGAGTAAACATTTTAAACAGGCCAGCACCTTGATCCCAAACATTTGTACTGCCATTGCTGTTGGCAGTGTTAATCACTAACATTGTGTAATCCTGGAGTTTTATTGCTATGTTGTGCTTTTGTTAAAAAAAGCACATGTATATGCGGTGCACCACAGTCCAGCTCTCCTTTGCATTAACAAAAAACTGAACCTTGTGTACCACTATTGCCAACCACACTGGCATACAATATTACATGATGCTCTGGTGTCATCAGCCGATGTATCCTATCCTAAATCTTACCTTGGACTGTTTTTGTCTCTATGCTTCTAAAGTTTTATCAAGCACTTTCCTTTTCTTCCTCATGACAAACTCAGCCAGGTGCTTGGCTAGTCCTTAGTGAGCTGTTGTAAAACATGCATGTGGGCCTCATGTGTGTTGTAAAATAACCAAATTACTTCAACGCACATAAATTTCAAGTACTGTTATGATCTTTCATAATTAGTAAGTAGGGAAAATGTTTTCCTCTGGCTACAGTGAAGCTCCATACCATTAAAAGTAAGAACATGTTTTCAATATTTAGATAATTTCACTTATGTATTAAAGACACTGGAGGTTGAATAGATGTATTCCTTCATGCACTCCCCACATATTTCTTCCTAATGGAGTCCAGCACAATCTCTTCTCCTAAGAAGAAAAGTGATGCAGTGTAATTTACAATACATGAATTTTGGTGCATTTGCAAAAATGTTGCATGGGCTTTAAGTTTTATTCTCACCTTTTTTTATTTTGTTCATTATGAAAGTTAGACTTTGTAAATAAGTGTAAGCAAAAGTCAAATATAACCAGAGCCTATACCATTCAGTGTCTTTAAAATAAGACAAATAATTAGTGCAGGGCCGGCCGTAGGATAAATAGTGCTCTGGGCAAGGAGTACCCTATCCCCCTCCCCCCCCGGTGATCAGCTTCGCAGGGCCACCCAGAGAGTTTATGGGGCCTAGTGCAGGTGTGAATTTGGGAGCCCTGCTGTTGCCCACTACAAGAACCCATGCATGTGTGTAGAAAGCTAGGGGCCACATGTGAGAATTATTGCATGCACAGTCTACATGTGAGAATTTCTCCTTCAAATTCCAAACCGCTTCTGGCAGAGCACCTTTCTATTTCCTGGGGCTATGTCTCACAGATTTTTCTGGTTCTGGCCTGCTGCTGGCCTTCTCCACTACTTAGGAAGGAAGGATTCCTCCCTTAAGGCCTGGCTCACACCACTCCTATGCATTTCCCTGTGATAACTGCCACAGAAAATTACTCTCCAATGGCACCTTGCCTGAAAATCTTAGGTGGCACTCACTCACTCCTTGAATTCTTTCTGCAGTGGGCCTGGATTTCTGTGACAAGAACAAGCCACCTACTCTGCCACAGAATTCTTCCTTAAAGCCTTCTCTGTTCCTTCTCTCTTTACAACAAACTCTGTAAGGAGGACTACTTAGCTTGGGCCAATAATAAGCCTGTCTGACCAATCTTATATCTATTACAGGCTACCCAGATATAAAGGAAGATTTTACCTTATTGTGATTGGTTTAGAGTCCCTTACACTTCGGCTGCAGGCCTAGTTAATAAGCTGGCTCTTCCCTACCAGCCTTCCAAGCACACATTTTTACAGCCAGCTTAAGCCTCAAATTAGCAATCTATTTGGTTTCATACACAAATATGTAAAATATTTATTTCATCGTGGCCAGGGAGAAGTCCCTTTATGTCACAAGTACATGATGAGATTCAGTGTCATCTTACACTGATATACCGCTTCCTCTTTTTATGAATACTTTAAACACAGTACTAAGAATTCTGGTGAGCAATGTGGCAGGGTCAGGACAGGGGCCAATGGTACACACAGGAACTGAGGTAGGCAGTTTCTTGTTTTGTAGAGGCCTTGGACAAATGGTCCCAGTTGCCCCCCGCCCCAGCCGCCCTGCAGTTTTGCAGTGTTACCAAGTTGTATGGCTTGTAAAACATACCAATGTAACAGACCCTGCTACTCTCAGGCTTTTCCCCAGCAATGCCTATGAAAAGGGCCCAGAGTAAACTTTCTCTTATTTGTTACTCTGCTTTCAGTGCACTCCTGCTCTAATTATAGGATCCCAATGAAGTCTCTGTCATGTGGTGTGGGTGGATCTCAAAGGATGACTCTCATGGAGTTCTAGCCCCATGGAGTTGTAGGCCTATATTCTTTATTTTGTTCAACACACACACCAATGGCTTCTGCTACAAGTTCTCCTTTCTGACCTCCAACACTCCCTCCTCAGCTATCACAGGTTTTACTTTTAATGTATGCATGCATGTGTGGCAGTTTCTTTTGGTAAGCATTCTTTGTTTTAAAAATATCCATTATTTTTATATTAAAAAGAATGAATCAAAGTTATAAATAAGAAAGGTATCCAGCTGACCTTTTACAGCTTATGGCTTTATTTTATTATTATTTATGTAGTGTTTATAGTATATGAAGTGCTAAGTGCTCAGTAACTTTGCCTCAAAGTTGTGTTCCACTCTTTTTACCTAGCTCAAATGACATCAAAGTAGAAACGGAGAAAGAAACATACTTTAAAGCTAATTGAAGAAAGATCATTTTTGTAGTTAGTACCCAAACAACCTGCAGAACCTTGAAAAACAAGGTTACAGACATTTGCTTTTTGCCATCCTAGCTCACTGCAGATAGTACATTCAGAACACACAGCCTTGTGTGCCCCCTTCAGCTCCGCTTGGTTCCCTGGGCAACCGCCCAACTTGCCCACCCCTAAGGCCCCAACGAAAAACAATGCTAGTAGCCCTCTCAGAGGGAGACCTCTGAGGAAGAGGCATGGGGCCCTGCAGAGAGTCCCAATATAGCTGAGAGACCTGGAAAGGCCCACAAAAGTCCCTGAAGTGTCTTGGGTCAGGGATGTCTCACCTAAGCCCTCCCAATAACCCATCAAACCACAGCCCAAGGCCCAAGTGCTGCCTTGATCCCCAACTCTCCTTCATCACCCAGACCTCGAGAGCAAAGGTTGCAGCAGACCCAGTGGGAAGGCCAGAATTGTGGCTGTGGACACCTCAAGTGCGGGGGGGGGAGCATAAGCTGTGAAGAATGGCCCAGCAGATGGCTAGGAAGAGGAGGAGTTAGTAGTGAGGATCTAAGTCAGACTCTTCTGGACTCTTTTTGCTAGGTAAATAGATCCCTACTGTGCTCCTCAGTGTCCAGATCACTTACACAGCTCCAGAACTCTATGGCTCAGCTTCTGCTCGATCTCTGACTCCAGCATCACCCCCTTTATTAGGTCCAGGTCACAGACACTTGGCTTTCAGTTCTACAGGACAGCTAAATCAAAGAGAATGCAAGCACTGGGGCTTATCCAAAAAAGGGTTTCTTTCTCACTTAATGAAAATACTTGTCAATTTATATAGCACTTCAGAATATTCAACACCCTTTGAGTGCTCTTACCCTCTTTGTATATGCCTTTACAATATAGGTCAGTATTATTTTCCCTTTGATGGCAAGGGATGAGTCCATGGCTGTGATGAGATTTGAAGTGGGAACTCCCTAGCTCACACACTTGACAGCTAAACTGCATCAGTTGATGACCATGCTTGCCTAAATCAGCTAAGTCCAAGCAAGAGAAACACTGGCCTGGTTTGGATACTATGCTAAGTCATATTTTAGTACTATATGAACAAGCCTGCTTGAGTACTCCTCCCTCCTTTTTTTTCCTCTGGCAGGTTGCTTCTCATTTCAAGAGCCCATTGCTACTTGCCAGGGATGATCCTCGAGAAAAGAAGAAAAAGTGGACGAACATACATGTGAGGGATGGGAAATACTGAGACAGTATGTCTCTAAACACCAGTTGCTGAGCAGGACAAATAGGAGAGTGCTGTTGCACGCTGGTCCTGCTTGTGGGTTTCCCATAGGCATCTGGTTGGCCACTGTGAGAACAGGATGCTGGGCTAGATGGGCCATTGGCCTAATCCAGCAGGGCTCATGTTCTTAACTGCAATAGGGTCACACCAGTGGCTTCCTGGCCTTTCCCAGAGCAGAATCCAAGCTAGGCCTGTTCTTTCCCACTATCTAACCATGATGGTAGAGGAACATGACTCTCTTGTGAGAGGATGTGGCTGTGTGGGGCTTAGAGCTCTGACTTTTGGGAGTTATATAGGATCTCATGCTGGTACTGGCTCTGACTTGAAGATACTTGAGGAATTAAATCTTTGTGAATGCTAATGTTCAGTGACCTGATCCAAACCTCCCAGACTAATGTGTTTCCACACTTCCTGAATATTTTGGTGAAATTCTGGCTCAATATGTGTTTAAAGATGTGTATCTGGAGAAAAATACATTTAGAAATGTGCTATTTTGATATTTAAATGCAAAGTTTTGTGCGTTTTTTCTTTTAAAATATATCTTAGTTTGGCAGTGAGATTATACAGGTTATGAGCTGAATACATGCAAAAGTAATAGACTGTTTCATCCATCCTAACTCTAAATTCTGTTCATGAAATAAGTAAATGTCTGTTCTGTTTATAGGAACCCTATTGGTATTTTGCAGCCATTCTGTTTTAAGAAGCTGTACATGTTAGATAACCCACCCACCCAGCCATGGTCACATTTGGACTCAGTAAGATTGAAAAAGGATGGTTTCTGACCAACATTCAAGTTTCTATGATTGTGGCCACTCCTGGGAACATAGAAGCATAGGATTTAAGAGTGGTAATCTATTTACGTTTGCTATTTTCCTAGCTTGCTAGTCAAAGTTTAGTGGTTTAATTCCTGAAAAAGGAAGTTTACTTCCTGGCTTTCATTTGCTCCACAAATCAAAGTCCTTATAAACTCTGCTATTGGATTAATTCATTGCCTGGTTTTAAACCTGCAAATGATTTTTAGCAGGCAGTTCTTCAATGCTCTTTTGCCTTAGGATTCTTTGATAGCAAGCATGCAAATTGTTCATTGCCCCTCCATTTCTATTGCTTCAGTGGGGTTTTACAGATCAAGGACCTGGTAGATAGAGAATAATTCTGGGTTACAGCATAAACTACAAGCTGTAAGTATGCTTGGCAATTAAGAATGGAGCAATGTCTAGTTTGTATTGAAATGCTGTTTTAAATTAACCAATTGCACGATTGCAAACAGGCAGGCAGTTATATTTAATACTGAAGTTATTTCTGGGTAGACAGATCTAATTTGTGTACTATTCAAACAGCCTTTGAAAGACTTATGAGTTTTGATTATGTGCTGGCTTATCCACCAGTGTCAGATTTCCAATCTTTTTCTAAATACAGCAACTGTGAAATGTAATGATTGAGGCATGTTGGCATAAAACACAGATTTGTCCTAAACTTCCTGATATAATGGATTTATAGCCTGCTTGCCAGCAGTGCTCTCCCACTTTGTCATATTTAGCTTGTAGCTTTTAAATAAAAAATTGAAAAATATTAAGTTGATTTATATCATAGTAATACAGAAATGGTCCAATAACTGAGGTCCTTTCCAGGCCCCTTTCCGTTCATCGTTGCACAGTAACAGTACAACTCAACCGAAGTAAAGTCCTGTTGGTTAGAGTTGAGATAGTTAAGAACTTGTTTAACTTTTCATTGAAATCAGTGGGATGTATATATGCTTACCTTTGGCTACACTGTACTATAAATGTGTAGTTGTAACTCTTCTGCAAGGATTCAAAGATCCTCCCTTAAGGTTAGACTTTCATTTTCCTGGCATTTGTACTGCAAATGTTTTGTTGCTTGGAAATTTTGAATCTTTCCCTTGAATCTTTCAGTCACTTGGTTAGTACGGTTGGTGCAAATGGAATGCAATGAAGAATGCAGTTGCACAATTATCAAGGCTTATTGCCTCTATTCTTTATGTTCGGGTTGTGAATGTTGTTACTTATGTAGCCCAAATAGCACTATCCAACCATAAGAGGGAGGTATAGGTGGAGGGAGGGGGCTAAGGTTTGTAAATCTTTAGGAAAACCCCTGCAGGGGGAGGACATCAAAAATAATTCAGTGGAATCTGAAAGTGCTTAATGGCTACAGAATGCTGACTGACTTGGGGAAGGGGGAGGGGCAGAAAACTAGGAGGAGGGGAAATGGGATGGAGTTTCTGGAGTTCCAAAACAGGGAGTCTTCCATACTGCAAAATTCTGTTGTAGGTACTACTTGTGCCAATTGAATAGTACCTGCAATGCGAACAATGATGGGACATCACACAGTCTTGTTAGCAGCACTGCTAGGGTTGAGAAGACCCTGGTCACTCGCACTCTCTCTCCTCTCCCTGCTCCCCTTCCCTTCCATGGTAACTGGTTACTGTTGTGCCAGTTCCAGTGTGTCTCTACCTCTGTTTTCTGAAAACGGGGGCACACAACAGTAGTCAGACTCTGCCCCTTTATGCTGTAAAACCTGGTCAGATCACCTCAAGTGCATTTTTTTTTTTAAAAAAAAAATCAGCTTCAGGCACATTTTGCAACTGATCGGTAGATCAACCTGTTTGTCTTTCAGGTGTGGCCAATGGAAAACCTTTGCTGTAGGCTCAGGCCGAGACAATGATTGGCCCAACACTTCGCTGTGGGAAGCCCTGAAAGATCTGCCGTGGGGAAGGAAGGTGTGTCCCCCATAGAGCTGAGTTGTGCCCACAGCCTCAGTCTCCTTCCTGGTTCCTGCCTTCCTGCCCACTGATAAAAAAGGGTAGGAGTGAATGACATTTCCCCCTTAACTTTGGGAAAAGAAAGAAAAAGAGACCTGTTCATTAACTTCATATTAGAATAAGCAAAGTTGCATGTTCCCTTTAAGGGATATTTTGGGGGATATCCCATGTACCTGTTTACCAGTGATGTAACTTCCTAAAGGGTGGGGTTACCTCACTTCTCTTCCTCCTCCTCCTTTGTCTGGTAGTTGTCACATATTCTCCATTAAGCCTGAGGAGAGTGAAGCATGCACATGCTCCTCTCCAAGATGACCATTATCATGGACTGAGATTTCTACTTTTCTATCTAAGCTAGAGCCTATTTTTCCTGAACATATGAAAGGTCGTGAGTAAACATTCTTTATCTTTTTACCTAAGAAGATTGTGTCTGCTGTTATTTGTGTCTGAGGGAAAAGGTGGGCTGGTTGATTCTCATTCTGCTGGTTGTGTTTATATCTCTGCTAAGAAATAGGACCATGAAACTGTTCCTATTTCATTTTTAAAATACCAAACACTTCATTCCCAAATGGGGTGGGGAGTACAGACAAAAAGGAAACTTTCTTCCTTTTAAAAAAGTAAAGGAAAAGGGACTGATTCCCTCTTTGCCACTCCCCATGCAGGGGAAGGAAGACACTGATCCCTGCTGCTTTCTTCAGATTATTTTGCAGATGTTGCCAAGCTCAAGTGTGCCTGAAAACCTCTGTAAAATCATTTGAAGAAAGCAACAGGGATCCAAGCCGTCCCTTCCAACCCCTGAACTTCCAGGTTGGTCTTCCCCCTTACCAAGAGGCATAGCAGTGGGGGCAGTCTTCACAATGTCTTTCTTTCTTTTTAATAGAGTAGGTGTGCTACACAACAAGGCTCCACCAGTTACTCCACCATCTTCATTTCCCAAAGCCCCTCATGTGTACTATAATCAAAATCCTGGGGGGGGGAGCAAAGCACAGCTGAGGGGGCACCCCCATTTGTCTCCTGCCCCCCGGCTACAGGCCTGCCTTGATTCCCTCTCATGAAAGATTTTTTAAATATATATTGCATACTTTGGGCTTGATCATGCCAACATTTACACATGAGAACAATCTCAGGGTGTTCAATGGAAGCTTACATGTTGCTGTCCTACAGAACATGTTACGGCACGTGCTAACAAAGTGTTTGTTTTTACCATTTTTAGCAATTCTTTTGTTTACCACTTTAAATGTAATGGTTTTCCACAAAGAAATAATCAGAAAATGATCTGTAAATAAAGCAACAACTGGACCTTGAATATGCTGTCCTGTTTTCTTCCATGCCATAGTTACAGTATATAATAAAACAATAAATTACATCACCATAATTTAAAGCCACGGATTAAAATGTTAACATGGTCTTAATGCCTTGGAATATATATGTCCTTAGTTTTCAGTGTTGTGTTTTTCAGCAAACAATTGAAAAACATATAAGAAAGCAGCCAGAAATGGTCAAAGTTGCTAAAATGCAATAAAAAAAATGGAACAGTAGAATGACATGTGAGTAAATGGGAAGTATTCTGTTGGTTGAGCAAATCTTGCTTAACATTTCCATTGACACAGATGTAGCATTGTCTCCACAAAAAATCTCATTCATGTCTGAAGATGCAAGAGTTTATTCCTCCTTTAAATGGAACAATATTTAGCTATACAGACACTCTTCAGCAAATGACAAAGAACTTCACATCAACAGAACAATTTATTTATTTATTTATTAAATTTATATACCGCCCGACTAGCAATAGCTCTCTGGGCGGTGAACATAAAACAGCATAAAAATACAATAAATAACAAAACAATACTAAAATACAAGCAACAATCCAACACAATAAACATTTTTAAAATTAAATCAGTGTAACTTAAAATGCTTCAGAGAATAGGAAGGTTTTGACCTGGCGCCGGAAGGAGAGCAGAGTCGGCGCCAGGCGTACTTCCTCAGGGAGACTGTTCCATAGTTCGGGGGCCACCACTGAGAAGGCCCTAGATCTTGTCATCACCCTCCGGGCCTCCCTGTGAGTTGGAACCCGGAGGAGGGCCTTCGTAGCAGAACGTAGTGCACGGGCCGGTTCATATCGGAAGAGGCGTTCCGCAAGGTATCGTGGTCCCGCACCGTATTCAAGAGAATATAGAAGTTGTCCATCCCTGCTCTAGATGCCGTAAAGGCTCCGAAATTTGCACGGTAGAGCAGGAGATGGGAATGAAGGAGAAATTAGCACTTTCTGAACCAATACACAAACCAAAATGCAGCTATCATTTGAAATTTGCACTTTTCTCTGACCAAAAACTACATACAATAAGTAAGGAAAAGTGTGTACAAAACATATTTATTAGTGAAAATAACTTACAAAATGCAACAATATACTGACTACTACATAGGGACAAAGAGAACTATTACAATAGTTATTGTATAGAAATAGAAGATGACAACAAAAAGGGCAGAACAAGAGCCTTATTCCAAAAGATTAGAGAAATGAAAGGGAAATTCAAACCAAGAGTAGGGATGTTGATTAATAATCAACAGGGAAACACACTGACCGACCGAGATGAAATAAAAGGAAGATGGAAGCAATACACTGAAGAACTCTATAAAAGAGATGCCAGGATGACAGAGTCATTTATGGAGGAACCATATGATGAAGAACCAGAAATTTTAGAATGTGAGGTGAAAGCTGCTCTTAAAATACTCGGAATAAACAAATCACCAGGAACAGATGGCATGCCAATAGAGTTGCTTCAAGCTACTGAGACTGAATCTGTCCAGATTTTGACAAATGTTTGTCAACAAATATGGAAAACTAAACAATGGCCCACAGACTGGAAGTGTTCAATATATATCCCAATTCCAAAGAAAGGGGATCCCAGAGAATGCAGTAATTGTCGAAATATTCCCTTAATATCCCGTGCAAGCAAAGTAATGCTCAAGATTCTACAACAAAGGCTCTTACGATATATGGAGCGAGAAATGCTGGACGTCCAAGCTGGATTTAGAAAGGGAAGAGGTACCAGAGATCATATCACAAACATACGTTGGATAATGGAACGGACCAAGGAATTTCAGAAGAAAATCACCCTGTGCTTTATAGATTACAGCAAAGCTTTTGCCTGTGTAGATCATGAAAAATTATGGGATGCTTTAAAAGAAATGGAGGTGCCACAGCATCTGATCGTCCTGATGCGCAACCTATACTCTGGACAAGAGGCTAATGTAAGGACAGAATATGGAGAGACCGATTGGTTCCCCATCGGAAAGGGTGTGAGACGAGTGTATTTTATCACCCTGTTTGTTTGATCTATACGCAGAACATATCATACGGAAAGCGGGACTGGACCAAGATGAAGGAGGTGTGAAAATTGGAGGGAGAAATATCAATGATTTAAGATATGCAGAAGATACCATACCACTAGCAGAAACCAGTAATGATTTGAAACGAATGCTGATGAAAGTTAAAGAGGAAAGCACAAAAGCAGCTCTACATCTGAACATCAGAAAGACTAAAGTAATGACAACAGAAGATTTATGTAACTTTAAAGTTGACAATGAGGACATTGAACTTGTCAAGGAATACCAGTCATTAACCAAAATGGAGACAATAGTCAAGAAATCAGAAGAAGGCTAGAACTGGGGAGGGCAGCTATAAGAGAACTAGAAAGGTCCCCAAATGCAAATATGTATAATTGAACACTAAAATCAAGATCATTTAGACCATGGTATTCCGGATCTCTATGTATGGATGTGAGAGTTGGACAGTGAAAAGGGCAGATAAGAGAAAAATCAACTCATTTGAAATGAGGAGAGCTTTGCGCATACCATGGACTGCGAAAAAGACATATAATTGGGTGTTAGAACAAATTAAACTAGAACTGTCACTAGAAGCTTAAATGATGAAACTGAGGTTATCATACTTTGAGCACATCATGAGAAGACATGATTCACCAGAAATAACAATAATGCTGGGAAAAACAGACGGGAGTAGAAAAAGAGGAAGACTGAACAAGAGATGTATTGATTCCATAAAGGAAGCCACAGACCTGAACTTACAAGATCTGAACAGGGTGGTTCATAACAGATGCTCTTGGAGGTTGCTGATTCATAGGGTCACCATAAGTCATAATCAACTTGAAGGCACATAACAACTTACAAAAATGTATAAAGCAGGGGAAATTGTGAAAAAGTGTGTATATTCTATAAAATTGCATAAAAATGTGTATATTAGGGGAAATATGTACAAAATCAAAATGATACCTCTAAAACCCCAAGGGCAAATGCTATTGCTAGGATTTTTTGTCTTGCTTGGATTTAAATCCAAAGAATTCAAACTTTGTACTGCTCACATATTCTTCGAGGAAAGGATTATGAGCCCCTGAAGTTTATATCTTGTCCAAACTTGAGAAGCTCCCTATTTATATCTAAAATGACAGATGGGGTCCACTTTTTACTTCAGAAGTAGCATGCAGGTAAGAGGGGCTGAAGCTCTTCTACCTTATGTCCCATTCTCTGTTGCTTCAAGCACTCCCTCCCACCCAGCCTTGCTCACCTTCAGGATTGGATATTAAAAGAAGGACCTGCAACAAGATGTTGCTGTGTAAAGTACTCCCTGTTCTGGATTTCACCCACTCCCATTACACCATCCCCTATTTTCCATCTCCCTCCAAGAGTTAGCATTCCATGCCCAATGAGCATGCTCAGTTGTCATTGGGCTGGGTTGGGGGGGAAGGGTTCTTGGATTTGTTTTTAAAATATAGCTTCCCCCCTTTTTTTGTACTTCTGCAAACCTTAGGGTCCCCTCAGGTATGCAAATATCTTCTTCTTGTGCATTGGTGGTGCTATTTTGGCGACAGAAAGACCAACACTTGGAGAACTGAGATTGCTCTTATATGCAATAGTGATGCTGCAGAAAATAAAGGCATTCAAGAATTTGCTGCATGATGGAAACGAGAGACAGCCTTCTAAACTTTCCATTTTAGAATCTTATGATACATGCAAAGAATAATATCCCATCAGAGAGTAGGTCAGAATTTAATTCCATAACATTCCATATTCTTAAAGGCCTTCTGTAACAACTTTGTGAGACCCTTTAGGGACAAAATTGCTCAGATTCAGAGTTGAATGCTATAGTTACAGTAAATCCAATGGAAGTGTCCAAAGCACTGTCTGTTCCATCTGTGCTGGATCAGTTTTCAGTTATTGTGGCCTGAGGATATGGACAAGCTGGTTGAAGAAGTGCGTCTGACCACCTGTGCCCTTGACCCTTGCCCATCTTGGCTTCTTAGAGCTAGCTGTAGAGGTTGACTGGGTGGGTCCAGGAAGTGATTAATGCTTCACTGGAGGAGGGGAAGGTACCATCTGCCTTGAAGGAGACCCAGTGCCTACAGGAAGAAGGGGACTACCATAGCCCAGGGAAGAGGGAGAGCCATCTGCTGCAGCTGTTTGCCTGCCTGCCTCCTTGCTTGCTTGCTGCTGCTGCTGCTGCTGCTGCTGCTGCTGCTGCTGCTGCTCAGCTACCACCACCTCCCTCTCCCTGTTGGACTTCTGTGCTGCAGGTTGCCATGCCTTGCAGGACCAGGCCCCCAGGTACTCAGCCAGCTGTTGCTGATTTTGTCCTCCTGTCCCTTCCCTGGAGGGGATACATAAACTGGCTGGCTGAGGTGGCTCCTGCTTTGTAGATTCCCTGGCTTTTTGTGGGACTTGCGGGTCTTGAGTTATGTGCCTGGGAGAGAGGACTCAGAGCCAAGCGGGTAGACTTGAGCAGCCCCCAATTAGTGTAGTGATGGGTAGAGGAACATATGGCGTTGTGAGGAGGACTTGCCAGGTAAGGGGAACACAGCCCAGGCAGTTAACCGCTGTGCCTTGTTCCAGTCCTCCCCACACCCGCAGGTTTGTTGGTTGCCCTATCAGCCAGCTTTCAGACCTCCAGATGCTGCTCCTGAACGCCAGATCGGTGCATAATAACATCTCCCTCATTCATGATTTAATTGTGGATGAGGCAGCCAATCCGGCATGTATAACTGAGACCTGGGTGGGTGAGCAGGAAGGAGTCAGTCTCTCCCAGCTATGTCCACCAGGGCACCTGGTTCAGCATCAGGGTAGACCTGAGGGTTAGAGGGGGGGTTGCTGTGGTCTATAGGAGCTCCATCTCCCTCTGCAAGCACCCTGTCCATGTGACTACTGGTCTGGAGTGTTTGCACCTTGTGTTGGGTCAGCAGGACAGACTGGGGATTCTGTTGGTGTACCGCCCACCCCGCTGCCCAACAGACTCCCTAGCTGAGCTGACGGAGGTGGTCTCGGGTGTACTGTTGAGATCCCCCAGACTGTTGGTTCTGGGGGATGTCAACATCCATGCCGAGGCCACCTTATCCAGGGCGGCTCAGGATTTCATGGTTTCCATGACAACCATGGGAGTCCCAACATCCCATTGGCCCAACACATGTAGCAGGGCATACCCTAGACTTGGTTTTTGCAACTGGACATGGAGATGGTGATCTGAATGTGGGTGGGGGGCTTACATCAGTCCCACTGTCATGGACAGATCACTGCTTGCTGAAGTTTAGACTTACATCGGCTTTTCCCCTCTGCAAGGGTGGGGGACCTATTAAGTTGGTCCGCCCCCAGAGACTAATGGATCCGGATGGTTTCCAAAGGGCTGTGGGGAGTTTTCCAGCTGATAGGGCTGGTGCTCCTGTCAAAACCCTGGTTGAACTGTGGAATACAGAAATGACCCGGGCGGTTGACATGATTGCTCCTGAGCACCCTCTCCTGTGTAGAGCTCATACGGCTCCATGGTATATCCCAGAGCTGAGAGCGATGAAACAATATAGGAGACAGCTTGAGTGCAGATGGAGATGAACTCCTGGTGGACGCAATTACACACTGGTAAGTGCCTATGGTAAGCTGCATGTAGGGGCAGTGAGGACAGCAAAAAAATAATATTTTGCTGCCACTATCAAATCATCAATCTGCCTCCCAGTGGAACTCTTCAGAATGGTCTGGGGGCTATTACACGCTGGCCCCAAGGACATGGTAGCACCAACTGAGGCCCGCTGTAATGAATTTGGTAGGCATTTCCAGGATAAAATCTTTTGCATCCGCCAGGACATAGACTCCAGTGTTATAGCAGGTGAATCAAGCGGGGTATCCAGAGCACAGCCTTGTCCTGATTTCTTGGATGAGTTTCAGTTAGTACAGCTTGAGGACGTTGACAAGGTGCTTGGACAGGTTTGTGCAACCACTTCTGTGCTGGATCCTTGCCCTTCTTGGCTAATAAAAGCTAGCAGGGATGGAACAGCCAGCTGGGCCAGGGAAGTGATTAATGCCTCTTTGCGAGAGGGGGTGCCCCCTGGCTGCCTGAAAGAGGCAGTAGTGAGACCACTCCTGAAGAGACCCTCCCTGGACCCAGAAAATTTTAATAACTATAGGCCAGTAGCAAATGTTCCATTCCTGAGCAAGATCCTTGAACGAGTGGTTGCAGGCCAGCTCCAGACACTCTTGGAGGAGACCGATTATCTGGATCCATTTCAGTCGGGTTTCAGGCCTAGTTTTGGCACAGAAACGGCCTTGGTCGCCCTGTATGATGATCTCTGTTGGGAGAGAGACAGGGGGAGTGTGACTCTGTTGATTCTCCTTGATCTCTCAGCGGCTTTTGATACCATCGACCATGGTATCCTTTTGGGAAGACTGGCTGAGTTGGGAGTGGGAGGGACTGCATGGCGGTGGTTCCGCTCCTACTTGGTGGGTCGCCTCCAGAAGGTGGTGCTTGGGGAACATTGCTCGGCACCCTGGACTCTCCAGTATGGGGTTCCACAGGGGTCAGTTCTGTCCCCCATGCTGTTCAACATCTACATGAAACCCTTGGGTGCAGTCATCCGGAGCTTTGGAGTGCGTTGCCATCAGTATGCTGATGACACGCAGCTCTATTTCTCCTGTTCATCTTCTTCAGGTGAGGCTGACAATTTACTGAACCAGTGCCTGGCTGCAACAATGGACTGGATGAGGGCTAATAAACTGAGGCTCAATCCAGACAAGACTGAGATGCTGCTAGTGGGTGGTTCTTCTGACCGGATGGTGGATGTTCAACCTGTCCTGGATGGGGTTGCACTCCCCCTGAAGGAGCAGGTTTGTAGCTTGGGGGTTCTCCTAGAACCATCTCTGTCACTTGAGGCTCAGGTAGCCTTGGTGGCATGGAGTGCCTTCTACCAACTTTGGTTGGTGGCCCAGCTATGCCCCTATCTGGACAGGGATAACCTGGCTTCAGTTGTCATGCTCTGATAACCTCCAAGTTAGATTACTGCAATGTGCTCTATGTGGGGCTGCCTTTGAAGATGGTTCGGAAACTGCAGCTTGTGCAAAAGGCAGCGGCTAGGTTGGTAACAGGGACCAGACAGTTTGAAAATATGAAACCAATTCTGGCCCGCTTGCATTGGCTGCCTGTATGTTTCTGAGCTCGATTCAAGGTGCTGGTTTTAACCTATAAAGCTTTACACAACTTAGGACCACAATACCTGATGGAACGCCTCTCCCAACATGAACCCACCTGTACACTAAGCTCAACATTCAGGGCTGTCCTCTGGGTGCCTACTCCGAGGGAAGCTAGGAGTCTGGCAACAAGGGAGAGGGCCTTCTCAGTGGCGGCCCCCAAATTATGGAATGATCTCCTTGACCAGGTGTGTCTGGTGCCAACACTGTTATCTTTTTGGCGCCAGGTCAAGACTTTCCTCTTCTCCCAGGCATTTTAGCATGTGTTTTTAAATTGTTTTTATATTTTTTAAATTGTGTTTTTAAATTGTTTTTTGTGTTTTAAAATTTGTATATTTGTTTTTAATGTTTTTAATTGCTGTAAACCGCCTAGAGAGCTTCGGCTATGGGGTGGTATATAAATGTAATAAATAAATAAATAATATATTGAAAGAGGAGATGGTGTCAGCTCCTTAAGAGGTTCTCCCTGGACTCAGAACTATTAAACAACTATTGCCCAGTGGCAAATATCCCATTTTTGGACAAAGTGCTTGAGAAGGTGGTGGCAGTCCAGCTTCGAGCATGCTTGGAGAAAACTGATTACTTGGATCCATTCCAGTCTGCTTCAGGCTTGTCCTTGGCATTGAAACCACCTTGGTCACCCAGGTTGATGACATCTGTCAGGAGAGAGATGGCGGAATGTGACCCTGCTCATTCTCCTTGATCTCTCAGCTGCTTTTGCTACTGTTGACCATGGTATCCTTTTGGAGCATCTCAGTGAGGTGGGGGTTTGAAGCACTGGACTTCAGTGGTTCTGCTTATACCTCCATGGCTGCTTCCAAAAAGTAGTTATGGGAGGCTGCTATCAGGCACCATGGGAGCTGCCCTGTGGTGTTCGGCAGGGTTCCATCTTGTCCCCCATGTTATTTTACATCTATATGAAGCCACTGGGAGCTGTAATCAGGTGATTTAGAATGAGGTGTCATCAATATCTGAATCGGGATAGTCAGTTGAGATGTTGGACTGGTGCTTGGAGGTGGTGATGGGCTGGATGTGGGCCAATAAATTGAGGCTAATACCTGAAAAGACAGAGGTGTTAACTGTCCAGAGTTCTCATGTCCAGGAGGGAGGGAGACTGACTGTTCTGATGGGATTGCAGGTCTGTAGTTTGGAAGTACTCTTGAATCCAATATTGTCACTGGAGGCTCAGGTGGCCTTAGAGGCTAGGAATGCCTTTCTCCAGCTCCGGCTGGTTTGCCAGCACCAGCCCCTTTTGAACAGGGATGACTTGGCCACTATACTCTGGTAACTTTCAGATACAATTATTGCAATGCACTCTACATGGGACTGCTCTTAAAGATGACTCGGAAACTTCAACTAGTCCAAACTGCAGCAGCCAGAATACTATATGGGTTCCCTTTAGATCTCATATAACCTCTGTTTTAAAACAGTTGCATTGGTTGCCAGTTCATTTCCAGGCTCTATTAAATATGCCCACACTAGGGTTTAAAGACTTAGGTTGCAAATATCTGAAAGACCATCTCCTTCCCTACAGAATCCCTTTGGTGTTGAGATTAGCAGAGGGGGGCCTTTTGGTAGTTCTGCCACCCTCAGAAGCTCGGGGGACCGTGGCCTGGGAGAGGGCCTTCTCTGTGGTGGCCCCTAAGTTGTGGAACTCCCTCCACAACCTGGTGTGTCTGGCAATGTCACTGTACAGTTTTATGCAAATGCTGAAGATGCCCCTCTTTACCTTGGCCTTTACCCTAAAATACATATTTTGGGATCCACCCTATTTTTTGTGATGCTGTGGTTTTAGGTTGTTTTCATTGTTTTAATTATGTATTTTTAAATTGTTGTAAACTGCCCTGGGACCTTTGGGTGAAGGGTGGGTAATAAATGTGAATAATAATCATTGTATGTCACTGAGGGTTTGTTTCACTAGCTGTATTGAGAACCAAGCATTCAGAAAGGTTATTGGTACACAGTTGCCTATGCTGGAACTATCCAATAGTCAAGGCTGCATGTGCAGGATTGTGTGCTGGATTGGAACCTGAGCATACAATCCAAATCAGATTGTAAATTCAGAGGACAGCAGTAGTTGCCTCTCTAGGACAAATTATGGGCACAGAGAGAGCCACATATCTGACTGAATGGTCTGCGTGGGATAATAATTATGTACAAGTGTGTATTCACATCTTTGGACTGGAGCATGTTTCTTTCAGCTGCAGCCATATGCCCATGTTTCAATATGTACCTGGTCTCTATGCAATACTTGTGGGTAATAATCTTCTAACAGGACTGGTGCCAGGTTTGGCATGACCCGTGGTACTCCTGTGGTGGGCCTCCCACTCTTCCTTCTTGTCACAGTGTCCCCCCACACACACACACACCTTAGGGAGTGGCAAGCAGGTAAAGCAACAGCAGAAAAATCCCTCCAGTCTAACCAACAAGTGCTGCTGCTGGCTTCTCCATTTTCATTCTCCCCAAGGCCTCCAAACAGATGGGAGGAATTAAAATGGGTGCCAGCCCCAGGTGCCTGGACTCCAATATTGGGCAACTGCTGGTTTTCCTTTGCCCAGTGCTAAAGTCCAAGTAGCTGTAGCTAGCATTTGGAGTTGGTGGCAGGCTCTCCTGAGTGCTCGAGCCATTGCCAGTTCTTTGTGGAGACCAACCCTGATGCCAGACCTCAGTGCTTATGAAAGTTTAAAAGTCCTTATTGTGAAAATCCCAATGCAATGCTGTGGTGCCATTTCAGAATCTCATATGTGATTAATTACTAGGATCTGCTCTTGGATATATTTAAGATTTAATTTGCTAAAAAGCAGCTTATTTTAAGATCACTTGTTGTGGTTTCTTTTTATATGAATAGCAAGAAACAGAGGTGTGCCTGAAGAATAATAACATGTGATCCCCCTCTCCTCCTGTCCCCAGCCCTCCCTGGCACCTCTGATACAGTTTTTGACAACGTTTTCTTCTCAACACATTAAAAATCCTAATCTGCTTATGATTCTGTGTGGCAGTGATTTTTTAAAAATATTTTATTATTGTCTCCTTCCTCCAAGGAATGTTTTTGAATGCCCTTGGCATCTAGAAAATAACTGTTCTTCATTTTCCCCAAGATGCAAACAATATGAGTTTTTAAAAACTACGAAAAACACCCTCTGTTATTTACTGGTCAAATATCATTAGAAATGATGAGGGTATTTATATATATATATAAAAAGAGAGTTGAGAGAATTTGTTCTCATTTGTTGCAGCTGCAGTTTAACTATTCACAAATTATGGAATGAGTGCGCATATAAAAGGCAGAAACCGAATTCTGTATAAATATGTTCGTAAAAACATGACTAGGAGTTGGATCCTGTGCTCTGCTATGAAAAGCCGGCAGAGAAAAGGATCTGGGACTAAGCTTTCAGTGCTGGCAAAAGGGAATCCTTCATTCTGATGTGGAGGCTAATTCTCAGGCGGCAGAGTTAAAGACTTTGGGGCTTGGTGTGGTGCCCATGTGAGGCTGGGGACCAGCCTAGTGAGTAGGGGTAAACAAATCTGTCAGTTTGTTGTCATTGCTGTTGAATATATTATCCACCCTCCACCAGCAGGATCCAGGCTACAACAATTTGTTATTCAGTTTCTTCTTAGTATCTCATTTTTCCATTCTTAATTAGGCATCCAAACTTAGAAGAAGGCAATAATAAACCAACTCTGAATATCTCTTACCACGAAAACCCTATGAACAGAGTATCCGGAATGCAACATGACATAGTGCTGGAAGATGAGACCCTCAGGTCAGAAGGCACTCACCGAGCTACTGAGGAAGAAGAAAGGACAAGTACGAGTAGCTCTGTGACTAATGACACAGCTAGGTCAAAGCTGAAAGGTAGCCCAGAGGCTGATATGCACAGATGTGAAAGGGGAATCCGGAGTTGTACGACACACACAATAGGAATGTGGAATGTGAGAAGCATGAGCCAGGGAAAGTTAGAAATTGTCAAGCAAGAAATGGAACATATCAACATTACAATACTTGGTGTGAGTGAATTAAAATGGACGGGAATGGGACATTTTCAATCAGGCAACTACAAAATATTTTATGGAGGAAATGAGAACTTAAGAAGAAATGGGGTTGCTTTAAGAGGGAGAAGTGATATAGCAAAAGCAATTAGGAGCTATAATGCAAGGTCTGAGCAAGTGATATCAATGAGATTAAATGGGAAACCTATTACCATAACCATCATACAACGACAAACACAAAAGAAGAGGAATTGGAGAGATTTTACGCAGAAGTACAGGAAGAAATTGATCATACACCAAAACAAGATGTTCTGATAACCATGGGGGATTGGAATGCAAAAGTAAAGAACAGAGCAGAACTAGGAATTGTGGGGATATAGGGCTTAGGAGACAGAAATGAAGCAGGAGAAAGACTTACTGAATTCTGTGAAGCCAATAATTTGTTTCTTGCAAACACATATTTTGAACAACGGAAAAGACAACTGTACACATGGACATCACCAAATGGTCAATATAGGAATCAGATTGATTATATAATTGGTAGCAGAAGATGGAGAAGTTCCATATTTTCTGCAAAAACAAGACTAGGAGCAGACTGTGGTACAGATCATGAACTGGTCGAATTGAAAATCACAGTAAAGCTAAAGAAGAAGAACAAAGCAATCATAGTGCCAAAGTACAATTTAAATAACATCCCAGAAGAATATAAAGATCAAATAAGGAACAGGTTTCAGGCTTTCAACTTAGTTGACAGAGAACCAGAAGAACTATGGACTGAAGTCAGAGACATGATCAGGGAAAAATGCAAAAAGACAATACCTCTAGTTAAAAAGAGAGAAAGACTTCAATGGATGACTGTAGAAACTCTTAAAATGGTTAAAGAGAGAAGGAAAGAAAAAGCAAAAGGAGATAGAAGGATGGTCAGAACCCTAAAAGCAACAATACAGTGACTAGTATGTAGGGACAAAGAGAACTATTACAAACGTTATTGTGTAGAAATAGAAGAGGACAACAAAAAGGGAAGAACAAGAGCCCTATTCCAAAATATTAGAGAAATTAGAGGAAGCTGCTCTTAAAATACTTGGAAGAAACAAATCACCAGGAACAGATGGCACACCAACAGAGTTGCTACAAGCTACTCAGACTGAATCTGCCCAAAGTTTGACAAAAAATTGTCAACAAGTATGGAAAACTAAACAATGGCCCACAGACTGGAAGAGTTCAATATACATCCCTATTCCAAACAAAGGGGATCCCAGGGAATGCAGTAATTATTGAACTATTGGCTTAATATCCCATGCAAGTAAAGTAATGCTCAAAGTCTGTTATCATATATGGAACGAGAAATGCCAGATGTCCAAGCTGGATTTAGAAAGCGAAGAGGTACCAGAGATCATATTGCAAACATACGTTGGATAATGAAACGGACCAAGGAAATCACCATGTGCTTTATAGATTACAGCAAAGCCTTTGATTCTGTAGATCATGAAAAACTATGGAATGCTTTAAAAGAAGTGGGGGTGCCACAGCATCTCATTGTCCAAATGTGCAACCTATACTCTGGACAAGAGGCTACTGTAAGGACAGAATATGGAGAAACCGATAGGTTCCCAATCAGAAACGGTGTGAGACAGGGGTGTATTTTATCACCCAATTTGTTTAATCTATATGCAGAACATATCATACGGAAAACGGGATTGGACCAAGATGAAGGAGGTGTGAAAATTGGAGGGAGAAATATCAATAATTTAAGATATGGAGACAATACCATACTACTAGCAGAAACCAGTAATGATTTGAAATGAATGCTGATGAAAGTTAAAGAGGAAAGCACAAAAGCAGGACTACTGCTGAACATCAAAAAGACTAAAGTAATGACAACAGAAGATTTATGTAACTTTAAAGTTGACAATGAGGACATTGAACTTGTCAAGGATTATCAATACCTTGGCACAGTCATTAACCAAAATGGAGACAATAGTCAAGAAATCAGAAGAAGGCTAGGACTGGGGAGGGCAGCTATGAGAGAACTAGAAAAGGTACTCAAATGCAAAGATATATCACTGAACACTAAAGTCAGGATCATTCAGACCATGGTATTCCTGATCTCTATGTATGGATGTGAAAGTTGGACAGCGAAAAAAGCGGATAAGAGAAAAATCAACTCCTTTGAAATGTGGTGTTGGAGGAGAGCTTTGCGCATACCATGGGCTGTGAAAAAGACAAATAATTGGGTGTCAGGTCAAATTAAACCAGAACTGTCACTAGAAGCTAAAATGATGGAACTGACATGATTCACTAGAAAAGACAATAATGCTGGGGAAAACAGATGGGAGTAGAAAAAGAGGAAGACCAAACAAGAGATGGATTGATTCCATAAAGGAAGCCACAGACCTGAATTTACAAGATCTGAATAGGGTGGTTCATGACAGATGCTCTTGGCATTTTCAGGACCATCTGAAGGTCAAAAGGTCTCAACTTCCATCCATTCTGAGGTGGCAGAGGGAAGCCACTGTGCAAGTGTATTTTGTCTTGGACAGGGAGCCCCCAAAGTGGTAGCAGCTCATTCCTTCGGAGGTGCAGGAACTTCGGCTGCGTTCAAAGGAAACTTCCCAATTCTGGACATCTTCAAGGCAGTCACCGGGGCTTCACCTCACACCTTTATAAGACTCTACAAAGTGGACTCATTTTTATCTTCAGATGCAACTTTTGGTAGGACGGGGTTGCAAAAGATGGTGAGGACATAGTAAGGGAGCAGAGGATTCCCACCCTGTACTAACAGCTGCTCTGGTATATCCTACTCACAGAATGCATCCCAGCATAATTGAGCAAAAATGGAAAATGGCACTTACTGTGCATTGGAGTTTGTTGATTATGCTGGAATGCATTTGTCCCTCCCTTCCTATTCCTCTGCTGGATTGGAATGTTTGGTTTGCATCAGTGGGGGGCTCAGGTTTAGGGCTGCAGCCTCTGCCTTACATACCACACATGATGTTTAGAAGTCTTGCCTTATTATGGTCTGAGAAGTCTTGTGTTACTTTCACTCCTTTTTATGCCTTTGTCTATGGCACACTGGTATGGTATTATAGGTAGTTATAGCTACAGTGTTCTCCATGTTGAATGTGAAGTATTGAGGATTGAGGAGTGGTCTTGCTCTGTCAGCTTTTTGTTTCTGGACAGTGGGATGTATCTTCTCCCTGGAAAAGGAGGTACAAAACTTTGAAGCCCTGCCTACAGAGTCCAAAGGAGGAGTAATCCTATTCACATAATGCATCCCAGCATAATCAGCAAACTCCAATTCACTTTAAGTACCAATTTCTGATTTTTGTTTTGTTTTGTTTTATGCAAAGGAAGAATCTGGAGCACACTTAGAGTGCACTCCAAATTCTTCATTTGAATTACTGGCTTGAATTCAAGCTGGCGGTGCAAAGAATCTTCCTCTCCACATGCAATTCAAGCCATGACAGCAAATGAAAAAAATATTTGCATGGATCATTTGACATTATTGTGATGTCCTCACCCACCTATCAAACCCGGACATGGGATGTGGGGGCATCTCAGGATCTGTGCCATTCACCAAAGTTACAACAAGTAACTAAGTTTCCTAAGGAGTATGTAAGGAAGGTCTGTCAAACTCTGCTCTTTTTGTTTTGTAGATGATATCACTGCTCACAGAAGGTGCAGAAAGCACATCATGAAGTAAACTTACTTCAGCTAAGCAGGCCTGGCTGAAATTCCACCCAGGAATTCCAATATATGTCCTGGAAGAAAATTAGGTTGGAAGCCCCAGGGCCCATGCAAGCATTTGAGGCAGGCAGTTCTGGGGTAGGAAGAAGGAGCTTCATGGCCTCTTCCCACCAAACCTAGAACTTGAATTTCCAATATAACCAGAGTAGGGCAGGAAGAACATGCCCTAGAGCAGTCATACTAGAGTGTGAGAAAGAGGTACAGTGATAAGAACTCTATTTCCACTGTAAAAGGATAATTTAAAAAAAATGAATGGTGGACTCTCTTTCTAATAGTAACTGGACACAATCCAGCCATAATTAAGCACTTTTAACTCCCAGTGATTTGAGAGGTACAATTCAGATGGTCCTCCAAATTCAGTTAGACTTGTCTTATGGGTATTTTACCGCTGCAGCCTGAACAGTACTTACCTTTGGCTCAATTGTGTTCACTGGTTGCTTTTATTTATGCACTTGTAACTCAGACCTCCTTCAATATGTCAGTAAGACATCCATACACATGTACTGATAGTATACAAAATAAATCACATTGATTAATTAATGTATGAATCATTTAAAAGGCGAGTCATGATTAATAAAGATCATTCTTTTTTAAAAAATTATTTCCATTTTTATAGACCGCATTTTATAAAAATACTGCAAAGTCAACAGTCCTATTTTTTTTCTTTATTCTTGTATGCAAATCCTTGGAATTGTCACCATTATATATGAGGAAGGTGGTCCATTAACCTCAGGGGCAACAATGAATGTTCAGCCCAACTTAAAATCAGACCAGACTTGATTTGCTTAAGGTGACAAAAGAAATCTGCAGGAGAAATGGAAATAAGAACCAGATCTCCACCACTCAGTCTTTCCCTGACTCTAATTACAAGTCAATGTAATTAGAAGAGTGTCCAATGAATCTCATATAAACATTTGGGTTTTTTCTTCTTTGGATGCATTAAAATGCATTTCCTCAAGAATGTCCTATACATAAGAAAGGCAATTCTCTTCTGATATATGAAACTCCTCACTAGTCATAAGATATTTGGGGTATTTGAGAGAAGAGGAAATTGCTATGGATTAGCTTTATAGCACTTGAACATGTCTCTGAAATGCTACTCTGTAAGTCAATAAATAAACAAACAGAAAGAGAGAAACCCCAGTGGGATTATGGAGTTCTGTATCCTGTAGTTTATTAAATTTGTCAGCTAAAGCAGTGAGGGATTGGGGCAGTGTATTTAATAATCTTAGGAAATCCTTGCATGAAGCACCTATCACTGGTCTTCATCTTAAAATATGCAGCGGAAGTATTTGGTAGGAAATAAAGACAATATACCTACACTAGGAAGTCATCATCTTAGTATGCTTGCTCAAAGTGCTGTAATTAAACCCTTAGATATTACTTCCTTTAATGTCAACAGTTATGGTTGACACTTCTTTGGATGAGTAGATTCTTAGGCTGTGGTACATATGGTTATTTCTGAGCAGCGATAGGAGCAACTCCCCCATAATTGTTCCTATGACACTAGTGCTCATCCACCACCAGTAGCTTGATAACTGTACAGACACAATGGAAGAGGGAAAAGGCTCAATGAAGAGGAAAAGACCTGCTACCCTTTCCCAAGTCAGTTGAGTGATAAAATTGACTAAACTAAATTGCAGATTCTGGTATAGGCAATCTTTGTACATTTTGGCTCACATCTTTTCTACCTTTTATGGAAATAAAACTGTCATTTATTTACATGAACCATTCTTGATCAGGTTTGTACAGTTGCTTCAATGGAAAAAATAAGCAATGGTTTACTCTCCTGTTGATGTTCTCCCATGCAAATACCTAACCCATACTATGTCATGTCCAGCGTGTTATTTAAGAGCAAATTCCTTTCTATGCACCTCTTACCACATGAATTCCAGACACTTGCCCCATATATTCATACTGTGTGTTGTTGTTCCCTCCTCTCCATTATACTCCCACACTCCCATACGTTCTGAAAACCTGAGGTCTATCGTGCACAGGTAGTTTTAGCTGTGCATGTTTAATTTTTTTTTTAAAGTTTTCAGATATAACATCTGCACAAAAGAGTAGTATATAAATGAATAAATGATATATGTGTGT
Organism: Rhineura floridana; assembly: GCF_030035675.1. NCBI lineage: Eukaryota > Metazoa > Chordata > Lepidosauria > Squamata > Rhineuridae > Rhineura > Rhineura floridana. The sequence continues at coordinate 9,177,467 of NC_084489.1, read as the reverse complement.
TGCTTCAAGCCAGGAAACCTGAAGTCCTTTGTGGGCACCCAGGACTATAAGGTTGCATTTAAAAATTAATAATAATACGAGTCTTCCAATAGATCAGATATGCACAAAAGAGCAGTAAGAAAATATGCGTGTCACTCAACCTGTGCATGTGACCTTAATTTTTAAAATTATTTTTAAATACCAGATTGTGCTCAACCCCCCCCCCCCCGAAAAAAAAATCTGTGTTGCTCCAAGCCAGGCAAGGATTTGGAGTTACTTGCATGAAAGGCTGCAGCTTCCTTTTTCCCTTTCCCCTTTATCAACTCCTGTACCTCCAAGGGTAAATTGTATTTTTATTTTTAATACAGATATTTTCTGCAACAGCAGTTCCGCGCAGCGCAAAAGAGCTATTTTAAAAAATAAAAATACTGTGAAGTTGCCTTCAGTAACAACCAGTGGAAAAGGGCAGGCTGTGTCCTTTCCTTTGGGCTGATGGAAATAAAATTGAGGTAAATGTGGCGATAGACGGCTCTCAGTGAAATGTCAGTACACATGTAAAAAAGCCTGCCCACACAATGTGCTTCAGGGCATCCACAGTCAAGTAACATAAGAATTTATATTGGATTTTCTACCCTTGATTATCTGCAGACAGATCAAGAAAATCCAAATTTACCGGCGGGGAGTGCAGGCTGCCACTTGGATGAGGAGGATGTCATGTGGACACCACAAAATTTATTATTGTTGTTGTTGTTAGCCTGCAAAAGGAGCCCAGCGCAGCTAACAAGAAGTGATAAAACAATAAAGACATCTTCAAACAGTTCCAAAACAGATGCAGATTGGGATCAAGGTTTCTATTTAAAAGGCTTGTTGAAAGATGAAGGTCTTCAGCAGGTGCCCGAAAGACAACCGTTACGTACCTATTTAATATTTAAGGAGAGGGAATTTCAAAGGGTTGGTGCCACAACACTAAAGGCCTATTTCCTATATTGTGCAGAATGGACCTCCTGATGAGATGGTATCTGCATAATAGTAATGACAAGAGACACAAGCAGCTCCAGATCCACACTAAACGCCAATGTGAATGAGCCCTGGGTCAGTGCATTTGGCAGGACTCCTTTGGATTGGCATTCTTTTGCATGAGTCTTGAAATTTATTAAGCTATCAAATGCTTTTATTTTTTGAACCAAAAAGATGATCCTCATTTTCAGAAAAAATGACCAGTGATAGTGCAACCCTAAACCACAGTTGTAATGCACTTAGTATTATGAGAAAAAAAATCTCTGAGGCTATGTGTTCCCCCTTCTCCTTCAGCTTTTGTTGTTATGTGCCTTCAAGGTGATTACGACTTATGGCGACCCTATGAATCAGCGACCTCCAAGAGCATCTGTCATGAACCACCCTGTTCAGATCTTGTAAGTTCAGGTCTGTGGCTTCCTTTATGGAATCAATCCATCTCTTGTTTGGCCTTCCTCTTTTTCTACGCCCTTCTTCTTTTCCCAGCATTATTGTCTTTTCTAGTGAATCATGTCTTTTCATGATGTGTCCAAAGTATGATAACCTCAGTTTCATCATTTTAACTTCTAGTGACAGTTCTGGTTTAATTTGTTCTAACAATTATTGATCTTTTTTGCAGTCCATGGTATGCGCAAAGCTCTCCTCCAACACCACATTTCAAATTAGTTGATTTTTCTCTTAACCACTTTTTTCACTGCCCAACTTTCACATCCATACATAGAGATCAGGAATACCATGGTCCGAATGATCCTGACTTTAATGTTCAGTGATACATCTTTGCATTTGAGGACCTTTTCTAGTTCTCTCATAGCTGAGAGACTCAGCTATAGACGTAGCATAGACTCCCCAGTCCTAGCCTTCTTCTGATTTCTTGACTATTGTCTCCATTTTGGTTAATGACTGTGCTGAGGTATTGATAATCCTTGACAAGTTCAATGTCCTCATTGTCAACTTTAAAGTTACATAAATCTTCTGTTGTCATTACTTTAGTCTTCTTGGCGTTTGGCAGTATTCCTGCTTTTGTGCTTTTCTCTTTAACTTTCATCAGCATTCGTTTCAAATCAGTACTGAAATTAATGGGAACACCTCAGATTCCAAAATTTCTGGTTCTTCATCATACAGTTCCTCCATGAACGAATCTGTCATCCTGGCTTCTCTTTTATAGAGTTCTTCAGTGTATTGCTTCCATCTTCGTTTTATTTCATCTCAGTCAGTCAGTGTGTTCCCCTGTTGATTATTCAACATCCCTACTCTTGGTTTAAATTTCCCTGTAATTTCTTTAAACTTTTGGAATAGGGCTGTTGTTCTACCCTTTTTGTTGTCCTCTTCTATTTCTGTACAATAACTATTGTAATAGTTCTGTTTGTCCCTACATACTAGTCGCTGTATAGTTGCATTTAGGGTTCTAATCATGTTTTTGTCTCGTTTTGCTTTTGCTTTCCTTCTCTTTAACCATTGTACGAGTTTCATCAGTCATCCATTGAGGTCTTTCTCTCTTTTTAACTAGAGATTATTGTCTTTTTGCATTCTTCCCTGATAATGTCTCTGACTTCACTCCCTAGTTCTTCTGGTTCTTTGTCAACTAAGTTGAAAGCCTGAAACCTGCTCCTTATTTGATCTTTATATTCTTCTGGGATGTTATTTAAATTGTATTTTGGCATTATGATTGCTTTGTTCTTCTTCTTTAACTTTACTCTGATTTTCAGTACAACCAGTTCATGATCTGTACTTGTCCTTTGTTCTTCCCCTGGCTTTGACCCAGCTGCCTCATTAGTTACAGCGCTACTTGTACTTGTCCTTTGTTCTTCCCCAGTAGCTCGTTGAGTGCCTTCTGACCTGGAGGTCTCATCTTCCAGCACTATCTCGTGTTGCATTTTGGATATTCTGTTCATAGGGTTTTCGTGGTAAGAGGTATTCAGAGGTGGTTAACCATTGCCTTCCTCTGAGTGTGGATGCATCTTAGTCTGGTGTCTCAGCTTTGACCATTCCACCTTGGGTGCCCCTGCTAGGAGTCTAGCCTCTTGGTCTAGCCTCCTGACGGCATTGCTGTCAGCTTCTTCGACAGTCTCAAACTTTTCTCTTAACCACTTTTTTCACTGTCCAACTTTCACATCCATACATAGAGATCGGGAATACCATGGTCTGAATGATCCTGACTTCAGTGTTCAGTGATACATCTTTGCATTTGAGGACCTTTTCTAGTTTTCTCATATCTGCCTTCCCCATTTCTAGCCTCCTTCTGATTTCTTGACTATTGTCTCCATTTTGGTTAATGACTGTGCCGAGGTATTGATAATCCTTGACAAGTTCAATGTCCTCATTGTCAACTTTAAAGTTACATAAATCTTCTTTTATTACTTTAGTCTTTTTGATGTTCAGCAGTAGTCCTGCTTTTGTGCTTTCCTCTTTAACTTTCATCAGCATTCGTTTCAAATCATTACTGGTTTCTGCTAAGAGTATGGTATCATCTGCATATCTTAAATTATTGATATTTCTCCCTCCAATTTTGTACACCTCCTTCATTTTGGTCCAATCCTGCTTTCCGTATGATATGTTTTGCGTATAGATCAAACAAATAGGGTGATAAAATACACCCCTGTCTCACACCCTTTCCGATGGGGAACCAATTGGTTTCTCCATATTCTGTCCTTACAGTAGCCTCTTGTCCAGAGTATAGATTGCGCATCAGGACGATCAGATGCTGTGGCACCTGAGTTCCGGTCTACTCTTCTTCCGGTAAGACACGCTTATCTTTGTGCTCTCTCTACTTTATCTTAAAAACCACTAAATAACTCTCAGATAGAATAGTCATTACTTCTAACCATTGAGGTACAAGTCGAAGCTACACGGAGAACAGTTTAATCTCTTAAAGACCAGTATAAATCAAAGCGTCGTTACAGCCCTCTTGTAAAATGCGCAAGCCGACGAACTTACTCTAAATGAGTGAATGAATGGAACAAAACTAACTTCAAAGCTCGTCCCTCACTAATAAAATGCTGGCGGATTCCATGTAAGCTGAGACGGAACCCAGCTTCAAACAGACTACCTTAGCAACATATGTAAATGGCTTTACGCAGGAGCCCTAACCAAGAGGGTGAAGCTGAAAAAGGAAAGGACACACAGCAATCTAAAATCACGAGCTATTTCTTACCTATTCATGCTTCAACCTCCCCTCTATTACATTCTCCAGGCGTACTGAAAACAGCTAGTGCCCCCCTCACCCACACGAATGGACTTTAGAGCAACCTTTTTCAATAAAAACTTTTGTTGCTAACATGGCTGCTAAGAGTCTGGCAGAGGAGCTATTAGACGCTGGCTTCAATTGCACAACCAGTACAACGAATGACAAAACTCCCTCTGAGATAATCACAGTCGACTCATACTGTGAGTCGCAGAGTAGCTCACCGTTGCCTCAAGAGTCGCTCCATGAGACTCACCACTTACCTTCTGTACATCCTAGCAGTGTTAAACCTCCATGCTCTAGCTGGCAAGAACTTTTGTTCAAAGAGCTGACTCTAGTTAAAGCATTCATTGCTGAAACGAACAAGTTACTCACTACCCTGGTAGAATCTATAGGTCCTCAAATTGCACAACTCTGCCTAGGATACAAATTGACTGCAACTCCAACATGTAACAGCGCCTCCCAGACCATGATCACAGAAGGCGCTGACAGGAACAAGGATAAGAAAATACCTCCTAGAGGAAAACTTTCAAGTCCTGGGAGACAGCAAAAAGTATCGAAATCTAAGAAAACCAAGAATATTAAAAATTACAAATCTCCCCCCGCTAGAAAAATGAACTTTAAACCTCTGTTCAAACTTCTGGAGCATATTCCTAATGACCAATGCAACCACAAATCCAAGCACAGAAACACAGTGCAGCATGACTCCAATCCAAAATCAGCGGTCAAATTGCTTAATAAAGAACTTGACAACAGGGAAAGGGAAAAAAGTTTACCGCTCCAGACCTCCCATTCAGATACAACGACGCTAGAACATAAAACGTTACAATCCCCCTGGAAACTTATACTACAACCTGGAAAACTTGTAGTGTCATACCATAAGCAGGACCCAGGATATTGGCCCTCTTTCCCAAGCATCCCATTCCTGGACAAATGCATTGCACAATCCCTTCATCCACAACAACGGACAAACTATGTCAAATCCATGGTAAATATATCCAGCAAGGCAGGTCATTGTCGCCTAATTGTCACCTTACATTCGTCGGTTATTGCCAGCCAGATTTACTATAGAAGGAAGAGTTTCAAAGAAAATGGTTTAACTATCCATCGGTACTACATTAACTCTGCTCCCCCTTCTCCACTATGGACTTATATCTCACAACCAAATAGGATGAGCTTCTACGAGACACCGCCGACTTCAATCGATGATGATCAAGGGAATCTTCCCTCATTTAGCTCCTCAATGAATTTGCAACCTACTCACCTTTATACAAGAGCTGGAACCGGAGGAAATCCACTTAATGGAGCTATATTCCCAACTCTCAGCGCCCGAGTGCTCATTGATCATCAACAAACTCCAACATTTAACGCAGAGTTTAGTGAACATAAAACCGGGTAAACATACTCGGGAAAAACACAATCCCTCCCCTTCTCCCGTAAGCGGCTTCAAGTCAGCTAACTCAGAACACCCGACCAATAGTAATGCAGCTAGCAGAAAGTCATCTGGCGCTATCTTCCTGGACGTATCAGGCTCCCTTAACAAAATCAGCGAGAGCTACTGACACTCCTTCTCTAAAACAACTTCCATACACAGGCCTGTACATGACCTACCTTCACCTCTCCCCTCCCCATGCAGCAACACAACTCAGTCAAACCATCTATTATACATACTATCATGGAATATAGCAGGATGGAAAGCCAAACAAAACAACGCAGAATTTTCCAACTATTTGAAGCGCCACGACATAATCCTCCTTCAAGAGACATGGAATACCCAGGAGCTGATCCTGGATGGTTATACTTCATCTACTCTTCCAGCTACATCCTCGGATAACAAGAAAGGAAGAGCAAAAGGAGGGTTGGCAATATTAACCTCCACCTCTTTGTCAACCTATTACACTCATCTTCATCCATGTAACAACCTAGCTATGGCTGCCCTATTGAATTTCCACGAAACATCCCTTCTTTTGATCAACGTTTATATGCCGCCTCGCTCTGGTAGGGAGGCTACAGAACAACTATGGGACAAATTGGAATCTTATATCACAGAATTGGAGTTGTGGTATCCTAAAGCATCACTAATCATTATGGGAGACCTCAATGCCAGGACTGGTTCCAACAATGATGCTCTCCAGTCATCGAACCTATGGAGGGGTGAGGATAATAAACATCTTCACTTAACATATGAGCGCTCCTCCAAGGACTCCAGAATCAACCACTCGGGTATTTGCCTTTCCCGTCTAGTTGGAATTCATGATCTTGTTATTCTCAACGGACTTAACATACTGGACTCATGTGCAGAATACACATACATTTCTGGAAGAGGCAGCAGTGTAATAGATTACGTGATAACTTCTCACCACCTGTTACAACAAATAGTGAAATTTATAGTAGAAGAAAGACAAGATAGTGGTCATCTTCCGCTGCTTCTTTCCTTGCACCTTAAAGAAAAGAGCCGATTGGTTAAGGTGTATAACCCAATAGCAAACACAGCGTATTTTACATACAGGAGAACCATCTGGTCACCCCAACTAGCTTCAAAGCTTGGTATCTTGCTTGCTTCTGACACAGCCCTGGCTACTCAAGAACAAATAAGGAAAACAGACAATCTTCAAATGGCCCTCATAGAGTATGATAACTTGATTGAACTCTTAAATCCCATCCTAGCTCCAAAAACCTCGGCCTTAAAAATCTCTTTAAGCACAGGAACTCCTAAATGGTATGATAAAGAATGCTTGTATCTTAAGAGGTAATTAAGGCAGCTGTATCATCAATACCGACAGGTGAATTCCAGCGCTTTGCCCCCAGAATACTATAACCTAAAATGTAATTATAAGTCCCTAATAGCTTCCAAAAAGCGACAGGAAATACAGAAAGGATGGAAGTCTTTGATTTATGCAACAAAGACCAAAAATTCTAAAAAATTCTGGTCCTTGGTATCAGGTGAAATCAGGCCCACAAATTTGGCACCATGTTATATTCCTGCATATATCTGGGAAAAATATTACACAGATATACAAGATTGCCCAATTCAGTGGCCCCAGAAATTACCCTTTGATATTGATCTCCAAGCTCTACCCAGTTGGCCTCCTGTTGCTTTGAGTGAAATAACAAAACTAATAGGTGATCTAAAATATGGCAAAGCCCCGGGTTGCGACAACTTACCCCCAGAGCTTCTGAAGAGCCATCATGAATGGTGGGCCCCTCTGCTAGCCAATCTATTTACACTGGCTAACAATACTGGCAGCACTCCTGAAGCCTGGCATAAAGCCATAGTAATCCCCATATATAAAAAAGGCCCAAGAGAAGATCTAGCAAGTTACAGGCCAATTAGCCTTCTTTCTATAGTAGGGAAACTGTATGCCGCCTACTTGAAAGACAAACTGAGTAATTGGATGGAGGAGGAGAACATTCTGGGGTGTGAGCAGGCTGGATTCAGAAGAGATAGATCTGTCCTGGAGCACTGCCTAATTCTAAACCACTTGGCAGAAAAATATAAAAATCAGTTGAGAAAACCCTTACATGTTGCTTTTGTGGACCTAAAGTCCGCATTTGACTCTATCCCTAGAGACATTCTATGGGATAAACTGGTTAAAACATCCATAGATAAAAGACTACTCTTTCTTATATACCAGCTCCATCAGGAGACCTCTATGCGAATAAGATGCGGAATAAATGGGGACTTGACCAACTCGATCCCCTCTACCAAAGGAGTCAGGCAGGGTTGTGTATTGGCGCCCCTATTATTTAATCTCTTCCTAAACGATCTAGGGCCCAGGTGCACCTCTCCTAATCTACATTCGCCCAAACTAGGTGAGTATAGATGCCCCATTCTGCTTTATGCAGATGACGCCGTTCTTCTAGCATTTTCCAAAATTGGCCTTAAACGAATCTTTCGAGTCTTTATGAATTACTGTTCGGATAACCAGCTCACTATAAATTTTTCAAAGACCAAAATATTAGTCTTTTCAAACCGCCCCATTGTTGCGGAGTGGACAATAAATGGCCAAAAAATTGAGCAGGTCAAAAGCTATAAATACCTAGGTATAATCTTTCATCATTCCCTCTCATGGAATACCCACACTCGGGCTGCGGTTGCAACGGCTCGCACAACTTTGAAACGTATCCTCCGTTACTATCATACTAAAGGTGGGAAGTTTATCCCAGCTGCCATACAGGTTTTTATATCAAAGGTAATTTCACAACTTTTATTTGGTGTCCCAATATGGATTGTCGATTTTAATGCCTCTGTGGAGGCGGTACTATCAGTTTTTATAAGACATCTCTTAGGCTTACCTAGGTGTGTTCCAAACGCAGCCCTTAGACTTGAAACTGGTCTAAATTCTATCGAATGCCAGGCATGGTCCCATGCATTTAAATTTTGGAGTAAGGTATCTTATGGCCCAGTAAATAGATATCTAACTGCAATTTGGAATGATTCATTTATTTCTAAATGGATGAATGCTTTCCACTCCAAACTTCCGAAACTGGGTTACTCATTGGAATACCTGTCCCAGATAGAACCAGCAATGGCAAAACACATAATTGGAACCAGACTTAAGGACATAGATAGGCAAAGCACAACTGCAGCAGCCGCCAAAGTATGTTCTCCACTTTACCATAACCTGAGCTTTGTTACAAATTCTCACGCACATTACCTAGAATTTTTAAACATTCCCAAATTCCAATACTAAGGCAAGATTTAACTGCCTCAACTCAGCAGTTCTGGAAGGGAGATACCGGGGCATTCCGCAAGCTCAACGGTTTTGCCCTTGTAGACTGGAGGAGATAGAAACATTGACCCATGTTCTATTCGTATGCCCAATATACCTTAGTGAACGAACTAAATTCCTCCAACCCTTTACAGAACGGTTTCCTAATAGCCCCCTTGAATGGCTGTTGGAACAGCTACTGAATGGCTCAAATAGGAACCTCACGTTATCGGTGGCCAAATTCATTCATGCAGCTCAATCCAAACGCGCTAACCTTGTGCTTTGAAGGCCTATCAGATAGCTATAGACTGTTTAGCTCATTTTACTTACTATGACTTTTAGCACTTATTTTACTACTTTCTCCTTGTATTTTATGCTCTGGTACGGGTCTTTGACCGTAAATAAAGATTATTGTATTGTATGCTGTGGCACCTTCATTTCTTTTAAAGCATCCCATAATTTTTCATGATCTACACATGTAAAGGCTTTGCTGTAATCTATAAAGCACAGGGTGATTTTCTTCTGAAATTCCTTGGTCCGTTCCATTATCCAACGTAAGTTTGCAATTTGATCTCTGGTGCCTCTTCCCTTTCAAAATCCAGCTTGGACGTCTGGCATTTCTCACTCCATATATGGTAAGAGCCTTTGCTGTAGAATCTTGAGTATTACTTTAGTTGCATGGGATATTAAGGCAATAGTTGGATAATTACTGCATCCCCTGGGATCCTCTTTCTTTGTTTAGTTTTCCATATTTGTTGACAAATCTTTGTCAAACTTTGGACAGATTCAGTCTCAGTAGCTTGTAGCAACTCTATTGGTATGCCATCTGTTCCTGGTGATTTTGTTTCTTCCAAGTATTTTAAGAGCAGCTTTCACCTCACATTCTAAAATTTCTGGTTCTTCATCATACAGTTCCTCCATGAATGCATCTGTCATCCTGTCATCTCTTTTATAGAGTTCTTCAGTGTATTGCTTCCATCTTCCTTTAATTTCATCTCGATCAGTCAGTGTGTTCCCCTGTTGATTATTCAACATCCCTACTCTTGGTTTAAATTTCCCTTTCATTGCGCTAATCTTTTGGAATTGGGCTGTTGTAATAGTTCTATTCATCCCTACGTACTAGTCGCTCTATTGTTGACTGTGTTTCTATCTCCTTTTGCTTTCCTTCTCTCTAACCATTTTAAGAATTTCTTCAGTCATCCATTGAGGTCTTTCTCTCTTTTTAACTAGAGGTATTGACTTTTTTGCATTCTTCCCTGATCATGTCTCTGACTTCACTCCAGGGGCATCACTACTGGGGTGCAGAGGGTGTGGCCTGCACCTGGGTGTCACCATGAGGGGGGTGACACCCAGAGCTGCCCCGTCCCATTGCCCGGCAAGGCTGCTCCAACTCCTCCTGGGAGGCGGGCGGGCGAGACCGGGAGCAGCATCGGCGGGGCGAGGGAGGCGCGCCGGCATTCCCAGGCCTTCTCTGGCTGGGTGCCCCTCCGGCACGTGCCCTCCCAGGGGCATGGACGGGGTGGCTGGCCTCGAGTGCGTGCACACGCAAGCCCAGCCACCTTGTCCATGCCCCTGGGAGGGTGCGCACCAGAGGTCCGCATCCCCCCCACACTCCCACTAGTGACGCCGCTGCTTCACTCCATAGTTCTTTTGGTTCTCTGTCAACTAAGTTTAAAGCCTCAAATCTGTTCCTTATTTGTTCCTTATATTCTTCTGGGATGTTATTTTTGGCATTACGATTGCTTTGTTGTTCTTTAGCTTTACTCTGATTTTCAATATGACCAGTTCATGATCTGTACCGCAGTCTGCTCCTGGTCTTGTTTTTGCAGAAAGTATGGAACTTCTCCATCTTCTGCTACCAGTTCTATAATCAATTTGATTCCTATATTGACCATTTGGTGATGTCCATGTGTACAGTCTTCTTTTCAGTTGTTCAAAAAATGTGTTTGCAACAAACAAATGACTGGCTTCACAGAATTCAATAAGTCTTTCTCCTGCTTCATTTCTGTCTCTTAAGCCCCATATCTCTACAATTCCCAGTTCTTCTCTGTTCCCTACTTTTGCATTCCAGTCCCCCATGGTTATCAGAACATCTTGTTTTGGTGTGTGATCAATTTCCTCCTGTACTTCTGCATAAAATCTCTCCAATTCCTCTTCTTCTGCATTTGCCGTTGGAGCCTAGACTTGGATGATGGTTATGTTAATAGGTTTCCTGTTTAATCTCATTGATATCACTTGCTCAGACCTTGCGTTGTAGCTCCTAATTGCTTTTGCTACATCATTTCTCACTCTTAAAGCAACCCCATTTCTTCTTTATTTCTCATTTCCTGCATAAAATATTTTGTAGTTGCCTGATTGAAAATGTCTCATTCCCGTCCATTTTAATTCACTCACACCAAGTATTGTATGTTGATATGTTCCATTTCTTCCTTGACAATTTCTAACTTTCCCTGGCTCATGCTTCTCACATTCCATGTTCCTATTGTGTGCGACGTACAACTCCAGACTCTCCTTTTGCATCTGTGCACATCAGCCTCTGGGCTTCCTTTCGGCTTTGACCCGGCTGCGTCATTAGTCACAGCGCTACTCATACTTGTCTGTTGTTCTTCCCCAGTAGGTCGGTGAGTGCCTTCTGTCCTTGGGAGTCTTATCTTCCAGCACTATCTCATGTTGCATTTTGGATACTCTGTTCATAGGGTTTTCGTGGTAAGAGGTCTCCTTCAGCATATTTGGAAGCATTTGCTTCTGTTTTTTAATTTCTGCATTTTTGCGAGGTTGTCCAAATATGGATAAAGAGTAATTAATCAACTATGCTTAGTGGAAACAAAACAACTTCAAACCATAGTTTTATTAAATCTGGCTTGGTTGTAGTTACCATAGTTAAAATTAACTAAATATAGTTTAATATTTGTATGAGAACTAAACTGCAGTTAATCTGAAATGAAAGCGGAAGCAGCTGATCTCCTCATGGCTCTGCTGGGGAAGGAAAGGGGAAGCAGGAAGAGTACAACCCACTGTGAAGCTTGGATCATTCTCATAATGCTGAACCATGGTTTAGTGTTAGATCCAATCCAAGCCAATATTCCTTTGGCTGCTAGATTTGGGGACTTAGAAATCCTGCTTGTGAACTTCTCTGTGGCATTTGTTTGGCCGCTCTCAGTAGACATAAGGTTGTGGGGAATGGGTCATTGTTCTGCCCTAACATAGCAATTCTTTTGTTAAATTGCACATGTGAGAATTCCATTGCTAAGCCAAATGAATGTTCCTTGCATAATTGAACAAACTGAGCAAGCTAGAAAATATATGTTAAGAACATTACTGTTAGGACAGGTGATTCTCACTATTGTCACATCCTTGTATCCAAGTGAAATTACATAATTCTATTCCTTATTATAGGAATGTACTAAATAGAATGAAAAGAAATTCCATAGATGTGACAATTGTCTGGTCTCATAATAGCCATTCATTTAAAAAAAAAAAAAATGTTTTCCAATTCTTGATCCAAATCTGCCTTTACTTTTGTGTGTGGTCAACCTTCAAAGCATCTACACAAATACTTGCTTTAGAAATTAAACTGGCATTGCATTTTTCAGCTTGAATTCAGACTGTTCTGACCCTTTTCAAGGGTCACTAGTTTTTAACTGATCCTGCCCATGCTTGCTTTAAAGCATGTGAATTAAAGTACATGCTATGAAGAACACTATGTTTGCCAACGTTATCGATAGGTCCACCCTGCAAAGATCTCTTTAAGCCACAAAGAAGAGTGAACAAATGAGGATTGTTTCTACCTAAAATATTGTCTTTCTCCTTGGCTTTTCAGATTAAAAGTGTCATGTATAATTGATAGGCTTTGCAAAGTGCTGTGTGGACATTTTTCTAAGGAAAGTATGGTGGGATAGGCTTGGCTACCTGATTTTCTTTCAGTTACTACACCTAGTATAACAAGGGCCCAAGACATTTTGCTGCCTTAGGCAGAACAGGAAATGGCATTCCCCCACCCTCCAAGTTAAGGTGCAAAGGGTGGTGACGTTATTTTGACACTGTAGACAGAATGTCTCGTCTACACCTCTCCCTCCCTGGCAGAAAAAAAATACATTAATTTAAATAGCTAACAATTTGTTTCCCTTTCATGACATCCCAAATCAGTTGTCTCACTCTCCCTAATTGTAGGGGTGGCCTCTAAGCTGAAGGAAGTCTTTTACAAACAGAAGAGGGGAGGCTGTTTTTGTTGATTCCCCCTGCACCACTTTCCAAACTGATCTGGAAACTCCAGCACAGATTTTCAGAAGCCTGCAGGGAGAAGGCGGAATTAAGAGCACACTGTTCCACAAGTGGAACTTCACACATGGGACTTTGGATCCAGCCCACCATTTTTCCCCTCACCAAGCTACTGGGGAAGAGCAAAGGACAAGTATGAGTAGCACTGTGACTAATGACGCAGCCGGGTCAAAGCCGAAAGGAAGCCCAGAGGCTGATGTGCACAGATGCAAAAGGAGAGTCCGGAGTTGTATGACGCACACAATAGGAACATGGAACATGAGAAGCATGAACCAGGGAAAGTTAGAAATTGTCAAGGAAGAAATGGAACATATCAACATTACAATACTTGGCGTGAATGGATTAAATGGACGGGAATGAGACATTTTCAACCAGGCAGCTACAAAATATTTTATTTTATTTATTTATTAAATTTATATCCTGCCCTTCCTCCTAGAAGGAGCCTAGGGCAGCAGACAAAAACACTAAAAACAAACTAAAACATCTTAAAAAGAAAAGACTTTGACGTGAGAGACCACGGTTCAAATCCCCACATAGCCATGAAGCTCACTGGGTGACCTTGGGCCAGTTACTGCCTCTCCACCTCAGAGGAAGGCAATGGTAAACCCCCCCTGAATACCGCTTACCATGAAAACCCTGTTCATAGGGTTGCCATAAGTCGGAATCAACTTGAAGGCAGCCCATTTCCATTTTAAAAACATATTAAAACAACACGTTTTTAAAAACATTAAAACAAAACATCTTTTAAAACATCTTTTTTAAAATTAACCAATTATCCAAACTCGGGAACCACCAACCATCTTGCTAGGATTCAGACTCAGTTTATTGGCCCTCATCCAACCCACCACTGACTCCAGGCACTGGTCCAGGGCTTGCACAGTTTCTCCTGAGTCAGATGTTACAGAGAAACAGAGCTGGGTATCTTCAGCGTACTGCTGACGCCTTGCCCCAAATCTTCTGATGACCACTCCCAAGGGCTTCATATAGATGTTAAACAGCATGGGGGACAAGATGATACCCTGCGGTGCCCCACAGCACAACTGCCAGAGGGCTGAAAGACAATCGCCCAATGCTATTCTCTGAAAGCCTTTTAAGTTGAGACCTATCCCAGGGTGCTTTCACACTGTACTTTATTCCGTTATTCTGACGATTTATTTCCAGTTAATTTGCGCATTAAATTTGAGCTTTCACATGACATAATGGGTAGCTCCGGAATTCTGGTGGAATGTAGTGGAAGTTTCGCGCTAATTTCCGCAATAAATGATACCAGAAAAATTCCGATAGCAGGCTGGGAACCCGGAAGATTGCGGGAGTTTTGCGCTAGCTGCTGCTGCTCACGTGACAGCCATCCCAGCATGCAGTGTGTTCCCGCCCTTACCAGCAGCCCTTCCAGCATGCAGCCTTCACTCAGCCTGTGCTGCTCCTGCTTGTGCTCAACCAGAGCCTCTGCTGCTGCACTGCCGCGCCTCTCAGCTGATCGTGATCGCTCCTCTTTCAACCCCCCCCCACGCACCGAAAGAACAGGCCTCAAACCAAAGGTAGATGAAGACCTGCTCATCCGGTGTTGCGTGAGGCCGAATGAAGGGAGGGGAAAACTCTGCTCTGTGTGTGAAAGACTGTTGCACAAAATGCCGGTATAACAGGTACTGCAGTGTGAAAGGGATTTTTGAAATCTGGAACGAAGCGCTGCCTTTTTAATCTGGTAAACTAGCGCTATTAGCCCCATGTGTGAAAGCAGCCCCAGTCTGCGTCTGTGTTGGAATTGCACAACTGTTACGGGCCCAAAAGATAATCACCCAGTGCTATTCTCTGAAAACGACCCTAGAGGTAGGATCAGATTCACTGTAAAACAGTGCCTCCAATACCCATCTCATCAAGTCAGCTCAGAAGGATACCATGGTCAATAGTATCAAAAGCTACAAAGAGATGAGTAAGATTGACAGGGTCACATTCCCCCTGCCCTTCTCCTGATAAATGTCATCCATCAGGCCAACCAAGGCCGATTCAGTCCCATAACCAAGCCTGAACCCTGACTGGGATGGGTCAAGATAATCTGTATCATCCAAGAGTACTTGCAATTGCTATGCCACGACTCTCAATCACCTTCTCTAAAAAGGGGGTATTTGCGACTGGGCGCTGGTTTGTCACAAACCAATAGGTCCAGGGTTGCCTTTTTCAGGAGCTATCAGATCACTACCTCTTTTTGGGGCAGCTGACCACTCCTTCCCACAAAGATGCATTGGCTTCACCCTGGATCCATTTGGTCATACCCCCTCAGCAAATTTTAATAAGCCAAGAAGGGTAAGGGTCAAGAGGACACATCATCACAAGCACCTTGTCCACTTCATCAGGCTGCATCAACTGAAACTGATCCCAAGAGGTTCCAGCAGATGCTGCACTGGACATTTCTCTGGGGACTACAGTAGATGTGGATGGGGCTTCAAGATTGTTACAGAGGCAAGCATCTTTACCTTCAAAGTGCCTTACAAACAATTCACAGTGGTCCTCTGAAGGGGCTAAAACTCCATTTCCTGGAGCTGATGTCAACCGACGCCTGACAATACGACGGCTATTTGAGGATGCAATGGAGACAGAGAAGTGGGCCTTCATCGCCGTCATCACTACAAAGTAGGCACGGTTATGTTTTACTGGTGCCCGATCAGCCTCACAGCACATATTTCACCACTTGCTCTTTAGCCGTCAACCAACCTGTTTCATTGCCCTTAGTTCACTGGTGTACCAAGGTGCAAGCTTGAATATTAGTAACATGTTTTGATTACGGCTGCTCATCATAATCCTCAAACATTAGTTCTTAAATGGTTTCTTAATGCAGCTTTTAGAAGCAGATACGGTGTCAGGAACCCTAGACCTTAGACCAGATTCCTCATGGTTTAAGGGCATAATGCCTAGCCCTACTCTCTATGCCTTCTCAATAGCACAGTACTTATTTCCTACAGTTCTTCACATATCAGCTTCTAGCTGCTGCTGGTGGTCTGAGGGACTATGGAGCATACTCTCCAAATCTAGATTTAAGAATGGCTGCCTATGGCCCTGACACATGGCATTTTGCCACTGAAAATGGATTTGCAACTAACAGTGAAACCTCAGAGGTGTCTAGGTAGGATGGAATAGGGGCCTGTCTGGGCTCTGCTATTTTTTAAAAAAATCTATCTATAAAAAGCAAATGCAGTTGTGTTGGTCCATAAGAAGAAGAACTTACAAAATATCCCCAGATAGTGAGCAAGTGGATATCTCGGAATCTATCTCCACCATAGAAAGGAATCATATGCCTCTAATATGTGCATAATTGCTGTCAATAGCAGATAGTAAGAAGTAATGTTTCTGTAGTTTTAACAAGTTGTTTTAGTTATGTGTTTAATTGCTCATGCTTTATGTTATGGTGCTTATGGATATTATAATTAAATAAGGTTATTGTAACTTGCAGTGAAGAGTGGGTTAAAATATGTTTAAATAAACAAATAAAGGAATGCATATTTATTCTGATTTTCATTTAAATCTAGAGCTGATGTGTCCACTTTTATAAAAGCTCCTGCACCCTCCTTCCTTAGCGAGCGTGCTTTGGCAACTTAACTCCTATCCTGTTCCTGCATTTTCTTGGTTGCTTGGGGCACAGCTGTGCTCATCTGTGCTATTCAGAAAGCAATAGCTTCCTCTGCTCAAACGCTGAATGCCTGTTAACGTAGCAACCGCTGTTGCAGCAAGGAAGGTGAAGAACAAGCTGTGCAAATGCCCTTATTTTCCAGGAGAAAGCAGCAGGGGAAGGCTCATCACCTTTATGCCCTGCTTGTGGTTTTCCGATAGGCATCTGGCTGTCTGCTGTTGGAAAGAAAATGCTAGACCGTGGTCCAACCCATTAAAGATTTCTCTAGGTGCTCATGGAACAAATGGCTCTGTTGCACATGTGCTGAAAATATTTCCTCTCTTCAGAGACTCATTTCCCTCCCAAGTACCTCCTCGGCCACTTGTTTTCCTTCCAGATTCCTCCAAAGCACTTGCCCTCCCCCAAATCCCTCAAATTCATTTCCCTCCTGGTTCCAGTCATTTCCCCTAATTAATTTTCTCTTCCAAAAATGTATTTGCCTCCCCCACATTCCCCCTGAAATAAGTGTCCCCTCTGCTTCCCGCTCCTGTGCCATCCAAACTGTTTCCAAAGCAGGGCATGAATATATTGGTCTTCCTTTGTTGTTTGACCTTAACATCCTGTATTCAGAGGTAGACAGCCTACCTTGAGCCCATCTTGGGAATAGCTTTTGGCAGACCTATTCTCTGTGAATTTACCTAATCCTTTTTTTAAAGCTAAAATTGTGACCATTATTGTGACACTATGTGGCAGTGAATACCATTTTTAATCATGTGGCTGAAGAAGACTGTGTGAAGTATTGTTCTTTGGGGCTACCTAAATTTGTTTTTCCTTCAGTTGCTGGAAATGCAGAAGGTTGGTGGATGGACAGCATGGGGTTAGCAGAGAGAAGCAATTCAGAGCATGGCATACTGAACATGGGGGCAAAGGAGTGTAATAATTGGGTTTGGCATTCCAGGCATCTTGTGGGTGGATGGAGCTGCTCAAATGTCAGTCACCTATCACAATGATGTCAGGTGATCTCTTTTGCAAACACCATTGATCAGCTGATTTATGGTACCTGCAAAACCCCTTATGGTTGAGTCAGGTTTTTACCTGCCGCCACACCTAACATCATATATGTGGGTGGGCATTGCTTGGCCCACATGGCTTTGTAGGCCAAATGAGGAGGCCTGGAGAGCCAAATTAGGCCTCTGAGCCAGAGGTTTCCCACCCTGGCTTAGACTCCTCCTCTGCCTTTTACTCTCTTTGCAGCTTTGGACAAGTCACTTCTCTCCATCTAATATAGCATTTTCCAACAGTGGTGAAGTTTTCAAGCAATAGATGAGGTATACTGGCTCTGAATATTGTAGTTCTAGGATAAGCTTCCATGGGCAGAACTTGGTACCGCAAATTGGTGAAGCTATGTTAAGAATGACTAGGCAAGGTAGGTAGGGCCAATAACATGTCCACGTTATAGGATTGGGAGATTGATTTGGATGCCATCTTTGGGTCCTCTCCAAGCCTATAAAATGGGAGTCTCTAGTAGAAGGAACTGCTGAAGTGGTCAGGCCAGTCTCTTTGTTAAGTTAATTCTTGCTTCCAGAAGGAGAGAGCAGGCCTCACCTGACTGGAGACAACATAATCCTAGGTGTAGGAGAAAAGTAGGCCAGGGGCCAGTCTTTGTCCAGTCTCATGTGGAACTAGAAAGACAAAGAGGTTTGACTTGCTTTCTGGGCTGAGTCCAAAGCTATGGCTTTGCTCCTCCTCTCCCAAAACCTAATGGAGGAGCAAGAACTCCTCCATTAATTAATGGTGTAATTAATTAGTTAATGGTGTAAGCCCTTCCATCTTATGCTGTCTATATATACGTGTAAATAAAATCATATATCACAGAGACATCACAGTCTCCAGTGACTTTCATTCAAAGAACACCAGGTAAGTGCTGGCACTCCTGAAGTCTCTCTGCTTAGAGACTTGGCTGTGTATAACACTGGTATCAGAATGGATTATTGAGAGAAGGATGGGATAATTCAACTCTGTTATTCATACTTGATCTCTCAGAAGCTTGTGATAACTTTGATCATGGTAATCCCACTGAACCAGCTCTGTATCAGGGGCACTGTTTTACAGTGGTTCTAGTCCTACCTCCAATGTCAATTTCAGAGAATAACATGAAGTGATTATCTCGCAGGCCCCTGGCAGTTATGCTGTGAGGTACTGGAGGGTACCATCCTGTCCCCAATGCTATTAAACATCTACCTGAAGCCATTGGGAGCGGTCACTAGATTCTGGACAAGATGTCATCAGTATGCTGATGATATCCAGCTCTGTTTGTAAGTAACATCTGAATCAGGGGAAGCCATCCAAGCCCTGAACTGGTGCCTGGACTCAGTGGTGGGCTGGATGAGGGCCAATAAACTGACCCTGAATTAGGAATGGGGAAGAATATACGCTAAATCAGACTTAGTACCGGATTTTGACTCTGTCTGACAGTTTGCTGTCTTTTCGGACAGGCACTGATTTCTTGCAGTGGGATGCAGCTATCATCAGCAAGGTTTTTTTTTTAAAAAAAAAAAATCCGCCCTGAATTTTACATTATTATCTTCATAATTGGCTGCCCTCTAAGTTGATGCATTCTTAATGCATTAACCTCCCTCCAATTTTCTCCTTTTTTTGTTAATTCTCAGATATGACCATTAACTCATTTTTTTTTTTGCTTAGTCTGTCTGTTCTCTATTTCTTCTGTCCTTAAATAATGTTTAGGTTTTCACTTTGGTCATTATTCATTATCAAATTAAATCGCAGGACAAAATGATGTCTCAATGCAATGCAATTTTTTTCATTTTCACCTATGAAAGACTATGCAAATTTTTCTTCTAAGTGGCAACAACATCATGGATACCGCACACAGCACAGCAGACACTCTGTGTGGGTATTCTGTGAAGGACCTTAAATAACACTTGGTTGCAGAGTGTGTGGATTGGACTGATGGACAGAGGCAGAAGGTCATTGCATTAAGGTTTGAAAGTGAAGCAGCAGCATTTAATTACAACGAGCAGTCTGTCAACTGCAGCAGTTTCACACTGACTTATTTAGATGCTATTTTACATATACATGAAAAAATGAATGGTTCTCCTTACTTACTACTACTATATGAATTGGTTGTCTGCCCATAATGCCAATTGAAAATAATTACGTTTTGCTGTAATGCAGCGAAGGACACTACTTTTTGAATGCAGTAGGACGGACTCACTTCATTCACTATTCAGTACTCAGCATATTTGTTTGGTTTTCTCTTATAAATAAACCCCTGAGTGCTGCTGCCGGAGGGGGGATGATGATGCTTATTTGTACTGCAGTGCATGCTTCTGCCATTCGGGGATGGAAATTGTGCATGTGTGAGAGAGAGACTGTGTCAATTAAGTCAACTGTGTTGTGAAACAACGGATGCTTCCTCAAAAAGGCGGTAGAGTGGATTGGAGGGAGAGAGACATAGCTTACACAAGGAGCTTTAATGGCAATGCCATTATATAAGCTTGACCTTACCTAATGCAGCAACAGGCTAGTAGTTGTAATAATAGAATAAAAAAAGAAAATGTCCACTTCTCCCATGTTAAAACTTCAGAAATTATTATGTTTCAAAAGTTCTTACTGCAAGTGGGAAGGAACTCCAGAGTTCAGAGCCAGAGAGTAGATTTGGAAAGAAATATAATGCACAACATTTCTACCTGCAAATTGCAGTAGCTTGACTCTTATCTCACAGCACCTTTTTTATAATCACAATTTTTAAAACATTAATTTAAAAAACAACTATATTGCAGCAGCTTGAACTTGACTCTTAGTCCAGATAAGATCAAGGAATGGACAGTGGCCCAGACTTAAGGTGCATGTGTGTGTGCACACGCATGCGCATACATGCACATTTGGGGGTGGTTCTTCAAAGTTGTTACAAAATTGACATTGAGTAGTTGATGATGCAAAAATAAATGCAGCAAGTAAGCAGGAGAAGAAGAAAAATGTAATCCCTAGTTCTTCACATTCATTGGGTAAAAACATACCATTTATGAACAGATGTGGTATACAAGGCATGGCTTTTCATTTTCAGACGTGCTGTGAGGCTGATCAGGAATGAGTAAAACATCATAACCGTGCCTACTGTGTGGCAGTGTGGGCAGCAAAGAAGGCCCACTTCTCTGTCACCATCACATCCTCAAGTAGCCATCCAGCTGAGCTTTTCCTTATTGTCAGGAGTCTGTTGACATCAGCTCCAGGAAATGGAGTTTCAGACCCTTCAGAGGCCCACTGTGAATTATTTGAGGGTAAAGTTGCTCACCTCCGTAGCAATCTTGATGTCCCATCCACATCTACTGTAGTCCCGAATGAGGTGTCCAGTGTAAACTCTTCTGCAATTTCATGGGAACGGCTTCAGTTGATGCGGCCTGATGATGTGGACGAGGTGCTTGCAATGATGCGGCCAGCAACGTGCCCTCTTGACTCTTGCCCTTCTTGGCTTATTAAAGTTTGCGGAGGGAGGTTGACCGCGTGGATCCAGGGTGTGGTCATCGATTGGTGTGGAAGGGAGGGGTTCCAGCTGCCCTGAAAGAGGTGGTGATCTGAACGCTCCCAAAAAAGCCCACCCTGGACTCCTTGGTTTGCAACAACTACTGACCGGTTGCAAATATCCCCTTCTTAGGGAAAGTGATTGAGAGGGTTGTGGTTCAGCAATTGCAAGGACACTTGGATGAAACAGATTATTTTAACCCGTTCCAGTCAGGGTTCAGGCCTGGTTATGGGGCTGAAATGGCCTTGGTCGCCCTGATGGATGACCTTTATTGGGAGAAGGACATGGGGAGTGCAACCCTTTTATTCTTACTTGATCTCTCAGTGGCTTTTGATACCATTGACCATGGTATCCTTCTGGGCTGATGTGGGTATTAGAGTCACTGTTTTACAGTGGTTCCAATCCTATCTCCAGGGTCGTTTTGAGAGAATAGCATTGGGTGATTGTCTTTTGGCCCCCTCACGGTTGTGCTATGGGGTGCCGCAGGGTGCCATCTTTTCCCCCATGCTGCTTAACATCTATATGAAGCCATCAGGAGATCTGGGGTGAGGTGTCAGTAATACGCTGCCAATACCCAGCTCTATTTCTCTGTGACATCTGATTCAGGAGAGGCCGTGCAAGCCCTGGGACGCTGCCTGGACTCGGTGGTGCGCTGGATGAGGGCAAATAAACTGAGTCTGAATCCTAGCAAGACAGAGGCGCTGTGGGTTGGTGGTTCTCAGCTTCAGATAATTGATCAGTTGCCTGCTTTGGATGGAGTCGTACGCCCTCTGAAAGAGTAGGTTTCTAGGGTGAGGGTGCTCCTGGATTCATCTTTGTCACTAGGAGCCCCGGTGACCTCAGTGGCTAAGAATGCCTTTTACCAGCTTCGGCTAGTAAGATAGCTGTGGCTGTTTCTGGACCGGTATAGCCTGACCACTGTTGTCCATGCACTGGTAACCTCCGGGCTGGATTACTATAATGCTGTCTGTAGGGCTACCCTTTAGGTTGGTCCGGAACCTGCAGCTGATGCAAAATGCAGTGGCGAGACTGCTCATTGGAGCAGGGTATCGCTAGCATGTTACACCACTGCTGAAAGAATTGCACTAGCTACCTATTAGCTGCTGGGCTAAGTTCAAGGTTCTAGTTTTGGTGTACAAAGCTTGGGACCGGGATACCTGAAAGACCGTTTTATCCTTATGTTTCCAGTCAATCACTGTGCTCTGCAGGTGAGGGCCTCCTGCAGATCCCATCTTATCAGGAGGTCTGTTCCGCACAACATAGGAAATGGACCTTTCATTTAGTGGCACCTACAATTCCCTCCTCTTAAATATTAGACAGGTGCCATCCGTCTTATCTTTTTGGTGCCTACTGAAGACCTTCCTCTTTCAACAAGCCTTTTAAGTTGAGACCTTATCCCAGTCTGAGTCTGTGCTGGAATTGCTTTTTCATATGTTTTTAAACCTTTTCTCTGTGTTAAAGAGATGTTTTTAAAGCTTTTTAAAAAAATGTTTTTAAAGATGTTTTATTTTAATATATTTTAAAGTCTGTTTTTATGACGCTTTAAAGTGTTTTTAGTGCTTTTGTTTGCCTCCTACTGGGAGGAAGGGCATAAATGCCTCATGGAAAGCAATTCATTAATGAAATGAAATAAATAATAATTTTAATCATGTTTCCTGGAGGAGGAACTATGAGCAAGATGTACCTGAGCTAAAATGGAGGGAGGACCAGCAATATTCCTGGAATAGATTAAGTTCATGCTCCAGCAGCAGATCCAGGAGCAAACATAGCAGCAAACTTAGGATCTGGAGCAGCATAAAAACAGTCTTGAAGGAAAAAATGGAGGGTTTCCATGTGCAGAGGGTTTGGAGTTCCCACGTGAGGAGATTAGGGCCCAGCCTGCTCATCCACTTACAGTGGGTTAAGATTGACCCAGACCAGGGTGGATAAAGAGATCCAGAGGGTGGATGGACAAGTAACACACTTTGGGGTAGCACAAATCCCCACTGGAGACCCAGACATTAGTGGGTTTACGATGATGACAACTAGTGCAAATACAGCATTTTATATTTGCAGCATCACACTTGTTCAAATAAGGCTGTATTGTATGCATACTTCATTGAAATAAGTCCCAGTCAGTCCAGTGGGGCTTTCATCTGAGTAAGCATTCAAAGGATAGGGCTGCAAGTCTCTGAATAGAATGGGTCACAGAATATTCTAATCATTAAAAAGTCCATACCAGCTATCCTTATGATTCTTAGGTTAACAGGTTTCAATTGCAGAACAGCAGGAGCATATGGAGCATGGTGCAGGGAAGTCGGCGATGCCTTTCTTTGAAAAGGACTTAATTGTACATATAACGGTTTCATAATTAAATATATATGAAAGTGATAATAACTATTTTTTAAGTATTGGGTTGGATTGAGAGTTGGTTACAAAGGTGCCATTTCATTCACAGAAGATGCTGTTCTGCTCACCTTAGGTGCCTTTCCTTCCATAAGGAAAAGGCACTCTTTGATCTCCCCCCCTTTGGATCCAATTCCAAGTATACAATTGAGAGGAAAAATTAGGACATTCAGGGCAGAGAAATGGTTTGCCTAATATGTCTCTTGAAATATAGTTTTATCCCTAACTATAATGTGGGTTTCCTTGCTGTTTTCACACTGGTCATCATTTTAGTTACTATGCCAAATGCATTTATTTTGAAATTCTTCCAAATGTGCCTCTCATTCAAAAGCATCTGGCTTACGAAGTTCTTGCAAAGTGTTTTTCACATTGAATTGTTAAAAACAAAACAGAATGAAAATGGGATTTGAGAGTTCATGTAAAGACAGAAAATTATAATTTACAATTTTGAATGAACTGTTGAGAAATATATATCAATTAGACAGAAACACAGACTATATAAGTCAGCAAAGTTTGGTTGCCAATATGACCTGTCTTCAGAAATCTATGAGCAGATGGTTTTTATTTGGTTTCTGTTGATTTCTGATTTTTAAAAATGTTATCTTCTAGGTATGCTGTCTGTGCATCAGAACTTTGCAAAAAAGTACACTGTATATGCTGAGCTACATTCCATGAACACTCATGTATCATAAAATATGTTTCATCAAAAGTATTTCAGGAGAGCTCAGTATGATTGTTTCTCCTACTATATACAATATAGAAATCAAATAACTGTTTCGAATCATTTAACTATATATATTTCTAGTGCATAATAAATAATTGGTTTGAGTTGGCTAGCTTCAAATGCCTCCTCTAGGATGCACACCTTAACGTGGTGAGAGGGTTTGAGACTGTTGAAGAAGCTGAGAGCAATGCCATCAGAAGTCTAGACCAGGAGGCTAGGCTCCTAGCAGGGGCACCCAAGGCGGAATGGTCAAGGCTGAAACACCAGACTAAGATGCATCCAAACTCAGAGGAAGGCAATGGTAAACCACCTCTGAATACCTCTTACCACAAAAACCATATGAACAGAGTATCCAATGCTACTGGAGGTCGCTCATTCATAGGGTCGACATAACTCGTAATTGACTTGAAGGCACATAACAACAACAACAAGCTTCAAATGAGTGTCCTCAGTCTTTGTGCCCTACTACAAAATTTTACCACCTACATCCCTTTTCTGAATTATATTAAGTAAGAAACACCATTGGTTTTGAGGATAAAAAAGAAAAGTCTTCCATTGTATCAAAATGTGTTTTTAAGTGTGTATTTTGTGACTAAATACATTTTAAAATACATATTTAAATGCATATTTATGTACATGGTTTTTTTTTTTTGAAAAGGGAGATTTTTGTAGAAACCATATGGAATGAACACATACCAAAGTGATATGGACCTGAAATAGACTGCTTCACTTGTTGTAGATGTAACTAAGGTTGTTACTTTTCTTATGATAACGAAGTCCATTTCCATTTTTATGCCAAGCAGTGGCCCACAAAGGAGGTCATAGTCAGTGAGCTGGTTCACTTGACACATTAAGCCATACCTTGGCTTAGTGACACTGTGCAAATGTGCGGGCTCCTGGAGAGGAGCTGGCAGCCACTTTGTTCCTTCCTAGTCTGTTTTGCTTTGCTTCTGCCTGCGACTCATCATTAAGCTCTCTCCGCACTAACCTTGAACTGTAGCCAAATGATCCCCACCAGGCCCCCTCTACAATGAGTTTCCGCCGGGCCGTGAAGACCCGGCTCTTCAGGCAGGCCTTTGGGGTGGGCTAGATGTTACCATTATCGCTTTTAGATTTTAATGCTATTGTACTGGTGTGTCATTTTGTGTCATTTTGTTCATTTTGTACGTCGCCCAGAGTGGCTGGATGGCCAGCCAGATGGGCGACTAAGAAATCCAATAAATTAAATTATTAAATTAAGAACAAACCTTGGCTACAGCTGGTGATTAAAGACTGCAGAGCTTAACCACAAGCCCCAGTTTGGACAACCTTCGAAGCCAAACCTTGACTTAGCCTAGCACGGCCACAGAAAGGATTGGGGAGAACCAAAGTGGCAGAGCGCTCCTCTCTGAGAGAAAGCCCGTTTGCACAGTGTACGCCAAGGTTTGGCTTAGGTTTTGGTGTGAACCAGATCAGTAAAACAAACAAAACGAATTAATAAAATTCTCTAACAACCATAATAAAGTAACAGCCAGAGACAAGCATTATAGTGTTTATGTTGTATTGCTGTACTTCTTTTGGTATGCCGCTCTTGAGTATTATTTTAACAGAAAAGCAGGGTATAAATATTAAATAAATGATAAAATAAAACATTTCAGTTAAAGCTGCAGCCCTGTACCCACTTACCTGGAGGTAGTCCTACTGAGCTCAAAAGCGAGTAGACGTGTAAAATTGTGCTGTTAGACCAGGCTCCCCCAAACTGATGCCCTCCACGTGCCTTGGACTCGAGCACTACCAGTATAGTCCAAAGCAACTGGAGGGCACCAGGTTTGGATGGCTGTGTAAGACTATAAAAATAAAAGGAGCCTAGGAAGTTGCCTGACTAGGCAGTCAGGCCTCTAGGCCATCTGGCTCAGTGTTTTCCACGCTGGCTGGCAGTAGTGCTGAGGACATTCCCAGCCCTAAGTAGAGATGCTGGGGATTGAACCTGGGACCTTCTGCATGCAAAGCAGATACTCCACCACTGAACTATGGTCCTTCCCCTAAATCAAATGAGGAATTGTTAAACCAAAGAATTTCCTATGCAAGCATGACAGCCTCCAGCTAAATCTAATAAAAAATTGGAAAAGGTATTAGAAAAGCCAAACAGTTTTATTGACTATAAGCCGCTGAGTAGGTTTTTCAGTTGACTTAGAGCTGCTGATTAGTAGAAAAGTGACACATAAATGCATTATTACTACTACTACTATTGCAAAAACAGCAGCATAATAAATAATGCAAAAGTAACAACAGCATCATCACGGATAACCTTCATTATAGTGGAAACAAAACTAGTCCCACACACTGCATCCCAATCCTGACTCCACCTCACTATTTTTGTTTTTTAAAAGAGTCAGATCAAACCCAATAGCACATTCAATATAATGTTTAATTTGGCCCCCAAGGTAGCTCCACTCTCTGTCTGGCGGAGACTGTTTTACATCATTTCCATTCCCTGCAATTTGATCACTGAGAATTGTTTCGCATGATCACTTCTTAACATTAAATTTAATCTATACTGACTTTTTGGTTAGCTGCTTTCTCCCCCACCCCCCAATTGCACTTCATTTCTACATCTGAGAAGCCGCAGGAAGCAAGAACAGCATGACGTCTCTTATCTCATTTATCAAAAAAGGACTTTAAAATATTGCATTAAGTGTGGACAAAGCTGCAAGAATAGGAGTATAATTCTACAAAAATAGAACTGAACATTCCGGGTAGATTTTAAATGCTTATTGTAGCAACCAATCCTACTATCAGCATTTTTCTGAAAGAAATAGTAATGTGCATTTTGCTAGGGAAAAATAACAGCTGGTTTAAAAATTAATTTCAAAATGAAACTAATCTGCAACAGGTACATATATATGAGGTGAAGTAATTCTTGGCATTCTTTGATTGATACAGTATCTGAAAATGGGGGGTTATTTGAATCCAGGAATGCCACCCCAAGTATTTTATTTTACGATCTTTTCTCCTGCAAGTGGATGAACAAGCATTATGAACATGCCCTCCACCTGTAAGATCCCATTATATGGAGTAGCCAGTGCATTACAATGAAACCTGCACATTGAATCTGGCAGAGAACAGCTGGTGGAGAAATCAGCATTAGAATCAGCAATCTGTAAAGGCATGTGAGTTCACATTAAACATTTGTCTGCTTGCTGGGTAGAAGGGTGGCTCTGAACCTTGCACATTTTTGTAGAGGTAAGAGCTACATTTTTTTCCTTCTCCCATCTGCTTAACAGCAGTCGGCCATATTCAAATTCAAATGGGGAGGACAGCAAGAGCAGGCGACCCAAAGGGCAGGAACTGCATATCTATTCAAAAGTAGAGAAGTGGAATCAGGGAACAAGGGTGGTGAGAGTCATGGTCCTTCAGAACCCTGGACAGGTCCCAGGGATCATGCAACTTGTTCAAATGAGTGCTTGGTGTTGCCTGAGCCCTTATATACTTCTTGGGCCTGACTACACCTCCCCAGCGTTGCCCCCTTCCTCGTTTGGCTTGCACCCTGACACCTCTCTGCTCTCTTTTGGTGGCTGCATTGTCTGCGGTGGCAAGCAGGCTCAGAAGATCATTCATCTTTTGGGGGCAAAGACAATGTCTCCCCTCAGGTATGTTACACAGGGTTTCAGTCTCTGGGGATTCCAAGTCAGGGGTATCTGATTCAGCAAATCTCTGGTTGCTGGATCTGTCGAGACCCTGATGCAGCCCCGCTGAAGTCTTTTCTACTGGACCTCCAGAGACTTGTGCTAGCTAGCTCTTCTCTCTCTCTTGAGTCAATGCCCAAGACACTGTTTATTTATTATTTGATTTATATCCCTTGCTCCCAGCAGGAGCCCAGGGCGGCAAACAAAAGCAGTAAAAACACTTTAAGATATCATAAAAACAGACTTTAAAATACATTAAAAAAACATCTTTAAAAACATTTTTAAAAGCTTTCAAGAAATTTTTTTTACAAAAGGTTAAAAACATTGTTTTTTTGTTTTTTTTTAAAGGTTTAAAAAACATTAAAAAGCAATTCCAACAGACGCACACTTCAGGTCATGGCATCATCACAGCTAAGTAAGTAAAAGTATTTTCCATATGGAATACCACAACTTCCAAGGTGTGACAGTGTCATGCTCAGAATTCCTCCCTCCCCCCACCTAACAGGAAGGGACCATTGGTGGCCCCTTTAATGAGTGAGAAGAGTGAAAAGAATGAAAGGAGTGGAAAGCATGGGATGTGCAAGCTGTGGCTGTAACCTGAAGTTCTTTACTGTGATGACTCATACAAGCAGACCAATAGGAGCACAGGGGGGCAAACAAAAGCACTAAAAACACTTTAAAATATCAAAAAACAAGACTTTGAAACATATTAAAATAAAACATATTTAAAAACATTTTTAAAAAAGCTTTAAAAACATCTTTTTAAATAAAGCTTTAATGTATTAAAAAGCAATTCCAACACAGATGCAGACTTAGATAAGGTTTCTGCTAAAAAGGCTTGTTGAAAGAGGAAGGTCTTCAGTAGGTGCCAAAAAGATAAAAGAGATGGTGCCTGTCTAACATTTAAAGGTAAAGGTGTCCCCGCACTTATAGTGCGAGTCGTTTCCGACTCTTAGGGTGACGTCTTGTGACATTTACTAGGCAGACCGTATATATGGGGTGGGATTGCCAGTTCCTTCCCCTGACTTTCTTTACCCTCCAGCGTATGCCGGGTACTCATTTTACTGACCACGGGTGGATGGAAGGCTGAGTGGACCTCGACCCCTTTTACCGGAGATTCGACTTCCTTCCGTTGGAATCGAACTCCGGCCGTGAGCAGAGCTTCGGCTGCGTTACCGCCTTACCACTCTGTGCCACGGAGGTCTAACATTTAAGGGGAGGGAATTCCAAAGGGTAGCTGCCACTACACTAAAGGTCCACTTCCTGTGTTGTATTGAATAGACCTTCTGATAAGGCCCTCACCTGCAGAGCGCAGTAATTGACTGGTTATCTAAGGGGTAAGACGGTCTTTCAGGTATCCTGGTCCCAAGCCGTACAGGGCTTTGTACACCAAAACCATCACCTTGAACTTAGCTTGGTAGCTAATAAGTAGCCAGTGTAACATCTGTTTCTTTCAAATGAGGGTAATAACAAGCACAGCTGAATGTCTGGAACAGTGAACAGGAGTGTTCCATACTGCAACATTTTGTTGCATGCCCCACTTGTATTATCTAATATTGAACTGATGAAGAATATTAATGCAGAAAAGTTGTCATTGCTGAAGATAGGACCCACTGATTATTGTCTTTTACATTTTTAACAAAAAAATTGAGTTATATGCAGGGTTTGTTATATTAAGAGTTAAGCTTCATTGGTCACTACAGCCGAGTGTTAACTTTGAAAGGGGAGGTATGATGAGATAGGAGCCAGGTGAGGGGGATAGGACTCACACAGTTGATGGCTGTACCATGTGCCTGCCCTTCTCTACCCAGAGGAATTGTGATTGCTCTATCAGCCAGCCCTTGGGCCTGCCGATACTGCTATTATTATTGTTTGGTTTTAAATAAGGTCCCCTTCATCCATGATTTGATTGTGGATGAGGAGGCCAACCTGGTTTGCATTACTGAGGCCTTAGTGGGTCAGCAGAATGGAGTCAATCTTACCCAGCTCAGCCCACCTGTGTACTCAGTGCAGTATCAAAGTAGGCTAGAGAGTAATGGAGGAGGTATCACTGTAGTCTATAGGAATATGACCTCTTTCTCCAGACATTCTGTCCACTTGAGTTGGGATCTAGAATATTTGTGCCTTGTGTTGGGCATTCAGGACAGTTTAATGATTCTGCTGATTTACTTTCCACATCACTGCTCAGCAGTCCCTCTGCCTGAGCTGGTAGATGTGGTCTCAGATGTGGTGTTGAGTCCTGGGTTGTTGGTCCTGGGGGACATTAACATTCATATTGAGACCACTAAGTCTGAGGTGGCTCAGGATTTCATGACCATCATGGCAACCATCAGGCTGCCCCAATATATCACTGGCCCAACACATGTGCAGACCACACTCTGGATCTGGCCTTTTTGACCAGACAGGAAGAGGGTGACATGAGAGGATTTTAACATCAGTCCCTTGTCACGGTCAGATCACTACCTGCTGAGATTTAGACTTTCAACAGATTTCTGCCTCTGCAAAGTTGGGGGATCTATTAGAATGGCAAGCTTGATGGATCCAATGGGTTTTCAGATGGCTCTGGGGGATTTTCTGGCTGATATGTCAAAACCCTGATTGATCTATGGAATACATGGATGACCTGGCCACTGACACAATCACCCCTGAGCATTTCTCCTGCTTAATAGAGCCTGGCTGGCTCTTGGTTTACACCAGAGCTGGGGGCAATGAAACTATAGCCCAGTCGTGAATGTCCTCTTCCTGGGCAAAGTTCTTGAATGGGTGGTTGCTAACCAGCTCCAGGGTTTCTTAGATGAGGCCAGTTTTCTTTATCCATTTCAATCAGTTAGGCCCAGTTTTGGCCCAGAAACTGCCTTGGTTACCCTGCATGATGACCTCTGTTGGGACAGAGATGGGGGAGTATGATGTTGTTGATTCTACTTGATCTCGCAATGGTATCCTCCTGGAGCAGCTGTCTGAATTGGGACTGGGTGACACTGCTTTGTGGTGGTTCCAGTCCTATTTGGATGGCTGCCTCCTAGGGGATGCTGCTCAGTCCTGTGGAGCCTTCAATGTGGGGTTCCACCGGGGTTAATCTAATCCCCCATGCTGTTTAACATCTATATGAAACTGCTGAGTGGGATCATCTAGTGACGTGGAACGTATTGTCATCAATATGCTGATGACACACAGCATATTTCATGTTTCATCTTTACATTAGCAATGCATGCGCTGGATCAGTGTCTGGCACCAGTAAGGTGTAGAGCTTGGAGTACTTCTGGATCCACTGCTGTCATTGGAGACACAAGTGGCCTCAGTGGCACAGAGTGTGTTCCACCACCTTTGGCTTGTGGCCCAGATGTGTTCTTATCTGGACAGGAATAACTTAGCTTCAGTTTATGTTCTGGTAACCTCTAGAACAGATTGTTTCATTATGGTATACTTTGGGGTTCCTTTGAAGACAGTTCAGAAACTACAGAAGCTAGTGCAAAATTCAGTGGCCAGATTATTGGCCAGGACCAGGTCTGAGCATATTACACTGATTCTGGCCTGCCTGCACTGGCTACTGATTAGTTTCTGGTGCTGGTTTTGACTTATAAAACCTTATATGGCTCAGGACACCAGTACTTTACCTCAAGGTCTGCCTCTCCCGATATGAACCAGCTTAGAACCTGCAATCTTCATCAGAGGCCCTTCTCCATGTGCCTCACCCAAGGGAGATGCATAGGGTAGCCACATGAGAATGGGCCTTTTCAGTGGTGGTCCCCTGTCTGTGGAATGCTCTCCCCAGGGAAATGTGCTGGAGGCCAACATCCATTTTTAGGTTCCAGGCTAAGACTTTTTAATTGCTTAGGCGTTCAGTAATTAAGCTGTCCTCTACAGTGGTGCTCATCTTTTAGTGGGGTGGGTAGGACGTGCCTTCATTGGTTTATTAGATGAGCATTTTAGATATTTCATACTACACATTGTTTAAATTCTTCTGTTTTTTAATTGTTTTTACCTGTTTGTCTTTTATTTTGTTAAGCCCTTTCAAGTCTTTTTCTATAAAACAACTAACAAAGGTACTATTGCTACTACTACTGTATGTATTTTCATGTGGTCACACTTATAGAGCATATAAGCAAACTCTTAATCAACCATGCTGGGGGGGGGGTCGGATGAGGTTGAGGTATCCCTCGCCCAGCTCTGACTTGATCTATTGGCCTCTGCTAGCAAGGGAGTTCTAGTGCCAGCAGGGGAGCCCCCTAGTGCAGACACCCCAACGGCAGGTGGACAGAAGCTACCACTGGGATGATCACAGTGGAAACCCCTGAAACAGGATGGGGATGGTGGGGCAAGGGCAGCTTAGGCTCTACTGGATCTTGAGTCAGCCCTGCTGCTGTCACATGATGGCAATAGACCTGATCTGGGCCTCTCTGCTGTACCAGCCTGGGAGCTGGTACAGCAAAATGGCATCACCCCCCCGACCACTATGAGCATCAGGGCTGTGGATGAGGCAGTGGCTATGCTCCTCCATTAAGTCCTGCTGTTGCTGGCAAGGAGTTTCAGTTGCCTCCTTAGTCTTTCCTTGCCCCTGATCCACATCATTGACTGCCACTGTTTGGCCCTGAAGCAGCACATATCACAGCAAGAGACATGTTATGTAGAGGGTGAGGGAGAGTTATTTTTGTGTTTGTTACTCCAGTGTGTTCACACATCGTAACGGCTTTTTATTGATAATTGAAGTAACTGAGATCTGTAGTGTCCTTGAAGATGCCAACTATTTCTTTATGTAGTTTGTGAATTTAAACTAAACTCTAAATTCAACCATCATGGCAAAAGGAAGATGCATTAGCATCTTCTTGAAGGCAGTTTGGGGGGGGGAGGGGAGAGACACATTCTGGAAAGAAAGATAGAGTCAAATGTGAAACCCACAAGTGCAAGTGGCAGAGGATCAGAGGTGATGGGGTGTGTGGGAGGAAGATGCTGCGATGCTACCAATGATGGAAAAATTCTGTTTAAACCAAGCACCTGCTGCTTACGATTAGAACCTCAAAATTACTAGCCCAAGTAAGTTAAAGCAGTTTACTTCACAGTTAAAAAGGGAATAAAAAAGGAACTAGTCCAAAGCATCAGGAGGTGGAAAAAGTCAGGGAGAATGGGGAATTGCTTTAATGAAACTGATCTGTGCACATTTGAGATGGAATATTGCTTATGCATGGCTGGTTCCAATCTGATTCTAATTTATACTCTCAAGCTTTTTAGTCGTCTTCTTGGATGCAAAGTCCCCTCTTTCTCTCTGTCTCTCTCTGGATAACTTCCTAGCCATTCCTCTTCATGGGTGTGTCTGGTTCTTACATTTCACTTTTTCAATCTTCCTGTAGCCTTTATGGGTGAAAAAACATCATTCCTGCATTTTTTGCCCTCCGCAGGATTGAATGAAAATCCTTGCTGATGTTTACAGCCACAAGAACTTCAGAAGGAGGGCCACTCTGTTGTGCTCACACATGCGTGCAACTCCCTGATTTAAGAGACTCCACTGCCCCATATTGCTTTGATATTTCACAGCTCGGATGAGCTGAATATCACATGACAGGGATTGGCAACAGACAATGGAAATCCAATGCAATTGCTTGCCCTTCATACTGTGTTGGTATTGATCAAATTGTCAGTTTGTAAATTCATCTGAATAGGGTCCAAATGTGAAATTTGCCCTTCCTTTACTCCTTCCCAAGTCCTAATGCTGAGTGTTCTTTTAGGAATTTAACATTAAAATAAAACAGATGATTACTTGGAATGGGAGGCAGCAGGAGAATTGCAGCAGCCTGACAGATGACACTTCAGAGGATTGCACCATGGTAGCAAAACTGGCATGGGGTGCTATGAAAATGAGGTATAGCCATGCACCACTGCCCTCCTCAACATTTTCTGGGCAAGGTGGTTGAGATGGTGGTAGTCTACGAGTTGTAGACATGCCTAGATGAAGCACATTATTTAGACCTATTTCAGTCTGGATTCAGACCTTGATTTGACACCAGAACAGCCTGAGTTGCCTCAACTGAGGACCTTTATCAGGAGAGAGAAAAGGAGAGTGCAACTCTGTTGGTTTTCCTTCATCTCTTGGCGGTTCAGTACATTGACCACTGTGTCATCCTGGAGTGACTGGGGGTTGGGAGTTGGAGGCATTATGTTACAGTGGTACTGCTCCTACCGAGTGCTCCTACCTGGGGGATAGCTACCAGAGAGTAGCACTAGGGGACAGCTGCTTGCCCCACGGCACTTGTGCTATGGAGTTCTGCAGGGATCCATTTTATGTCCCCTGCTATTAAACTTCTGTATGAAGCCTTGGGTGCTTCCATCTGGGAATTTGGAGCACAGTATCATCAGTACATAAGTTCCAGGCATGGAGGTGGGAGTAATTAAATGAATTAAATGAGAAACCCAAATAATATTTTGTAAAATTCTAAATAATGATTTTTCACAACCGTTTCTGGCAAGTCTGTTATTTATCATTTAACTTTTTTTGTCCTGGGAAAGTCAGTGGCTTTAATGCTGTGTACATGCAGGCAACTGTGGAATTAATCTGGGCAATCAGATCAGCTCTCAGTGTTTGAGAAGTGACTGGTAAATGTCCCTACCTTTGCCTTCATTTTCTTTCATCTTAGA
Organism: Rhineura floridana; assembly: GCF_030035675.1. Lineage (NCBI taxonomy): Eukaryota > Metazoa > Chordata > Lepidosauria > Squamata > Rhineuridae > Rhineura > Rhineura floridana. The sequence continues at coordinate 9,142,758 of NC_084489.1, read as the reverse complement.
AATCTGCAATGAAAGCTCCTGGACTGTTTAGCCTTTTAAAAAGAAAGAGGCCTTTAATCCTCTAGGGAGCTTGTGTAGCAAAATGATGCTTGCACTGTCTTATCTGTCTTTTATATCTTACATTTTAATGTGTTCTGTGTCTTAACTTTATGACTTTGTTTGGCGCCTGGATGTTATGGCAGAGAGGCACCAAATAAACAAAATTTATGATGATGATGTGGAGATCAAGTACCAGGGAAGACTGAGACAGTTTGGTACTATAAGTATAGCTGATATAATGTTTATCCAGAGCCCTATGAAACCTTGGCGATAAAGCAGTATCTGGAGCGTGTATCTTAGCAACTTGCTAAGAAGACAAAATATAAATATTGATTCACTAATAGGCAAAAAACCTTGCGGTTTAAGAATGTACCTATAGCCCACAGATATTTCTATCAAACTTTAAAAAGCAGGGAAATTGGGCATATTCATAGAAACAAATGCAAAAGAAAATGATTTCCTATAGGAAACTTCACTAAAGTTGCAAAGTAAATCAGACATATTTAAAGTGACCATCTGAACTACATCAACTGTCTTAATAATGTTGCTTCCTCCCGGATAAAATAAGATCAGCACAGGACATATCTTCTTTCTATTATTTGGGCTGATTACAGCTGTTGCCACCACTCACCATATGCTCAGAGGCACATGTTACCAAATTCTCCCAAGTTCAACAGCAAGTGGATTGGGCTGTGAAACACCAACCCAAATTGTATTTGCATTTTGACCAATTTGTAGGGCAGTACAATATCTCAGAGAGGAGTTCAGGTCTCCTGCTCCCCTGGTGCATTCACTATAGCTGCCCAATTTCCCTGCTTTTTAAAGTTTGATAGAAATATCTGTGGTCTATCGGTACATTCTTAAACCGCAAGGTTTTTTGCCTATTAGTGAATTTCCCTGCTTTTTAATCTGAGAGGTAAGAAATGGGATCCTGCGCAAGTTTGCTGAGAATGGATTGATCATTTGCATGCTTATTGAATTAAGTGGGATTTACACACACACACACACGGCAATCATGCTTAGGATAGGTGAAACTGACCACAGGGGATGGGGAAGGGAGGCGGGAGGGGTGGAAAGGGAGAAGGGAGGACTGGGATGGGAGCAGGCAGGAGGGGGAGGGGAGAAGAAGGACAGATGCGGTCTTGCATGTTTATTGAGTTCAGTGGGATTTACTCCCGTGCAGTCATGCTTAGGATGGGTAAAACTGACAGGGGGGAGGGACACAGGGCTGGAGTGGGCAGGGGAGGAGGAAGAAGGAAGAGGGGAGTAGAAGGAGGGGAAAGTCAGGTCTGATCATTTGTATGATTATTGAGTTGAATTGGATTTACTCCTATGCAATCATGATTAGGATAGGTAAAACTGACCAGGCTGGGCCTGCCAACCAAGATGTCTTCTGTATCTTTCAAAGTTGGGCAGGGGGAAGGGAGAATTCTACCTTGTGGTTTTTCCCATTACAATGTTGCAAGAACACCTGCACTTGGCTGACTTTCTCTTCTCCTAAAGATACAGGATCAGTCTCAGGACCTGAACCTGGCAACCCTACCTCCCACCCAAATTTAAAACAAAGCTGTCCCTGGCCACATCCACACCAGGCCTCTATTACACTTTGGACAATCATTATTTATTTATCTATTTATTTAATGTATTTATATACCGCCCCATAGCCGAAGCTCTCTGGGCGGTTTACAATATCTAAAAACATTAAAAACAAATATACAAATTTAAAAACACATCTTTTAAAAACAATTTAAAACAATTTATCATGGCTTCTCTCAAAGCCATGGCTCAAAGCCAATCATGGCTTCTCTCAAAGAATCCTGGGAAGTGTAGTTAGTGAAGGGTGCTGAGAGTTGCTAGGAGACGCCCTGTTCCTCTCACAGACCTTTAATCAGAGTGGCTGACTGTTAAACCATTCTCTCAGGGCAATAGGAGTCTCCTCTCAGCACCCTTCACAAACTACACTTCCCAGGATTCTTTGAGGGAAGCCATGACTGTCTCAAGTGAAATCAAGTCTGGTGTGGGTGTGGCCCTCTGATTAGCCAAGCCCAGCAGCTGTGAGGCTTTTAGAAAACTGACAGTTGGTTCTTACTGAGCATGCCCCGCGTTATAATAGGCTTCCAGCCAAAATTTCTTAAATTAATTAAAAATCATTTTTTTAACTTTTAAACTGCAGAAGATAAAGGTCAGAGTATGGGGCAAGGTCAGTATTAGGATTACAGGTACTCTGTGAACATGGCTGACTTTTAATGAATTTCAACAGATTATGAGAACTCTCAGAGAAAAAAGTCCAAAAGGGCTCTGAGGTTTTTTTTCTCTTTTTAGACTTTGAACTCTCGATTCTCTCTGACTGTTCTGTGTATCGCCATGAAAATTGACTGGGTTGTTAAGCAAGCATTTCTGAGTTCAGAACTATAAGTTTTGTAAGGTTTTGTTTTGAAATGAGCTTATGGAAAGCATCAGAATGACATGCGGGGGGTATTTTCCATTTAACATTGTGGAATGTGAAAAATCCCCGCTGGCTATAGTATACAGCCACTCTCGTGGCTGTATAATGTGTAGTACTTTACATATAAGATAATGGGTAGCAGTGGCATCACTAGGGGTGTGCGGGGGGTGCGGACCGCACCAGGTGACACCATCAGAGGGGGGTGACTCTCAGCTTTAATTTTTTAAAAAAGTAAGTTTCTAGGTGGTCCGGTTCTCGAGATATACATAAAAATGTCAGCCGCCCCCCAGTGGCATCACTAGGGGGGTGCAGACCACACCAGGTGACACCACCAGAGGGGGGTGATTCTCAGCTTTAATTTTAAAAAAAGTAAGTTTCTAGGTGGTCCGGTTCTCGAGATATACATAAAAACGTCAGCCGCCCCGTTAAATCTTTTTTTAAACTACTGTATAGCACTTCGTAGCTTTAACCCCGCCTATTCAGGATTGCAGCCAATCAGTGAAGTGTTTGTTTGACCTGTGGCAGTGTCTAGTAAACCTCATTGCAAGGCCATAAAATGGTGGTTCCCCCCCCCGTTTATCTGAAAATCTCATAAATTGGGTAAGTATATACATTTCAGTTTTTTCCCCTCTTGTGTGTAGGAGACAGATCCTGGGCAGTGTTTTCAAAACCTTCCCAATACTTGCTTTTGTGGGGGTAAAAGCATTGCTAATCCCATATCTCCAGAGTAAATCCCATTGAATTCAATAGGATTTACTTTTGAGTAGACATGGTTATGAATGTGCTGAAAATCAATGGGACTTTGGAGTGAATGTAAAAAAGAATTGTGTTTGTGTTGTCTTTCTGTCCTCCCCTCCTCCAGTCCTATTTTAAAGCAAGTAGGCAGGGCTTACTTAGGTATTACAGTTTTTATTCTGTAGGAAACAAATACTGATTTTTTTTAAACTAATACTGATTTTTCTGCAATGACCAACTGGTTTGACAATAAACTATTATACAGGCTGTATGTATTTATACATCTGCAGTGTGTGTGTGTGTAGTCATTCCAACGACCCTGTGAGGTAGGGTTGGAAACCAAGGCAGCTCACAACAAGAAATAAAGCCATTTAAAATCCAATCACCATAAAGCAAGAATAAACAGTTGGAAAACAGCCTAAAGAGGCATGATTCTGAATTTTGGGTTGGGTGAATGAAGTTTATTTATTTATTATTTGATTTATATCCCGCCCTTCCTCCCAGTAGGAGCCCAGGGCGGCAAACAAAAGCACTAAAAGCACTTTAAAACATCATAAAAACAGACTTTAAAATATATTAAAACATCTTTGAAAATATTTTTTAAAAGCTTTAAAAAAACATTTAAAAAAAAAGAAAAGAAAAGGCTTAAAAACATATTAAAAAGCAATTCCAACACAGACATGGATAAGGTCTCAACTTAAAAGAACAAGTTGAAAGAACAAGTTCCTTATCACTTGAGGCAGTTTGAGTAAGCCCCATTGAATACATTGGGACTTGCTTCTGAGTAAACAAACATCGGATTGCACTATAAATATATTTAAAGATTGTGTAATTCATAAACATATTTGATAGTCATGTTTATATAAATATTTCTTCATACTGTGTCCCAATAAGTATTTGATATCACACTATGGTTGTAGATGATTTTTCCTCTACATTTTAAGTGTGCCCTTCTTCCTGGGGGTGGTCATGGTTCTCCATTGTTTTCATCCTGAGGGGAGGATAGGCTGAGAGATGGTGAGTAGCACATTTAAGGTCTCTTCACCTCCCCCCCTTTTTTATTTGTATTTATTTTATATTTCTCCAATATCTTCCCCTGGCTGTTTTTATGTATTTTAAATATTTTTAGATTAAATAAATAGGAAATCATAATTGTGAACCTCCCTAAAAGCAATTTACCTATCCTTATGTTTTGGCAAAGTGATGGTGTGAAGGCATGCTGGTAGAACAAGAGACCATGTTTGAGGCATGTTATAAGGTGTTTGAGGACTTTGTCACACATTACTTTTTGAGACCTGTAGATTCATGTCAGAAAGAACATGTGCACGTATTGAATGGTGGCTTGGGTGCTGTTTTTTCAGTCTACGCTGCATGCGTAGCGAAGGTGATACATCATCTGGCAGCTAGCTTCATAACGTGAGAATGAAAAACATTTGGATCACCATTCACTTGTTTACTTTTCTCACTATTGAGACCACTTCATATATTACTTTTTCATACACAGAAATTTAATCTTTGTATAGGAAAAAGTATTTTGTAAAATATGAAGGACAGTGGCTGTACAAGATCTACTCAGCCACTGTAATTACCTTTTTGTTTTGAGTGCCCTTTTGTCTGGGTCTTGGTTCAGGTGTGTATCCAACTTTCACGTGCTTATGGAAGGGGTGTGCAAGTAGTGCCCCCCCCAAGTGTGGAGGCTTGGACAAACATTGTGTTATGGAAAACCAAAGTCTGTGTGAAAGTACATATTTGGGAATGCCATCAGTGTAATCCTAAACACACTTAATAAATAATATCAAACTTGCACGTCACAAAATATATTACAGTCATGTCCATAAGCACCAGGAGGGTAGTCGCCCAGGGGATCTTAGTCCCTCTGCTTTTTTGGGAGCAGGGTCCCTATGTCTCCAAGCATCCTACAGTCAGCATGAAAAAGGAGTGTGTTAGTCACTGAGAAGAGTCTTCTAATATGCTTCCTTGCCTTTTCTGCAGATTGGAGCCAATCAGAGTGAAAGGAGGTGAGTCAGCCACTGAGAAGACTCTTCTCAGTTGCTAACGCTCTTCACTTTCATGCTGATTGGCTCCTAGAGATGTTTGTTGTTGTGAGAGAATGCATTAACAAAGATCTCATTCTTAATCCAGGAGCAAAAAAGGGTGTACGTGGCTGTAACTATCATGAAGGGACCCTGCAGCTCTGAATTTTCTACTAAACAACTGATAAATACCTATGTAACTTTGTGTCTGGAGACTTATTATTAAGAATCACTTTTCATAATTGTAAGGAGGTGTGTCCACACGCATGCATCCCAGGCACCTAAATGAGGGGAGAGAGCAGCATAGGGACATAAGCAGGTGTCTTATTCCAGGGTTCCCAAACCTTTCTTCTACATAGACCACTTGAAAATTGCTGAGGGTCTGAAAGTATCTGAAAATTTACTATGGGCATATGCAAGATAATTAACTCCCATTAGTAATAAGAGCAAGAATTTGAACTGTGCGTATGATATTGTAATTTAACGGTGTAATTTTAATTTTGCTAGTTGTTTACGTCACTACTATTGCCATTACATTCAGTGATTTTAAAGACTGATGAATAGATTAAGCGGTCTCTTAATCCTTGGCTGGCAGTGGTGGGACTTAATGGAATGTTGTAACCAATGCATCAGCCAAGGCAGAAGATTGGAGGAGGGGAGGAAAATGCCATTTTACTGCACCACTTCCCAGCCTGGTGTAGCAAAAATGGTCAGATTGGTCCCATAGCTGTCATGTGATGGCAGCAGGGTCAGTTCAGTCTGTCCTGAATCATCCAGCATTCAATGTCATTGGATGAGCCTGGTTTCTGGTATTATGAGAGAGGAAGAAAAGCATCTGTCTGTCCACTTCCTCCACACCTTAGGCTTTAGAGAGTTACACTGGCAACATACATAGGCCCATGCTTCCAGTTCCAAGGAGCTTATAATTTAAAATAGATAATGGGAGAATAACAGAAGGTAGGGGAGAATGTGGATAAATGCTACTGCACATACCTAGAATTTAATTATACTTGGACATGCTGAGAGAGGGGGCATTATAAGAGCTGTCTGGAGGGATCTTGCTGGGGTCCCCTGAAGAGATAGAAGGATCTGTCAACTTCAGTTCTCTCAGGTTCTCATTTTTTCCCATCTTAAATTAAGTTGTCTACATTTCTGCAGCAATTTGCAGAAGAAAAAAATAACAATCCTCACAAAAATTCTTCATCATTTAGTGCAAATTTCTCCTAATAAACACATTTTGTATGCAAATGTTCACATTTTTTGCAAGCAATTTATCCTTACAATGCATTTTTGTATGTTATTTTCACTAATATATTCATTTTTATGCACACTTTCCTATAATATATACATTTTTTCAAACATTGTTTTGTTCAAGATCTGCATTGCAAAATTCAGATAAGTGCAAATTTTGAAGGATGGTTGTTTTGATTCTTTTTTTTAATTAAAGTGTGAATTCGATAGTTTCAGCTTTAAATGTGAACAAATCTAATTTTTACCCCATCCCTAGTCCTAACTAGCATATTTATGATGGCACAAATTTTGCCCAAGAAAACCTGGGTTCGCATCACAGCTCAGTTATGAAATTCCCTGAGTGACTTGAGCAGATCATTGGGCTGGATCTAGACTAAGTTCACTAACTTAGTTCCCACTGAAATCAAGGAGACTTAACAATGGGAAGCAGAGGTTGGGGTGGCAGGTGGGGAAGGGGTGTCCCCACCCACTTACTAGCTCTGACCCTAACCAAAATTACCATGCACCCACCCCCAGGAAATGCAATCCTTGACAAATGAAACATTTCCCACCCTGCTCTGGTAATTAATTGTAGGTTTTGCTGTGGCACTTTTTTTATTTGTGACTCACAGAAAAGATTAGTGTTGGCCCCACAGAACTTTTAATCATTACAGATTGTGCATCATCATCCCCACAAATAGTATTCCCATCTGAGTTAAGATTTCAAGGTAGGATGTTAGAATGGTCTGTTCAATGAAGATTCTGAGCATGTTATGCAGAGAGTCTGTAAATAGACACATCCCCTTCTCATTTACCAATTCTGATTTATAATATGAGTGCAAAATGTCCTTCTGGAACTCCTGCTGGAATGATGGAAGTAGAATTCTAAACATAAAAACCCACAAGATTATTTCCACAGTCACATAGCCAGGACTGAACAATTTTGTTAGTGGTCCTAGTTTCGTAAATCTCTAGACTGATATGAATATTCTGTGGCAGCTGATGAAAAAATAGGTAATTTTAATAATTTATATGCATTCAGAATGCCCTGTTAGCAAATACAGAAAAGGGATATAGCATTTCAGTAAGTGATCACCAAGGTCTGCTTCTCATTTTACAGTGAAAAACTATACACAGCACTTGTGCGATTTAATTCCTTTTCTGAACTTGGATGAAAATATCGAGATGAAGACATCACGACTAGCTCTGAAGCAGCAATGAACTAGAGAAATGGTTGCATGAGCAAGTCTGGCTTCAAGCTAGATCTGTGCATTGATCATTTGAAGAAGAAGCATTGTTTACCAGGCTCTCACTTCAGGAATTGCTTTCTTCAAAACACTTATCTGTTACATTATAGCAGAAAAACAGTGTCAGGTTTGCTGTTTTCTGCATATGTGTGTGTGCATGCTTGGTTGAAACTATTGGCCAAGTAGCATACTTCGTGATTGGTGGTTGCAACTTGCCATAGCTTCTATTCTCTTAGGGCTAATCTACACATTCATGTACATTACTCAGGTTCGCATTACTCACCTCACAGATGAATGTGTGAACTACCTCTATTGAAAGCAATGCATTTTGATTTCGAGGGGCCTGTTGTCCCGCCCCTCGCTTTCTTGGAGTTGCTGGATGTTAAGATTGGGGGAGGATGTTGCTTTACATCTTGCAAATGAACTATTGCCACACTGGTTCGATGCTTACACCAGGAACCTCCATCTGTAGTTACACCTCCGGACTATACAGGAGAGAAGCCCTATTATTATTGGAACTTGTTGCTTCTACGTTATTGTTTAGTTTTTATTGTTAGTCTCTTAATGTTTTGATGTTTACATGTTCTGCTTTGTACGTTGCTTAGAGTGGCTCACAATTCAGCCAGATAAGCGACTAATAAGTCGAATAAATAAATAAAATAAATGGTGAGCAATATGAAATCTCTGGCTTTTAAACTTTGAGGGTTGTTTCATCCATGCAAATCATTATTACATGTTGTTAAGAGAGACAGCGAAACATGCATTCTTAATAAGAATATGCTACTAGTTTATAACGGCTAGAGCATGTACCCCACCAGTCCAATTTGTGGCTCAGATTTGTAAATGCAGATCAGGCCCAATCCAGTGTGGACAGATTTGGACTTGATACGACCAGATTCAGATCTGAATTCAGATCACAAGCTGGATATTACAACTCTCCAGAAATCCCACTGAAGCAAAAGCAAAACAGTTACAACTTTCTTGCATTTTGACCATGGTAGCAGTTATATAGGGGATTAAACCTGCCAATTTGCACGTGGATAGCTACAGGGGTTTTCATGCTAGCCACCCTTAAATTTTAAAATGTTTAAATATTAAAACAGACATAATGGCTTTATTTTGATGAAATTTGGTATTGTAGGCTCTATAGTGGGAATTAACTCTGCCAAATTTCAGGTGGGTAGCTCCAGGGGTTTTCATGCTAGCCACCTTTAAAGTTTGCTTTTTCCAAAAAAATTTTTTAAAAAAGACTGTGACTGACCAGTTATGCCAATTCTCATGTTTCTGTTTTTCCCCTGTTCCCCTGAGGGTTTTTTAAAATTAGATTTGCAATACTATACATGAATGGGTGGTATAAGGCAGGCACAGGCTAGAAGCACCATGGAGGTAATATGAACATGGGGACATGAAATTGGGGACAGGGTAGTTCCTATACAGAAGATTAACAGAGCCAAATTTAAGGTGGTTAGCTCCAGGGATTTTCATGCTAACTACCTTAAAGTTTGCTTTCTCTCTCTCTCTCTCTTTTTTATTTAAGTTTTTAAAAAGACTGTGTGTGGTCAGTTATGCTATACTCCTGTGTTTCCCGTTTCTTCCTTCAAGATTTTGAAAAAATTTGAGGGTTTAAAAAAATTAGGTTTATGATACTAGACCCACGTACGTAGCATCAGGCAGGCATGTGCTGGAAGCAACATGGAGATAATATGCACATAGGGACATGAAGTTTGGGCACATGGGAACCCCTATAGAGGGCCTTAACCCTACCAAATTTCAAGCCATCTTTAAAAGTTGCTTTATCCTGTAGTGAATCGAAAAATAAAAATGCTATTTAATATTAATAATTTTCACTGTGGTTAGCAATTGGAAATAATAATAATATAATAATAATAATAATAATAATGTATAACCACTCAAGTATCTTCTTATTGTTTGGCAGTGGCAACTGGAAAATAATACTGAATTCAGAAAGCTGTGACTAAATGATTATTTAATAATTCTTAGCAATCAGAATAAAATAAAATGAAAAAATATGGACAACAAACTTTTTCAAAAAAATATGTAAATAAGGATGGGACTAGAATTTATTTGGAAAGAACAGAAAACATGAACAAACTGAAGAAATGCAACCCAACTCCTACCAAACATTTCTAAGGGACAGAATTTACAAAATATTTCTGCATTTTAAGACTTCACCCCTTCCAAACACGGAGATTGGAGCGAGTTGGGTGGAGTGATACCAATCTAGCCTCCCTCCCTCCCTCCCTTCCCATCCTGGTGTTGTCCTTTATGGTATTGTTATTGCTCCATTTTAGAGACACCCTATCTGGGTTCATTAGAGACTGTTTTGAGTTACAGATCTGTACAAATCTCTACAAATCAATTCTGGACTAGCCGATCTGCTTTGTAGAGGTTTGTAGCTGCTTCAACCTGATTCGGACAGGATACAAATAGGCCTGAATCAGTCCTATTTGATTTCTTATTTATAATTTGCATAAATACCAGTGCACAGCCCTAATAACAACCATTTCTTATACCAGTACAGGAGGATGATACATGCAAAATTAACCATGACAATTATTACCTTTCAATTTTCTTTTTTCTTTCTTTTTTTGACAGGACCAGCCGTAAGGTACAGCCAGTTTGAAGTGTCTGAGCCACAACCACCTCCTCTTGTTGGTCAGCACACATTGGATGTGCTAAAGGGTACTCTAGGGTACAAGGATGGTGCCATAGAGCAACTGCTGAGCTCTGGAGTAGTAGCAGCTTAACTGTGAATGGCTTTAGCGTCTGTCATTGATGGAGAAGAAACGTTCTTGATTCTACTAGGACCTCTTTAGGTTTCACAACCTTCGATGGAGATATGTTTAAGGTGTAATCTGAAACACATCCAGCAACAAAATATCAACCTGCAAAGTTTTTAAATAATCATTTTTTGCTACCTTTCAGGTAGTGGTGAGAGGGACGTGTGGAGGTATCCTTCAAGCAGTGCTGTGCTTGTCAGGATGGGAATGGGGGGAACACAAGGTTGGGAGAACTCCAAGGTGGCAGCAGTGACCCTGCAGCAGTGACCCTGTGGGGCTCTGCCACCAATGCAAAGTTGCTCCAGCCTCACCATTGCTGCCCCACCCCATTCCAATGAGGAGAGCGCTGCCACCAGGAGGACCTCCCCCTCACAAGTCACTGCTGCCTGAAAGACAGAGCTGTATATTTCAATGTCAAGTTCAAATGCTAATATTCCCCAGATTTTTTTACTGCTATAGAATGTAATTTTTACCATAATCCCATTAACTTTCTACAAAGTTACATGAAAATAGCAAATGATTGTTACACTTGTGTGCTACCCAATTGTAAACTGCTTTCTTAAAATATTTTAGCATGAAATCAAGAAAGTGAGCAAATAAGTGGTCTCTGTTCTTTTTAATGGGGGAAGAGGCTTGGTAAAATTAATTTAAGAAGGTTTAAGTTAAACTAATGTTAATTTAAGTACTTCCAAGTATGATTGCTATTATTTGATTGCAATCTGCAGCTGTGTTGCAGTTTAGTTGCTTAGTTGCAATAAACTTAGTTGCATTTCTTCAAGTATGCAAATAACATATTTCAAGCCTAGCAGAGTGCTAAAAGATTAACGAATGGTGCTGGTGCTTTAGTCCAAGAAGCCTCCTAAGTTCTGCTGAATTCTGTCTGTGGCTGGCTATATGGATTTTCATTTTATAAGCTGCATTGCCTTCCAGGAAGCATGGTTCTGTCTTTGAGGACTGGAAGTGATGCTTGTCATCCAGGTTATCTGACTTGGGATATTTTATGTGAGCTCTTTTAATATGGGAGTAAAAATTAATTAAGAGCTGACTAGTTACAATTTCTGGGCAAAATCCTGAGTACCTAGTTTTATGACAATGGCAGATAAAAACATTCCGTGGAATATTTCATCACCAGTTGTTTCCATCTTACATTTGTCACAAAAACATTTGAGAAGATGGGGAAAGGCCCCAAAATCACATGGGAAGGCAGCCTTTCTTACTCATTAAGTCACTACTGAGTAATGTGAGGTGATGTTTTTCTGTCTCACTTGATTCAGAATGTCTTATCTTAATTGAGCTAATTCAGGATTGATTTTGGTCTGGTTCAAATTAGTTTATTTAAACTTGGCCTCATAAATCCTGATTGCACTCTGGATTATGTAATCAAGAGCACAAAAGGGCCAGCAACGACATATCCCAAGCATCCTAGCACCAGCAGACATTCTTCAGCATGCTTATTGGAATGTCTATTGCTGCCAGGGTGTCTGGGAAATCAAATTCCTAGTCCTTCCCAGATCAATAGATATCCTAGGTTTCCCAGCAGTAATGGAGGAATGTCCAGATCTAGTTTGAAAGCATGCACCAAAAAATTTACTTCCTTTTCTGAGCCAGAGCAGCATACTACTAAGCATGCCAAGCTGGCAAAAATTATTTATGAATCAGTTAGCTGTGAACTTACTATCACTATTATTGATGTCCCAAAATAAAATCAACCTTGCAATTCCATCACCACATTTTCAATAGTGCCTTTCTCTGGAAACTCATTGATGAATTTCAGAAAATCCATGCCAAGAGCTACTAATTGCGTGAGTAAAGCTAGTAGAATCTAGGCCATAATTAACAGCATGCGATACTTGAAAGCAAAACCACTTTTTGTATACAAAGCAATATGGCATTTCTTTAAGCGTGGTGCAGGGTGGGGGATGATTGTTCAATCTTGCAGGCATATAATTTAGATCAAAAGTAAATCTTGAACAAGAAGATTCAAAAATCTTAGTGTGTGCTAAAGTAAGGCATTGCCTTCCTTTCCCTGAAACTAAATAAAACTAACCGAAACTGACACTCAACAAATAATGACCATATTTCACTCAAAGGATCGGAAACAGGCCTGCCATTATAAGTGGCCTGTCACTTTGTTTCCAGTTTAACGAACAACATCCTTCATGTTAGATTTGAACTTCACAGCTATATATTGCTTTCCAGGGGAGAAAGAAAGAGAAAATTATTACATAATTGAGTTTAAATGGAACTGCAATTGTGTTTGAAGTTGTTGGCAGGGGCTTCCTTCGTTAAGCTTATTTTGAATATCTTTGTGCTCTCTCATTTTCAGATTTCCTACTAATCTTTTTTCCTTCTTGCATATACGTGTGTGAGTATGTGTGTCAAATTACAATCTTAGGACTAGAGTCAATACTTTGCCATGTGCTAAACACATCATGAGATTCTGGATAAAGAGGCGCCTCTAAGCATCAAAAGATTGGTATGAGTGCCAAAGGGGGTGACCATGGGCAGCAGTACGGAGTCAGGGATGGTTTGGGAGGGAGAACTGCGTAATTCACCTTTAATTCAAGAATAGCAGCATAGATTCATGACAGAAACAATGCCTGGAAGTCAGTTTTAGATGTAATGATCTGGCCCTAAACTGGGCACTGCTTATTGCGGAAAACAGCTCCTTCCAAACTGATATTTACAAAATATACATGCTGTTTCAGTTTAGTGAGGGCCATTCTTTCTTATTTCCAAGAACAGAATAAGATACAGCAGACTGTACTTAGTTTATTTCAAGATGTCCTAAAGTATCTTTTTTCTTCAATAATTTCCAAGCTATGGAAAGAACTGTCACCAAATCTATTTATGCAAACCAGAATGTAGCCCCATTGGCTTGGTTTTTAATTCCATACTTTATTTTGGTTCCAAGTTCTGATACACAAACACATACACAAATATGAAGTGTATTTTCTTCTCCTTTGGGCCACAATAGATATGCAAACATACAAGTTAAAAGGCTTGGTGGAACTTTGGGGCCACATCACCAGTTTCCTCAGAAGAAAGTTACAGTGAGTTAAAGTTTGCTGTGAGTATGCTTAAGATCACAGCCTCAGAATGTTTTTAAGCACCTTTAACTGCAGCCAGCTTTGTAGCTAGACTTAGCAGAATGGGAAGGGAGGGGCATTTCCACAGAGTTCTCCTCAGCACAAACCAGCCTCTTAATTTTGACCCATGATAATTGCACTGTTTTCAAATCAGCAACATGCTCCAGGATATTCTGACTCTAGCTAACTGTGAACAACCCAGACTGAGTTAGACAGAGAGTCTAAATTGCTGGCTTTTTAGATATGCCCTTCCTGAAAATGTTTGAAAGTCAAATTCACAAACATGAATATTTAAATTGCTTAGTGATTGAGGCTGGATTTACCTGGTCGGCAGAATGACACCGTATGAGAGGAATGACATAATAGAAGAAAAAGCAGAGGTTAATCAAAGTTGGGAAGAGAACCATTCTTTTTATAATTCACATTTTTCTGAGAAGTTTGTGCCTCAAATGCAGAGCTTGGAAAAGTTACTTTTTTGAACTACAACTCCCATCAGCCCCAGCCAGCATGGCCACTGGATTGGGCTGATGGGAGTTGTAGTTCAAAAAAGTTAACTTTTCCAAGCTCTGCTCATATGTATAAATTCCTCCGCCTGTACTATGCACACCATCAACAGAAGTAGTACCACACAGCCTGCAGAACACCACTGGGATATATTTAAACATAACTACAAGTATAATCCTTACTGACTGGGGTTGATGAGAGTTGTAGTCCAAAACATCTGGAGGGCACCAGGTTGGTGAAGGCTGGTATAGAATAACACTGAACAGTTGACCTCAAAGAAGGCATTATCTTATTTTAAAAATTGGTGTTGACATGTAGAAGTGATGCATGTTCAGATTGCAGATTGTTGGCCAGCATGTTCCCTGTCTAATTGTCTCAGACCCCAAACGCAGGAAACCACAGTTTCCAAAGCTTCCATTTACTGAAACTGACTATAATCTTCCTAGTTGCTACATTGTGAAAGACTTCCAGAAATTATTTGGCCACAAGTATTACTTGAATAATATCATACATTGGGCTTTAAAAAATGTTAAGAAGCTGAACCTTTTCTATTGTTACAACACTAGACCCGAAAATCCAGATTCTGAGAGAAAGTGAAAACACCCTGGACAAAATGGAAATTATTTGTTTGTTTTTTTAGAAAAGGCTTAATCCCATTCTCTAGGACTTGAAGCATCATTTTGATTGCCAAAGTATGAAGCTGGCTATTATGAAATAGAGATTATGAAGTGCTGCAAGAAGTCTGTCTCTACATAAAAGTCTGAGGGCCAAACAAAATGAGATCAATGATTGGATTTCCTGACCAATAACAGTTTGGCAAAAAGCACCCATGGGTGTTAGTGGTTTGAAATTGTGGCACTTGGGGAAGGGAGCTGAAACCATGAAACTTTCCCCGCACCATTTCTTTGATGAAGAGCCACACACATGTACACCAAAACAGATATTTCCTCTGTTGGGGAAAACCTATGTGCACCTCTGTGTTTTCCCTAATGGAACAAACAGAAGCTTGGTAGGTGGCAATCTTTTGGATCATATAAAGAGGGTCAAAAATGCTGACCTTGTTAAAGTGACGACATCAGTCGGAAACAGAGATGCCCATTGGACCCTGCATCCCTTCTTCTTTAGGCACTTTCCCAGAAGAGGAGGGGGGAATGAAGATCCCACTTCTGATCCCAAGTCATTTAGGGTTTTGTACACTAGTACAGATCACCTCAGCTGCATGCAAGGAATTCTCTAATTATTAATAACTCTGATCGCTTGAAACCTGCAAAAGCACCACTGCCCAGTAACCATAATAGTTTGGCATGAAATCTATGGTATAGAGCATGATCAGAGACAAAGCACTGTAATGCTTGGGAAAAGGGGTCTAGGCCACTTAACCTAAACTAGTCTAGCACAGGCCCAACGCCTATAGAGGGCTGAAATACGTCACAAATTTGTGTGTCCTAGGCCTCACCTTCTTGGAGGAAAAGAGCTTTGTTTCAAAAGTGTGTCCTCTAGTAGAGCCAAAGTGTCTCCTGCTGGCTTTGGGAATGGCATAGTACTGAAGATGTCAGCAAAGAGACATTCTCCAGAGCAGAATCTCTCCTGAACATGGTTTTCTGGGGTTATCTCAGTTGTTGATGGTCTAGAAAAAAGGGTCTTCCCCATTCTCAGGGGCCTTAATTCCCCAGGACACCTCTTCTAATGCAGAAATGTCTGAGGTTGAGCCCTAGACCTTTATAGTTAACCAGTCGACAAAAACATGCATTGGGAAATATGCAAATCTATAAGAAAATTGCACTCTAACCATATTTGAGTCTCTTCAGTTTGTTACTAAAACCAGTAAAGCATATGTGTGTTTTAAGGAAGAGGAACAATCAAACACTACTCACAAAAAAGGCAATTTGTGTAGGGTTGGGTGGCTTATTGTGCATGTAAGCCAGGCTAGAACCAGAAATGGGACTTGCCTAAATCCCATGGTAGGCAACACAATGTGAATTATGAACTTTCCCGATTCACAGGTAATCCACAAACCAAAAAATATTTGCTGATTCTGCAAATAAAATAATGAATACATTGGAGAAGACCACGATCTGGCCTCAGTCAGTTCTCAAGTACTGAAAAGGTGAAACCTGCCAGATAAATATTATGTTACTAATTATTCACCTAGCTGTGTTTTACACTTGCGGGGCTCTTTTACAGATAATGTTTCAAAACCATTCACAAGGAATTCATTGCAAATATCTCTCGGGTCACTGAGATCCCTGAAAGCTGGGTCAGATATTCAAAGGCATACTGTGGAAACACTGAGTAATGTACTTAATATTCATAAGACACTGCAGAATTGTATAACGTTGAAGAATTCAGTATAACTCCCTGAACCCACTGTTTGTAGTTGTAAGTATGACTTTGACCACTGCTGATGAGGTAGAATGATGATACAACAGCTTTTCCCTATCTTGATTGTACTGAACACCAACAGGACAAACAGAGGATCGATTTATATGTGACTGCAAAGAGATCAGAACCACGTCTCCATGCTGCCTTGCTATGGCTGAAAGACCCGTACCACTGGATCAACTCCCTTGGCTCTTTCAAATGTTTTCAGGAGACACAAAAGTAGTTCCCACACATTTCTGAATCAATGACTTCAGAGAAGATGAACAGAAAAGATGCTCATGTATCTCCCCTGTCCTTAACATGCATACTTATTTTCCTGGCAACAGAGGAAGGAGGGAACAGACAAAGACAGGAAGTAAAGAGGATTTATAAGAATTTCCTAAAATGCATCCTGAGAATGTCAAATAATCCAGAAATCTCTTTGAGTTTTGTAAGAGGGAACCAATGTGCATTGAGCTATTGTGTGAAATTGAGCATAGGAAACTGCCCTCTACTAAGTCAGACCATCTGTCCATCTAGCCCAGTATTGTCTACACAGTGGCTGGCAACAGCTCTCCATGATTTCAGATGGGGAGCATCCATATCCCCTCAACCACGGAGCTATAGTCCCTCTGGGGAAAAAAATGCTCTGGATGCCTCTAAAATGGAGCACTTCAGCGCATGGAGTGGCATTAATTAATATGCATATATTTGCACAAGGCCAACAACAGAAGAGGGAGGAAAAGAGAGACTGTTCACATTTCTAATGGAGGTCAAACAGTTTGAAAGGTCTTTTCCGCTGAAAAACAGAAAAGCAGGTAGTTAATCATATTGGCTTAGATAATGCAGACTAAGTTAGTTGAATGTTGATCCTGTTTAAATCAATGGGACAAGTTGGTTATGATTTAAGTCCCATTGATTTTGATGAGAACTAAGTGCAACTAACAGTCTGGAGCCAGCTCATTGAATCTGTGCAAAAACAGTTCTAACATTCACATTTTTATCATTTTTTTCATGGATTTTTGTAGACCTCTTGATCTGCTCAAAATGCACAGGGTTTTATTATTAAGTTGACTATTGAGCACCTTTGTAACCCTTTTTTCCTGTCTTTGCCAGATTGCTATAGTAATGGTTCCCCTCCTTTTTCTTTCTTCAGTAGCCTTTCCATGGCTGACACATACTCTGAAAATAGGCTAGGTGAGACAAGTGTAGGATGGGGACCTAGTAATAGGATCCAAGGAGAAGTTGAAAAAGAATAAATGAAAAGAAGGCCAAATTTGGCTGCCTCACCTGACATTTCCACTCCACCCTCGCCTAGATGATATTCAAAGAGCTGGGATCTGTCATTTTGTATAGCTATTTATTTTATTTATTTATTTATTTAATTTATTAGTCACCCATCTGGCTGGTTATCCAGCCACTCTGGGCGACGTACACCATAAAAACATACAATTTACATTAGAGCATTAAAAAATCTCAACCAATGATAATAAAACCTAACCCACCCCAAAAGCCTGCCTGAAAAGCCAGGTCTTCAAGGCCTGGCGGAAGCTCATCATAGAGTGGGCATGGTGGAGATCATTTGGGAGGGAATTCCACAGAGTGGGGGCCACAATTGAAAAATCCCTCTCCCTAGTCCTCATCAGTCTAGCTGTTTTAACTGGTGGGATGGAGAGAAGGTCTTTTGAGGCTTTTGAAGTACCTAAACTTACATCCATTTTATACTACCTGCTTTTGATTTAAAATAGTTCCATCCTCCAAAGTTTCATTGTTGGAGTAAGAAATCTGATGATTTGGAAGGGTATACAGTGGAGCATATTTTGTGGTTATTGTTCTTGTGATGTGTCCAATATAAACCACTTTAGAAAACCTCTGCTTTCTGCAGCTTAAACCCACTTTTGCAGAATAGTGACTTTCCAACTGGCTAGGAGGTGGGCTTTCTAGTTGTCATTTAATGGATTTTCTGTGGAGAATGTGATTTACATTATTTTATTACATTTTTATCCCAACCTTCCTCTAAGGAGCTCGGGGTGGTGTACATACCCCCCCTCCCCGATATTGTCCTCACAGCAACCATGTGAGGTAGGTTAGGCTGAGCAGTAGTGGCTATTCCAGTGTCACCCAGTAAGCTTTATGGATGAATAGGGATTTGAACATGGGTCTCCCCAGTCCCCAGTCCATCAAAGCAAACTCATCTGAGAGTCTAGACGGGTTACATCTAGGCTTTACTAAGTGTTTCTTGCCATTATTTTCTTTGTATCAAAGTACAGGGAATTAAAAAGTTTTAAACTGCAGGACCCTTCTGCAGAATCTGGCTGGGGTACAAACTGCAGCTGGTTGAGAAATCATGCCCTAGTAGCCAGATCTACTATTACTGACTCAGGAATCGGCAACACATTTCACGTGAAAGCTTGTGTTTGGGTTTTCTTCCTTTATTAAAATATTATTACTTTTAATATCCTATGGATACAGGTTATACTATATCCTTATTTTTTTAAGCTCGCAATGTATTGAAATTATATTAGGATTACAAGATAATAATTGATCAAGTTATTCAATTTTTACGAAACTGAGGGTGAATATAGGCTAAACACCAAGTGGCAACGCACTGAAGGGTAGATGTCACCAAAATGCAATGGTGCTTTCGGAGATGGGGGGGTGGCGAAACTACTCTGGAATTCTCTGGAGATCTTCCTATTAACTTGCACTTCACCACTTCTGTCAGAAATTAGGTGAGATAATACTCAGGCATCCTTAAGAGCCCTTAAAACTGAGGTTAAAAAGCAAAAATATGAATTCCATTGGAGGAAACTGCTGAACAGGAAGATAATTTTTTTAAAAAACACTGCTGTGCGTGCTGGTGTGCATCACGGACCACATCTTGTTGCAAACTCACATAGGGTCATCAATGTAAAGTGAATCCAGTTCTGACTAGTAGAAACTTCCAGGCTGGTTTTATTATCTCCTTGTGCTGTCAGTCCTTTGCAAGATGTTTACTGCTGCCTCGCCCTGACGACATTGCAGCCACTGTTTGCTTTCCTATGGTGATCACTGAAGAATGCTGAGCAACCACTGGGGTGTGTGCCAGCTTGACAGTGCAAGGTTAACCTTAACCTCTCCTTCTTTGTTTGCAGCCGTTCCTCTGGCAGCAGTCACCCTTGGAATTAACTTTTCATCCAAAAAGAGGGCATTTGTTTTCTGTAGTAATGCCATGACCAAATCCAAATGCAAGCAACTGGAAGTTTAATCAGAAATCCAGCTCCTCTGCATGAGAAATAAGCCCTCAAACACGACCCTGATTGTGCATTGACACTTGTTAAATGACCACAGCACAGGAAGAAAGCCAGGATGTGGGGGACTCGTGACTCAGGATGTTGCTGCAATCCTGGGGACAAATGCCCCACGTCATAGAGTTACCATACACGAGGTTTAGAAAAAAAATAGGGTTATTGCTAGTGACCCAGAAACGGGGCAGGACGGTTACAAAAAGCCAGAGCAGAAGCTACACCAGTACTTGAAAGGCTCAGCTGTTGCTGCCAGAGCTTTTCAATTGCTCATTAATACAGATGTGACAAACATCTTCCCAAGTGCTTTTTGTCAGCTAACTGGAAAGCTGCTTCTGTTGTCAGAATCATAGCTTTATACTCCGTTATTGTTAGTCCTGGACTCCAGAAACTATGAAAACAGAAATATGAAGAAGGGATTGCAATGATGGGTGAACGAGGGCAAGCCCATTATGTTTCAGGAAACATTTAACAACTATTTGTCTTTTAGGAAAAGCTTGGGGATTTGGAAGAGAGAAATGGAGACAAAACTCTGAATGGCTGAAGACTCCTTGAGGGTTGGAATTGGGGAAGAAATTTAGACTGGGTAAATACATTTTTAATGTGACCCTATTTACTGTGCATTTGAAACAATACAGTACCTATCCTTTGAAATTCTCACTTCTCTGAATTTTGTGATGGAGTTCCACAACCAAAAGATGTTTATGTAAGGCGAAAGTGTTAATAAAAATGCATATAGGGAGAATAACACAGGGGACATAGCTTGCAAAAATATGTATATTTGACATAAATGCATATAAAATGTGTATATTAGGAGAAATGCACATTAAAATGCTGATGAATTATGAGGATTTTTTTAAAAAATGCAGAAATGGGTCAAACTGAATTTAACAATGGAAAAAATGAGAAGCTGAGAGAAACTTTCTTGGGTGGTACTGCGTATCTCTCTCTGTGGATCTGATGTGGGTTAGTAAATCTAAAGCTCTACTTGTATATTTATAAATAAAACCAAAAATTGCTACAAAAATGTCATTTGCCTTCCATGTTTTTTCATCCAAAAGAAAATAAACCTCTCAAACTATGACTGTACAAAGTACACCCCCCCCCAATCTGATTAGGGATCCAATTTGATTATTTTGGTTGGACACTGATTTGGGCCAGATTGATCCATGCCTGGTCTGATTTGACCTGTACCATGGATCTGGGTCGCAATCTGACTCCAGGTCTCCCTTTCACTTGCACTGGGAACCCCAAAAATGGCCATAATGTTTTGTTTATTAACATAAGTGCATATAATTTGGGGACTTGGTAACCCCTCAAGAGAGGATTAGCCCTGCCAAATTTGGACAGGATTTTTGTTATGCTAGCCACCTTTAAACTTTGCTTTCTAAAAAAACGATCCTTTAAAAAAAAGACTGCACCGTCACTTGAATGCTCAACCCTGCAATTCTCACCATCCTTTCCCCAAGTGCTGTGACTGGAGAGTGTTGGATGAGATTATAGCCCTGGAGCTCTCAATATGCAAAGTCCAGCTCCCCCATCACTCCCCCCCCCTAGCATTTTCCTTATACAGTGTTGTAATTAATAAATTACAACACTTTGAAGATATTCTGTCTGGCTTTCTGAGAAACTGTTTTGAGCTACGATCAAAACAGTCACTCTGTGTCTATGTGACTTGGTCTGAGGAGATACTGAGCTTTGTTGATTCAATCTGTATCCAGCCAGAATTGTCACAGATCGTCTCGATTCAGTTTGTTATTCAGGATTCAGACTGTTCAGTTGCACAGCCCTAGCTAGAGCTTCTCACCATTCCTGGAAGTGTGCTACACTATTTGGAATACATCCCACTGACGCTGCTAGTTTCTGAGCATGAGTCCCCAGGCTATCCTTATATTAAGAGACAGACAGACAAGAGCGGTTTATTTTGTATCAGGACTGCAATATGTACAATTGGGTGGGAAAGCAGATATATTCAGGCAGGCACGTTCCTTACAGGTATCTATCAGAGGAGTTCTTTCAGTAATATATATTGAACTGTTTCAGGATTATTCTTGTATTAATACCCCCCCATCCCCACAAAAATGTATTCCTGGACAATAACATTGCTAAGTATTTGGCAAGAATCTAGGCCATAAGGCAGCCTTTCCCAACCAGTGTGCCTCCAGATGTCATTGGACTATAACTCCCATCTTCCTGACCATTGGCAATGCTAGCTGAGGCTGATGGGAGTTGTGGTCCAACAACATCTGGAGGCACACTGGTTGGGAAAGGCTGCCATAAGGAAACATGCTAGATCTTGTCTCCTCTCTCCACCACACACATCTTACATGCACACACATACACTGTCATGAACATTAGTAGTGGTGCTATTCATTATGTATATATAACATTCAAGACATTTACATTCTTTTCTTGTGCTCACCCTTGTCATGACCCTTTGAGGCAGGTCCCTATGGGAAACTGAAACCAAGGGGGGCACTTGACCAGGACAGCATAAGTTGGTTTTACTAGTGCAGGAGTTCCCAAATTGTGGTCCACAAGCTCGGAATTGGGAGGCACCGTTTAGTGGTGGCTCCAGTCCTACCTGGTGGAAAGGTCCCAGAAGGTGGTGCTGGGAGACTACTGCTCGACCCACTGGCCTCTGGCTCATGGGGTCCCACAGGGTTCCATTCTGTCTCCCATGCTCTTTAACATCTACATAAAACTGCTGGGACAGGTCATCTGGAGATGTGGGGTATAATGTAATCAATATGCTAATGACACACAACTCTCTCTCTCCCTACCATCTGATTGCACAGAGGAAGTGCTCATCCTAAACTGGTGCCTAGAAGCTGTGAAGGGCTGGATATGGGCTAACAAACTGAAACTTAATCCAGACAAGATGGAAATGTTGCTAGTCAAGGGGAAAGCTGTTCCAGGGATAGGGCTGCAACCTGTTCTGGATGGGGTCACACTCCCCTTGAAGGAGCAGGTCTACAGTTTGGGAATATTCCTGAATCCTGCCCTGTTGCTTGAATATCATGTGGCTGTGGTAGCCAGGAGAGCTTTTGATCAACTCAAACTGGTCTATCATCTGCACCCATTCCTGGAAGCAGTTGACCTGGCCACAGTGACACAAGCATTGGTGACATTGAGTTTTGATTACTGTAACACGCTCTACGTGGGGATGCCTTTGAAAATGCTTCAGAGATTGCAGTTGGTTCAAAATGTGGCTGCCAGAACAGTAACTGGATCGCAGCATGGGAATCATATCCCTGTGCTTTATCGACTCCATTGGCTCCCGGTTTGTTTCCGGGCCCAATTCAAAGTGCTGATTCTGCAGCTCTAAACAGCCTAAACAGGCATTCTAGCATTTTAGCATTTTAGCATTCTGTATTGTAGCATTTAGCATTTTAATATTTTTAGTATTTTAATATTTTAGTATAGTTTTTTTTGGAAATTCAATGAGTCATGTTTTTAAATTGCTTAATGTGCGGTTTTAAATTGTATGTTGATATTTTGATGTTGTGAACCGCCCAGAGAACTTCGGCTATGGGGCGGTATAAAAATTTAATAAATAAATAAATAAATAAAACTACCCAAATGTAGTGTCCGTAAATGCCTGTGGAATTCCTTGGAGATTGGAAAGAGAACTTGTGACTTGAAAGGTTCAGTTTGATTCGAGGTTTCCTCACCTCTTATGAAGGGCCCCAGGAACACCTCCAGGAAAACCTTTTTCTTTCTTTTTTTTCCAATTAATTTTTATTCAAATTTTCAAAACCAAAACAATACAAAAAGAAAAAACACAAATCAATAACTAATACAATAAAAAAAGAAAAAAATATTAAAATATTGACTTCCGATTTGTCGTAGTTCAGCTATAAGTCTATAATATATAACAAGCCTGTCTCTTAATAGATTATAAATTCACCTTCCTCCAGCGGTTATCTTAATTGGTATCAAATCTCATTAACATCATATCATTTTATTCTTCCACAAAAAGTCAAAGAGAAGTTTCCAATCCTTGAGATATATGTCCATCAATTTTTTTTCTAGATAAACATGTCTATTAATCCAACTCATCAAGTCTACTAAGTCCAGTAATTTCAAATCGCTCTTCTTCCATTATCCTTGTTGGTTCCATCTTCCATCTTCACGCACCCAATAATCTTGCTGTCATAGTCATATAATAAGAGTCTGATAGGAATTTCCTTTATCACAGATATTTCCTTGCCATCAATTCCGAACGTATCACTGAAGTATTGTTGCAAAGCCGCATCTCTGTTCCTCTTTTTTACAGAATACACTAGCACATCTCTTGACGATTTTTCCATTGACACAAAACAGGGATTAATTCTGTTAACTTTCTCCATTTCAAGTTCCATCAAATCCTTCCAGTCCAGGAATTTTTTCGAACCAATAATATCTTTATCTCCAATCTCTTCATCAATTCCTTCAGGGACAGCGCTGAGTTCCAAACCGTAATATTTGTCTCCAGGATCCATCACAGCCAGGAAATCCAAATCTTTTTCCAGGTCCATATTTAATCCAATCTCCATAGTTTGAACCTTGCCTTTAATTTTTCTTTCATCCTTTTTTGGTTTTCCAGATCTATCTTTATTCTCCTTTCTCATAGAATCCTGAATTTCTTTCAGCTCCTGTCTCATTTCGTCAAATTCAATTCTCAATGCTTGACTATTATTTCTCAGTTCTTGTTTTATTGACTTAATCCCATTCATTATTTTCTGAAACATATCTAAAGATAAAGTCCCTTCTTGTACATCCATGATCTTCTTAATTGTCATTCTTAAAACCAAAGGAACAAAACTCCTTCAATTTTCAATGTCCCAAGCAAAGAGCAATTTATTTTTTTATCCAGTTACAAAGGAGTTAATCTTTCAAACCAACTGACATCACACTCTAGACAGCCCTTATCTCTTATATGCCCAGAAGTGCAAGAACAGCTTTAGTTCACAGCGTCCAAATAACTAGTAGCAGAAAGAATGAGCAGATTCGTCAAAAAAAAAAGTAGACCAGAAAAAATAGTCCCAGACATATATTATACAAAAGTCTTATAAATCAAAAAGATTTTTCTTTTCTCTTCCAATCAGAAACCCCTCATCCGTTGTAATCTTTATAATGCTAATTTCCATGTCAGCTTTTTGCAATAAAAAAAAGATAGGCTATTTTTATTTTCTTCCCCCTTAGTTCCATGAGTAAAAGAGAAAGTTTTGACTCACCCAGGTTTTCTTAATTGCTGGTTCTTTGACAAATCTCTTTAGCTGTATAGATAACAAAATAATAAGCATAGACAGGAAAATGCTTGCCTGTTAGACCGTTTTTCTTTGAAGGAAAAAAAACGGCTCACTTATTCAGCTGAGCTAGCTAGAAATCCTAGCTCCGTCCGAGCTGCTGGAAGACCTTCTTTCACAGACAATTCCGACGAATTCCAGTCTCCAACAAACACAACAAAGCTGTGTGGGAAATCTCACGTTTCTTCCTTATCCGGAAGAAATTATCCCCAGTCAAAAAAACCCCTTCTGACTGGATTTAAAACTGAAAAAGTTTCATCCAAGACGGGAGCCCGTCTCAGAGGCTGCACAGGCGGAGGGATCCTCCTGGGAAGTCCCAGGAAAACCTTTTTCTGAGGGATCTCTTATGCCCATGTGTACCTGCCTGTGATTTAGGATCAGCTGGCTTTGGTCTCTTCTGCGTGCCTGGAATGAAAGATGTTCGACTTGCAGGCACATGTGAGAGAGCCTTTTCAGGCATGGCCCCTACCTCAAGAAGTTCCCTCTGCTCCCGCCCTGATGGTGTTTCAGAGACTTCTGAAAACCATTTTGTTCCAGAGAGCCTTTTGCAGGGACTGAAGGCAGAGCCTGAAAAGGATTTTGTTTTTTCTCCATTTTAGTTTTACCTCTTTAGTCCCCTTTTAATATTACTCCCCTTGCTAACAAAGTTGTTAACTGTATTTTATGCATTTTCTATCCATTTTAATGTGACTTTTTAAATTTACTGTGTATTATGTCTGAGCTGCCCTGAGTTCCCTACTGTAGGATAGAAATATTTTAAATAAAATAAATAAAATTGAGGTGGTCTGCGGCATGTCTGCAAAAAATACAATTAAAAATGACAGCATCTAGCACACCACAATACAATTGCTACAACAGGCAAAAAAAATCATCTATCAAGACCCTCAGCACTTTACAAGTGGTCTGTAGGGGAAAACATTTGGGAATCACTGTACTAATGGGTTTTGAATCCAGCTGTTACATCACAGTCCAACTGTTTAACTCTGGAATGCAATACCAGTGACATAAACATTCATTTGCATCTGATCCAGAAATTTGAAAGGACACCCCTCTGGTGTTTTAACAATATGTAGAGTTAGCAAAATGGTGCTCCTCCTTGAATTTGCTTCCTGAAACAAGTGTCTTGTGTTGGTTCATAGTAGGACAATTTCAAACACTGCTTTTTGAAGCCTGTATATTGCTGTCTGGTTGTCTAAAAAAGAAAGAAATCCTCCACTTCTTTGCACTTTGCAATACTTCTGCAGCATTTTCCTAACTTCTGTGATTGCACCTTGGACTTTCGTGACTTTACAGTACATCTTTTTTTTTATTGTTTCAGAGTTGATTCCAATTCCTACCCCACCCCAGAATCAATTTAAAATCTATGAGAGTACACAGATTTCTTAGAAAAATAGTTGTGCTTTGTTAATGTCCAGCATCAGAATTAAAAGTAAAAACTTGGAAACATGCTATCAAGTGGGTATGTGGACACGGTGCATGGAATTAAAGGATTTGGCTGTTTCCAGACTTTATAACTGGTGTTATTTAAAACCTTTTTGTTTTTAAATAAACTAAGGTTCTGTTTTATAGTTTTGGGTCATTGGTGGTTGTATTTTCCTTTTCTATATAATATTTGTTATTATACCAATTCAGTGCCTCTAACAAATGCATAAATAACATCTGTTTCAAGAGGTGAGGCCATCTTGCCTATAGCAGCATGATAATATAGTACTCTAACTTCCTCTTTTTCTTTCTTTCCGTTGAAATGTGCAGCTTGAGCTACAGCACATCTATCTACTCAACTGCTTAAAGTATTAAGCCATTTCTGCCTTCAGTGGGATTCTTTTTTTCCCCAGATGATGCTTAAAAGAAGGTTTTGTTGGTTTATATCCAACATTTCAGTTTTGAAACTCTTGAGAGCTGCTTAGTAATTCCAAAAAGGTGAGAAGCTGGAAGCAGAAGTCCATCCATCCTATCTATTTCCCACCTGTCCTCCAAGAAGCTTAATGTGACATACCTAATTCTTCCCTGCCCCATTTAGCCCTCACAGTAACTGTGAGGTGAGGTAGGCAGAGAGAGAGACTGGCCCAAGGTCACCAACTGAGCTCCATGGCTGTGTAGTGATTTGAAACCTGGTCTCCTCACTCCTAGTCCAACCACTGCACCACTTTGGTGCTAATTCAGTTGCCATATGGATAGTTTTGTCTTCTCTCCATTATCTAATTTTTGCCCTAATGACCTGCCCTATTTCCAAGGACTCAGGGGAGTATACTAATTATTCTAACCTATCCCTTCACATTCCTTCCTATCTCTAGCCATCAAAATCCATTTTGAATTTTTTATAAAGTCTTCAACTCCTTGCAGAAGACATGCAAGCTCAAGCTTAGTGAGTGTCTAGGGGAAGATAATCCCAAAGTTGCAGAGCTTATTCAGAAGCAGAGAAGGGTCCTTCACCCAAGTAGCTTCATGAAGCCTGAGGAGCAGATGCAGCCAATTGGGAGCCACACAGGTTTGCAGTCATGCCAATCACTGATTGGCTAGGAAAGGGGTGGGAAGTTGGCCCTGGACTGTGGTCTCACAGGGCTGGGACTCATGACACACCTCTGCATTTCATGGCTTGTGTCCTGGGCACTTTTGATATTTATTTATTTATTTATTTATTTTTAAAACTTATATACCGCCCGACTAGCAATAGCTCTCTGGGCGGTGAACATAAATACAATAAAATACAGGAAAATACAAAAGCATCACAATCTAAAATCAAATTTCACAATCTAAAAACTGCATAACTAAGATCAAATTACAAACATTACCATCATTAACAAAAAATTAAAATGCCTCAGAGAAGAGAAAGGTTTTAACTTGGCGCCGAAAGGATGATAGGGTCGGCACCAAGCGCACCTCCTCGGGGAGACTATTCCATAGTTCGGGGGCCACCAGTGGTAGCCAGTGGGGCTGGAAAGGGATGTTTGGCACATCTCTCTAAATGACATAGCAAGAGTTGCATTTTTTGGCTTTCGCTGGGACTGGCACTGTGAATGGTGGGACATTCTTGAATGTGGCTGCTCCTTTCTTTGTCACGACAACTTCGCAGGAGAACAGGCAGCAATGGGAGATAACAAACAGCATAGCCAATGGGATCTGGGACTCAGTTGTGAGCCTCTACTGGGATGCTGGATTGAGCAAATGGGCATTTGATATCTGGGCATTGGTGTCTGCAGGGATTTTTCAGGGGAGGGGTGGATTCCAAGGAGGAGTGCTCTGTGTTGTAGCAGCTCACGACTGAGGGCTGCATGCAGAAAAGCAGCAGAAGCACCAGCAGCAGCAGCTGGAAGGGCAACTTGCAGCTCAGACAATGCGGGCGGCCTTTCACATTTCGCAGGGTTAGCGGGGCCAGGACCAGCAGCCGGAATCTCATACCTGACCTGTGTCATTCTTTCCTTCCTTGGCACTCCTGCCCTCAGGCAAGTGCAGCTGCTGGGCAGCCTGTTGGGCATGAGGCCCTTCAGCCCACAGTTCCAGGGGCCTCCAGTCAGGGCTATGCAATGCTCCCCACTATGCTCTTTATCTGACTCAGCATCTTTAGTGGCTGTTTCACAAATGCTGAGTTGTGTGTTTGTGCCTGGGTCGGTGGGAAGCAGTCCCTCTGGTTGGGAGGGAAGAGAATGGGCAGCATGCTTTCCCTCAGCATTCAGAAAAGTCTGGGAGGATAGCCCAGTCCAACAACACCTCCCCTCGCTTCTCTATGAATGCCCATACTTGTGAAGATTGTAATTCCATCGTTCTGGTTCAAATCCCATCTCAGGGAGATGGAAAAGTTGCCTTCACAGGGCATAGCCTGCCTGGGGGGAGGTGACCTGTCACTACTAGGGATGGAGAAGAATATCCGCTGAATTCAACTTAGTACTGGATTCTGACTGAATTCGATAGTCCACTATCTTTTTGGACCGGCACTGATTTCTTGCGATGGGGTACAGCTGTAATCTGCACAGATTTTTTTTAACCCCCCCCATTTTATGTAATTATCTTTGTAATTTCCTCTAAGTTGGTGCATTCATAACATTGTATAGGTGTGATAATAGGGGAAAAACAAACCACCGTGATCATGTACATAAGCATTTACATTAAAAATTACACATTTTTTTTCTGCAGCCAAAAATAACAACAACAGCAGATCGAATTGGCAAGTGCCAAAGCAAGCGGGAACAAAAAAAGGGCGGATTGGGATCGAATGACGGACTATCAGAATACAAGCAAATTGGAACCCCATCCCTAGTTACCACCAATAAGCTCAAATGTAAACAGAGGTGGAAATGCACACTGACACGCACACCCTTTCCCTTTGCATGGTCTTTCTCCCCTGAAGGCCAAATAGCACAGTGCTGGCTGTTGCACCCTGGGACAGATAGGGTGGAAGGCAGGGAGACTGGTTGTATAAATAAGACAGCAGGCATGTGGGGGCTGGGTGAGGACAGACTGTGGTTGGTGGGGCATTGCTTCATTTGCCCCAGTAGACCAGCCTCCACAGTTTGGGCAGCTCAAGGTGTTGCCCACTGTTCATTGTTGTAGCTTCCGCTCTCCCTAGTGCATTTGGCCTCCACTCTTCTTCCCTGCAAACAGCTCGTTCCCTTCAGAGTGAAAGAATGCAAATGTGCCATGTGCTGTGTTATGGAATGTGTCTGCATGGAGGCACTATTCCCACATGAGGTCCTCCTATCCAGAGCACTCTGGCAGCTTGTGAAGGGGAGGTGGTATTGGCTGTGTCTGGCTATCTGGTTGTGCATTGTATGTGGACTATGGGCTAGTGTGTGCTGGAGTGGGTGATGTCATGGGGCTATCGGACCAACACCATATCGGTGCCTTCTATGCATTGTTATGGGGGAACATAACTGGTGCATAAGGTTTGATAGGTGACAGCAGAGTTGCCAGGAACACATTGTCAATATCGCTAACACTAACAATCTGGCAGTTTATTTATTTATTTAATTTATTTAATTTAATTTATATACTGCCCTAAGCCCGAAGGCTCTCTGGGCGGTGTACAAAAAGATAAAAAACAAGCAATGTATAAATACAATAAATACAATAAATCAAGAAAACAAAACAAACAAACAATAAAAGAACCAAACAACATCCAAAATACAAATAATGATGAAAATGCTATTAAAACACACTTTAAAATGCCTGGGAGTATAAAAAGGTTTTCACCTGGCGCTGAAAAGATAGTAGCATCGGCGCCAGGCGCACCTCATCGGGGAGGCTGTTCCACAGTTCGGGGGCCACCACAGAAAAGCCCCTGGTTCTAGTCACCACCCTCCGAGCTTCTCGATGAGATGGCACTCAGAGGAGGGCCTTAGATGTTGAGCGCAGTGTCCGGGTAGGTTCATATTGGGAGAGGCGGTCCACCAGGTATTGCGGTCCCATGCTGTGTAGGGCTTTATAGGTCAAAACCAGCACTTTAAATCTAGCCCGGAAACAAACAGGAAGCCAGTGCAGACGGGCCAGAACAGGTGTTATACGAGCAGACCTTCTGGTCCGCATCAGCAATCTGGCCGCTGCATTCTGGACTAGTTGTAGTTTCCGAACAGTCTTCAAGGGCAGCCCAACGTAGAGCGCATTGCAGTAGTCCAGTCTAGAAGTTACCAGAGCATGAACAACTGAGGCGAGGTCGTCACTGTCCAGATAGTTAGTGTGCTGTTGATGAAATATCTGGGCTCACAGTCAGAACTAAAACGATGTTGTGCCACTGTTAGCCTTAGGATAACAAACAACAGGACCTTTCTATCTGCAAGTCTATATTGCATGTTGACAACTCTTGAAAGCATAGAACTGTGCACAATGCATGAGTCCGTTATCAAATCCCTGCAAATTGGTTTCATCAACACAATTTGATATCAATCTGCCTCTTTATTTTATTTCAAACTTTCTTAGTGTCCTTATGGCAAAATGAGTGTGACTATATTTTACCATAAAGGAGCTATTTTGGCATGAATGTTTGAGTATATATAAAACACACCTAAAGGGATATCCGTTTCATGTGGATTATTGCACTTCCCAAACTAAAATAACAAACAGACTCTTGACATTTATTCCATGAGGGAAAGAAGTGTAAAAAAAACCTTGACCTTCAGACGTTTACTCATTCCTTCACTGTCTCACTGTGTGTGAAGATTACACTGTTGCTCCATAGGAAAAATTGGCTGTTCGGGTGAGTGAACAGGTATTTTCCAGACTTGGAAGACTTGTATGCTGCTTTGATGATTGGTGGGCTGGTGTAGTTCTCCTCATACACTGATTACAGAAATGATACACATAACTTATGTTACTGATTATAGTGATGATCTTTTAAGAAATGTGAATAATTTTCTTGAAGAAATTTACCTTTTCTTGGACAGTTTGCAAACATTTACTTAAACTTTACTGTCTGTTTTTAGTTTAAAAGCCCAGCATCCCAAACACAGCAAACCAACAGCTACTTATGGCAGCCCAGCAATGTTTGATGGTCAGTTCTTGCTGGGTTGCCAGTCATGCCTGGTAAGTCGCAAGACATTGCTGATGGGCTGTAAGTCACTACATATGATATTTTTTATACCACACATGATGTCGATCCATTCTTACAATCAAACATTTAAATGTCTGATATTGAGATTTTAGAGATAATTCATATATTTATTTAAAAATAGTTTTATGTTTAACATACACATTTTTAAAAATATGAAATACAATTGGTTTATATTAAGATATAGGACTATTGAAAGGTTTATATAATAGGATGTGCTGTGTTATATTCTTACTAATATTCTTAGAGCTTTTATGGTCCATGTAATTGCTACATTCATTAAATAAAAACATTATATTTTTAAAAAACATGTTAACAAAACCACCGAAATGTTGGGGAGGGTGATTACAGTTGATGGTTTCATATCTCTAGTTTCTGAGTCTAGTTTCAGAAGTCTGACTTGAAATGATGGGGCTGCAGTTTCAAAGTGCCTGGATCCAGCAGGATAGTGGGCCTCTTAGGAATGGCTTGGAAGGCAGCAGAGACTGGCACTGGGAGCTGCATATTGCCACATCAACCGAGGAATGTGGAGAAAGTCTACTGCCGTTACTGTAGGGGAGAGCTTGAAGAGAACTTGTGGTACCCAGATAGCACTGAGAGACTCTGTGCGTGAGTTATGCGATTGCTGCCTGCTCTGGTCTACATACAGGCTGTCACAGTCGGTTAGAGTGAGGCAAACAGTTCTCTACCCACCGCTGTGTTGTTTTATTTCATTTAACTGATATTATTTTGGCACTCCCAATATGAATAAATTAGAGAATTTGGATAGCAGGCAGAGCGAAAACCAGTGATGATCTTCCAAGCATTTGAAGTTGCAGTGTGGCTCCAGGAGGAATCCTCCATCCCACAACTCCTTATGAAGTTTGCACGAGGAAGCCAAGACACTCTAGATAGTTTCTCACCAAGGGCTTAATATACTGTATTTCTCTTGAGTTCTGAATATTCTCTGAGAGAAAGAAAGAGGGGGGGGGGAAACCTCAAAGACAGGAATTGGCTTGCTTCTCAGACTATGCTATGGTGGAAGAAGAGAGAACCACTTTTTATGGGGGCCTGGCCATTTATCCAGTCATTTTTTTTAATTGGCTAGGTCTTTGTCCAAGGATTCTATATCATCCATGCATAATAAAACTATGTGAGATGTTACAAACTGTGTGTGTACCAGGCATTGTACACCGTAATCCATGAAACACAAATATGTCCCCTCATCACATCTCCTTCTGTCTCTCCCCCTGTATCCATAAAAAGATTCTAATAATTCTCAAAAAGAGCATTAATGATACCCTCCAGCCAAATTCTCACTCCTCCCACCTCCTCTTTCAACTACTGCTAAGGACAAACTTCTCAAAACCTAAGGTCAAACAGAATGCAATAATAATGTAAATACTCTTGGTGTTCGCTCCAATAATATGGAGTGATCTTTGAGAATGAATCAGATATAGTGGATATTGCTCTTCCAGCATGGGAATGTTTTAATTAAATGTGCCCAAAGTGAACAGCATTGCACAGTAATATCAGAATTATTACACTGCAATAGAGGTTTTTGAACATGCAAATGTTGAGAATTTTGAATGCTCAAAAAAGGTAATCTTATCAAGTAACTAATCCTAAAGTTGGTTTTAAAATAATGTGTTCTTAAATTAATTATTCTTGGCATTTGTCTTTAGGCTTCATTTCATGAGTGTGCAAGAATTTCATCACTGTCAGCTATTCTACAATTTAGATAACCCTTTATATGTCAAATGCCACAGAAAGAAATTTCCCATAACCTTTAGCAGTGTTCCTCAACAGAGTCAGGTCACATACACCTATAGATGCAAGAAAAGACTCAACAAGGGTTGAATAAACAAGTGATCTAACTTTCAGAATTTTCATTAAACATACCTCATTTGTGAGTGCCACCCTAAGCTGTAACAGTCCTATCCCTATAATCCATAATTTTTTTCAAGGATGAAAATTATTCACTTTAATGAACTGGAATATTGGCTCACATTTTGGTATCAAGAGTGGAAGTATTGCAATAAAACAAGCAAAACCCATTTTTTATTGAATAAATGTGTCAAAATACTCCTGAGTGTAAAAGGCACCATTTCACTTTCCACTAAGAGCTAGAAGCTTCTATCTCTGTATCTCTTGATCTCAAGGTTTAATGTTATTAGCCAAATGTCACAGTACTGTATATAGAGACTGGAATATGATGGGATGTAAGTGAAATGCTCAAGGTCGGAGGATGACTGAAAGTGCAATGCTATACATGTTTACTTGGAAGTAAACCACAATGAACAAAATGAGATTTATTCCCAGGTAAGTATGTTGTGACTGTTTAAGAAAATCCAAACTAAAAAGAAAAGAAAAAGACAATGCAGACTAAGAAGAAAATGCACACGAAATGTATTGGGACTTTACAGTGGAGTTTCTTGATATTCATTCAGTGGTCTTGTTAATTATATATCTCCTTATTTTCTAGTAGAATAGCAGCCACCTCACTGCACCTAGCACTGCCTTTAATTCTTAGCTTCCATACTGAGTTCCTTACTGCTTATGCATCTTTCACACAATTTGGCTGACGTTTTCCAGATCTAGTCACAGCTTTACAATGTATTTCCCTGCACCTTTCCTGGGGGATTATGGATTATGTAGTGTACGGAATCAAATCCTTTTCTTTGGGGAAGAAAAGTCAGGAAGAAAAGTGAAATTGGCACAAGAACAAACAGCTCCTACTGTGGGGCTCTGATGATAGTTGGTTTTATCTGGCATAGTCTATAAGAGGATGAGGTGGGTCACAGAATCTGTAAATGGGGGATCTACTGATCTGCTGATTTGCAGTAGATCAGCAAGAGTTTCTGGCTTCCAATTGTTTAGCAATAGTAACAACAAAGGCTTTTATTTTTTCTTCCAAATTAGGCTGCTGAAACAAAGAAAACTTGGGGGAGGGGGAAACAGGTGTGGATTTTTGTGTGAAAGGACTATGAGCTCAGTTCTGATACTCAAAACAAATTCTTGAGCTGAACTGGACACTTTGTATCTTAATTCTAATAGCTGTCCCCCCATTGGTCTGTCACCAGATTATGCACCTGGCTTCTGTAGACAGACCTTTGGGTTGTGGCTGGAAAAACAGAGGAGAAGAAGCCTTCCCATATCTCTTGCAGAGCTTGGAAAAGTTACTTTTTAAAACTACAACTCCCATCAGCCCCTGGATTGTTCAAAAAATTAACTTTTCCAAGCTCTGCTCTCTTGTCTATAAGGTAGGTTTGCCAGGTCAGATGTACTCTTGTACTCTTTTTGGCACCTGCTAAAAAAGCATTTTTTGTTTAGGCAAGTCTACTCAGGCATGTAGAAACAATTATGTTTTTTATCTGTTTTTAACTCATTGTTGGTTTTATTATTTTGAATATTTTAAATACCTGTCTAACTGTTTTTGCCAATAATTTTATTGTTTTAATTCCTTCTATAAACCACTTTGAGGTTTTTTTTGCAGTAAAGCAGTATATAAATGTTGTAAATAAAATACATAAATAAATTTTGGAGTCACTGTGGCCTTTGGGTGTCTTTCCACTTTTAGGAACAAAGGATACTTATACTGACTCAGGCCATTTGATACCATCCATCCCAGTACTGATGATATGACCTAGCATTGGCTCTCTAGGATTCTAGGAAATAGTCTTTTCCAGAGATTGGATTTTGGACCTTTGCATACAAAGCATATGCCCTACCACTGAGCTACAGCTCTTCCCCTGTTTAAAAATTATCTTTTAATATTGTTCTTTTCAATTCACTAATGAACGCACAGCATACCTATAGGGCAGATCCACACCATTCATTTAAAGCACATTCAACACACATTTGAAGCACATGAAAGCCACCACATAATCATGGGTACTGTAGTTTGTTAAGTGTGGTGGGAACTATAACTGTGAGGGGGAAACTACACTTCCCAGAATTCTTTGGGGAAGTAATATGCTTTAAACGTGTGATGAATGTGCTTTAAATGTATTGTGTGGATCTACTTCATAAACTTTGCCTTCATGTAAATCATTAAAAAAAATTTTTTAATGGAAATGAGCTACTGTATAAAGTTTACTAGGTGACCATGGGCTACTCACCATCTCTCAGCCTAATCTGCCCCTAGGGATGAAAACAGCAGAAGGGAACCATGACCACCCCAAGGAAGAAGAGCACACTTAAAATGTAGAGGAAATAATAATGTAGAACCATAGTGTGAAATCAGATACTGTACTTATCGGGACATAGTATGAAGACATATTTATATCCACTAATACGCAAAAAACCTTGCGGTTTAAGAATGTGCCTATAGCCCACAGATATTTCTACCAAACTTTAAAAAGCAGGGAAATTGGGCAGCTATAGTGAATGCACCAGGGGAGCAGGAGACCTGAACTCCTCTCTGAGATATTGTACTGCCCTACAAAGTTGTCAAAATGCAA
This sequence comes from Rhineura floridana, assembly GCF_030035675.1. Taxonomy (NCBI): domain Eukaryota; kingdom Metazoa; phylum Chordata; class Lepidosauria; order Squamata; family Rhineuridae; genus Rhineura; species Rhineura floridana. The sequence continues at coordinate 9,106,718 of NC_084489.1, read as the reverse complement.
ACACAATTTGGGTTGGTCTTTCACAGTCCAATCCACTTGCTGTGTAGCTTGGAAGAATTTGGTAATGTGCTTTTTAATCCAGGAGGTAAGAAATGGGATCCTGCGCAAGTTTGCTGAGAATGGATTGATCATTTGCATGCTTATTGAGTTAAGTGGGATTTACACACACACACACACGGTAATCATGCTTAGGATAGGTGAAACTGACCACAGGGGATGGGGAAGGGAGGAGGGGGAGAAGGGAGGGGTGGAAAGGCAGAGGGGAGGACTGGGATGGGAGCAGGCAGGAGGAGGAGGGGAGAAAAAGGACAGATGTGGTCATTTGCATGTTTATTGAGTTCAGTGGGATTTACTCCTGTGCAATCATGCTTAGGATAGGTAAAACTGACCAGGGGGGGAGGGATGGAGGGATGGAGTGGGCAGGGGAGGCGGAAGAAGGAAGAGGGCAGGGGAGGAGAAAGGGAGAGGAAAGGGGAAGGAGGGAAAAGGTAGGTCTGATCATTTGTATGATTATTGAGTTGAATCAGATATACTCCTATGCAATCCTGATTAGGATAGGTAAAACTGACCAGGCTGGGCCTGGCAACCAAGATGTCTTCTGTATCTTTCAAAGTTGGGCAGGGGGAAGGGAGAATTCTACCTTGTGGTTTTTCCCATTACATTGTTGCAAGAACACCTGCACTTGGCTGACTTTCTCTTCTCCTAAAGATACAGGATCAGTCTCAGGACCTGAACCTGGCAACCCTACCTCCCACCCAAATTTAAAACAAAGCTGTCCCTGGCCACATCCACACCAGGCCCCTGTTACACTTTGGACAATCATTATTTATTTATCTATTTATTTAGTGTATTTATATACCGCCCCATAGCCGAAGCTCTCTGGGCGGTTTACAATAACTAAAAACATTAAAAACAAATATACAAATTTAAAAACACATCTTTTAAAAACAATTTAAAACAATTTATCATGGCTTCTCTCAAAGCCATGGCTCAAAGCCAACCATGGCTTCTCTCAAAGAATCCTGGGAAGTGTAGTTAGTGAAAGGTGCTGAGAGTTGCTAGGAGACGCCCTGTTCCTCTCACAGACCTTTAATCAGAGTGGCTGACTGTTAACCATTCTCTCAGGGGAATAGGAGTCTCCTCTCAGCACCCTTCACAAACTACACTTCCCAGGATTCTTTGAGGGAAGCCATGACTGTCTCAAGTGAAATCAAGTCTGGTGTGGGTGTGGCCCTCTGATTAGCCAAGCCCAGCAGCTGTGAGGCTTTTAGAACACTGACAGTTGGTCCTTCCTGAGCATGCCCCGCATTATAATAGGCTTCCAGTCAAAATTTCTTAAATTAATTAAAAATCAACCAGGCATTTTTTAACTTTTAAACTGCAGTAGATGAAGGTCAGTGTATGGGGCAAGGTCAGTATTAGGATTACAGGTACTCTGTGAACATGGCTGATTTTTAATGAATTTCAACAGATTATGAGAACTCTCAGAGAAAAAAGTCCAAAAGGGCTCTGAGGTTTCTCTCTTTTTAGAACTCTCGATTCTCTCTGACTGTTTTGAGTAGCACCATGAAAATTGACTGGGTTGTTAAGCAAGCGTTTCTGAGTTCAGAACTATAAGTTTTGTAAGGTTTTATTTTGAAATGAGCTTATGGGAAGCATCAGAATGGCATGCGGGGCTATTTTCCATTTAACATTGCGGAATGTGAAAAATCAATGCTGGCTATAGTATACAGCCACTCTCGTGGCTGTATAATAAGCATGACTGTCAAAGATGTTTATTATTTACACAACCTGTAAAGATATTTATAGTACAATCCTATTCACTCAGAAGCAAGTCCCAATGTATTCAATGGGGCTTACTCAAACAGGAAAACATGCACAGAACTGCAACCTCAAGTAATAAGGAACTTCACTCAGTCAACTCAAAATTCAGAATCATTTCACTTTAAGCTGTTTTGCTACTTTCATATTTGTTTTTATGGTTATTGGATTGTAAATAGATTTATCTCTTGTTGTGAGCTGCCTTGGTTTCGAATTGGCAACTCTACCTCAAAGGGATATTGAAAAGACTCCTTATACACACACACACTAGAGATGCACAAATATGTACACCCCATATAACAGTTAATTGTCAAACCAGTTGGTCATTGCAGATTTTTTTAAAAATAAAATCAGTATGAGTTTCCTGCCAAATAAAAGCAGTGACACCTAAGCGAGCTCAGCCTAATTGCTTTAAAAATAGGATTGGAGAGGAAGAGAAAGATTTACAACACAAACACAATCTTTTGCTATGTTCACTCAAAAGTTTCATTGATTTACAGCACAATCCTAACCATATCTACTGAAAAGTAAGTCCTATTGAATTCAATGGGGTTTACTCCCGATATGTGGGATAAGCACTGCAGCTTTATTTCCAGAAAAGTGAGTATAGGATTAAAGTTTCATATTGGGAAGGTTTTCAAAACACTGCCCTCTTCAACAGCCCATGAAAATTTAAACTTGTTTGACTTCTCATAATTAGAAAAGCATAACACTTTTCTACTGGCATTTAGATCTCCTGCACACAAGAAAGAAACAGACTTTTGCTACTGCTGAAAGCTACAACTAACTCAGTTTATGAGATTTTCTCAGACAAGCAGGAAAAACTGGCCTGGCAGTGGGTTCTAGCTATTGCCTGGTGGTCAACAAATCCCTTGTCAATCACAACCCTGACTTCACTTATTGGCTACAACCGGAAAGGGTGGGGTTAGAGCAGTTAGCTAAGAGCTCATTTAACAGATGTTGCAGTGGGTGGCTGACGTTTTGGTGTATATCTCTTGAACGAGACCACCCAGAAACTTAATCTTATTTATTTATTTATTTATTAAATTTATTAGTCGCCCATCTGGCTGGTTGTCCAGCCACTCTGGACGACGTACAGAATAAAAACATATAATTATATTAGAACATTAAAAATCTCAACAACAATAATAAAACCTAACCCACCCCAAAAGCTTGTCCGAAGAGCCAGATCTTCAAGGCCCGGCAGAAGCTCATCACAGAGGGGGCATGGCGGAGATCATTTGGGAGGGAATTCCATAGAGTGGGGGCCACAATAGAAAAAGCCCTCTCCCTAGTGCTCACCAGTCTAGCTGTTTTAACTGGTGGGATGGAGAGAAGGTCTTTTGAGGCTGATCTTGTTGAGCAGCATCACTGATGATGCTGGAGGCGCTCTTTCAGATAGACTGGGCTGAAACCGTACAGGGTTTTAAAGGTCAAAACCAACATCTTGAATTGGGCTCGGAAAATAACTGGTAACCAGTGTAACTCCTTTAAAACTGGAGTAATATGATCTCGCCGGCGGCTGCCTTTAATCAGGCGCGCCGCCGCATTCTGTACCAGTTGCAGCTTCCGGACCATTTTCAAGGGTAACCCTACGTAGAGCGCATTACAGTAGTCTAGGCGAGAGGAGACCAGGGCATGTACCACTAGTGGGAGCAGATGGTTGGGAAGGTAGGGGCGCAGCCTCCGTATCAGATGGAGTTGATATAGCACCACCCGGCTCACAGCTGAGACTTGAGCCTCCATGGACAGCTGGGAGTCAAGAATGAGCCCCAGACTGCAGGCCTGGTATTTCAAGGGCAGTTGTACCCCATTGAGCACCAGGTCAACATCCCCCAGCCCTCTCTTGCCTCCCACGAATAGTACCTCGGTTTTGTCCGGGTTCAGCTTCAGCTTGTTCCTTCCCATCCAGCCACTCACTGACTCCAGGCACTTGGATAGGGTTTCTACAGCCAATCTTGGTGAAGATTTGAATGAGATAGAGCCGCGTGTCATCTGCATACTGGTGAAATTGCAGCCCAAACCTCCTGATGATAGCCCCCAGCGGCTTTATATAGATTAAACAGCATTGGGGAGAGGATGGAACCCTGTGGCACCCCACAAGTGAGAGGCCAAGGGTCCAAAACCTCATTCCCCAATGCCACTCTCTGGTGCCTACCAGAGAGGAAGGAATGGAACCACTGCAGTACAGTGCCCCCTAAACCTAACCTCTCCAGGCGGTCCAGGAGAGTACCGTGGTCAACGGTATCAAACGCCGCTGAGAGATCCAGGAGGACAAGGAAGGTTCATTCACCCCTATCCAATCCCCTCCTCATATCATCCACCAAGGCGACCACGGCTGTTTAAGTCCTGTGTCCAGGCCTGAAGCCTGATTGAAATGGCTGCAGATAGTCCGCTTCCTCCAATGAACTTGCAACTGCTTCGCCACCACCTGCCTTGCCCAGAAATGGTAGGTTTGAGACCGGGAGAAAGTTGTTCAAATCTTGGGCATCCAAGGAGGGCTTCTTTAGAATAGGTTATTACTGCCTCCTTGAAGGCTGATGGCATAACACCCTCTTCCAGGGACATATTTACCACCGCCTTGATTTTATTTATTTATTTTATTTGTTTCATTTTTAAACCGCCCATAGCGAGTGGCTCTCTGGGCGGTGTACAAAAGATTAAAATACAGAATATCACAATAAAATCAACCTACCAACAGTAAACATAAACAGCAAACAAAAAAAGATTTAAAATTATAACATTAAACGCTTAAAATGCCTGGGAACATAGCCAGGTCTTAACCTGGCGCCGAAAAGATAGAAGCGTCGGCGCCAGGCGTACTTCTTCGGGGAGGCTGTTCCACAGTTCGGGGGCCACTACAGAAAAGGCCCTAGATCAAGTAACTGTCCTCCAGGCTTCCTGATGGGTTGGTACCCGGAGGAGGGCCTTAGATGCTGAGCGAAGTGACCGGGTCGGTTCATAGCGGGAGAGGCGTTCCACAAGATACTGCGCTCAGTATTCCTTCGCTCAGTCTATCCTTGCAGCTCATAATGAGCCATGACGGGCAAGGGTCAAGTAAGCAAGTGGTTGGCTTTAAGGTTGAAAGCACCTTGTCCATTTCATCAGAAGGAAGAAGCTGGAACCGGTCCCAGACCACCAAGGCGCCACTGGCCACCTCTGGCTCTCTCACTGTGTCCACAGCGCACGGAATTGCACTGTTTAAACGCTTGATTTTATCCGCAAAGTGCTTCTCAAATTCATCATAGGAGGTCTTAAAATGTTCCATTGATTCCGGGGCAACTGGACCGACCAGACTCCAGACCACTTGGAACAGCCTCCAGGGACAGCATTCTGCAGACGCACTAGAGGCAGCATAAAAATGAAAGCTGAGAGTTTGGCGATTGAGGTGACTCAACTGGAGACTAGAGAGGACCCCAAAATCTGGAGTCTCCAGGCAAAAATTGGAGACCTGGCAACCCCACTATAAGGGCTATTTCTCTGCTCTCCCCCCCCCGAGTGGTGAAAAGTTGTAGGGTAGTTCCTGCTGCTTACTGGAAAGGAGGGGGGTCAGATGTTGGTGCAGTGCAAATGCACCAGCAGAGCAAACCCAGCACTCATGAAGCACACATGCGCAGCTGAGCGGGAGACTGGAAAGCCGGAGATCCAGGTATTTGGGGGTGATCTGACTGGAGACCAGAGAGGGCCCCCAGATGCCGGAGTCTCCAGCTGAAAAACAGAGGTCTGGTATCCCTACTGGTCAGCAAAGCAGTGCCTCTTGCCTGCTGCTCGTCAGGTTCCAGCTTCTAGTTTTAGCAAATGGCCTCAAGGACCCTGGGCTAGAGAGTATACTGTCCACATCTGGAGCTGGGTATGGTCAACCATTACCTCAGTCTTGTCTGGCAAACTTTTACAAGTTCTCAGTTTCCACAGAACCTTTAATTGTGTTTAGCACTTTATTTATTAATTGTAATACTTCAATTCACCTTCCTTGAGGCAAATTTTTACTGAAGGCAGTAAACGCAAGAATATAACTAAACAATATCCAAAGCAAAGCATTGAAAGTTAACCCCCTAAAATGTTAAGATAAAACAAGATATCACCCCAACTAACTGTCAAAAAATGTGGAAAAGGCTTTCTTGAGAAGGATTGTTTCTTGACTTTGTGTTGGCTGTTGTTGTTGGGTCTTTTAAAATATCGTTTGGCTATGTTTGTTAGGCAGATGGCTAGCTAAAAGCACAAGATGGCTGGCTGGTGTTTGGGAGCTAATAGGAGATAGTTGGGAGTCTCAATGTTTGGATGAGATCCAGGCTGTGGGAAGGTGCCACAACTTGCTACATGGAGGAGGCAAGGTGTGCATGTGAAAAGGAAGGGTATAGCTCAGTTGTAGAGCAGATGTTTTACATGCAAAAAAGATCTTAAGGTCAATTCCCAGCAGGGAATTACATATCTCCAGATATGGCTGGTAAGCATTCCTTACTAAAACCCTGGAGAGCCAGTGCGAGTCAATATTGGCAATACAGAACTAGATGGATCAACACTCTGGCTTGTTATAGGGCAGTTTCCCATGTTCCTATAAACAGCAGTTTTGCAGCTTTGGAGGAGACTTCAGAGACTGTGAATACCTTTCTTCGCTGAAGAGCCTTTCTCTGGATTCTGCTTGAGGGTAATGAATCTGGTGCCTGGTAGGGATGCCCACTATTTGCTTCCACTCATTTCATGCTTTCATAGTTGTAATGAAGCAAGTATAACAAAAAGGCTATTGTCTCCAATGTGCTTTCATCCAAAGGAAACCAAACCTGGGTAGCCTCCCTGCCCCTGGAACTTCTCACTTCAGAAGGCAACAGGGATCATGGAACATATAGGCTCCCCAACTTGATGGCCCAGATTTCTCTGAGCGAAGCTGCACATTTTTCATACCTGTGGAATTCATTGTCATCTGAAATCTATACTTCTTCCTTCTTCCATGCTTTAAAAAACACAAAAAACATTTAAATTGATCGTTTCAGATACATTTTCCCAAGTTAATTTGTGTGTGAAGCTTCATAGATTATTAATATTTTCCTTCTCTTCTAATCCCTTATGGCCCTTTCTTCCACACAATTTTTTTTAAAGTATAATTTTTCAGCTCTCTGATCTTTCTTAGTTTTATTTCCCCTCTTTTGCCTGAAGGCAGGGCCATTGTCTATGTTTTCCTCATGTAGGGCACCTAGTTTAGTTGAGTGCTTAATAAGTAATAATTATGGAAATCATTATTACAATAATTAGTATTATGGAATACTCAAGTGTGGGTACCATTTGTTATGAATATGATTTGCTACTGGGTAGAAAGTATTTCCCCCCCTAGGATGTACACCTTAACGTGGTGAGAGGGTTTGAGACTGTTGAAGAAGCTGAGAGCAATGCCGTCAGGAGGCTAGACCAAGAGGCTAGACTCCTAGCAGGGGCACCCAAGGCAGAATGGTCAAAGCTGAGACACCAGACTCAGAGGAAGGCAATGGTTAACCACCTCTGAATACCTCTTACCACGAAAACCCTATGAACAGAGTATCCAAAATGCAACACGAGATAGTGCTGGAAGATGAGACCCCCAGGTCAGAAGGCACTCCCTGAGCTACTGGGGAAGAACAAAGGACAAGTACAAGTAGCGCTGTGACTAATGACACAGCTGGGTCAAAGCCAAAAGGAAGCCCAGAGGCTGATGTGCACAGATGTGAAAGGGGAGTCCGGAGTTGTACAACGTACACAATAGGAACATAGAACATGAGAAGCATGAACCAGGGAAAGTTAGAAATTGTCAAGCAAGAAATGGAACATTCCAACATTACAATACTTGGTGTAAGTGAATTAAAATGGACAGGAAGGGGACATTTTCAATCAGGCAACTACAAAATATTTTATGGAGGAAATGAGAAATTAAGAAGAAACTGGGTTGCTTTAATAGTGAGAAGTGATATAGCAAAAGCAATTAGGAGCTATAACGCAAGGTCTGAGTGAGTTATATCAATGAGATTAAACAGGAAACCTATTAACATAACCATCGTCCAAGTCTATGCTCCAACAACAAACACAGAAGAAGAGGAATTAGAAAGATTATATGCAGAAGTACAGGATGAAATTGATCACACACCAAAACAAGATGTGCTGATAATCATGGGGGACTGGAATGCAAACGTAGGGAACAGAGAAGAACTAGGAATTGTGGGAAATGGGGCTTAGGAGATAGAAATGAAGCAGGAGAAAGACTTATAGAATTCTGTGAAGCCAATAATTTATTTCTTGCAAACACATTTTTTGAGCAACTGAAAAGATGACTGTTCATGTGGACATCACCAGATGGTCAATATAGGAAGCAAATTGATTATAGAATTGGTAGCAGAAGATGGAGAAGTTCCATACTTTCTGCAAAAACAAGACCAGGAGCAGACTGGTAAAGATTATGAACTGGTTGTATTGAAAATCAGAGTAAAGCTAAAGAAGAACAACAAAGCAATCATAATGCCAAAATACAATTTAAATAACATCCCAGAAGAATATAAAGATCAAATAAGGAACAGGGTTGAGGCTTTAAACTTAGTTGATAGAGAACCAGAAGAACTAGGGAGTGAAGTCAGAGACATTCCCAGGGAAGAATGCAAAAAGACAATACCTCTAGTTAAAAAGAGAGAAAGACTTCAATGGATGACTGAAGAAACTCTTAAAATGGTTAAAGAGAAGGAAAGCAAAAGCAAAACGAGACAAAAACATGGTCAGAACCCTAAATGCAACTATACAGCAACTCGTACGTAGAGAACTATTACAATAGTTATTGTACAGAAATAGAAGAGGACAACAAAAAGGGTAGAACAACAGCCCTATTCCAAAAGTTTAAAGAAATTACAGGGAAATTTAAACCAAGAGTAGGGATGTTGAATAATCAACAGGGGAACACACTGACTAACCGAGATGAAATAAAAGGAAGATGGAAGCAATACACTGAAGAACTCTATAAAAGAGAAGCCAGGATGACAGATTCGTTCATGGAGGAACTGTATGATGAAGAACCAGAAATTTTGGAATCTGAGGTGTTCCCATTAATTTCAGTACTGATTTGAAACTAATGCTGATGAAAGTTAAAGAGGAAAGCACAAAAGCAGGAATACTGCCAAACGCCAAGAAGACTAAAGTAATGACAACAGAAGATTTATGTAACTTTAAAGTTGACAACGAGGACATTGAACTTGTCAAGGATTATCAGTACCATGGCACAGTCATTAACCAAAATGGAGACAATAGTCAAGAAATCAAAAGAAGGCTAGGACTGGGGAGTCTATGCTACGTCTATAGCTGAGTCTCTCAGCTATGAGAGAACTAGAAAAGGTCCTCAAATGCAAAGATGTATCACTGAACACTAAAGTCAGGATCATTCGGACCATGGTATTCCTGATCTCTATGTATGGATGTGAAAGTTGGACAGTGAAAAAAGTGGATAAGAGAAAAATCAACTCATTTGAAATGTGGTGTTGGAGGAGAGCTTTATGCATACCATGGACTGCGAAAAAGACAAAGAACTATCACTAGAAACTAAAATGATGAAACTGAGGTTATCATCCTTTGGACGCATAATGAGAACCCATGATTTACTAGAAAAGATAATAATGCTGGGAAAAATAGAAGGGCGTAGAAAAAGAGGAAGACCAAACAAGAGATGGACTGATTCCTTAAAGGAAGCCAAAGATCTGAACAGGTTGGTTTATAACAGATGCTATTGGAGGTTGCTGATTCATAGGGTTGCCATAAGTCGTAATCGACTTGAAGGCACATAACAACAACAAAAGAAACTATTTGGTCAGTCTGATCTTCATGGCTTGTCAAGACTTATGAAGTTCTCAGACCAGGCTACAGATCAAATAATGAGAGCTGTGTGTACAAATGGCCTCTCAAAATTCTCCATCCTGTTTGTGATCAGAGATTTGGAGGGGGGGGATTTCACCAAATTTCTACCAGGCAAAAGAGAAATTCACCAGCTGTGTCTGAGGGGTGGGTCTCACCATTAGCAATGGCCATAGCACTGCTTCTTTCTTCCCCTCCCTAAGGTTCTGGCTGCAAGGGACAGCAGCAACTGTGTTGCCACTTTGGCCACCATTTTGCACCTTCCACAGTGCCCTGGGCCTAGCATCATTCTAGGGCATTGTGAGGGGGGAATATTGTGGCCACTATGAAAAAAACAGTGGAAAAGATTTAGAGAAAAATCTGCTTTCTTTCTAAGGGAGGTGATAAAAAGAGAAATCTCAGAAATGTTCTCAGAAAAATGTATTCTGCAAACTTTTGGCTCAGCTCAGCAAATAACCCAGTTGTAGTTCTGTTGAGGAGAAAGTCTAACATATTGTATTATAGACCAAGATATGGCTGCTACTTAGTGGCTTGGAGGAAAAGAATTGTTTAACTGAAATCTTTTACTCCTAGGTCATTGCTGCATTTTAAACTGGATATAACAAGAACTTGTTATTACCTTGTTATTACCATGTCGTATGAAAAGAAGAAATTATCTTACTCTCAGTGACTGACCCCATTCAAATCAGGGACAGAGCACATGAAAAGGGGCTACCTGGGGGAAATGTTTTGCAATTCCTACCCATGCCTTTTTACCCATTCTATTGGGAGAGGGAGGGATCTCAGGAATTCTGTCTCCAGGTCTATCACTCCAGCACCTTTATAAAAAACGCTGAAGTTAAGGCCTACTCCTATGTAGGCATGACACAATTTTCTATAAATGGGTCTTAAGTACATAATTACATGATAGACCCAAACAGTTCCAAAAGAGTTGCTCCAGGCTATTGTGTAAGCAATATTCCTTTGAGAAACGTATAAGTACACGCAATTCAGTACATAATACACATGTTTAAAAAACTGCCTAATTACGTTGTTTCCCAAGAGACTACAAAGGCTCCAAAAGTGCTGCTCCAGTCTCTTGCGCACACAAAGTGTGTTTTATAACCTTCCATGAATCTCTCTCATTCTCTTTCCTTGGAGTTGAGGGGTGAGAGGGGGAAGGGCAAAGAAAGTGAATACAAAACACCTACTGTAGGTTCAATTGAAAGAACAATGCACAATGTTGATTGTGCCATGTCCCTTGTGCCATGTCTGTTGGGCTCCCCTCTCCCCGCTTTTTTTTCCTATAATGAGATGGGATCTGCCAGGAAAGTTTTAAAAAGGCAATTTCTTGTCTCTTTGTACATTTATGCATTATCCTTCATTCAAATACATAAGCATTTCTAAGACGTTTACAGAGGTAAAACACCAATTTCTCTTATTTTTTCCTGCTTCCGTATGTATGGCAGTTGCTGGACTTTAGAGTTGTTTCTGAGGCATTCCGCTACAAAGCTCTATACTGACTATGATTATCTCTCATTCCTGTTTGCATCCAGCATAAACTCCTTGCCCCCTCAACCTTGATATATCTCCTACCCTCGCTCTATGAGGCCCCAACCTTCCATGGGCTTCCACTACATGTGTGTGTTCGTGTGTATGTGAACAGGGGCAGTTACCCCCACTGGATGCACCATAATCATCAGATTACCAGTTTTTATTTTTTATTTTCAAAATAGTAAGCTTCTAGCCTTTGTAGAACCTGAGATGGGAGGCAAAATGTACAGGCATTACTCTTCTCATTTTATTGTTAGAAAGTAGCCTGCATGCCCATTTCAGTGTTTTATGTTGCCTCACACACACACCAAAATTCCTGCAGATGCCTATGCTACCTTCTTAAAATGTCTGATTATAAACCTAAACCTTCCACATGCTGCTTAAGTTTCAAATGAAATAAGAGCTATAGTGCTGAGTCGCAGGTGACAGTCATATCTGGATTTTGAAAGATCTGTACATATATGGAAATTATGATCAACAACTGGGAAAAAGCAACAAAACTTTGCAGCCAGCCACACTCTTTTCCAGGACACTCCATTCCATTCTCTCACCCTCGGTTTTCTGCCCTCCCACCCCAAAGTCAGTCAGCATTCTATGTCCACTGAGCATGCTCATTGTAATGTTCTTGGGAATCACCCCAGGGTTTTTTCTCTAAAGTTTTGTTCTACTTTTGCAAGCCTAGGAGTCCCCCAAAGCCTGCTGATGCATCCAATTGTTTTATAGGAAAATGGCCACTGCTTATGATGCACTGGGATGTTAGTATATGTCGATAGATCACTTTCCTTTAGATGACAGAATTTGTCCACTTAAAAAATTGTCTGTGCTCCCTTACATTACTATGTTATTTTATGACTTTGGAGGAAATCTATTAAATAAAAGTATTAAAATCTGCTGCGGTGGAGAGACTGAAAGAATACAAGATGCTGTATCTTTCCCTCTCCTGGCTTTCTCATTGGGTGGCTTTATTTGTGTTTAGTTGTTTCCAGTTTTTCAGGTCTGAGGAATGTTGGCACACAGTTAGTTTAGGGAACGCTACTTGTACAGGGTCACCCAAAAATGTTTAATTCTGAGGCAGGAAGTTAATGCATTGTTCGAATATTTGCCTAATGCACTGAATGAGCACCCAAGCTGTCCATTAAACACAGAACGCTTTGTACAGGAATGAAATTGAGAAAAGGAGGCACGCATAAATAAAACCATTTCAGTCCCAGAGATAGCTGTTGTTTTTTCAAAAGGGAAAAAAAAAGAAATTTCTTCTGTATTGTTTCAAATGTGGCAGTAATCTTAACAGCATGACTTTTCCTCTTTCTGATACTTCAGCGATGTTCCGTGCACTTCAGCTATACCTTTCAATCAACAATTGCCTTCATATAGTGGAATGTTTCTGGGCTTACTCAGAGGAGAGTGAAACAAGCACTTAGCACATCGTTTTAGTTTGGCATCTCAAGCTGTCACCATGGAACTAAATGTGGACTCCATCTCTGTGTCCTCCTGTCTTTGAAAAGTGCATGTCATTAACTTCACATTGAAGCAGGATCACATCGTGTTAATTTCAGTGAGGTTTCTGGCTGCTTTGCTGTTGAATTTGGTACAGATGGCTTCTGACTTCTTTCATTTTTTTTTAATGCTTCAGCTGAATATGCTATTAGGACGGAGTTTTGAGCATAAATCTTGAATCTGAACTACATCAAAATTTATTGATTCTCTCTCTCTCCCCCCCCCCGATTTAAACTTTGGAGGCTGCATATGTCTTTACTTCAGACTTTAAAAATAGAGATTGCAGGCAGTTGAAATGGTAGTTGATTGATTAAACAATCTAACCATATGATTTATTAACCCTTCTAACTATGTTGTTTTAATCCAACTCCACCCATTGCTCAACATGATTAGGCTTCCTGACCCCACCTAGGAAGGAAGCAGTATTTTTTAAATAAAAAGTTGGCAACCATATAACAGGATCTGTTATTGCATAAAGGTTGAAGGCCATGGGCTTTTCTCTACTGTTATGAAAAGCTATTTAACTTAAGGGTGGAATCTATAGAATTTGCCCAGTAACACGTATGAGGGGGCAATCGTCAGGCTTAGGGGAAAAGCTTTATAGAAGGGATTAAAATATCTAGGAAAAAAATGAAGGGATAAAAAAAGCCCCAATGGAAACTGAACATGCTCAGTGAGCACAGAATGCTGATTGGTTGTTTGGATGGTGGGGGGAATCGAATGAAGTAACCTGGAAGAGGCCATAGCTGGCTGGCTGGAATCCTGAACAAGAGTACTCTGCACTGCAATGTTTTGTTGCAGGTCTCACCTGTTTTGAAATAATGGGCTGAAATAAATAAAAGATATTGTCCATTTTACATAAAAGTGGTAGGCCATCCATTTAAAGCCTTGACCTCAGGGATTACATTTGGATTTATAAATATCCGGTAATTAATTTCGAACAGCAGATTTCACACTCTGTTCTTGAAAGCTTCCCAGGGAGTTTCTGGTGAGTTTAGGCCATATGTCTTCAGCTATAATCTCTCGCAATGTGCTACTACAGGGGGGATATCCTCTTACTTGAAGAAGGTTGATGGTGAGGCCCATGAGGCCAAGTTAGCACTCCACCTGAATCATACCTGCCATAGAACATTCCCCAGAACCCCCTGCAATAGAAAGGCGTTGCATGGCAGATACGTTGAAGTCCTCTAGCAGACGAATTGTTGTGGAAGGGTATCCCTGAAGGTATTTGAGTAGGACTGAGCCGATATGCCTTAGAAAATATTTTTATGACCATTTTTCTTTTTTGAGCTCCTCTTGAACTGTTAGAGAATATCGCTTCTCCCCTGGAGAATATTCAGTGAAATGGCCTCTCCAGTTTCCATACTGGTAAATGACCGCAGCTATGGATCCAGTTTTAATATTGTTTAGGATCATTTTAATATAAGTGAAGGAAGCAATGGGCTTTGCCACAATTCCTTCCAGTCCTCTTGTCTTAGACCATTGCTTCCTTCACCCATCAATGTGAACATACAATATTTGTTGTTACTATTGTTGTTGTTACTACCATGTGCCCTTTACCATAAGGTACCAGGGTGGGTCTACAATAGTGTAAAAATTACAATATTCAAATTAGTCAAATAATAGAATTTCAATCCACATTAAGTGAGCTGAAATCTCTCAGAAAAAAAATTTAACTTTTCTTTTTAAAAAAAATCTTTTTTTAGTTCTTCTTGACTTGGAGAATTTCAGCCCTCTCTTGGAGAATATTATTTATTTATTTATTTATTTATTTATTAAATTTCTATACCGCCCCATAGCCGAAGCTCTCTGGGTGGTTCACAACAGTAAAACTTCAATATACAATAAGCACAAAGAAAACTATTTAAACATACTAAACTACGAAAATACTAGTATACTAAAATGCTGAATTAAAATTTAAAACATAGATGTTAAAATGTTAAAATGTTAAAATGCCTGGGAGAAGAGGAAGGTTTTAACCCGGCGCCGAAAAGATAGTAATGTTGGCGCCAGGTGTACCTCAACAGGGAGATCGTTCCACAGTTCGGGGGCCACCACTGAGAAGGCCCTTTTTCTTGTTGTCATCCTCCGAGCTTCCCTCTGAGTAGGCACCCGGAGGAGGGCCTTCGAAGTTGAACGAAGTGTACGGGTAGGTTCATATTGGGAGAGGCGTTCCAACAGATATTGTGGTCCCAAGCCATGTAAGGCTTTATAGGTTAAAACCAGCACCTTGAATCGAGCACCTCTGCTCTCGATTTTGCCATCAACAAATAGCATGGAGCATTATGGAAGGCCATTTTGCTGAGCTCTAGTAGAACACTTGAGAACCATTGTTTGGAAAGAACTTGAGCTCTGCCTCTCTGTGCTTAGGAAACGGTAAAACCAAAACATTTGAATCATAAAAGTTCCCACCACTCCACCCGCCAGCAGTATGGAGTTGCATAAGAAATCCCACCAAGAATGATTTTTATCATTATGTAGTTCCCTGTTTATTGTAGACATGAAAGGGCCCTTCTGTATGGAATATCCCACGTGTTTGTCCATTTGACTGCATCATTGTTCAAGATCTTGTTCCAAAGGAGCTGTGAGATGTCTCGCTTTAATGATGAACAAATGTGTAGCTTTCTCGGTCATCCACTGATTGGTATCTTTCCCATTATTATTGGAATGTAACCCGCAGACAGTTTTCTTCTTTAAACTTTTTATTAAACTTGTACTCGAAGAGGTTTAAATGTCATACTGCCCAGTGTGCTCTGATAGGCATATGATTCCCCTCAGCATCTGTTTATGAGGTAAGAAATGCCACAGGCGTAGGCCAAACTTATTCATTTCTGACTTCAGAAGTTGCTTCATCCATAGCTTATTGAGAATCTAGGAACTGAGACGCACTTGCCAGTTTTTGCTTACTGCCTTGATTTCCCCGCAGTCTTATGGGACGGTCACTCCAGACAGATAATATGATGTGAGAGCGCATCTGAAATAATTATCCTTCTCTTTTCCTTCAGCTGAAATCCACCGCATGCTTGAAACCAGAGAGGATCTTATAAACACACAAATATCTCAGCAATTGTAAACATTTTCCAACTGTTCCATGTGTCTCAAAAATGCCTGGATTGCTGCTTTCCAACATGTCTGAACTCCACAGACACCAAGCTCAGCCCAGAGAAAGCTCAGCATGCCTGAATCCTGTTGAAATCAATGAAACTTAACTTGCTTAATTGTGGGCTTACAGGTGGCTTTAGATCAAGGCTTTAGACTTTTCTTACTATTGTCTTCTCAGTTTTAATTTTTAAAAAAACATTTGGATTATCATCTTTCATCAGTTGCATTTGGTGGTATAAAAAGTAACTTTTCCAAGCTCTGGTCCAGGTATGGTTCTTGGCTGATTTAGCCTATGTTGGCTAATATGAAAGGGAACAATATTCACAGTACTACACAGAGTTAAACATGCTTTAACCTAATGAAATTAGGCTTGCCTAACTCAGTGCTATTGTACAAGGTCTATGTACTAAAACAATGTTTGAAATGGAAATGGACTGCCTTCAAGTCGATTCCGACTTATGGCGACCCTATGAATAGGGTTTTCGTGGTAAGCAATATTCAGAGGGAGTTGACCATTGCCTTCCTCTGAGGCTGAGGGGCAGTGACTGGCCCAAGGTCACCCAGTGAGCTTCATGGCTGTGTGGGAATTTGAACCCTGATCTCCCAGGTTGTAGTCCAACACTTTAACCACTACACCATACTGGCTATCCCTAAGCAATGTTTAATGTGTGCCAAACATACATTCAACATACTATTTGATCTTCAGTTTATCTTCAGAGGGTAAATTACTCAATTCCCAAAATAGGCTTCTTGGAAAGGTAGAGAGAACTATTGCTTTGCTAATAGTCTGACCATAGACTGTTAGGGGCTGACAGGCTACTAAGTCTAATGCTTATGAGAAAGGACCTTCTACCCATCCAGAGAATCCTGTGCTATGATCAAATGGTAGATCCAGTTGTTACAGAACAAACAGCTCAGGCTGATTTATGCATGGGAACCCAAGTGCTTCCTGCAGAATAAGATCTGAAGCCTCAAGGTCATTGGCCAGTTTGACACATGGGGAAATGCCCTCTTGACTCCAAATATGGTAACTAGACAAACCCTGAATATAATCAAAATTCATCTGCTGAGGGTAGTTTTACTGGGTTGTTTCCTCACCACCTAGGATGGGCCTACCCCTTATCTCATGAGCCCTGTGCTGGCAAGTAAATGCACTTGCTCAATATAAAGAGGACTCCTGGGCTGGTGCAATGCATTGCCCAGGAAGCTGACAAATCCTGAGACTGGATCAATTTTATCATGCTGAGACCTACCCTAACATGTGAAATGTGATGGGCCTTTACATTGGTGTCATGTGATAAACATTAAAAGCAGGATGTATAGTTGTGGGGTGGGGGTGAGGATTGTTGTAGAGAGATATGCTTTCTGTACCTCAATCATGCATTCTTTGAAAAATTCTGTGAATACGTAGCTAATGCTTGGTTTTCAATTTGGTTAGAACTTTTGACAGAATTGTAGATTATGGTTAAGAGTCTTAATGGCAAAAAGTCTCCCTGCTTCAAATCCTACTTCAACAATGAACTCAATCAATGGTCTTAGTTCAGGGGAGTGCCACATTTTCTTTTAGGCAAACAGCCAGGGGCCACATGCCTGTGATGAGCAGGTCCAGAGGCAAAAGTGTGTGGAACAATAATGCTGACTACCAGGGCCAGCTCCAGGAATGCCAGGACCCTTGGGCATCAGCTTGCCCTGGGCCCCGGCGTTCGCATTCGCATTCGCGTTCACGTGCACGCACACGCGCAGCCCACCCCACCCCACCCCACCCCACCTACCTGTCTCCTGTCTTTTACTATTGCCATTAACCAAGATGGCAGCCGCAGTTTCCCTAACGGGATGAAGCCTCTGCTGCCATCTTTGTTGATAGCACGCATGTGTGCTACGCGCGCGCATCTCTGCCATCAACTAAGATGTCGGCAGGGGCTTCAGTACCTTAGGGAAACCGCGGCCACCATCTTTGTTAAGGGCAATGGTAAAAGACAGCAGACAGGTAAGTGGGGAGACATGGGGGGACATGGGGGAGCTGTGGATCACAGTAGGGGAGCGGAGGGGCAGCTGAGGGGCCCCCTGTAGCTCCAGGGGCCGTCGGGCCAGAGCTCAACCTGGCCGGCCTTTAGAACCGGCCCTGCTGACTACCTTATAGAGTTTTTATGAAGATTACTGAAATAATGTGTGTAAACAAAGAACACTCTAGAAGTGCTATATGCATGTTAAACCACCATGAACTCCTACAGAATGGTGGAATTTTTAAAAAGTCAAATAAATATATAAAGTTAATTTCCCCATTTGCTTTGTCTCACGTACTTTCATCTTCCCTTACACTTCCTAAGTTGCTCTAGAGAAATGCAGGTTTGAGAGCCTTGGGAAGTACCACATGGAAACTGGTAACTTTTCCATCATTCTATCACTCCAAAAGACTAGCAGAGATATTTGCATTAATCAGAAAAGGTAGACTATATTTTTATATTTGTGCATGTGCTTTTAATGAGATTTCAAGACATGAAAACAAAGCCTGATGCCTTGGGTTGGTTTTGTCAAATAATAAAATGACTTAACATTGCATAATTGAAAGCATATGTGGAAATATGGAATCTCAAGCAGTTAGTCTATTCTATCCTCTATTCTTGCCTGTTTGTGCCAGAATGAAATGTTTTCATTTTGTCGTTTCGTAGTTCCTTTCCATAGTATGCTACCATTAGGAGGAACAGAAAACACCGTGTAGCTCACGAGACTTTATTTCCTAGTGGAATTTGGATACTTTTGAAATGGGGTGGAGGAAACCATGGAAAGATTGCTCTTTGTATCATTCCCCCAGATGATGTGTGGCTCAAAACCGCCTCCAAAGGAAATTTGATGACTGTTTAGAGTTGGTCCTTGATTATAAATCTGCTTTCAGAGGATTTGATATATGACACAAACAATCTCCGTTGTGCTTTCACCTTCCCTATTTGGCAGGACCGAGTAAGTGTTGGGTAAAAGAAGTTATAAAGAAGTAGGCCTCTTTGAGCACTTGTGTCAATACAGTCTCAGGCAAATTCTCATGGCTACACCCTGCCCCCACTGTTGCCGCCCTGGAAACTTAAGACTACAATTCAGTTCTTATGGGTGGTTGTTTAGTGAGAAAATGAAAAAATAAGAAAGGAAGTGTCACTCGGTTAGTATTTAAACGGTAGCAGATGACTGTTTGCAAAACAACCTCTTTTTTTCTTGGGTTAAGCCAGAGGGTTCTGGAGAAATGTCATGCCAGGGAGACACAAATTCCACCAGCAGCCAGCAACTGAGCAGGCAACTAATACCAGTCAGGAGCCGGCCTACACAAATGAGCCAAGCCTGCAAAGAAGCAGACTAATGCTCCCCTCAAGGTGAAATGCAAAGGCAACAAACAGTGAAGAATAAAAGCAGCTGCCTAGGAACCACTGCAAGGGGGAACATTCATCAGAAGACAGGGGTACAGAGTCCCCCACACCCAGCTTTATTGTCCTCCACTTTCAAGGTCTGCTGACCCCAATTTGTATGTTTGGCCAAATCACCCCATTAGTAGACAGGCCTGGCTACCCTTGGTCCAACCCTTGCTATGAGAACAAGGCAAAACACTGACTCTTGAGTACACCAGCTGGCACTTCAGCTAGAATGATTAAGGTGGAAAAAGTGCAAATGTAACTAACGCTAATATGGACTTTATATAATGTTTTTTATATAATGTGAAATCACAAACAATGCCTCAGAAATATTCATTCTCACTGATGCTGGCTGCAATCCTGGGTTTTCTGCACAGCTTAAACAGCTGAGCCAAAATTGCATGGAAGTTTGAGATTTTGGAGTTTTTGAGGGAATCCAAAGAAGTCAGGAAGAGCAGCCACCTGCTTTGCGCTTAACAGGGATTTAAATACCAGCAATTTGAGGTCAGTGCAGAATCAGATCGTAGCAGTTTTCAAGGGAGAAAAACTGAAGGTTTGTATGGCTCAGCATTTCAAGAAATCCTTTGAATATTTATGATTTGGTTTTGGATACCTATGCACAGAAATAATTCTTTTTTCAGAAGCCTAGTAAACATTTTAATGAGCTACCATAGTTGTCCTTTCATGTTCCTGAAGAGTCAAAATGGCTGTATCTAAATCATCTGGATTTGGGGTCTAGAACACAAAGCACATCCATACTTGATTGTGGACGGGGGTTGCTGGGCAATGCTTCTTGTGGTTGCATTTAACACAATCCTTAGAAATATTGACAGGTACAACCAGGAGAGGGAAACAGAAAAGTCAGTGATGCCTGGTGCCCATTGGAACTGGTAGGGTGGAAGGCAGGGAGACTAACAGTAAATGGAACCAGAGCCAATGACAGGCAAAGCCAACTAACTGTAGCTTTGTCCCCATCCTCCTCTCTGCTGACTTCTACAAGGGCAACTCTGAGACTAAGAGGAGAAAACAGTGAGACAGTGGTAACCCCTGACTGGTTGTAAATAAGAAAGCAGGAAGGTGGGGTCTGAGTCTGACTGAGGACAGACAGGAATTGGTGGGGCAATGTCCCATTCAGCCTCCACTGAGAAAAAACCCTGATGACAGGAGACAGGGGAAGAGAAAGCTACCAAGCCACATTTTTTCTACTATAGTCTGTGAACAATTGATCAGAGACACTAAATCCATTGCAAGCAGATTAGTTAAAAAGCTATTAACAATTGGATCATGTAGCACAAGTAGTACATACTCGATTAACAACTATCTGATTTGCGTAAGACCCCAGCAGCTGTTCTGCAAGCCTGGTAGCTTCCGAAGGATGGCATCTGTGTGAAATGGGCATTAGGGAATTACTGAGACTGGTTTGGATGCTGGAGGCGGGCTGTGCTGGTGTGTACCTCTTAGGCTGAATTATGTCTAACTGATGCCTCTAAAACCTTGATTACCCCAAGGGAGGTCTTCCCGTTCTTATACAGTGAGAAAAGAGTTTTGGCAACCTTGTAAGTCATTCTGTGACATACAGAGATCACTTTGTTGATTCCGTATAATCAGAGCTTGGAAGTAACTCGTTACAAATAATGAGTTGCTTTTTAAATTACGAGTGGGCAACTTCGTTACATTTTGCCAGTAATAGAACGAGTAGTCATTTCCTTACTTTTGAGCAGCAACTGTAATGTTTCCAGCGTTACTTCGGGGCGTTACTTGGGGGGGAGCAGGAGACATACGCTTCACACTGGGCTTCTGCACAGAGTTGCTCTTCTGTCGTGCTCTGTGTTAGGAGGCCACGAGAGAGGAGGTGGAGAGAGAGAAAAAGAAATTTCCTCAAAAATGGACGGTGGTGGAGAAGAAAGGAGTGGAGGGAGAAAGCCGGAGGATGAGGAGAAGGAGGCAGCAGCAGAATGGAGGTGGCTGATGATGATGATGATGATGATGTGTGTGTGTGTGAATTAGGGTTACCCTTTCCGGCTTTCAGGGGTGATCTCCGGAGTGCTAGTGCTCCCCTCGCTCACCCCACCACCCTCCCCCCGTACCCACCTGCAAGCCTGCTAGCTCACTCCCTCACTCACCCTATCGCCCCTCACCGCCCCATACTGTTGCCCCTCCACTTGCTCACTTGCCTTACCAACAACAACAACAATCTTTATTTACAGTCGACTGACCACAGATACAAAAACATGGTATTAAATATTAAAAGATAAAAAGATAAAATGCTTACCACCCCACCCCTACTCTCTCACCCCCACTCGCTCGCTCACTCACCTTACCACCACCCATCCCCCGCTCTTTTAGCCCCCTGTCACTCACTCACCTTATCGCCCCCACTCTCTCGCTCCTCCACTCGTTCACTCGCCTTACTGCCCCTCCATCCCCCACTCTCTTGCTCCTGCTGTCTCACTCACCTTACTGCCTCCCGTTCTCTCGCCCCCACTCACTCACTTGCTCTACTGCTCCCACCCCCTGCTCTCTCACCGCCTCGCTCACTTGCTTTACCACCCCCATCCCCCCACTCTCTCACCCCCCGCTCACTCACTTGCCTTACCACCCCCGATCCCCACTTTCTCACCCCTCCTGCTCACTCACTCGCCTTACTGCACCCCCACCACGGGTCTCTCCTCCCCTCTCACTCCCTCACTCACCACTTCTCACAGTTTTTTAAATAAAAAATAGACATTTTTGTCTCACTTTTAATCCTCCCCAAGACAGTTCATGAGAGAGTCAATAAAATAATTTAAAAAACTTGTCCCAATAAATCTTCCCACCTGAAATAAAATACGTCAAAGAAAAAAACACTTGTCATGAATATTGAACCTGCTACACCACACAGGTGCTGAACTCACCCAAAGGTGCTGTTATTTCATGTGTTACACCAGGGGATAGAGGATCTGGCCTTTCAGATGCTGTTGGACTACAAACCCCATCATCCAGGTCTATTGGCCATCCTGGCTGGAGTTGATGGGACTTGGTCCAGCAACATCTGGAGGACCACCAGTTCTGCATTCCTGTTTCACCCAGACACAATTGTAGGTTTGTCACCAATTATGTTCAGAAGAGATCTGTTGCCAATCCCAGCTCTCTGAAGAATGTACCAGTTTCAAGCATATCAAACATCCATTCATCACATTCATCCTTGTTTTAAAAAAAGCTCAGGGGCACAGCTTGAAAAATATGGTGTATGAGGATGCCTTCAAGGGCATTTCTTAGAACTATAGAGTCAGAAGGTGTCTCTGAGGTCATCTAGCCCACCCCCACTCCCCAATATTCTTTCCTAGACAGCCACCTACATCTGCCCACCTGAAAGTGTACCTTTCACACTTCCCAGTTCAGCTGTTTGAAAATGCTGAAGTGGAATGCATCAGTCAGTTTGATTTCTATTAATGTAGGGCGGGGTGTAGTCGTCCAGGATCTTGGACCCCTTACTTTTTTGGGAGCAGGTCCCAGCAGGGTCCCTATGTCTCCAGCATCCTATCAAAGGGGAGTGTGTGAGCCAATGAAAAGAGTCTTCTAACATGCTTCCTTGTCCTTTCCTGCTGATTGGAGCCAATCAGAGTGAATGGAGGTGAATCAGCCACTGAAAAGACTCTTCTCAGTAGCTAACACTCTCCCCTTTCATGCCTATTGACTCCTGGGGCATTTTCTGTTGTGGGAGAAGAGGATCTCATTCTCAACCCACAAGCAAAAAAGAAAAAAGAAAAAAGGTAAGAGGGTGTGTGCTGTGACTATCATGCAGGGACCCTGCACTTCAAAATTTCTCCCAGCAACCAGTGCGAAATTCAGCAAAGCTATTTATTGCGACTAATGACTGTTCTTGTAAAGGATTGCTGTGTGCTTTATCTTGGGGCTGTTAACATGGACGGCTAGGAGACCATCAGAAGGTGGAGCCAGAGTAAATGACAGGCAAAGCCAACAAAGGCCCCATCAGCACTAAACATTTAAAGCAATATTATAGCATTTTAAAACAGTCGTGGCTTCCACCAAGGAATCCTGGAAACTGTAGTCTTGAGAGTTATTAGGACACACCTGTTCCCCTCACAGAATTACAATTTCCAGAGTGGTTCAACAATCAATCCTTCTTCCCAGAGAACTCTGGAAAATGTAGCTCTGAGAGGGGAACAGGTCTCCTAACAACTCTCAGCATCCTTAACAAACAACACTTCCCAGGATTCTTTGGGGGAAGCCATGGCGGTTTGAAATGCTATCGCTCCCCTTTAAAGGTATAGGGCAGATGGGCTTTTGGGGCCCTATCCTCCCCCCTGCTGAATTCCACAGGGGCAAATGGGCGATTACAGAGGAGGAAGCCACCTCCTGGGCTAGTTGTAAGTAGGATGTCAGGCAGGTTTGGGCTTTGTTTTATTAATATTAAAGTGTGTGGTGTGGCAATGGGTTCTTTCCTGTCATAATGCTCAATTACTATTTATTATGTGGCTTTGAGTGTTCTAAACACTTAAGACTCACAAAATTGAAGGGGAGACTTGTAGGTCATCTAGCAAAGCCCCTACTTGATGCAAGAAAGCCAGAGAGAAGATCCCCAACAGATAGCTGACCTACTTCTATTTGAAGACCTCCAGGGAAGGGGAGGGGAGATGACCTTGGGTACACGGTCCAACTGTTAAGCTGCTGTTATCTTTTGGGGGGCATTTTTCCCTCAACTAAAATCTATCCTCCTGTAACTTAAGCCCATTAGATCCAGTCCTAACCCAGAGGTCTTTGTACTCTTCTATGTGGCAACCCTGGAGTTACTTAAAGACTACCATCATGTACCCCCCCTCAAGCCTTTTCCAGAATAAACCTACCCAGTTCACTTAAACTTTCATCATGGAACTTGTTTTCCAAACCCTTGATGATCTCCATTGCTGTCCTCTGAAGCCATTCCAATTTGACTAGATCAGCACCCAGAACTGGATGCAATGCTCCAACTGAGGCCTGACTAGTGCAGAATTATGTGAACATTTACTTCTTATGACTTGCAAACTCCAGTTCTAATGCATGCAGCCTAAATTGGTTTTGCCTTTGTGCTCCCACTGGGGTGAATGGGAGCTTCCCCCCAAGCAAACTACAGGGGCAGGAATGATGCAGTTCAGGACTTAAATGGCTAAATGCCTCCACTACCACACCAGGGTCTCAATCCATGTCAGTCCCCCACACTGGCTATTTCTCAGAGAAAAAAGTGCACTCAACAACAAACCATATGATTAATGTCATGTGTAGATTATAATGGCCCTCAGTGGCTCTTTCTGCCTGCTTGTCTTGTACCTGGTTCTACTACCCTCTCTCTGTGTGTGCTTATTTTTAATGTTGTTTTAGGCTGCTTAGATGTGCAGTAGCCAAGGCCAGCACCTTGTAGGCAATTTTTTTTAAAAAAGTAACTAAACTGTAACTGTAGTGATTACTTTTGAGAAAAAGTAACCAGTTACTTTCAGAGCAATTGTAATTGTAACAGTAATTACTACTTTTGGGGGCCATGTAACTGTAACTGTAATTTATTACTTTTTAAAAGTAATCTTCCAAGCTCTGCATATAATGTCTCTGTTGGTCCTCTCAGCACATTTTGATTCCATCAACCACAAAATTTTTCTGAGATGGGACTCAGGGCCACAGTGTTATGATAGTTCCAGTCCTTCCTGAAGGGTCAATTCCAGAAGGTGATGTTGGAGGTCTCTTGTTCATCATACTGACTATTGACTATGGTGTCCCTTAATGTCCTGTTCCTCATCATCTACATGATGCATGCTGTTCATCATCTACATGATCTCCAGCTACAAAAGCAGCAACTGCTGAAGGGGCCAGAGACCATCTACCTGTGTGAGTTTCTGCAAGACCTGCTCCCTGCATTTCTGGCTGATTTCCACCTGGCCTGGAAGGGTGGGGCCCTGTCTCTCTCCAGCTGCAAAAGCAGCAACTGCTGAAGGGGCCAGAGACCGTGTGTGTGTGTATGTGTGCGTGAACCTGCTGCTCGGGATGTCTATACACTACTGGGGTTAGTTGTTTTTTAGTTGTTTTGGGGGTCAAGATTTAATTTTGGAGATTCATTTTTGCTGTTATTTGGACTATAGCATATTTTTGTTAAACACTGTTGTGAAGTGTGTGGGGATTGTTTAATTGTATATTTATTGAGATTTCTCATTAGTTTGTTGTTTATTATTATTGTTTGGCTACTTATATACTGTGTATATTTATATGTTAAAAATAAAAATGCTACTTATTTGCTGGGAAATTGAAGATTTTTATCTAGGCCTTTTTATAAAGTGTTTGGTTCTCTTATTGTGACACATTTAAATGTTTTTTCTTTTCTTTTAATAATATTATTTAATTTTGAGAATTGCATTATTGTATTTATGCTTTATGATGTGTTATATTCATGTTTTTGTAAGCCGCCTTGAGGGCCTTTTGGCCATAAGGAGGGATATAAATTTAATAAATAAATAAATAAATAAATATAAAATAAATACATGAAACCATTGGGAGAAGTTCCCTGGGGGTTTCCAGTGTGGTACCACCAATATGAGGATGACACCCAACTCTTCCCTTCATCATAGTTCATGTTGAGGTTCTGGACTAGAGGCAATAATGAAGACTGGATGTGAGCAAGCAAACTGAAGCTTCATCCAGGTAAGATGAATATGTTGCTGGACAATCCAACCAGTGTTGGATGAAGTTGCCCTCCACTTAAAAATGATGGTTCCTTTTTTTGTGTTTCTTCTGGACTTATCTCAGCATGCTCAGATGATGGAAATGGCCAGATATCCTAAGGTTGGAGAGCTTATTCCTGGAGACTGCTGTTCTGACCACGGCAACACATGCCTTACTTACAACATGTCTGGATTACTGCAACATGCTCTATTTGAAAACAGAGCAAAGGCTGCCTTTGTAAAGTGTCTAGAAGCTTCAGTTGGTCTAGAATGCAGTACCTAGGTTGTTAACCAGAGCTACTTTTAAGAGCATGTAACTTCCTTACTAAAACAACTGTGCTGGCTTCCAGTATGTTTCCAGGCCCAATTCAAAGTGCTGATCATGACCTTTAAAGTGCTTTACACTCAGTGTGAGACTAGGATATCTGAAGGATTACTTTCTCCCATGTGAACGTACCCATTTGCCAAGGCGATCAGCAGAGGTCCTGTTATGTGTTCAGTTGATCCTGATGGTAATTTGGTTTCTTTTTGTGTGTGTTAAAATTCAATTTAAAAAATCTAAAAAAATAATTCTGACGTTGAGCCTAGGGAAAGAGCTAGGATGGCCATGTGTCCTTCTTTATTGAGGACAGTCCTCTATTTGGTCAGAGACAGTGTGCTTCTGAATAGTAGTTGCTGGAAACTGCAGAAGAGGAGACTGTTGTTACACCCAAGGCCTGGTTGCAGGCTTCCCACAAGCATCTGGCAAGCTACTGTGAAAACAGGATGCTGGATTAGATGGGCCATTGGCAGGCTTCTCTTGTGCTCTTAAGGGCTGTCACATCCAGTTTACAGATAAAAAACCATAAGAAGGAAGAGCAGAGACCTTGAAATTCCCCATCAACATTTAGCAACTGAGCAGCAGCTCAGAAAAAAAACTAATTCATATTAACTAATTCACTGAATTAACTAAACATATCTGAATTACACCTGAAAGCAGTTCCTATAATTCCTAGCTGAACTGAATGTGAATTAAGTTCCTTTTGTGGTGGAACTTTGTCTGATTTTTAATTCAATTCAATCTTAATTTCAATTCAATAACTTTTATATATAGGCATTTCACTGCACTTACCTCTGTGTCAGATTGTGGCCATTACATTGACTATTTTTACTTATTGGAAAAGTGATGCTGCTGTTTAAGCTTAAAGATCATAATTGTTGGGGAAAATAAATAAAACAATTGTTCACATTACACTGTGTTTTTTTAATGTTTTCTTAGTCTTCTTAAGAATATTTTACACTTTAGCAGAGCAGTTTGTAAATTCTGAAGCCTGAAAAATAAATGCTGATGCCCAGGACATGTGAATGAATTGTGAATTGAACTGGAATGGAATTAGTTCCTTTTAGAAGGGGGCAAACTTTAACTGGAACAAATTCCTTTTTAAAATGAACTTTCCAAGTACTGAGCTGGACATAGTGGTCACACCGTTTCCCACAAAGTATTTTTATTTAAATTATGGTATTTTTTCCTAATTTTACATCTATAAAAGTTAGCACAGGCACTTTTTATACAAATCTGTGTCCTCTGTTTTCCAACTGCATCAGTGACCATCCTAGAGAGGGCCTTCTTGATACTCGTCTTTGGAACTCTTTTCCAAGGAAGGGTCATTTTATGCTTTCTCTAACGGCCTCCCATTGTAGGACTTAAAGAGCATTTGAACGAGCTTTTCGTTAGCCCTGTCTTAATCTGTTTTGTTAATGATTACATTAATTGAGTTGTTCTGCTGTTATTTTATTGAGAATATTGTGAGCTTTCTGTGTGTTGTGGAACTTTATTTTTGCATTTTAGAAGTGAAGTCTCCCCTCATCTCTCTTTCCCCCCCATCTTTTAAATAATTGTTATGATGGTGGTAGCCATTTTGTCTAACTATCTCTTGAGCAAAGGCAAGACTGAATGCACCAAGGAGCTTGTCACTGGATATTCACGACCAGACACAATTGCAGCTTTGACAAACATCAACCCATGTTTAGTTATTTAACAAAAAGTATATATTGCTTGAATGGAAAGACCTCTACGTGGTTTACATATGACTGGTGACAGCCTTACCTACAGCACTGGTGGAGAACCTCAGGTCCAGAATGTGGTGCTTCAGGCCTCTCTGCCTGGCCTTTGGGACTCCACCCTACGTCACCCCAAGCCAAAATCTTCTCACTCCAGGCCACACCCCTCAGAAGCTTGCTGTGCAACCTCTTTGAATACTGTTGCCTGGCTAGGATGTGTTTTTTAACTGTGACAATGCCTCTTGCCTGTCTGGGTGGACAGACCACTGGAGGGGGGACTGTAGAAACCGCTGATTTAGGTGTGACTGGAATGTAGCCTATAGTAAAGGTGAAAGTTATGCATCAATTGCTCCATCCAAATTTGGCTTTGGCCCAGCCCACTTTTGTCTCTGGCCCTGCCCACCACTGGAGGCCACTGGAAGATCCCTATGAGAAAATATGAATGTTCCCACAACAGCCCTATATCCATACGATCTGGGAGTGGTGGACTTACAGAAAACTGATAAAGGAATTATGCTTAAGCTTTGAGTTGATGAGCTTCCCTGCTCTTGTTCAGACAAGATGATGCATTAAACAAATCCTTTGCTTCCAAAGCTCAGGAGCTTCCCTGTGTCACGCCCTTTGGGCTAGTTGAGGGATTGCAGTGCTCCTTGGAACCTTCAAAACCAGTCTTTGGAGACCTGTGCACATTCTAGTGTCTGAATTTGGGATGGCAAATGGATAGATTTTGGGTGACACACAAAAGCACCCAGAAAGTACACACCCTAACAAAAACAAGGACAAAAATAAAATTAAAAGACTGTTTTGGCTCAGCTCTAGTTGGGATACCTTAAATGCTCAAGCCCTTTATTGTAGGAGAACAGATGGAGAATTAGTGGCACAAAATTATGATCAGGGGTATGGGACATTTTACCATTTCTATACCATTCACTTTTGTTTCCCACCTCCAAAGTGCTGAAGGATTAAGAGATGGAATATAGAGCAGCCTTCTCTGGCAGGAGACTCATGCTGCAATATAAATGTGCGTACTTTGGAGTGTTCCATTGAACACGATGGGACTTATTTCTGAGTAAGCATGTATAGGGTTAAGTTGAATGGCTGCAGTCCCATGCAGGCTTAATTGGGAGTAAGCCCCATGGAACATAGTGGGAACATATGAATACACATAGATTGTGCTGTGAGCCTCTGATGTGACAGTATCAATGGAACTACTAAAAAGATTCATACAACATCCCCCATGCCCCCAAATGTTGAAAAAATGCATCTGAGGAGTTGTGGGGCTGAGTGGTCAAGCCCCATTCTAGTCAACGTGTGCCATGGCCATTCCTTTCATTGCAGCCTCCTGCAATGGAAACACATTTGAGCACTTGGTTGACGTGCACGTATTGATGTATGAGGGTAGAGCTTTTCCATGC
The DNA here is from genome assembly GCF_030035675.1 of Rhineura floridana. Taxonomy (NCBI): domain Eukaryota; kingdom Metazoa; phylum Chordata; class Lepidosauria; order Squamata; family Rhineuridae; genus Rhineura; species Rhineura floridana. The sequence continues at coordinate 9,077,381 of NC_084489.1, read as the reverse complement.
AAGGAGGGAGAGTGATTGGGTCTTTCCTTGTGTGAAGGAGCTCTATGTGACTGTGAGTACATTAATATATGTGTGGAGCTCTTTCCCATGTTAGCGGAGCATGCAGATGGAGAGAAATATTTCCATTGTAGGAGGCTATGGACAGTATGTGTCGGCAGTGCGCAGTAGGGATGCTTCAAAATAATTGGTGGAAGAACTAGATTTCTCCCTCCCCTTCCACAACGTCTATATTGAAGTATAGCAGTTGCACACAATCAACTACATTCAATTTCTCCTAATAATTTCCTCCACTGTCAAATAAGAGGCTATATAGTGTACCACTATTGCTCATTTTAGTTTCCCATAAGCAAAAACTAGTAAATATTGTCAGTCACAGTCACCATTTTAAATGAATTTCTCATGGAACTAAGGTGGCCAGGCATAGCATAAACTCTGATTTCCCCAGAATTTCCCTTTTTACTGAAGTGGGAGGGGTTCTGCAGAACCTTAAATAGAAGCAGTAACTGAAATGCTTATTCATTATGACAGAATATACAATAGTCCATATGTTTGCATTCTGGAATGCTGAAAAGCAGCCAGAGAGATGTTGTTAGTTGGTGCCTATGATACTGATGATTCAAGAGTTACAGAAATTTACTGCAGTGGGAGGTACAGCTGGAAGAGCTGAATGTTATAAATAGAATCTTTTTAATTAAAAAAAGTTGCCTCTCCCTGGATTATTTTGTACTTTTTTGCATATAAATGTAGAAGTCTTTCATCCTGCACATGTCTGGGTAAGAAGCTCAAAATGTATATGACATGCCTTACTATGTGCAGAAACAAGCAATAGCTATCATGTTCCCATAGGCTGCATGTTGTCCCCTGGCAACCAGAATCCAGCTGACTCAGTTTGGGGGGACTGATTCAGGTTGCAATCCTGTTCCCACTTACCTAGAGAATAAGAGCCATTGAAAAGAGCGGGACTCACTTGCGCTGGCTGTCAGAAGGTTGCCACATCCTTAATGCACAGGAGCCACAAATCACTACCACAAGGGTGGGGAATCTTTTCAGCCTGGTGGGCCAGAACATGAGATCCCACACCTTGAGCAGGCCACTTGTCAATAATCTAATATCAGCATGATGTCAGGTGACCCATTTTTTCTGTGTAGTACAGCTTGAACTCAAGTGGAGAACTTGGAGTTAGAAACGATCCCAGTGGACCTTCCCAGATACAAGCCTTGTTTGCCAATGAACAATCAGGAGTGCATTTTAAGACTCCCAATTATTATTTTACAGCCTTGTCATTACCTGTCCCACACCTGAAGAGGGTATGATTTTGTCCTAGTGCTATTTAATATTGTTATGGGTTTGGGGGTTGAGAGAGATGATTTCTTTGAGTCCCCTTCCAGCCTGTGACTTGGAACCATGCACCTGGAGGTGAGCTCTGCAGCTGAGAAACCTGCTCTGCTGGTCAGATGAGTCTCCTTTCTAATCTAATAGATTGGCCAGGTGGGCTCTGGGTCTGTCAAGTGCCCATTAACTGGCGAATGAGCCAGGGAGATCCTATTATCTTCAGGAGAGCCCCCCGTTCCTGAGGCTTGTGTTTTTAGCTAGTAAGAGGAAGGGCTGAGAACTGGAGACGTGCAGACATGCCTGCTCCCTGCACGATGGCGACAGGATGCCTCCTATAAGCCTGATGGAAGAGCAAGATTTATTTGCCTGGATGTAGTCATGGGCTGGAGGAGGGCTAATACATTGTGACAGAGTGAATCCTGACAGGACTGAGACCCTATGGGTGGGTGGTTCCCAGGTCTGGGATGGGGCTTCACTTTCTCTGATAGAGCAGGAACATAGTTTGGGGAGGCTCCTCAATCCATTGCTGTCACTAAAGGCCCAAGTGACCCCAGTGGCTCACAGTGCCCATTCCCAACCTTTGGTTGGCGCAGCAATTACCACCATTCTTGAACAGGGAATAGTCTCGCTACAGTGGTCCACCCATCGGCAACCTCATGATTAGATTACTGTAATGCTCTGAATATGAGTCTAACCTTGCACCTTGTTTGGAAAGTAGTGTAAAATGTAGCTGCTCGGGTGTGTAGTGGAAAATCAGCTTTACACATATACCAGGCATGAAAGATCTGCATTGCCTGCCTATTAGCTACCAAGACAAGTTCAACATTTTGTGGTTGATATTTAAAGCCCGAAACAACTTGAAACCAGGATACCTAGGAGATGGTATCCTGAAACTGATCTTTAAATATCTTTTGAGGAGCCCCTGCTGGTCATTCTGTGGTCATGGTACTGCCATTTAGTGACTACACAGAAGCAGGCGTTCCCAGTTATGCCACTCACCTTCTGCAGTTCCCTCCCTTGGGTAATTCATGAGGTGGAGACAGTAATGACTTTTAAATGCCTCTTTAAAAACGATATGTTTACCCAAGCTTTTCCTGGACTCTGACTCTTAATCGTTAATGTTGCTTTGTGCACTGCTCAATTTTATTGTGAGAGACAATTGTGTTGTTTTATACCCCCTTTTTAGGAAATTTTACTGAATGCTGTTGTATTTTTTATCGTTTTTATATAAACCACTTAAGAGTTTGTTCATCTATTAAGCGGTAAATAATTAAATAGTTTCATGAGGGCCAAATGTAGATTGATCTATGGGGTTTGTCTGAAGCATAGGGGGGAAAAGTTGTCTGCTGGGCTGTTCTATTCAGTACTCCCCCCCGCACACGTTTGCCTTGCTGCTTGAATTTTCCTTCCTATGTCTACCATGTATCATTCGCAGGGCTCAGTTATCACAGAAGTTCTTATCAGAGAGTATTTAAGGAAAGATTATTTAGAGAGGCAGCGGATGGCACTGTTGGATTATAATTATAACGCAATCAAGGATGCATACTTCACTATTTGTTCCTGCTACACCCATGACAGATACACATTGGTAATGGGATGATCTAACGTGCATTTTCGTGATGAATGCTATATAATAGCAGACACTGATTGCCGCTGATCTCAAGTTTGGGGGCAGATCTGCGTGCATCATGAAGGTGATTACTCCAGAAGCTGTGGAGCGGAATAGAAGGAAAAAATTGGTCAAGAAGCTCTGGCTCATGGATGAAGTAGGCCTGAATGGCTGCTTTGAGGGCAGACATTATTTTCTGTCTGGAGTGTGAGAAGCAGAAATGCTGTCAAAGCCTGCGCTGACCTAAGACAATACACTGGTGTAAAGTAGATACAGGATTTGTTACTCTGTATGGCTAGCAGCGTTGATAAGGCTTGGATCACGTCAACCCCTAAAAGAACGGAAAACTGCTTTTGCAGATGTTTGTCCCAGGAGCTGTTATTTACCAATACAGAATTGAATTTTAGTGAGGAAGAGTGGGGCAAGAGAAAAGGACAAATCAAAATGCAGAAAATTTGGGGTGTCAATGGGGATCAAAAAGAGACTGCACTCAGTGCTAAATCACAGATCTGTTGGTAAACCTCTGAGTGATTAATAAGGATTTCAATTTCTTCTTCTTCTTTTACAATATTAACAACAAAATTTGCCCCAAAATTATATTGCTGAAATGAAGAATGCTGGGGGAGGGGGAGTAACCAGGACTGTGAGCAAATTTCTAGACAAATTTCTGAAAATTAAAGTGTGTCTTCCCACAACTCTCTGTCCTTAAGGTGGACGTCCTTGAACAAAGGAATGTCAAAGGGAGACTGCAACATGAAATACAGTACATCGGGAAGTTGAATGCCATCACTTGTGGACTGAACTGATACAGTAGATGTTTATCACATATACTTATGGCATAATCACATATACTTATGGCATAATACATTTGTTAGTCTTTAAGGCGCTACAAGATCTCTGACCACCTCTGAGCTAGACAGCTAAAGCTGAAGAACAGGAAGGGCTTCAGACAGCGTCCTGCTTGGCATCCTTGAAGATCCAGCACCCGGTCTCACCTTTTACATGAGCAAACCAATCCTGGTTTATTTATTTATTTATTTGATTCAATTTCTATACCGCCCATAGCAAGCCCTCTGGGCGGTGCACATCAAGTAAAAACACAGCAAATACAATTTAAAACAACCTGGTCATCAGATTACAATTTAACTGTCTGTTAGGACATTAAGTACAAAATACTAAAATTTTAAAAATGTTAAAAAATATTAACATGTTAAAATGCCTGGGCAAAGAGGAAGGTTTTCACCTGGCGCCGAAAGGATAGTAGTGTAGGTGCCAGGTGAACCTCATCAGAAAGGGTGTTCCAAAGTTCGGGGGCCACCACCGAGAAGGCCCTCTTTCTTGTAATCGCCTTCCAGGCGTCTTTATAAGTAGGCACCCGGAGGAGGGCCTTCGCTGTTGAGCGCAGTGTACGGGTAGGTTCATATCGGGAGAGACGTTTCATCATGTATTGCGGGCCCATGCCGTGTAAGGCTTTATAGGTTAAAACCAGCACTTTGAATCGGGCCCAGAAACATATAGGCAGCCAGTGCAAGCGGGCCAGAATCGGTGTTATGTGCTCCGACCACTTGGTCCCAGTTATTAATCTGGCCGCTGCATTCTGCACGAGCTGCAGTTTCCGAACTGTCTTCAAGGGCAGCCCCACGTATAGTGCATTGCAATAGTCCAATTTTGAGGTTACCAGAGCATGAACAACTGAAGTAAGATGTTCCCTGTCCAGATATGGGCGTAGCTGTGCCACCAGCCTAAGTTGGTAAAAAGCACTCCGTGCCACCAAGGCCACCTGCGCCTCAAGTGACAAGGATGGGTCCAAAAGGACTCCCAAGCTGCGCACCTGCTCCTTCAGGGGGAGTGTAACCTCATCCAGAACAGGTCGAACATCCATCATCTGGTCAGGGGATCCATTCACTAACAGCATCTCAGTCTTGTCTGGATTGAGCTTCAATTTGTTCGCTCTCATCCAGTCCATTATCGCGGCCAAGCATCGGTTTAGCACCTTGACGGCCTCACCTGAAGAAGATGAAAAGGAGAAGTAGAGCTGCGTATCATCAGCGTACTGATGCGAACGCACTCCAAAACTCCTGATGACAGCACCCAGCGGCTTCATATAGATGTTAAAGAGCATGGGGGACAGAACTGATCCCTGCGGAACTCCATATTGGAGCGCCCAGGGCGTCGAGTAGTGCTCCCCAAGCACTACTTTCTGGAGATGACCTGCTAGATAGGAGCAGAACCACTGCCAAGCAGTACCTCCAACTCCCAAATCCGCAAGCCTCTCCAGAAGGATACCATGGTCGATGGTATCAAAAGCCGCTGAGAGATCAAGGAGAATCAACAGAGTTACACTCCCTCTGTCTTTCTCCCGACAAAGGTCATCATACAGGGCGACCAAGGCTGTCTCTGTGCCAAAACTGGGCCGGAAACCCGATTGAAATGGATCCAGATAATCGGTCTCATCCAAGAGAGCCTGGAGCTGGGATGCAACCACCCTTTCCAGAACCTTGCCTGGGAATGGCACATTTGCTACCGGCCTGTAGTTATTCAAATTTTCAGGGTCCAGGGAAGATTTCTTCAAAAGTGGTCTCACCACCGCCACCTTAAGACAGTTCGGGACCACCCCCTCACATAGAGAGGCATTAATCACTTCCCTGGCCCAGCTGGCAGTGCCATCCCTGCTAGCTTTTTAGCCAACAGGGGCAAGGATCTAATACAGAGGTGGTTGCACGCACCTGTCCAAGCACCTTGTCCACGTCCTCAAGCTGCACCGATTGAAACTCATCCAACAAAACATGACCAGACTGTGCTCTGGAGACCTCATTTGGTTCAATTGCTGTAACATTAGAGTCTAAGTCCTGACGGATGCAAGAGATTTTATTCTGGAAGTGCTCGGCAAATTCATCGCAGCATGCTTTGGAAGGTTCAATCACGTCCTTAGGGGCAGAGTGTAAAAGCCCCTTGACAGTTTGAAAAAGCTCCGCCGGACGAGAGATAGAAGATTGAATAGAGGCAGTGATATGTTGTTTCTTTGCTGCCTGCACTGCCCCAAAATACGTCTTATTATAGGCACTCACCAATGCAGAGTTGCATTCGTCAGGAGTCCGCCTCCATCTGCACTCAAGCCGTCTCCCATATTGTTTCATCGCCCTCAGCTCCGGAGTATACCATGGAGCTGTATGAGCTCTACAGAGGAGAGGGCGCACAGGAGCGATCATGTCAGCTGCCCGGGTCATTTCCGCATTCCACAGATCGACCAGGGTGTCGGCATGAGCACCAGCCTTATCAGCCGGGAAACTCCCCAGAGCTTTTTGAAAACCATCAGGATCCAGCAGCCTCCGGGGGCGGACCATCTTAATAGGTCCCCCACCCTTGCAGAGGGGGAAAGTTGTCGCGAGTCTAAACCTCAACAAGCAGTGATCTGTCCATGACAAAGGAGCTGATGTAAGGCTCCCTATATACAGATCACTATCATCATGTCCCATAGCAAAAATCAGGTCCAGAGTGTGTCCTGCCACATGGGTTGGGCCGCTGGTGTATTGGGACAGCCCCATGGTCGTCATGGAAACCATGAAGTCCTGAGCCGCCCCAGATAAGATGGTCTCGGCATGAATGTTGACATCATCCAGTACCAATAGTCTAGGGGATCTCAACAAAACCTCCGAGACCACCTCCGTCAGCTAAGTCAGGGAGTCTGTTAGGCAGCGGGGTGGGCGGTACACTAACAGAATCCCTAATCTGTCCCTCTGGCCCAACTCAAGATGCAGACACTCAAGGCCAGTAGTTACATGGACATGGTGCTTGAAGAGGGGGATAGAATTCCTATAGACCACAGCACCCTCCCTCCCTGGCCCTCAGATCTACCGTGATGCTGTACTGAGTATCCCGGTGGGCACAGCTGAGAGAGACCAACTCCTCCCTGCTCACCCACCCAGGTCTCAGTTATGCATGCCAGATCGGCTGCCTCATCCACAATTAAATCATGGATGAGGGCGGTCTTATTATGTACCGATCTGGCATTAAAAAGCAGCATCCGGAGATCAGAGAGCTGGCTGATAGGGCATCCTGCATACCTGTGGATGTGTGGAAGACCGGAACACGGCACAGCCATCAATTGCCTGGGCCGCGTTCCCCTCACCTGGCCTGTCTTCCACACAACATGATATCTCCCTCTACCTGTCACTACGCCTATTGGGGCCCCCACAAATTCTTTCTGACTGTGATTCCTCTTTCCCAGGCACATAATATAAAAACGTCACCACACACACTTACAACATACACCATATATTAAACACACACTCACCACATACACACCCACAATCCAACAGACAAAGACAACCAAAAAACCCAATCCACAACTAGCAGAGCCCTTGGTGATGGAAAGCTCGTAAGTCCAAGTCCACGCCAGTCAGAACGCCGTTGGAAATGTTGTTTCAGGCAGGGAGACAGGCTACACCCAGTCTCTGGCCGCTCTCCACACTCTCTCACGCCGCCACCGAGTCGCTCCTTCGCGGCGTTCTCTCGCCGCCGCCGGGTCGTTCCTCCGCGGCCCTCTCTCGCCACTGTTGGGCCGGAATGGAGGCAGGCCGCGCCCAATGCTCCCAATGATCTCTCCAGCCCGGTCGTCCTTGCCGCCACTGGACCGCTCCTTCGTGGCGCTTTCTCGCCACTGCCGGGTCGGGAAGGGAATAGGTCACGCCCAAGCTCAAGCTCCGGCCACTTCCACAGCCCTTCCCAGCCAGCGTCAGTCTGGTGCTTCACCGTGGCCTCCTTGGAGTCAATTTGTATTTTGCATAATTTAGTCCAGTTCTGCTAGTCAGGGAAGGGGAGGGCAATGAGCTAATTAAGCCCCAACCCTGACCACCAGAAATTTTATTTAGCCAACTCACCAGCTTGGGAGGTTTCACTAGACGTTGCCAGTACACATACAGTTTCAAACATACCTTCACAGCCATGAGGGTTAGAAACTTGCTTTTAATAAAATGTTAGCTGATATTCTTAGGAGCTCAGATTAATTCTGCACCCAATCCACATTCTGAATTTTTCCTGCAGTCCTACAGTATCATGACTTAAACCCAATCTTACCTACTTCTAGCAGCAGAATTTTTGTAATGTTATGTTATATGGGCAATATACCAATTTAAAATAAACCAATATATGGCAGGCATCTGACATAAGACACCCAAAATAAGTCACGAAAGAAACTTGTGTCATAGCCAAAACTACCCTCATTTGCATGGGTGGAAGCGAGGACAAAACTCACTGAATCCAAGAATACTTCTCCATCTGTTCTTGGCAGCAAAGGAAATTGAAGGAGAGGAGCCTTCCTGGATCAATCCAGGCAGGGAGCTTTTTCTCCTGGTCACAGCAGCTAACTGAACATATTACTTGTAACTGCACTTACAAACATGTACAATTGATATGGGAATTTCATGTGTTTGTGTGTGTGTTTTTATCTTTACATGCAGGTGTTTGGAAGTTGTCCTACGTTACTGTAATCTGGGATGAGTCATTCCCCTCAAATGACACATGCAAAGAGAAAAATTGAAAGGCTGAAAATCGTGACCCTCTCTAGAATCTGCTGAGTTAGGTGACTGCTGCAAGGTGCTTTGCAAGGCCAGGCCTGTGCAAGAAGAGAAAGGACTAAAAGCGTGAAGCTGATCATTTGCAGGGCTGGCCTTACCGTTAGACAGAGTGAGGTAGCAGATTCTGGGTGGTGGTGGTGAAGACAGAGTGGGGAGTGTGCTACATGGCCTGGCCTATGTCCTCAAGTGTGATGGAGGATGCCGTCCAATCATCAGTCATGAAGTAAGATTCAGCTTCCAGCCCAGTCAGTTTCTGGGGTACACCATTTTGTTCAAGCAGCAAAATATCTTGGTCTGGCCCTGATAACTTACTTCACTGAAATGGAACACTGAGAACGAAACTTCACATTATCAGAAACATGCAAAACCAGGAGGGTCATATCAAGTTTTTGCTTTCCTAGAATCATAACATCTTAGGGGACCTCTAAGGTCATCCAGTCTAAATCCCTGATGCAGGAAATCTGCTATTACAGCATCCCACATTAGTGGCCATCCACACAATCTTTCTGCTTCATAATGTCTAGTGATGTTTATTTATTTATTTATTTATTCAGTACACTTACAGTATGTCTCACTTTTCTTTCATCATAGAACTCAAGGTGACATACAGCAGGTATCTGCATCATGTGTCCTGGAATCGTGTTCTGACATCACAGCATCTTCACTCAGAAGCAAGCAGCCAATGATGTGAAGCAGGGGTTGAGAAATGAGTAAAAGTGTGACATCAGAACACAAGTAGGTTTTGCCACATTAGGACAGATGAAAGGAATGGCTGTCCTTTTGGACACCAGCCCTGTGTTTATTATAATGTGCAGTTCCACCCTGTTAGAAGGAACACACTTGTTTTGTATGCTGGTTCTGCTTCATAGACATGGCCCATTTTGTGATCTTTTGACCCACCTCATAGATTTGGCTGGCACAAGGAAAGAAGGATAGGCAGGCTCACATATCCTTCCTCCCAGCTTCTCTGCATGGGTAAAACAAGCTATAGAACATTTTCATTAAAAAAGTGTAATTGAAATGTATACATAAACAGAAAATAAACACATTTCTCAGTCATGTGTCTGTTACATTCATATTTACTTACAAAAAGGAAAAAACATCTAGTTCATTACAAAGTCCATAAATGTGCATATTTTGGGGGGGGGGTGCCCTTCCCTTATCTCTTCTACTGATGTAGTTAATAAAATTCTACCAGGTTCTAATAAAAATACCTCTTTACCTCGGCCCCTCAATATTTTAATTTTGTTTGTAGTTTTTTCCAGACAAGTGCTTACTTGTCAGACCTTTTAACACCAAGATTCAGAAGTAACACTGAAGTTCTTTCAATGTCTGGCAATAATACCCCTTGCTGCAAATAGCATGAGACTTACTAGTTCTTTATTTATGATATCAGCACCTTGTTCCCCCCAAAATGTCCAGCAAAGCCCGTTGTGGGGAGGGCAAGACTGATTGTTTCATGATTAGTCCAGTTTCTCTGAATAATAGTTCCCAGAAACATTGCACTTTGCCACACTCCCACCAGATGTGCATATATGAACCAATAAGATGGCATCCTTTTCAACAAAATGAGGACAATGTAGGGTTGATCAAAGACATTGTATGAGGTGTGAGGGCCACTTGTAGGTGATCTTTTAGTATAATTCTCTGGTATTGGCAGACACACTCTTTAGAGGAAGCTTAGACCAGAGCAGTATCCAGGATGCTTCGCCTATTTGGATATCTTAGTCACATTCCCACATTGGTTGACCTCACTGAAGTTAAAAAGTCTTTTTTTAAAATAGTAATTTATAAATATATGAAACAAACCCCTTTTCACTTGAGGTATAATCTATTAACAGTCTTTCAAATCCAAACATTTTCATTTTATGAGAGCAAAAATCTCTTGTGCAACATGATGGACAATATTGCTATCCCTCTTTTTCTAATCCTACTAAACTTTTGCAGCTTCATTTGCCGCCTCAGTTGCCATTGCATTCTCAGTTCACTTGATAGCTTTTCATAGAACTTTTCATCATGTTAAGCCTACACACTATAAATATAAAAGACTGGAAAATCCATGCCACGCAAAGTTGTTAGTGATGTCTATATTAGTCACTTGACTTTCTAAAAGTTATATTGTGCCAGTTGTTTGCAGAAACACTGGGGTGTGCTTCTGCTTACTATACTTTCTCCTTTATTAATCTTAGTCATGTCTTAGTCAGACCACCCCCAAATGGAAAAAGCTCTGCCTCCAGCATTCTCATTTGTGTTTTATGCAACCTCTGGTTCCAGAATATCCAGGCTTCGTTTATGTATCTTACAGCTTGGCATTTAGTCAGAAATGTCGATATCTTTCTGTGTTCCTATAACATAACAGTATGACTTATAACATGATCCTATGCATGTTTAGCTAGAAGCAATTTCCCTCTGAATTCAATGAGACTTACCCCCCCAAGGACTGCAGCCTTGGAATAACAGGGTCTTCATCATGTAACTTTGATCTGAAATGTCCAAGAGAAGAATGTGCTCTAGGGTCCTTCATCTTGTGAGTCACGTGTGTTCCCTGCCCGCTTTAGGAGTGGGATGGGCAACCCCATTCCCTTCTGGGCAGCCTTCTGAGACAAAAGTGAGCGGAGCAACTGATGAGCAACTGATGTAAATTTTACCTATGTACAGCAGACTAGTTCTCCATATGCAGACTGTCAGGTCCCTTCCTGTCAGGATCCCACCTCAGGCCACCACCTGCTAGGATCCCGCCTGTGGCTACCACTTTGTCACGGTCCCACCTCAGGGTCCTGGTTTTTAAATGGTTCTCTCACAGGCTCTAGCAAAGGTCTCTCAAGATCCCACTGCTAGGCAGCACCACCAGTCACTCCCAGTAATTCAATATTGCCTTGAGACTGTGCCTTAGTCTCCTCCAGGCCTATTGATACTTTGTGTCTGGGTGCACTTGCAGGCCACAACCCCCCTGGCCACACCCCGGCTGGCTGGGGTGGCCTGGGAGACCCAGGGCCTGCAGAAAGAGAACATTGCCGCCCAGGGAAGGAGAGTCTGCTGCTGCTGCTGCTGCTGCTGTGGGATCACCACCTCCACCCCCCTTCCCTGTGGGACTTCTGCCTGGCAGACCTGCATCCTGCAGGACCAGGCCCCAGGTACCCAGCCAGCTGGGACTGATTGCTACCACCTGTCCCTCTTTGGAGGGATATATAAGCCGGCTGGCTGGGGTGGCCTGGGTGTGTGTTTGTTTTTTGTTTGTTTGTTGTGTGCTGCTTTTTTTTGTGTGTGTGGGATTAAGGAGGATTAATTTTATGATGTTTTAATTGGAAATTGGTTTTAAATTGTTTAGGACTGTGGTTTGTTTTTGTATATGTATATTATGTATAGCTTTTTGTTATTGTAAGTCGCCTAGAGTGTCCACTAACCTGGACAGAGAGGCGACCAATAAATAAAATACTATTATTATTATTTGTGCCTATAAAGCATACAGCCCTGGGTTGCTCTGGATACCTGATGATGTTATACTATCTCTTCACCGCTGCCACCATTGATACTGTTTCCCAACCTTATTATATGCCCTGCCCACCCTTCTGGTCTGTGTAAACCCAGCCAAGGATCAGGCGTTCTGGTAAACCAAGAAATATTTATTTATATACACAGGGAATAACAAGATTACTTAAAGGTATAGTTTAACAAGCGTATGGTTTCATCCGATGCATTACTCTTTATGTTACTAGTCGTCAATAACCTGCCTCACTACCAGCCTAATCCAATCCAACCCACAAAACCAACCAACAGCCTCCCTCAGAACTCCCACCAACAGAACTCTCTCAACTGTCATCCTCTCATTTATACTGCTCACTTGATCCTTGTCCTTCTTGGATCATAAAGCAAGCTAGAGGGGGACTAGCTAACTGGGTTTGGGGGGTAGTTAATGCCTCTCTCCAACAAGGCCATTTTCCAGGTTGCCTTAAAAAGGCTATTGTAAGACCATTATTAAAAAAAATCTTCCTTAGACCCCCTTTGTTTAAACAACTTCCGCCCAGTTTCTAATCTCCCATTCTTAAGTAAAATCATTGAGCAAGTAGTCGTTTCTCAACTCCAGCGTTTTCTGGAAGACATAGATTACTATGATCCATTTCAATCTGGTTTTAGGCCTGGACATGGGACTGAATCAGCCTTAGTTGCCTTGGTTGATGACCTGCGCAGAGAACTAGATAAAGGGAATATATCCCTGCTGGTTCTCCTCGATCTCTCAGCGGCCTTCGACACCATTGATCATGATATCCTCCTGGACCGCTTCTCCATGATGGGACTTCGAGGCACTGTTTTACAGTGGCTCCGCTCCTTTCTAGAGGGTAGGACCCAGAAGGTGGTACACAGCGACTTTCAATCAGACCCTTGGCCCCTAACATGCGGGGTCCCTCAGGGTTCAGTGTTATCTCCGATGTTGTTTAACATCTATATGAAGCCGCTGGGTGAGGTCATCCAGAAGTTTGGAGTTTGATACCATCAATATGCTGATGATACTCAGCTTTACTTCTCCTTTCCCCCAGATACTAAGGAAGCTGTCCAGCCCTTGAACCAATGCCTGTCATCAGTGATGGGCTGGATGAGGCTGAATAGGCTAAAATTAAATCCAGATAAAACAGAAGTGCTCCTCGTTAGTCGCACGTCCGATTTGGATACAGGGAATTTACCAAGATTGGATGGGGTAGTACTCCCTCTTAAGACACAGGTTCGCAGTTTGGGTGTGATTCTGGATTCGGCTTTGAATCTAGAGGCCCAGGTTGCAGCAGTCTCCAAGAGCGCATTTGCCCAGTTAAGACTGGTTCGCCAACTGCGCCCGTTTTTGGAAACATCCAATTTGACGAAAGTAACACATGCTTTAGTCACATCCCAGTTAGACTATTGCAACTTGCTCTATGTGGGGCTTCCCTTGAAAACAGCTCGGAAGCTTAAATTAGTTCAAAGAACGGCAGCTAGGATGTTAACGGGAGCGGACCTGTGGGCCCATACAACTCCCCTTTTACAACAATTACACTGGCTGCCGATCTGCTTCCGAGCTCAATTCAAGGTGTTAGTCTTAACTTTTAAGGCCCTACATGGACTGGGCCCTCTCTATCTGTCTAATCGTATGTCCTTTTATGAACTCTCCCGGCCCTTGAGGTCTTCTGTTGATCCTCTTCTTGTGATTCCCTCAATTTTTCAAGTTCATTTGGTGAGAACTAGAACTAAAGCTTTTTCTGTGATTGCTCCTAAACTTTGGAACTCTTTACTGGCAGAGGTACGATTATCTCCCTCTCTTGCAGTATTTCGTCGCCAGGTCAAGACGTTCCTTTTTCGTCAAGCGTTCAGTTAATCGTTATATAGGATGTTATATAGGTTTTTTTAAATTTCTGATACATTCTTATTGTTGATTATTCATATTTTAATACTGTTGTGATTATGCTAATGTTATTTGTATATGACTGTTTTTTGTTCGCCGCTCTGAGTTCTTTGAAAATAGAGCAGGCTACAAATGTTTTAAATAAATACCTTCAGACACTCAAATGCTCAGCCAATCATAATACAACATTCTTCAGCCTTCCAGCCCATGTACTCCCCCCTCTCACTCAGTGTACTTACCATATATACTCTAATAAACACACTTACCATATTTACAGTATTATAAATACAGGGGCATCACACAGACACTCCTCTCTGTCCTCCATGCAGAGAAGCAAAAAGTATTATCAGAGTTCAGCAACATATTCCAGCCAGAAAATACTCAAGGTGTAATGAAGGGCCAGTGATGGGGTATGGTCTGGGAATAGTTTTGAGGACTAAGCTGAGCGGCCTAGAGGGCCACAGTTGGCCCCTGGGTCTGAGGTTTTCTATCCCTGCTTTAGTACCCAGGGGCCAATTCATATATTCTGTTTTCACTAAAAACTTCCAGGAACAGGGATTATTATGATTTCAAAGATCTGGCCAGCATCCATTTTATAAAAGCCCTTGAGTACCTTGAGGAAAGCTGGGATGTGCCCAGTGATAATTGTGAAGATGTGAATGCTTTAAGGGAACTGGATGTGGGTGCAAGTGAAGGAGGTTGATAATCATCCTTGCTTAGTTCCAGGTCTCTTCACAGGTATATGTTACAGAGCTGCAATTGTTTCCCACCAATATTGAAACACCTGAAGTAGATTCATACATTTGCTTTTACTTTGCCAATAGAACTACTACAATTTTTCGCCCAGAATGAAATTCAAGGCAAATGCAAAGGGTCCTGCTCAGGAAAAACATCAAAAAGAATTCTGAAGCTCATTAAGTGATTTCTATATGTTTAGTGAAATTCCCCAGAACTATTTCTCTGCAATTGTATCTTCACTTCCAAAAATACTTGCGGAGTGAGCAGTTGGCTTGTAGTTAACTTGTAGTCTCTAACACGCATACCCACAAAAACAAAAAACAAAAATGTGAATTGGCCCTAGTGGTGATGGGAACAAGGTATGTTGTAGCACTGCTAAATTCACATCCCATTATTCTGCCTTCTTTTCATAAAGAAAGTGGGCCACAATGGACAAGTATTCCAGAACCATCCATACACAATTGGAGAACAAGAGCATTCATATATCTCATGAGATTTCCCAGATACCATTTGGCTACCTGTATTTGCACTCTGCGCTCTCTCTGTCTCTGTGTAGATTTAGATTGGAAAGAGGCATATGGTGAACGAGTTAAACCATTGTTGTAGCCACACCCTGAACCATGGCTTGCTCTGGCTGTATTGCACAGATACGTTAGATCAGCCTTTCCCAACTAGTGGGCCACCAGATGTTGTTGGACCACAACTCCCATCAGCCTCAGCCAGCATTGCCAATGGTCAGGAAAGTTGGGAATTGTAGTCCAACAACATCTGGTGGCCCACTAGTTGGGAAAGGCTGTGTTAGATCAAGGGTAGTCAAGTTTATGCCCTTCAGCTGTTGATGGAGTCCAACTCCCATGAGCCCCAGCCAACATGGCCAATAGCCAGGAATGATGGGAGTTGTAGTCCAACACCATCTGGAGGGCACCACATTTACTAGCCCTGATGGGATTCAGATAGGGACTTGTCTTTATAGCACTTCTTTAAGTATTGTTCTTCTTCTTCTTCTTCTTCTTCGTAATAATGATGGATAAACTCACATAAGAATACTGTTACTGTTAATTACTAATAGGCAAAAAATCTTGCGGTTTAAGAACATACCTGACCTACTCTCTGAGATATTGTACTGCCCTACAAATTTGGCAAAATGCAAACACAATTTGGGTTGGTCTTTAACTTTCTAGGATGAAAAATGAGAGAAATAAAATTTTCTAGATTAGATTATCTGTAGAAACATTAGTAACACAGGAAAGAAGCAAAGTAAGAACACCTACAAACATACAAAAATGTAATTCTCCATCTTTGGAGATGGCAGCTGTTGCTACCACTCACCATATGCTCAGAGGCACATGTTACCAAATTATTCCAAGCTGCACAGGAAGTGGATTGGACTGTGAAAGACCAACCCAAATTGTGTTTGCATTTGGCCAAATTTGTAGGGCAGTACAGTATCTCAGAGAGTAGGTCAGGTCTCCTGCTCCCCTGGTGCATTCACTATAGCTGCCCAATTTCCCTGCTTTTTAAAGTTTGATAGAAATAGCTGTGGGCTATAGGTATGTTCTTAAACCGCAAGGGTTTTTTTGCCTGTTAGTGAATATAATGAATGAATGATGCTGCTTTTTAAACTGGGAGGTAAGAAATGGGCTCCTGCTGGGAGGATGGGAGGGATATAAATCAAATAATAAATAAATAAGTTTGCTGAGAATGGATGGATCATTTGCATGCTTATTTAGTTCAGTGGGATTTACTCCCCTGCAATCATGCTTAGGATAGGTGAAACTGACCATGGGGGAGGGAGGGTTGGAGTGGCCAGGATAACTACCGGCCAGTGTCCAATATTCCATTCTTGGGTAAGGTAATAGAGCGTGTGGTGGCCTCCCAGCTCCAGAGATTCCTGGATGAAACGGAGTATCTAGATCCATTTCAATCTGGTTTCAGGCCTGGGTATGGGACGGAGACGGCTTTGGTCGTCTTGGTTTGCATCTTTTTCCCAAAAGTGTGAATGTGATAGCTTTGCCTTCAAATATGAACTGAATTGAATCCCCCCACCCATCCCTACTAAAGGGTTAGGTGTGCTACTGGGAGAAGAGAATAAAGTGGGAATTACGAAAGATGAATTTGAAGGGAGCAGAGAGAACACCATAAGGAAATTAACTGAGTATGGTTTGGAGCATAGCACCTTAAACATAGGGACTATCATCATGGTACTGGCACTGATGCAATTAAAGATTCTAAGAGAGGATACAATAATCATAGAAACAGACGTGAGAGGTTGTTTGTACATTCTCTTGGTTTGTTTGTGCCCTCGTACTCACAGCCGGGTGAATGCAAGACTTAGAATGTAACAATAGCCTCTAATACTTGTCGAGTGGTGTTCTTTTTTTTTTAATAATTTTTATTCAAATTTTTCAAAAGACAAACAAAACAAAGTCAAACAACAAAAACATAACAATACAACAAAAGAAAAAAATAAAATAGTTGACTTCCGATTTGTTGCAGATCAGCTATAAGTATATAATATATATCAAACCTGTCCCTTAATATATACATACAGGATCACTTTTCTCCATAGGCTATCTTAGTTAATCGTCATATCCCAATATCATCATTTTATTTTGATCTTTCAACAAAAAGTCTAAGAGAGGCTTCCATTCCTTAAGAAATGTGTCTGTTGATTTTTCTCTAAGTAAACATGTCAATTTATCCATCTCTACTAAGTCCATTAATTTCAATAGCCAGTCTTCCGTTGTTGGTGTTGATTCCATTTTCCACTTTTGTGCATATAATAATCTTGCTGCCGTAATCATATATAATATTATTCTTCCATATTTCTTTTCTATTTGTTTATCCATAAAACCCAATAAAAAAAAATTCTGGTTTTGACTGAATATTTATCTTTAGAATTTTTTGCATCATCCTACCTATCTGTGCCCAAAATGATTTTGCCTTTTTACACAGCCACCACATATGATAAAATGATCCTTCTTGTTGTTTACATTTCCAACAAACATTAGAAACATTACTATACATTTTTGACAACTTTTCTGGAGTCATGTACCAACGATACATCATTTTATAGAAATTTTCTTTAAGATTATAGCATAATGTAAATCTCAAGCCTTTTTTCCACATATTTTCCCATTGATCCATTTGTATGTTATAACCAAATTTTTTTGCCCACTTTACCATACACTCTTTTACTTGTTCTTCTTCCATATCTATTTTCAGCAAGAGTTTATACATTTTCGCAATTGTATTTTCATCATTTGTACACAAACCTATTTCAAAATCAGATTTATTTATTTCAAACCCATACATTTTCTTGTCCATTTTATATCTTTCAAACAATTGTAAATAGGGAAACCATTGAGAACTATATCCTTCCTTTATCAGTTGTTCTCTCTCTTTCATTATATATTCTCCATGTACATTTTCTAATAGTTCTTGATAAGTTAACCATTTCTCTTTTCCAGCCATTTCTCTTCTGTAAAACGCTTCTTGACTTGAGACACATAATGGTATTTTCGAATAGAACCTTGGTTTTTATATCTATTCGAGTGGTGTTCTTAATTAACAGCAAAATAAATACCCATACAGCTTAAGATTTTCACAGTATTAGTTTCTCACCAGGCAGGAGAAATCCACCCTGAAGTGCTTTTGCTTGCTGCCAAAGTCAGCTCAAAGAAGAAACATTTCTCTGGTGCTTGATGTGTGTTTTTTAATAGTAGCTGCTTGAAACCACCCAAGGGACTGGAATGTTAAAAAGAATGCCTGGGGATGCCTGGGGATGCAGTGGAGTGGGCAGAGGTCAAATGAGGAACTGAAAGGAGCAAGCTAAACGCAGTTTATCACACAGTCCTGCAGTTCATCACATATATGGCTCCCACATGTACATGGTGCCTATATAACTGGCTGATAGCTGTGGGAAAAAGAATCCCAGGATGCTATCCAAGGGATAAAGAGAGTTTCTGTCTGTAAAAAACAAGCTGAGGGTTGATTGTGCATTAAAATGGCAAATGTGTTCTTTCCTTAAGTAAGTAATATTCATGCCTCAGGTGCTTCCACACTCCCTGTTCACTCTGGGATGGCCGCTCTCTGCTTATTCACTTTTTGCAGATGGTCTACCATATTCATTGCTGTCCAGTGTTCCTTCATTTCTTTTGGGAGTTTATTTATATCAACGTTTCTCAGGCTCTTAGAAGCGGAGTTTTCTATGTCACAAGTCTGTATGCTAGTGCAAAAATAAGGGTAGAAATGGTATATTTAATTCTCACTACTTGTCTCCTCCAGATTGGGGAACTCTTTCACAGTGGGAACTTATTTAACCATATTCTGGAGCTTAACTGTCTCTAACGGTGCAATCCTACATGTTTCCTCAGTCTTAAGTTCTATTTTGTTTCATGGTGCTTGCTAACTAGCGTGCATATATGTATTTTATTAAATTTCCTCTGTCCTGTGCTTTCTCCTAAGGGGTCCAGGGTGCCAAACAACAAAACAGTAAAACAATACAATTTAAATAGAATAAAAACATATTTAAACATTCAAAACGTCTACAAACATTAAAATCAAGCCAGAATCTCTGGTCCACCAGTGATTAACCCATTCTTCATTATCAATCCAGGCAGCTAGCACTGTGGATCCACAGCTTAAGAATTATGTGTACTGGTGGATGGGACTTGGAGCTTAAGTGATGACCCAGTTTTGCATAGACCTTATATATTCCTTCTCTTCTCCTTTTAATCCAACCCTGCCACTTGTAATGCGCTCAATTTTGGAATGTCCTAGGGAGTCTCTTCATGATAAACCACTTAAGCAATGTGGCTTGCTGGGTTCAAACCAAACTGTTCCCTATTTTCAATGATCCCAGATGTGTTGCATTTAGGTACACTGAATTAATTGTGTCCTGTCCTTTGAAGTACAACCCAACCTCTAGGCTTCCCCTTCCCTCTCTTCTCATGGTGCAAACTCAGGGAGGGTGGCCCAACCATGGAGCAGTGTAAAACCCAGTCAAGACAACAGCTTATGTCCAGCAGCTCAGACATGGAGCCTCAATTCTTCTTGTTGTTAAAATAGTTTAAAAATCAATTAGCATGTTCAGCAGGCAACACACTAGACATAGCAAATCTATGGGTAAGTTCACACACTCATACTTGTTGTTCAGGGCCAGCAACATGAGCTGATGATTTGAATGTGTAAAACCACCGTCACAAATCACACACTCTGTGGTAGGGCATATCACCTCAAACACAATATTATTCACAGGATAAGAGGGGAGCTGTTGAGGAAAGAGACAATATGTTACTGATTGAGTAATGTACATGCCTGTTAAGCCATTCCTAACCAAGGATAAACTATGGAGTCATTTCTCACCATAATATAGAAGTAGCTATGCAGTAATAGCCAACCTAGCCCCTCCAGATAGATTCTGTCTCGCATCAACCCATCAGTATGGCCAATGGTCAGGAATAATGGAAGCTGGAGATCCTGAAGGGCACACCTTGGCTACCTCTGAGCTACTGTCTTGAACAAAGATGATAGCAACACAGGATTCTGACATGCCCCATGGGCTTAAATTAAGGGCATGTCAAAATGTTTCCAAATTCTCACAAAGCATGTATTTTTAACTTACACAAGATCTAGAAGAATGGTTTAGATAAACTCTTGCTAAAGTTTCCTTTGGACAGAAACCAACTTGAGTTCCATGTACAGATTTGGCTTGTAACATAACCTTCATGGATTTAAAAAGAAATTATATATGATTACAGCCTGCAAGATGGAGAAAGAACAACAAGCATTAGAAGAAATTAGACAAAATATACAGAAAGCATAAAGAGTAACAGAATAAAGAGTAACAGTCTGACATTGGGATCTGAGTTGACTAAACCAAGCACTCATTGTTAAAATATGTAAGTTAGGGTTCTAGGCCAGTAAAGTACCTGGGCCTCCAAAGGGGAGGATCTTTTTTCAAGGAAAAGCCTCATGGCCAGTGCTGATGCCAGATTTGAGGTGTGTGTGTGTGTGGCAGGCTGGCAGGTATTCTTCCTCCTCAATGTATTGTCCTAGTGGGTGTTACACCCCCCAACAGGATTACCAGATTACAATATTTGTATTGCTTTAAAATTAGGGTTGCCAGGCTCAGGGCCTGAGAATGATTCTGTATCTTTAAGAGAAGAGAAAATTCAGCCAAGTGCAGGTGTTCTTGCAACACTGTAATGGGAAAAACCACAAGGTGAAATTTTCCCTTTCCCCTGCACAACTTTTAAAGATACAGAAGACCTCTTGGAGGGCAACCATAAAACTTTGGCATCAGCCATGGCGGGCCCTTTGACCTGCTCACTGCCCAGTCCTAGGCAGAGTTACTCAAATGTACCAAATCCATTTATTCCAATGGCCTTAAACAAGCCTAATCCTGCATAACAACGTCCAGTTTCTGTGTTTATGTCTCAAGACTACCTGCCATGTGCCAGTCTCACAATCCAGATTTGCAACATTACTGGGATAAATTACAACAGCAGACCAAGCAAAAAGCCATTTTAAAAACATCTGCATGTAATTATCTCTAAAATTAAAAGGGGGCTTTAAACCCCTAACATGAAACAATGCAGCAATAAAAGGAAAGCGGATAAGCATAAAGATGATAAAAAAGAAAGTGGGGGAGGAGAATTGTTTCTGCTGTGACCCGTGGGTTTTAAAAAATGTTTCACTTACAATAATATTTCACATTTATGTAGCATTTTTGCATGTTCGAAGTGTTTTGCCTACGTTATCTTTCTGTCATCTTTTCAGTAACCTTGTAAGGTAGATCTGTATCATAAATCCCATGTTGGATAGGACTCAGACTGACAGAGAGTAGCTTACCTGAGGTGACCTAGAGAGGTCATTGTTGAGGCAAGATTGGAAACAGGGCCTGTGTCATTTATAGCATCTCTTTACACCATACCATTAATGAATTGGTTGTGTGTGTAAGGCTCTTTCTTTCTGTGAGTCTTTGTGCAACAGAAAGCATGGCTTGTATCAAGATATCAGAGCTCCTCTCTCTGTGTGTGTAAGCTCCATGCAGAGCTTGGAAAAGTTACTTTTTTGAACTACAACTCCCATCAGCCCCAGCCAGCATGACCACTGGATTGGGCTTATGGGAGTTGTAGTTCAAAAAAGTAACTTTTCCAAGCTCTGCCCATAGGTGTGCCATGATATGCTGCTACAGTTTTTCTTAGGCCAGGGATGGGGAGCCTGGGTGTCTCCAGATGGTGGGCCCCAAACTCTGTCTTTGCCTTAGGCTCTCCTCAGCTGAAGGAATCACAATGCCTGAGGGAAGAGCAAGGGCTTCTGTCATAGGCTGACTTGCCCGCGACTGTACACTTTAGACTTAATACTTCACATTCAGGTCCTTCTCGTGTCTTAGACCTTTTGCTGTTAGAATGGTCCCCTCTGGTTGTTATATGATTATTTAGATGCTGTATAATTTGCCTGATTCTAATGTCTGGTTTTGAATAATTTTGTTGCTTGCTTGTGGTACAACCTACTTCAAACCTAGGAGATGTGGAAGACACAAAAGGTAAAATTATTTTAGTTTGGGACTCATAATTAACAAACAAGTAAATAATATGCTTTAGCAAATTTCTTCAATTTTGTTTGGAGATTCCTTTGGAGGCTCATGCATATACTCTACCTTTTCATTCCTGGTCTATGTAGTCAGATTTCATTTCAGGAATGAGTTTTATTAGGGGAGCTCCAGTGCGCAAACTACTAGCAAATATTTAACTTACTGGGGAGTGAGACAAATTCCAGAAGCATAGCTATGCACCTTAACCCCTAAGTTGCAACTCACTGACAGCAACAGACCACCCAACGGAGTTAGAGATCAAAGAACTGTGCCTTATAACAAATCCCGTACCAGCACAACCCCTTGAACTGTTCTGGCAACACAGTATTATCGAGAGCTTGTTCATCTGTACACCTTCTGATATCACATGTACCATCACTTGACACAACAATACCTGCCAGAAACCTGGACAGAAAGCCTGGAGATCCATCCCATGAGGCAGAACCTAAAGATGTGGTGTTACTGTGCATTTAATAGTAGGAACTGGTGGAAAAGGGAAGGGAACGTGGTAAATTTGTTTCCAAAGCTGCTTATTAGAAAAAGCAGGGGAGTTGGGGGAGCTGAGTGATGGTTGTGAAAATATCACAAGATACAATTGATGAAAGGAGGATCAGGTAAGAGGCTTGGGTTTTCCCATAGGCACCTGGTTGGCGACAGTGAGAACAGGATGCTGGATAGCCCTGATCCAGCAGGGTTCTTATGGAATTATGAGCAAAGGGATTTGGGAAATTGCCTGCCATGACAGATGCTGATGCTGCTGATGGTGGTGATGATGATAGAGATGATGATAATGATTAATTCAATTTATATCCTGCTCTTCCTCCTGGTAGGAGCCCAGGGTGGCAGTTGTAAATAAAAAGAAGGACCTGAGAGGCATCAGGATGGGGGTAGGGTACTTACATGACTTTGGGGGAGGCATTAAATAGGTTGTTTATCAGATGAAGAGGAAGCCTGTTGCTCTCAGCTACTTGGAGACAGAGGGCTGCTGGTGATCCAGTTCTACACATTTTTAAGCCATTTGCTTGCCTGTGCTGCTACAGCTAACTAATTGAAGTTTAAAATCCATTAAATATTTTGGAAGCTATCTGTCCATCAGGGGTTATGGATATGCATCCAGTTGGAGGTGCTGTTATCTCATTCTTGAAATTAACAGAGAAGCAGAGAAACCACTATTCAAATATCAAGCTGAATAAAGATAATAGTTCTTTCTTGCCACCTAAAACTATAGGGGGACATAGCCTGACTGTCCTGGCAGGCTTCCATACATCTTCACCAGGGGACATGTGCAAGGGATGCATTTTGCCTTAGCTTTGCTGAAAAGAGGTTGTGTGACACACTGGCTCTCTCCATGCTGTATGTGTACCAAGTGCACTTTGACATGAATTAGACATGCTCTGTAGCAGAACATGGGCTTTGCATGCAGAAAGTCCTAGACCTGTTTAGCTCGAAGGCTCCCTGCCTTGAGAATTTGTAACATTGCTGCCAATTGGAGCAGACAAAATACTGGTCTAGATAGACAAGCTTCATATGTTCTACTATAGTTTGGGCCACATAACTGTAGGGCATTATCTCAGCTTTCAACAGAATTCTTAATGAGCAGTTGTCAAAGCATTTGTTTTGGAAGAACATTCAAGTATCTGCTTGTAAAGGCAGAGCTCTTTGCTATTATACCTCATAGTAGATATCTGCTATACTGTACTGCCTTGGATCCAACCCATATGGTTTTCTGTCAAAGCCACTGTGATGTTCCTGCTTATAGTGTAAATATGGTAAGTGCTGGTTATATAGAAGACATATGGTAAGTGGAGTGAAAGAGGAGGGGGAGTACATGAGCAGTAGAATGCTGGATGATTGGCTGAGCGTTTGAATGGCTGGGAGTATAAATGGAAGGACTGTTGAATCTGGGTGGTGAATGGTGAGGTGGTGAAGTGAGGTGAATTGGGTGGTGAATTGAGGAGGTGGATGGTGTTTGGTGTTGTTGTTGAGAGTGAGTCAGAGTTCTGAGGCAATTAGTAAGAAGTCAAGTACATAACAGAATATAGATGAAACCATACGCTTGTCAACAAAGTAATTAAGTAATCTTGTTATTTCTAATATTAAATAAATACTTTCTTGGTTAAACATAAGCCTGGTTCCTTCAGCTGGGAAACACATACCAGGGGGGATAGCAAGTAACCGAGGCTGAACAGTGGTATCGAATGGTGGCAGTGGCAGATCGGAGGAAAGTGTATCCAGTCCCACAGAGAAACCCAGGGCTGTATGCTTCAGTGCAAGGGGCTGCAGGGGGGTTTGGGAATTACCTATACCCATAGACACAAGGTATCGAGATAGCCAGGCAGAGACTAGGTACAGTCTAAAGGTTATAAGAGATACAGAGTGTGGGATAGTAATGCCTAGCAGGGGGATCTTCTGAGAACTGTGCTAGAGCTGTAAAGGGTAAGACGAAAACCTGACGTTCCTGTCTGCTGGTAGCCACAAGTGAGAGCTTCACAGGTGGTGCTGGGGAAGGACATCACAGCCACATTCACAAAATTGGGGAAAAATCTTCCAGGAACCTCTCTGCCTGGACCTTTCTGCTATTAGTTCTTCATAATCAAAATTATCAAATATGATGCTTAACAAAAAACAAGTTAGGAAAAATGATACTGAAGACTACATATCTATTTTGAAGAAAGCTCTGAAAATGACCCGGCATGTGTAAAAAATATTTAATCCATCAGTTGTTTCCAGAAACTGGAAGGGCTGGAAGCAGGCTGATCTTTTACACAGTAACAAAGCATTTGATCAATGAATATATGTTCTTTGAATACCTATCCTGTTTTATATTTACACTTATAGCAGATCCTTCCCAAAGGCACTTGGTTTGCTACTGTGAGAATAGGATGATAGTCTAGGTGGGCGTTTGGTCTGATCCAGCAGGGCTTTCCTTATGATTTTTAATATATAAACATAAAAACATAACATGCACTTTTTAAAGTTGATGTTTACAGGGTTTTTTATGTAAGCCACTTTGTGGGCCCTTTATGGTCAACAGGCAGCGTAGAAATGAATTGAACCTTGGCCAGATGATATATTTCATATGAGCTGCATGGACCTGGGAACCATTTTATAGTCTCATCAAACCATTTTATGTGAAACAAAGTTTCAGAATGTTTAGAAATATATGTAGTTACATGCAGTAGATTCCTGTATCACTGCATGGTTTTAGGTCAGCGTTTTTACAGGTAAAATCTATTCCCCTGTTACAGATTATTAGCAATTACCAAAGAACATGTCTGAGGCTTGTGCAACAAGGATGGGGCTCCAGATGCTGTTGAACTCCCAACTCGCAGCAGCCCCAGCAACATGGCTTATGGTCAGAGATGATGAAAGTTGTACTCCAGCAACATCTGGAGGGCCACAGATTCCTCATCCCTGTTGTGCAATATGACTACCCGTTTGCAGTGAGGCATGAATCTTCAAAATGGGTCATCTGCCATAAAAAGAAGATGTTCAAAGCACATTTGGATGTATGGAGGAGAAAAGGAGCAGACAATAAGCGTAAAACCAGATTGATGGTAAAAACATATACCAGTCCTATGCAAAAGTAAGTCTGACTGTGTTCAGTGGGACTTACTCCCTACCAAGTGCGTTTAGGGATTGCGGCTTAAAAGGTATAATACCTTTCAAGCTGAATGCAGCTGTTTATCAAGAAAAATTAAATTTCAATATGATTTGGGAAGACTCTTAAGAACAAAAGCCTGACCTCTTATTCCAAAAGGAAGCAAGCTTAAAAATAGTGAAATTGCATGTACAGCCAAGTTCCCTTCACACTGAAGCAAAAAGAGTGTTTAATTTATCAGTCCGCAATTAAAGTTCTGCTGATACACTGAAGGTTCCTTTTGTCTTAGTGTGAAGAGAACTTGGAAGTACACATAACTAAAAAAAGAGTACATATAACTGAACCATTTTCAGACTTAGCTTCCCTATGGATTAAGAGGTTCACTGTTTCACACTGAACACCGCTGTTAGGTTTTGGGGGAAAGAGCCTTTATAAATCAGATTGCAATGGAATTTTCCCTAATGAGGAGCTGAATGCAGCTCAAAACATATTGGGTCTTTGTTTTTTAGTATCATTCTTATATAGTAAATCTGTTTTTGCACTATGGTTTTTTCTGTTCAGAGTTGTTTGAACGCCACATCCTTGTTTGACTATCTCATTTAAATATATGTGTGTTTACAACCTGATCCTATGCATGTTTATTCAAAAATGAGTGTAATTGAATTCAGCTACTCCTAGGTTAGTGCCCATAGGATTACATATTTAAAACGTCCTGTTGCCTAAATTTGGCTAGTGTGGCCTACTGCAAGCACTGCTGGACCAAACGACCTCAGAACAGGAGTCCAGTTATCATGTTTTGTGATTGTTATTATGTTGTAAGCAGTCTTAAAATAAAAAGGTGTAGAAATTAATAAAAATAAATTTGACACAGATTTTTAGGATGAATAATGAGAGAAATATTATTTTCTAGGTTAGATTGTCTGTAGAAACAATAGTAACATAGGAACAAAGCAAAGTAAGAAGAACACCAACATACAAAAATGAATATCTCCATCTTTAGAAATGGCAGGTGTTGCCACCACATATTACCAAATTCTTCACAGGAAGTGGATTGGACTGTGAAACACCAACCCAAATTGTGTTTGCATTTTGACACATCTGTAGGGCAGTACAATATCTCAGAGAGGAGTTCAGGTCTCCTGTTCTCCTGGTGCATTCACTATAGCTGCCCAATTTCCCTGCTTTTTAAAGTTTGATAGAAATATCTGTGGTCTATAGGTACATTCTTAAACTGCAAGGGTTATTTGCCTATTTGTGAATTTCTCTGCTTTTTAATACAGGAGGTAAGAAATGGGATCCTGCGCAAGTTTGCTGAGAAAGGATTGGTTATTTGCATATTTACTGAGTTCAATGGGATTTACTCCCCTGCAGTCATGCTTAGGATAGGTGAAAATGACTATGGGGGGTGGGGAAGGGAGGAGGAGGAAGGGCAATGGTAGGGGAGGAGGAGGGAGGGGAGGAGAAAGGGCAGAGGGGAGGAGGGGGAGGGGAGGAAGCGGGCAGGTTTGATCATTTGAGTTCAGTGGAATTTACTCCCATGCAATCACACTTAGAATAGGTGAAACTGACTGTGGGAGGAGGAGAAGAGGGAAGGAGGGCTGGAGTGGGCAGGGGAGGAGGAAGAGGTGATTTACCTGGTGATTTACCTGGATGACATCCTGATATACTCACGAGACCCCCAGGAACATGAGAAGCAAATTCGAGCAGTGTTGCAGCACCTGTGGGAGCATCAACTGTTCACCAAGTTAGAAAAGTGTGAGTTTGACCTGACATCCGTTGACATCCTAGGTCATCGTATCTCCCCCTATGGTATCCAGATGGACCCAGCCAAGGTAGAAACCATACTGCAATGGCAAGTACCCTGCTGCATCAAGAATGTGCAACGCTTATTGGGCTTTGCCATTTATTAGTGCTGATTCATCTCCTACATTTCCAAGTTAACCATGCCCATTTCAGACCTCTTCTGGTCCAAGGAAAAGTTCTGCTGGACGAACATGCCTCAAAAGGCATTTCAGTGGTTCAAAGAGGCCTTGACTTCAGAACGCATCCTGCAACAGCCCAACCCTGCCAGACTGTTCATTGTGGAAGTCAACGCATTGGACAAAGCCGTAGCGGCGGTCCTGTTACAGCTCGTAGGTAAGGGCCAGTCCCTGCTCCCCTGTGCGTTCCACTCCTGAAAACTCAACACTTCACAGCAGAACTACACCATCTGGGAAAAAGAGACTTGGCAACACCTTCTGGAAGGGGCACACCATCCAGTACAGGTACAGACTGACCATAGGAACCTTGAGTACCTGCGAAGCACCAGACAGCTTAATCAATGCCAGATCCATAACTCTCTGCGTGCATCCATACAACTCCCTTCTTCACCACCTATGGCTACCACCCCTGCTTTTTCTCATCAATCTTGCCTCCCTCGCCAGTTCCCACTGCAGATCTCATGCTGCAGGCCATACAGGCGGTCCTGAGGGATCAGTTGGATCAAGTGAAGGAAGCATACAAATGATTTGCTGACTGCCATCACCAGCCTGGCCCTCCCTTGAAGGCAGAGGACTGGGTGTGGCTCTCAATCAATTTCTTGCATTCCCAAAGGCAAACCAAAAAGCTGGACACTCAATACATCAGCCCCTCCTGATCACCCAACAGATTAACCCGTTGGCTTTCCAGCTGCAGCTCCCAGCATCCCTTCGCATCCATCCTGTGTTCTATCAATTGTTGCTCAGTCCAGCTATCCCACCTCATCCCTTGCGTGCTTGACCATGGGCCCAACCACCTGTCCAGGTTGATGGGGTTGAGGAGTTTGAAGTGTCCCAGATTCTGGACTCCTGCAGACATCATGGCTGGCTCCAGTATCTGATTGATTAGAAGGGATTTGGCCCTGAAGAAAGATCCTGGGAAGATGCCTCCCATGTGTATGCCCCCCTGGCTGGTCCACCTTTTCCACCTTCACTACCTGGCCAAACCAGGGCAGGGGCGGGCTGGCCCTGGGGAGTGGGAAAGTGTCATGCCTCCTTCGGATGAGTCCTCAGAGGCATAACAGACCCAAGAGAGGAAACAAGCAGACTCACCCAAGATGCAACTCCAGACCTCCCATTACTGGAAGATGTTCAGGCCACAGCTGGAGCCCCTGGACTAACTCAGGGAGTGAACAAGAGGCCCCTCCACTCCCTGCAGAGCAAAGACACTACAAGCGCCCAGGAGTCGGAGGGCTGATTGCTAGTGCCTGAACCAGGGAGGGGAGCTTAAAAGGTAGTGGAAGGCAAAGGCCTCTGCTTCCCACTGGAAGCATTGTCGGACACCAGCATCAGACCCTCGCCAGCTGTGCCCTGTTGAGTCTTTAAACCCGGATTGCCTTATTGGAATATTGAACCTTTGCTTTGTTAACTGACTTTGTCTTTTAGAAGGTGAACTGCGCCGTTAATCACCTTGGTGCAGCTGGCAGATACCGACAGATTGCTCCCTTAATAGTTTTTCTGCCTGTTGTAGCAATTGTAATGTGCTGTGCTAGATGGTGTATGATTTTTAATTGTATTTTTATTGCTTTTTTCTTATATGTTGTATTTAATTTTATTACAATTTGAATTCCATTAATTTGAATTCAAATTGTAATACAATAAAATACATTAAAAGTAATAAAAATACAATGAAAATCAATATAAATATTTAATTCAATGGATGTGCCATTTCCCGTCTTCAACCATAAATCCACAGACATGTCATGGACCACCTGAATTAATCTTGTCAACCGTCAGTGGTTCACAGAACACCATTTGAGAAACCCTGGCCTAGATGGAGGATGGAGAGAAATGTGTGGGTGTGTAGAAACCTATGACTTACGTGTGGCTGGAATATAGCTTTCTGTACAAAGATAAGAGGTTTGACTTTTAAGTAAACATACACAGGGTTGCACTGTGAATATCAGTTGCTGGGGAGCAACAGTGGGAGAATGTAATCACCTTCAAGCTCTGCTTGTGGTTTTTCTGGAGGCATCTGGATAGTGGAAAGCAGGATACTAGACTTGAACTTTTTGTCTAATCCAACAGGCCCTTCTTCTTCTTCTTCTTCTTCTTCTTATTCCAGAAAGAGTCCAGGGCAGCAAACGAGACAAATGACTAAAAACTTCTTAAAACATCTTAAAAACAAAACATCTTAAAACATCTTTTATTTAAAATTTTTTTAAAAAAACTTAAAAAAAGCAATTCTGGAACAGACGCAGACAGAGATAAGGTCTCTACTTAAAAGCTTGTTAAACAAGGAAGAACTTCAGATAACAGGGATAGCAACTATTTAATATTTCAGGGGAAGGAATTCCAAAGAATAGGTGCTACAACACTAAAGGTCTGTTTCATACGTTGTGTGGAACGGACCTCCTGAATCTGGTAAAAAGCACTCCTAGCCATTGAGGTCACTTGGGCCTCTGGTGACAAAGATTTATCCAGGAGACTACAAACCTGCTCTTTCAGAGGGAGTATGACCTCATCCAAACCAGGCAATTCACCAGTTATCCAGACTCAGGAACCACCTACCCACAGCAACTCCATCTTGCTAGGATCCAGAGTTAGTTTATTGGCCCTCATCCAGCCCATCACTGAGTCCAGGCACTGGCCCACAGCTGATAGCGAAAACAATGCCTTTATTTTCTCAGCCGCATGCCTATCAATTGCAATCCATTTACTTATTTCTATGACAAAGATTATTTTCTTTTTTTGCTAAAAGGGATCACATTTCAAATTGCAAGAAATACAAAAGTAAGGCACATTCTATATGTGCATGCACATACCATGCAATGAAAATTAGTGCACTATGCAGTTGAAAAAGAAATATAACTTCAGTCCTCATTCCCAGCAAAAACAATGTAGAAAGTGCAGTTGAGAAAAGCCACCATTCTCTCCCCACCCCCGCCCCATCCCAAGAGTAGCATGTGGCACGTTAGAGCTATCATTACTGCAAACAACTCATTTCTTGACTGCCACTTACTATCTTTGGCCAAACAGGTTTGCAGGTTTTGCCTGCAATCTGGAAAACCTCTGTGATCAGAGGTACAGTTAAGACCAAAGAAATTATTTACATGCCTCTTTCAACCTTCTGGGGAAAGAAAAAACTGGCCAGGAATACACAATAGTTAAAAGTGTATTTGAATAGTTGAAAGAGACATTGCTTCCCATGGAGTATGCACACATTTCTTTTTGTCTCTATAGTTCTTTTCAGATAATCAGTCTAGGGAGAGTGAATATACAGGATCATGGTGGCAGACAGCATGAGAACAAGCTACATAGACGAGCCTATACTGTTTGTATGTGCATAGAACTGGAGTCTGTTCCTGCACTCGACTAAATGCCTTGAGATTGGGGACAAGCGGTGGTCCCTCTTTCAGATTGCGTTGAACTCCCATGGAAAATCCAAATTTTAGATTGTAAGCTCCTTAGTACAGGGAATTGCTCTTTTTTGCTTTTGTTACTTTACAAGATTTCATGTACGTTGTTACAGCTGTATGATTACTAATAATATCAGCAAGCCAGTGTCCATCTTAAAATGCAAACCAGTGCACATTTACTCAGCAGTATGTCCTACAGTGTTCAGTGGAGCTTGCTCGATTGTGTGTTCAGGCTTGCAACCGAAATGACAAAAGCGCAGCACGCAGGACCGTGTTATAGCTGTGGATGGGTTGGGATCTATTTCAAATATGCACCAGAGAGAAGGGAAATTGATAATTTCAGCCAAAATATTTCATCTGATCGGGCAACAGCTGCTTTTTTTCAAGACCTGCACCATTCTTGAGAACCGGAAAAGTCCTTTTGAGCCCTGGGCTGATATACTGTACCATCTTTTGTGCAGCTGTAATTCTGACATTGAGAGCCAGCTTGAACTTCTGTAATCCTCAGCCCAGACGCCTCCAACGCCTGCCTCTGTGTTTTTTCCAAAGGTTTTTCAGCTGTGTTGTTGAGAAACTTGATTCAAAGGCAGGGGGGAGGGGAAAAAAAGGAAAAACATCTGTCTGACTTGGTCCAGGAGATTGTTTCTATAGCTGTAACACTTATAAGAGCACAGAATGGTGTTATTTTTCCAAGATGGTCTACTTGTACTTTTTTGGAATTCTTTTCTCTGATGGACAGTGTTTCCTGTCCCTCCCTTTTTATTAACCACAAGATAATTTTTGTGGATATAAAAAAGAAAGATACAAATTGATGAGGAAATCAATGGAAAAAATACTGAAAATTACACAATGCTCTTAAGCGTTCCCAAGGAAGTAGACGTGAGGAGGGAGCTGTTTTTATGAATGGGGTATAACTGACACATGAAACGCGTGGGATCTGTCTGAGTGCCTTGTCTGGGTCAGCTGGGACATCTGGCTGTTGTGAATTTGGCATAATGTGACTCATTAACACACAAATAGCAAGCAATCCACATGATTCTTTGCTGGTGTTGTCACAAACAATGTCAAAAGCCAGTGAACTGCTGTTTGTGCAGAACCCAGACTCTGGGTTCCTCCTCGTGCAAAACAATCTTGTCTCATCAAGACTGATGTGCTTCAATACACAGTCATGCAATGTATGATGCAGGAATTGACCAATTTGCCCATATATGGTGCAAATCAGGAAGATGTTCCTTGCTGTGGAATGAGTGCTTGATGAATTAGAGTTCACAGCCCTTTTATTGTCTGCTCCTCTAAAACATCCCATTTCCCAGAAGCTTGGTATCATAGTTATGGAGATTCTTTCCCACCAAATGGAAGGTTTGAAATAGAAGCTTTGTGAATTGTTCTCCTTGGAAATGAGAATATTTTATTTATTTTATTTTAATCACTTTATTTTAGGTGTCAGCTGCAGACCAAAGAGCTAAATCTGGACCCTGAAAAAGTATCAAAGCCAACTTCATGTTCTTGTTGCCAAACCGGAGGCACGTGGGGTATATGAAGGGAACAGTGGCTGTGCCTGGCAGTCCCATTTGGGGGAATGGCCTGGAGTCTTCCACACCCTTTTCAGTAAGAGCCCTATTCAGGAGTTATCTACTGAAAACGTGTGAGAGGGAACAGGGGAGATGAGTGTGTTAGCAGTGGGGGAGAAATGTGATTCGCATTTAAAGGCAACACTATCATATTTGCACTTTCTGAAACAATATTTCCTTAGCCATTATGGCTATGCTCTGCTTCCATAGGTGGAGGCAGCATACTTCCAAATACCAGTTGCTGGAAACCTCAGGAGGGGAGAATGCTCTTTACTCTCAGGTCCTGCTTGCTGGTTTCCCATGAGCAACTGGTTGGCCACTGTGAGAATAGGATGCTGGATTAGATCAGAGCTTGGAAAAGTTACTTTTTTAAACTACAGCTCCCATCATTCCCAGCCAGCATGGCCACTGGATTAGACTGATGGGAGTTGTAGTTCAAAAAAGTAACTTTTCCAGGCTGTGGATTAGATGGACCACTGGCCTGATCCAGTCGGCTCTTCTTATGTTCTTATGAGAACCAAAACATACCCCTCCTTTGAAAATTGCATTTATTTAAATTTTGTGATGTAGTTCTCCAACCAATGTTATAAAAATTCTTATACTAGGTAAAAGTATGAATACAATGAATATATTAGTGAGAAAACATACAAAATGCATTATATTAGGAGAAATTGCTTGGGAAAATGTGTACAAGTGAAAATGACAAAAATATGTTTATAGGGAGAAATTTGCACTATAATGCTGCAGAAATGTGGAGAACTGAATTTAAGACTAGAAAAATGAGAAACTGCGAGAACTGACATAGGCAGATCCTTCCAGCGCTACTCTGTCCCCATTCTTGTTTCCGTTGTTGTTTCCAGTTTGTAGAGAGCAACAGTCTGAAGCGGGGGAATCTCCTCTAGCTTTTCCAGTGTTCTAAAATGTGTGAGAAACCTCCATGATTAAAGGAAGTTCCCCACTTCAGGCTCTTGACCCTCCCCAAATTGAAAAATGACGTAAACAACCATGTCGGGGGTGACAGCTAGCACACTGAGTGAGAAAGAAGGGGAGCTAGTGCCTGGATTAGTAAAATGTGACTCTTAAACATGTTGTTGCCAGCAACAACAAAGGGAGGGGGGTCTCTTTGAATTCAAAGACTTCTCTAATTGCAGTCTGTTTATGTATCTAGATGAGTATGATACTTCATGCGGCCTTACT
Source organism: Rhineura floridana (assembly GCF_030035675.1). Classification (NCBI taxonomy): domain Eukaryota; kingdom Metazoa; phylum Chordata; class Lepidosauria; order Squamata; family Rhineuridae; genus Rhineura; species Rhineura floridana. The sequence goes on along the minus strand of NC_084489.1, from coordinate 9,043,415 downwards.
ATTGGAACCTTATACTGAAGGGTGGGTGGGTAGTAAATTGAACAAATGATAATTTTTTAATTGCTTTTTAAAAATGTGTTTTTAAATTTGTATTTATGTTTTTAATGTTTTTAATTGTTGTGAACCGCCCAGAGAGCTTCGGCTATGGGGCGGTATATAAATGCAATAAATGAATGAATAAATAAATACTGCCCCTCACACGTTTTCTGTAAACTTAATAACACCTGAATAGGATTCAGGCTTGCCCTTCCACTTGTGGAAAGGATCCTTCTGTTCTTGGAAGGGACTAATTCTTCTACCAGAGTTAGGAGAGGAGGCCATTTTTGCTGATTCCCCCTCCCTCTGCTGTCCCCATGCCACCTCCCACAGTGCTCTGGAGGTCCCTCTGACCCTAGAGGCCATTTTTCCTTTTTTGGGGGGGGGGGAGAGGAGACTACAGGGGTAATGCGGTATCAGTAAAAAATTGCCTTCCCTCATAGATGGAATTCCCCCCATGGGTAGTCTGAATCCACTCTAATTTAAAAATGTATTTTCATGCTACTTTCTTTCAAAATACACATTTCTGAACATACTCTCTCTCTCTCTCTCTCTCTCTCTCTCGTCTCTTTCTATCTCTGTTTCAAAAAAGAAAGAGAGAAAGAAATGCTTTAAAACATATTTTGGCCTAATTCTGGGTCAAGAACTTTGTTGGAACGTTTGGAAAGTGTGAAAGCTGGTAGATAACTAAGTTCCCATCTGCACATCAGTCCAGAAGGTATGGATCAGGTCAGTTCATGCTGGCATTCTCAAATACTGAATTCCTCAAGCATTCGTACAGAGCTCTTGTGGAGGTGCATATGAACCATTGGGATGAGTTGTTTAGGTATAGGTGATTTGAAATTGTTGTGGCAGCCTGCCTCTGTGAAGTGGCCATTGTCTGGAAGCTTTGAGGATGAATGCATTAGACATCAAAATCTTAGGAAATGCGAGAGGCCACTGATTAGTAACATGTCCTTTGATGGACATAGGTCTGCTCTTAACAGTCAGCCACAGCAATGATGGCAGCCTGATTCATTCTTTAGAAAGCCCTCTGATGTAACCACTGACAGTGGTGTGGAATCCCCAAATTGCCTTAAAGAGTGGGAATACACACACACACACACACACATGAGAGGGAGGGAGACTGTCTTACTAGTATGAGGCAGTGTCATATGTTCCTATTTTACTCTGCCCTTGTATGTTCTGCTATATATTGTACTAGCTGGGAGGTCATGCCCTCCAATTTCTTTTGGCCTGCGCTGCAGCTGGAGAGAAAAACCTCATCCTCTGGCTTTTCCATTACAGCTACGCAGAGTCTCAGATAGGATTTGCTCCAGCAGCATATGGGTTCCCTCTACCCACCCACACATCTTTCCTCCTCTTTTCCCCTCATATCTCAACAGGGGCTGCCTGACAATAAGTGCAGCGAAGCAGCTACTGCACAAGAGAGCTGCCACACAGCACAGCACGTGAGCCGTCTGTTGCCTCCCCCAGCTTATAGCATAAACCAATTATCTGAAGAACTGTTATGTGGAAAAGGATATTTTGCGAATTAGTGGGTACTGTTTTGTTGTAGAGAGTTCCCTTGCCTGTAGTAACACAAACAAGAAGGAGCACTTGTTAAAGAAGAGGATATTAGTTGGACGTTCACCTTTCACTGGGAGAAGCATCTGCATAGTTCATCATCTGATGAAGCAGGCTCTGGCCTTCCAAGGCTCATGTCTCAGTAAATGTATTAGTCTTTAAGGTGCCATTGAACCTTTGGCTGTTTCACTCACTGCTTCACTCAGTGCCCCAAAGTCAAAGCTTCCGGATAATGATCTCTTTAGTTGACAACCGAAGTGTGGCATAATATTAAAGAGCAGCGAATGATAAATTCTAAAACAGAAGGCAAAAAATATTTCAAAAGTAATTTAATTTCCATATTCGCAAAGACAGAAAGAGAGGGAAATTAGCCTGAACGAACTAAGAAACCCATATTTGCAAAAACGTTTTACACATCTGTGATGGAAAACTGTGCTCTGGTAAGTCACTAAACAGCTTCTGGAGAGCTTAATGTGGATGGGCAGTCACAGGTGCCTGAAGCCTTAGCCTTGTTCCATCACTGCCACATATACTTGTATGTTGTTGCTTGCACAAATCTGCCGTATGGAGAGATCAGATTTTGCAGAACAGAAACTTCCAGAATGCAAGAGTGTTTGAATGACCTTGTGCCAAAGAAGATTCCCTACGTCTCACCCTTTTATCCTCACACGGGAGGATTAAGGTGCTAAACATCTCTCATTTCAACTTCCTCCCAACCCAACTTCTTTGGCACATGGAATGTTTCTTTCATTTTTTTATACTAGCAGCTGTTTTTTCAGCTGACATTTAAACTTTGCTCACATTGTTGCAGTTGATTTTCTAATGTTCCCTTGGAAAAAAGAAAAGAAAGGAAAAAAGAACCCACCCTCTTTACTGTATTGAATCCAAATAATTTAAAGCATATTGACATTCACTGGTTTAGAAACTGAAGTGGAATTACCAGCTCATATTTATACTGATTAACACTTTGTCTCTGGAGGTTCTGGTAATGGAATATATAGCTTTCCATCTCTTAAGTCGTTGGTTCAAATGCAATTCAAACCTGAAGTGGCCAAGCTTAGTCCAAAGAGCAGGTGTCCAGACCAAACATGGGAAAGGAGGGAGTTGTGGTTACAAGAAACATTGAACTAGACCTCAGGATTGATTGGTTGTGTTCCCAGTTCTGTTTCAGATTTGTGTTGTTTTTGGCAAGGAACTTGCAAATGGGGTGATAATACTTTACTACCTCCTTGGGGTGTTTGAGGATGAACTTGCTACTGTTGTGAGAATCTCAGATTCGCTGGTGACTGGCCACATAGGTACCAACATTCCAAATCTTTCCACCCCTTCCTTTCAAACTACCACCATCATAATTGGATGTGGTACTCTGTAGCTACAAAACTATACATTCTAGGGCTGCACAAAATGTCCCCTACTTTCAGCTTTTCAGTTCAACATTAGAAATTTGGGAGACAGAGAAATTTATTCCCCACATTCTTAGTCTTAGTCCCATGCAGGGCCGGTTTCAGGTTTCTGGGGGCCCTCGGATACAGGGTATCAATGGGTCTTTATCCCCTCCCTTTCCTCCTCAAACCACATTCTTCCTCCTTTATGACCCCACTCCTTTCAAATCTTAGCCAATATTGCAACCCCCTCTTATAAAATAAAAGTACATAATTTTGATTTATTTTAATTTGTTGGGGTAAATTTACCTATTTTGTAGGCCCCATCTCCTAAGAATTTATTCTGGTTTACCATGTTAATGATAGGCAGATTATATGAATAGTATCAGAGCCTGGGATCTTCCACAAAATGTACTGAGAAATAATTCTCATTTTTTGCTGTTTCTGCTGGCTTTGCTAATGTTTTCACAGACAAAAAAGTGTATGTGGGGGGGTTGAATCCATAGTTTCCTGTGATTTGCAAAGATCTTTCAAAAAAGCTCCTCAAATAAACATTTTACTCCTCCACCAGGACTTTCTACTCACATAGGAAGCTGCCTAGTACCGAATCAGATCATTGGTCCGTCTATCCCAGTACAGTTTACACTGACTGGCAGGAGCTCTCCAGAGTGTGAGGCAGGAGTCTCTCCCAGAAGATCTCTCACGTTCAGTCCTTGATGGCATCTCTCCTATCTGGAGATGCCGTTGGGGACTGAGCCTGAGGGACCTTCCGCATGCAAGGCAGATGCTGCAATGGCCCTTTCCCTGCACTCACAACTTACTCAACGGTGCTGAGGTATTAGGAGGCATTCTAGAATTAATCTTAAAACTCCTTATTGCCACGTGACACTGTTATGTCAGCACGAGGGCAAAGCAAGGACAGAACAGTACATTAAAGGCTGCCCTTTTAAGCAAATACTATTTTTTAAACGTTAAAATTCCATTTCTCAAAAAAAGGCATTCACAATAATTCAGCTACAATTCACCTATATGTTAAGAAGTGTGTATAGTGTACAAAAATGACAGTAAAAGATACCTCCACATCACAGGGTAACATGCAGAGAAACCTTCAGATACTATAGACCCATATAAACACAGATGTAACACAATACTCCAGCATACCTCAGTTCATCAGAAACCCTCATAACAATGTCTAATAAGAGGAATCACCTTTGATGTCTAATGCAGAAGAAACACACAGCACTGGTGGAGATGTAATGCTCTTAGTATTACTAATATAGTGCTTTGTATGAAGGACTGAAAAAAGGGCTTTTCTAGGGACAAACTATTAAGTCTCTGAACATACTGTGTTACCACCAGGCATCATAAATGTACAAGTTTCTAAGTTAAAGAGACACATGATAACTAAGAACTCCTGCCAGACCTGGGGCTCATCCAGACGACCATATAATGTGTGACATGATCGCTTTGTGTATTCATTATTTTTCGGTCGTCCATATGACGTCGCGCGCTTTTGCGCATTTTCGCACGGTTAAATCCGCTGTTGCATTACCACAAAAAATGCGATTTGCTTTTTAAAATCGGGAATCATCTGCTGTACTGTAAGGCGCTCGGATGCAATACTGCAGACTTTAGAGCTGTGGGCGGTCCATGGGCGTTTCCCCATACCCCTTCCCTCGTTCCCAGCCAATCATGTATTTCCACTTTTGCGCATGTGCACAAATGTCTGGGGAAAGCCCGGGAAAACTGAACCAATCAGAGCAATGGTGTGGTGTTGTGGGGGCTCTGCAATTATACTGTGCAGCTACAGCCGTTTATTTTTAGCCAGCCTGTGAACTGGGTGGTTGCTCTGGGTGAGATCTGCAATTGTGGCTGTTTGTCTGGCACTTTGCAAACGGCCACGGGAAGAGAAGGGAGAAGGAGGGGGGGGTGAAGGCAACTGAGCATCAAGTTTTGCCCCAAAGTGATTGGGAAGCTGCTGGGAAGCCTCTCTCGGTGGCTCTTCCCTGATGCTGCCACCGTCGCTGCCTACGCGGAGAGCGAGAGGCAGGCAGAGCAAGAGCGAGAGAGAGAATGGGGAGGAGCTGGGAGCCACACCGAGCACTGCACTCTAGAAAAGCTTGGGGGTCAGGAACCTTGCGGTGGAGCCAGAGGTCCCAGCTCGCATTATTGCGTGGTATTTGATTTATGAGACATTTGGGGGGGATGAAAGGTACAAGGACAACTTGAATCCAGAACGTGCCTGGGCGGGTGTGCACAAATATGCAGAGTCACAAAGCTGCCACGCCACCCCAGGAAAAGTTGGTTCTGTAAGAAGGGGGGTGCTCCCCATTAAACACTCAGCTTTTCTGCCATTCTTTACAAAAGAAGCAAGTAGTAGCAGCTCCTCAATACCCCCCTTTCCGTTCTGTAGAAATAAGTGGAATTGCCAGCCGTGTGTATCTCCAGAAACTGCAATATGCATAAAGGCAGAAAAGCATACAGTCGGTTTTGCAAAATATCGCAAACACAAGCAAACAAAAACACAGGAATGATTGGCATATAAGTGGTTTGCTAGAGCGTCTCGGGCACCCACAACCATAGAGACTAGTGGTCTACCTTCCTAGACATGACACACCGTTACTTGCTTGCAGTTCCATGAGAAATAAGTGGAATTGCCAGGCATGTTTACCCCCAGAAAATTTAATATGCAAAAAGTCAAAACCACATACATTCGGTTTAGCGATATATCGCAAATGCAAGCAAACAACAATACAGCAATTATTGTCAGATAAGTGGTTTTCAGTTCTATTTTATCAGAGGGAACACTTCAAAGCGGAGAAAGAGGAAGGGATGTTTAGCAGCTCTAACCTCATTCCCCACTGCATGCCTTCCTATTACAAATTGTTCCTGGAGAATATGTCCAGTGCGCACGTGTGTGTGCAAAAGGGGGGAAGGGAGGCCCTAGACTCAGCACCACCACCAACAGCCCCAAGAATCGAGGGATCCAGCAGCCGCGTGGGGTTCTCTAGCTAGGAAAGGCTGCTGGGTGCTGGGTGGGAGGGGGCGCGAGGGGGGAGATGGAGATCCCCCTCCCACAAGACCTCGCTTGTGAACAATGTTGCCATAAGGGAGGAAAATGTAGCTGCCACCGCCACCTCCTGTCGCGCTGAGCTCTCTACATTGCGGTGCTTCCTATCCCAAAGCTCCGCCGGTGCAGCTGCTGTGAAGTAGCCTCCTTCACCACCACCCCTGCATGAGCCAAGGAACCTCAGCATGGCTTTGGCTCTGCTGGGGCTCCTGCTGTTCCTGGGCTGTGGGGTGCCACACGACCCTGTCCAGGTGCCCGTTGGACTCTGGTTGCCCTCAACTGCACAAGTCAGAAATTTAATAGCTGTGAGCTGTACAAGAGCCAAAAACTCAGTCAACTCCATTATAGCCACTACTTCCAAACCAACAGGAAATTCAAACTTTCGCGCTCTTACGTTCAAGCGCATGCACGTTATTGTGCTTCGGTGCAAAGGGGAAGAGGAGCATACATCATATTTTGTGGACCAATTGGCTGATAGGGGGTGGTGTTTCAGGCAGAGCTGGAAAACGCGAAAAGAATGTAAGGGTCTTCCCGCTGTATGTGCGGGCACAAAAAAAGCGTATTTTTCAGATCGGAAAAGAGCGAATTTCAGGCAAAGTGGGGACTGTCAGATGACAAAGCGTATATGGAAAATGTGGATTATCGTGGTCAGTTGGGACGAGCCCCTGGTTTCAAGTCCCTGCTCAGCCCTGAAGCTCGCTGGGTGGCCTTTATTTATTACTTGATTTATATCCCGCCCTTCCACCTAGCAGGAGCCCAGGGTGGCAAACAGAAGCACTAAAAACACTTTAAAACATCATAAAAACAGACCTTAAAATACATTAAACAAAACAACGTTAAAAACATTATAAAAAAACATATTAACAAGTAACTCTAACACAGACACAGACTGGGATAGGTCTCAACTTAAAAGGCTTGTTGAAATAGGAAAGTCTTTAAAAGGTGCCGAAAAGATAGCAGAGATGGCACCTGCCTAATATTCAAGGGGAGGGAATTCCATAGGGTAGGTGCCGCCACACTAAAGGTTTGTTTCCTATATTGTGCAGAATGAACCTCCTGATAAGATGGTATCTCCAGGAGGCCCTCGCCTGCAGAGCGCAGTGATCGACTGGGTATATAAGGGGTAAGACGGTCTTTCAGGTATCCTGGTCCCAAGCTGTATAGGGCTTTGAAAACCAAAACTGGAACCTTGAACTTGGCCCAGTAGCAAATGGGCAGCCAGTTAACCCCACTGAATTCAGTAGGACTTATTTTGAGTAGACATGGTTAGGATTGTGCTGAAAATCAGTGGGAGTTTTGAGTGAACGTAGAAAAGGATCATGCTGGAAATCTTTCTCTCCCCCTCCAATCCTTTTTTTAAAAAGCAGTTAGGCATGGCTTACTTAGGTATCACTGCTTTTATTTGGCAGAAAACTTATACTTTTTTAAAAAAGTAAAGTTCTGCAATGGCCAACTGGTTTTGACAATAAACTATTATATTGGGTGTATGTATTTTTACATTTCCAGTGTGTGTTTATGGAATATTTCCAACAACCCTGTGAGGTAGGGTTGGAAACGAAGGCAGCTCACAACCAGAAATAAAGCCATTTAAAATCCAATAACCATAAAGCAAGTATAAAACAGTCGCAAAACAGCTTAAAGTGGCCTGATTCTGAATTTTGGATTGGGTGAGTGAAGTTCCTTATCACTGAATTGCAGTCCTGTGCATGCTTCTTTGTTTGAGTAAACCCCATTGGATACATTGGGACTTGGTTCTGAGTAGACATGCACAGGATTGCACTATAAATATCTTTACAGGTTATGTACATAATAAACATCTATGACATTCAGGCTTACATAAATATTTCTTCATACCATGTCTTGATATGTATCTGATTTCACACTATGGTTGTAAAATATTATTTACAAATTATTATTTCCTCTACATTTTAAGTGTGTCCTTCTTCCTTGGAGTGGTCATGGTCCCCCTCTGTTGTTTTCTCCCTGAGGGGCAGATTAGGATGAGAGATAGTGCATGGCCCATGGTCACCCAGTAAACTTTGTAGCTTATTTCCATTTTAAAATTTAATTAAAACAGTCCTCATGAAGTAATACATTTGAAAAATGTAAATAAAAATATAAATGTAATGTAAAAAAACAAGAATAAGCACTATTAAACCTTTTTTTTAATCCAATGAGAGAGGATGGAAGGTATTGTGATATCCCTTTAAGAGGATTACTATATTTTGGAGGGAAGCCCTCTGAGAGATTTTTTTTAGTAAGAGGGTGGAGCCACAGCCTGGCAGAGGAAGCAAGTGAGGGCGGTGTGTAAGGCAGCTAACACAATACAGACCTGAGGTAAAACAAGTACAGTAGGGCCCCGCTTACCGGTGCTTCGCTTTCCTGCATTCCGCTAATGCTGCGGCGGGAAATTCCCCGTTTTAAAGCCAGTTTTGTGCTTTTGCAGCATTTTGCAGCATTTTGACGTCATTTTCTTGCAGCGTGCCCCATTATCCTCAATGGGTTCCGCTTTACGGCGATTTCTGCTTTACGGCGGCAGTCCGGAACGGAACCTGCCATATAAGCTGGGCCTGCCTGTACATGAAAGGTTGTCACACAGAGGTGGGCCGGGATCTCTTCTCGATCATCCCAGAGTGCAGGACACAGAATAATGGGCTCAAGTTAGAGGAAACCAGATTTCAACTGAACACCAGGAAAAAATTCCTAACCAATTACCTCTCTCTCTCTCTCTCTCTCTCTCTCTCTCTCTCTGTACCGCCAGGGCCAAGAAGATGCCAGCATGGTTAACGAGCAAAGTCAAGGAAGCTCTTAGAGGCAAAAAGTCTTCCTTCAAAAAATGGAAGTCTTGTCCAAATGAAGAAAATAAAAAAGAACACAAACTCTGGCAAAAGAAATGCAAGAAGACAATAAGGGATGCTAAAAAAGAATTTGAGGAGCACATTGCTAAGAACATAAAAACCAACAACAAAAAATTCTATAAATACATTCAAAGCAGGAGACCATCTAGGGAGACGATTGGACCCTTGGATGATAAGGGAGTCAAAGGTGTACTAAAGAACGATAAGGAGATTGCAGAGAAGCTAAATGAATTCTTTGCATCTGTCTTCACAGTGGAAGATATAGGGCAGATCCCTGAACCTGAACTAACATTTGCAGGAAGGGATTCTGAGGAACTGAGACAAATAGTGGTAACGAGAGAGGAAGTTCTAAGCTTAATGGACAATATAAAAACTGACAAATCACGGGGCCTGGATGGCATCCACCCGAGAGTTCTCAAAGAACTCAAATGTGAAATTGCTGATCTGCTAACTAAAATATGTAACTTGTCCCTTGGGCCCTCCTCCGTGCCTGAGGACTGGAAAGTGGCAAATGTAGCGCCAATCTTCAAAAAGGGATCCAGAGGGGATCCCGGAAATTACAGGCCAGTTAGCTTAACTTCTGTCCCTGGAAAACTGGTAGAAAGTATTATTAAAGCTAGATTAACTAAGCACATAGAAGAACAAGCCTTGCTGAAGCAGAGCCAGCACGGCTTCTGCAAGGGAAAGTCCTGTCTCAGTAACCTATTAGAATTCTTTGAGAGTGTCAACTAGCATATAGATAGAGGTGATCCAGTGGACATAGTGTACTTAGACTTTCAAAAAGCGTTTGACAAGGTACCTCACCAAAGGCTTCTGAGGAAGCTTAGCAGTCATGGAATAAGAGGAGAGGTCCTCTTGTGGATAAGGAATTGGTTAAGAAGCAGAAAGCAGAGAGTAGGAATAAACGGACAGTTCTCCCAATGGAGGGCTGTAGAAAGTGGAGTCCCTCAAGGATCGGTATTGGGACCTGTACTTTTCAACTTGTTCATTAATGACCTAGAATTAGGAGTGAGCAGTGAAGTGGCCAAGTTTGCTGATGACACTAAATTGTTCAGGGTTGTTAAAACAAAAAGGGATTGAGAAGAGCTCCAAAAAGATATCTCCAAACTGAGTGAATGGGCAGAAAAATGGCAAATGCAATTCAATATAAACAAGTGTAAAATTATGCATATTGGAGCAAAAAATCTTAATTTCACATATACGCTCATGGGGTCTGAACTGGCGGTGACCGACCAGGAGAGAGACCTCGGGGTTGTAGTGGACAGCACGATGAAAATGTCGACCCAGTGTGTGGCAGCTGTGAAAAAGGCAAATTCCATGCTAGCGATAATTAGGAAAGGTATTGAAAATAAAACAGCCGATATCATAATGCCGTTGTATAAATCTATGGTGCGGCCGCATTTGGAATACTGTGTACAGTTCTGGACGCCTCATCTCAAAAAGGATATTCTAGAGTTGGAAAAGGTTCAGAAGAGGGCAACCAGAATGATCAAGGGGATGGAGCGACAGCATGCAGCATTTGGGGCTTTTTAGTTTAGAGAAAAGGCGGGTCAGAGGAGACATGATAGAAGTGTATAAAATTATGCATGGCATTGAGAAAGTGGATAGAGAAAAGTTCTTCTCCCTCTCTCATAATACTAGAACTCGTGGACATTCAAAGAAGCTGAATGTTGGAAGATTCAGGACAGACAAAAGGAAGTACTTCTTTACTCAGCACATAGTTAAACTATGGAATTTGCTCCCAAAAGATGCAGTAATGGCCACCAGCTTGGATGGCTTTAAAAGAAGATTAGACAAATTCATGGAGGACAGGGCTATCAATGGCTACTAGCTGTGATGGCTGTGCTCTGCCACCCTAGTCAGAGGCAGCATGCTTCTGAAAACCAGTTGCTGGAAGCCTCAGGAGGGGAGAGTGTTCTTGCACTCGGGTCCTGCTTGTGGGCTTCCCCCAGGCACCTGGTTGGCCACTGTGAGAACAGGATGCTGGACTAGATGGGCCACTGGCCTGATCCAGCAGGCTCTTCTTATGTTCTTATGTTCTTAGGTAGTGGGCACTCCGACACTGGAGGCATTCAAGAGGCAGCTGGACAGCTATCTGTTGGGAATGCTTTGATTTGGCTTCCTGCATTGAGCAGGGGGTTGGACTTGATGGCCTTATTGGCCCCTTCCAACTCTACTATTCTATGATTCTAAACTATTACCTTGTTGTTAAATAAAGTAAATTATCTTACACTTAGGATTTTGGGATCTGTATGGGGGGGGAAATTCACCATTTTATGGGTGGATCAGTATGAAGGGTTCTCCCACCCACCCACCTACCTCAGACAGCTTAAAACAGCTCAGTTTAAGGAATAATGCTTATATCACAGTGGGATGGCACCTGAATTAAGGAAAATCCTTGCATTCAAGACAGCATGTTGGGAAGAATTTGGGAGGAGAGATTCACATAATTGTGCAATAGCCTGGCCAGCATCTGGAATGGTTCCTCCATTGTGCTGACTGCATTAGGCCTGTTCCGAGGTGCTGTAACATAGTGGCTAAGAGACTTCATGGGGCCACTGGTCTAACTCTTTCCTCTACCATTAACTTACTAGTGACCTTATGCAAGTCACTCTCCCTTCATTAGGGAGGAGAATAAAACGAGCATCTAATTTTTTTACTAAACAATATGTTTTTAACCCTTTTTATTGAAGATGTTTTTAAAAATATTTTTAAAGTTGTTTTGTTTTAATGTATTTTAAGGTCTGTTTTTATGATTTTAAAGTGTTTTTAGTGCTTTTGTTTGCCGCTCTGGGCTCCTGGTGGGAGGAAGGGTGGGATACAAATTAAATACTATCTAACTAACTAACTAAATAAATAAAGGATAGTTGTAAGAATTGCAATTGACAATGTATTGTAAGCTCTTTGAACATTGGAAAGTGCTATATAAATATTAATTATTATTATTATTTGGATTCCAATGATCTTATCAAGCATGCTAAGGTCTAGAGGCCTCTAAATTTGTGTGACCTTTACTGCTGTAGACTATGCAATGGAGCCATCTGGGGTGGTGAGGGTCTTTTTTTGACCCAGATAGATTGTGGAAGGCATGGAAATTGGAAACTGGGATGTTTGATCATGGTAAATCCTGGCATGAACTGACTTGACCGGTGTCTCCTGGTCTAAGGTTCAGATCAGAATGTAGTTATTCACTGCCTTCTACCATTCTGAGTGTTTATACATTGTTCTTGGCTCAAAAAGTATTAAAACGTATTTAAAAATGTGTACTTTGAGAGCAAATATGTTCAGACATTCATATCTTGAGAGAAAATACATTTAAATACCATTTAATACATATTTAAATGCAAATGTTTGTGCTGATTAAATAAAAATTGACAGATTAATTTAGAAATAGGGGTGACCACATGTAAAAGTGATACAATGGAAACAGACTGGCTTGCAAATTTTTACCTCAGCCCTAGTTAAAAGCAACATGTGCTAGCAAGTGCTTGTACTCTCCCGAGAAGATCAAAACAATCCCCCTTGTGTGTGATGTATGAAAAATTAAGTGTGTTACCAGCTACCAAAGGAAGATACATACTGTAAGGACCAGCTCCGATCTTAAGTCATTGGCCTTAATAAGTATTAATACCTGAAATCGTTCTATTGTTCAAACAATTATTTATTCATGCATATCTTTGGACCAGAGTCAGCATACCCAGAATATTTACCCAGAACAGCAATCTTTATAGCCACAGAAACTTTAGTGCATTCACAGAGTTCCCTCTACCTGCAAATGATTCCCATTAAATGTAATGGAGGACCTTGTTCAAGCAGATCAAATGGATGGATCACTTCTGAACACATGGATATCTGAATCAGAATAGTATGTTCTGCAGCACCACAATAATTAGAAACTGTTTTTAATACATTAACAAAAAGATATGAAATTTTTGGGAATCTGAAATTTGCAGCCTATGAGTTTTCAGGTCAAGCTTTACAGTGCAGAAGACAAATAACCTTTGTATTATGTCTGCTTTCCCCTCACCTGTACTTTACACATCTTTACCGATTTACGCTAGACACTGACCAAAAAAAGTGGGAGCAATGCCACCTTGAGCTCCTTGGAGGAAAAATGGTGTACAAATGTAATACATTTCTAAAATGCTGTTTTTAATTTAATCCCTCTTGAAATTATACTTTCCTTAAGAGTATGAAAGGAGCATTGTTGTTAGTCTCAAAGTCTTTATCCATAAAACTTTTAAACAAATAAAAGCTTTAGAAATGGAAAGACATTTCTGACAACTCTGAGAGGTCTGAACAACGGGGATTCTACTGTAACTACTGTATAAGGAAAGGGAAGGATTAGTGGGGAGAGAAAGAATGGAAATAAAATAACCCCTAACTCCTTTCTCTTGGATTTTGACACAAGTGGTGCTTCTTTCATAGTATAACCTTCTGTATATGCGCTCTTTAGTTGAGTCAATATGTTTATTACTCAGTGGCTCATTATTACATAACAAAGCCAATGAAATCCCCAGTCTGTAGGATGCATTCCATGTGGTTATGTCTTTATGTACACATTCCCCCACGTTCTGTTTCTTCCTTTTCATTCTCATGCTTTGAACAGGTTGAGAGGCCTTGCTCATTGACCTACCAGTGACCTCAATCCAAGGCCAAGCTGGGATGGAGGTGGAGGGGGTGGGAGATCACACCATGGGCCGGCTCTTACGTTATTTATTTTGCTCTATAACTTAATGACTTTTTGGGTTCCGCTCACATCCAAAATATCAAGCATGATCTATGCCAAAGATATAGAAAATAATTAAGAGCCAAAAAGTCATCCAAGAAGCATTACTAGACATAACAAAAATTCACTGGCTCTTAAATAGGCCGTGGTAATGCAGGAAATATCCATGTACAGAAACGAGGAAAACACAAAGGTATTCAGGCTTCAGCTGGTGTGTGTAGCATATTCACAGGTGGTACATTACATGCAGACATTTTAGCTTCCCATGTTTCTGTATGTAATTGTCCTGTGGTCACATTTTTGTATGAGCAAAACAATGCTAAACATTTCTTGCAAAACTTGCATACTGTGACGGTTTAGCAGCTACTACTGTATTTTCAACTTGTCTGGAAGTCAAGTGTCTCAGTTATCCTTCACAACTATTTGGCTGCCGTACATTGTAATTATTTATGGAGACGACTGAAGCCAGAAAGTGGTATGGTTGTTGATTGTTTTAATCCTTGGGTCTGGTAATGCAGCTTTGCTTTATTTTTGAAGGGTCTACAAAAAGAATTTATTTAACCATTTGCAAGTTGCCTTGCTGCTAAAAAAAAAAAGGATTCAAGGCAACTTTAAAATATAATGATAAAACCACTAGAAGAAATGAAATATTCAACGATGTTATAGATCTAAAAAATACATCTTAGCAGCAAAAACATTGGTGATAGAATTTTGATTAACATCAGTCGCCTGTGTTAAGGGAAGGGCTTTGTTGTTGTTGTTATAATTCTTTCTTGATTTTCAAACATCTATAACCAACAGCAACAAAGAAAAGAAAAACATAGGCAGAGTCTTAGCCATACATCTTGAAAGGTGAACCAAATTACAAAAACAGGAGGGGGGACCTCAAACGATTGGTGTCTAAGGCACCACGCAAAGGAGTCATTCTGTCATGTTTAACAATAACAGAGTCACTGTTTGTTTTTTTTATTACTGCAAGCCCTTCACTGGTAGTCATGTTGTGGAGACCCAAAAGATCATCAGGAAGCAAGTTCAGTTGGAAAATAGAGTCTTAACAATGCCAGATTCTGATGTAATGTGTAGGAGGAGTCAGATGGTGTTACGCTGCATTTTTGTAACTAATGAAGTCCCACTAAACACCAGCAGACTTATCAGTGTTCTGTTGACCCCATAACACTTAAAGCTTTTGAGCTAATTTTTCAACCAATGCAAGATACCAGTCCTCCAGGCACATTCCTTTTAGATCTCTCTGATGTCTATGGTAAGACATGCATCCATCAGCAAATGGCTAGGGCTTGTTCAAAAATCCTTCTTTTTTTGCATACAAGTTCATTAGTCACTTTGAAGGTCTTACCTGATTGCCTGATGACTTATTTTTAAAAAATCTTTTCAAAAACTCTGTCCCAGAAAACCGCCAGTGGCAGACTAGTCCACCACATGTTAACTCCTGGTAGTCACTCCAGTACATTACTGAAGCATTGTGAGACATGTGTGATAGCTGTTGTGGTGTAATATACTGATGATGGGCTCACTTTAGGAACATCTCTTTAACCTGAGTGGAGACAACATCCAGTGACAGACCTTTCCAGTTCTGCTCATGTATAGTTAGTTCCAAGTCTCCCTACCAACCCTTTTTAATGTAACCTGGGTGCCCACATCATTTTCTATAAGAGGTTTGTACAACCACACTGCCCCCCCCGTTCCATCCCATACCTGTAGTGTCAAAACCTCAAATCTCATTGAAGCTCTGAACACTTGAGTTTTTATCTCAGGGCCTGTAATGAAACCATAACAGCCACTAAATCTGTAAATTCTGTAGGATACCTCAAAGCCTTTGTTCTGTGACAGGTTCAGAGTTCACATATAGATCTTTCAAGCAATATAAACTCCTTTATTTCCAGTCACACTATGGAAGTTGCCTGTATTTATTGTAGAAATTGGGATGGAAACAGAAAGGGATCAATGAAGGTATACCTGGACTACAGAGTGTCAGATGTGCTTTCTAAACCCTCAAAGATGTTGTCACGAGGGGTTTTTCCAGTATGTAAAAATGTACTGCCTTCAAGTTGATTCCGACTTATGGCAACCCTATGAATAGGGTTTTCATGAGGCTGAGAGGCATTGGCTGGCCCAAGGTCACCCAGTGCGCTTCATGGCTGTGTGGGGATTCGAATCCTGGTCTCCCAGATCGTAGTCCAGCACCTTAAGGGGATGAGAAACCCTGTGTAAAATAGTATTTGTTGGAAACCCATCTATTATTTGGTTTCCATCTAGGTTTTCCATTTCCACTAGGAATGTAAGAAGGCATTGTTTTCCATTCCATCCTATATTTGTTGCATGCAGCACTGTTTCCATTCCACTGAGTTTATCTTCAAGCCTACATTATTAATCTCACTGTCGGCTGTGGCAACATTATGTAATTAATTATGTAAATTATGTACATTGTCATTTGTTATTTCATCCCATTCAGTTCAATGCAAATGGGAAAAAATGTAATCAATTATATATCATATTTGCAGACTGACAGCAACAATAAGAGTGAAAACAATTATATTAATTGGATTGATTTCCATTCCAGACATGGGACAAATAAGTGAATATTGGCAATTGCTGCTCCTATTTCTGTTTTCATCAGAATTCTCCGGCATCCCTAATCTTCACCCATGGTTTGCCACTATATAAAATTAAAACTATAATGTAGCTCAATTTGCTTCAAAGTTTTTTTTGTTAAAATATAGGATACCCCATTTTCCCCAAAAGGTAGGCCTATAGAAGACAATACATTACAGTTTAGTTTTTTTAATGGAGAAAAATGAAATCCTCAGTTTCCTTTTGTCAGAGACTGAATTTTTTATCCATCATCCATACTGGGAGTGTATGGGAAAAAAAGGTAAACTTTGGAAGCCCAGTCATTTTGACCATTGCTATTTGTGCTAAGAGAGACAGTTTAGATTACTCCATTTATTTGCTTCTGCCTAAATTTCTCTCCAAATGGGCAAAAAACAGTGTGATTTCTCGGCACCTGGACCCCCAAGAATTCAAGTTGTTTATGTATCAAGGACATATCAAGGCTTTGTAAAAGCTTCTCCTGAATTGTTGGAGAACAATTCAATGAAAACAGAGAATCTCGGACTTGTTGAAGTTGATCTTCAGATCTATTACCTGTGCAAATGCCTCAAACCTCTTAATATGTTGTACCACTCTCAGAGGGTTAGTTGCTGTAACTGCCATGCCATCAGCATACAAACATAATAAATTGATGACATTATTAATGGTGATTTATGGAGATATATTAGGGTTTTCCCGTGATATGCTATAGATTCAATAATCAACAGAAACAAAAGAGGGAAAGGGGGGCATGTTGTTTGGTCCCTCATTGAATGGCTTCACCCTTGAAATCTGTATTATGTATTTGCATACAAAGTGGAGAGTATATGTTAGTGATTCTGGAGGTAAATCTGGGGCTAAATTAAAAATTCATAATTACCTGCTATTAGTACTGCCACTCTATATAATCAAACACTTTGAAAATGTCCAAGGCCAATAATGCTAGAGGGAATACAGTCTTTTTGCACCAATGAATCAAATTTGATTTCCAAATCAAATCTGATTTCTATATCAGATTTGCACGTTTTCTGCCTGGTACGAAATCAGATTGTGTATTAGCTTTGTTATTACTAACTATAGTCTACTTGTTAAAAAACTTGTAAAAAAGTGTGGTCCACATTTACAGTGCCTTGCAAAAGTAATCAGACCCCTGACCAATGCTTTCATATTACTGAATTACAATTGGTACACTGTAGTTTCGTTCTATATGATATTTTATTTTGAAACACTGAAACTCAAAACTCAGTTTTTTATGTTTCTTACAAACATTTCCCAACATAAAACCAATGTCACATCACAATAATTGGGCTAGATGAGGGCTAATAAACTGAGGCTCAATCTAGACAAGACTGAGATGCTGCTAGTGGGCGGTTCTTCTGACTGGATGGTGGATGTCCAACCTGTCCTGGATGGGGTTGCACTCCCCCTGAAGGAGCAGGTTCGTAGCTTGGGGGTTCTCCCAGAACCATCTCTGTCACTTGAGGCTCAGGTAGCCTCGGTGGCACAGAGTGCCTTCTACCAACTGTGGTTGGTGGCCCAGCTGCACCCCTATCTGGACAGGGATAACCTGGCTTCAGTTGTTCATGCTCTGGTAATCTCCAAGTTAGATTACTGCAATGCACTCTACGTGGGGCTGCCTTTGAAGACGGTTCGGAAACTGCAGCTTGTGCAAAATGCAGCGGGCAGATTGGTAACAGGGACCAGACGGTCTGAACATATAAAACCAATTCTGGGCTGCTTGCATTGGCTGCCTGTATGTTTCCGAGCTCAATTCAAGGTGCTGGTTTTGACCTATAAAGCCTTACACGGCTTGGGACCACAATACTTGATGGAACGCCTCCCCCGATACGAACCCACATGTACACTACGTTCAAGATTAAAGGCCCTCCTCCGGGTGCCTACTCCGAGGGAAGCTCAGAGGGTGGCAACAAGGGACAAGGCCTCCCCAGTGGTGGCCCCCAAATTATGGAATCATTTCATTGATGAGGTGTGCCTGGCGCCATGACTGTTATCTTTTCGGCGCCAGGTCAAGACTTCCCTCTTCTCCCAGGCATTTTCGCATGTGTTTTTAAATTGTTTTAAATTTTTTAAATTGTGTTTAAATTGTTTTTAAAAGATGTGTTTTAAATTTGTATATTTGTTTTTAATGTTTTTAGTTACTGTAAACCACCCAGAGAGCTTCGGCTATGGGGCGGTATATAAATACAATAAATAAATAAATAAATAAATAATTGATTCTGAGTTTCAGTGTTTCAAAATAAAATATCATACAGAACAAAATTACAGTATACCATTTGTAATTCAGTAATATGAGAGCATTGGTCTGATTACTTTTGCAAGGCACTGTGACTATGATATTAGTCTACAAGATTCAATCTTGGTCAAATCTTTATGGGGCTTAGGAATGACCACTACATTTGCCTCATGACAAGTGACAAATAGAGAACCTCCCGCCAGTATATTATTCTCAGGTTCCTGTAGATGCAGAAACAGCTGATCTCCATAGGATTTATAAAATTCACTTCTAAATTCCTCAGGGCCTGGGGATTTATTAACTTTCAGCTCCTTAATAACCTCTTTGATTTCTTCTGCTGATATCACTGCATTTTGTGTAATGGGGTATAAGTTAGATATTTTTAATGTCATCAAGCTCGGTGTCTGTGGATTGATATAACTTGTTATAATATTAAAGGAAGGGCTTTTGAAAGAAAAATGTCATTATTTAATAACTGTAACTACCCAATGTGATAAATATGTCAGTGGGAGGGAGGCATTTTGCATTTGTTCCAGGGACACTCCCTATTTTCTGGTAAAACACTGTCCCTATTTTATCTCCAGTTTTGTTTTGGGAGATGTATTATTAATTTTTTTCCATGTGAGTTGCTATATTTCCCATTTTTGAAGTGTGAGCTCCCTACCCCAAGCTATAGGCCAGAGATGGGGAACCTATGGCTTCCCAATTGTCTGGGATGACGGCAACTGTAGTCTAACAACTCTGGAGTGCCACATGTTCCCCATCCCAGTGTAAATGCACATGCATGAACATTAAGGCGCCAGGCAATTTCACATACTAGTGAGGCCCACTGTGAACTACTGATAATAGACAGTAAGACTATTATATATTTTTCTAGGTTATTTTTAATCAGAATAACAAACAACTCCTTGGATTTCAAAACAGGACAGGACAGGCTATTGCAGAGTAAAAGGACAGAGGAGAATCTTCAATAATGTGTACTTTGGTAGAAGAGAAAAAGTTTGGCAGTGACATGGTATGGTAACAGAAAACATAAGTGTGCACCCATTTTTATCTGTGAGATATTGGATGATATAGTTATGTAATGTGGGCACCATATTAATCTGCTGTAAGGTCATCTGCTGAGGCCCATCTTTGCATGCGTCTCTCAGCTGAAGATGCCAGTCAGCTGGAGTGCCCAAGTTCTGGAATACCTTCCCCAAGGAACTCTGCACAATGTCTATATTGTTAGGCACCAGGCAAAAACATTTTTACTCATCCAGGTGTTTTAAAATTGGCTTTTAGTATGTTTCAGTATTTTATCAGCCGCTATTACTTTGGCTATGTTGTAAGGTATTGCATTGTCATGTTTTTATGGTATTGAAATCTAGTAGTGGGAAGAACAGTGTAAAATTTTTTAAAAAATAAGCGAATAGAAAGGGCCCAAACTGCTTGGAACTCTAAAGATAACAATGAACACCTTGAATTGGGCCCAGAAGCAAATAAGCAGCCAAAACAGGGACAATTCTGTTTATTGCATTTATTTCTCTCCTTTCTTCCATCATGGAACTCAAGGCAGCATGCATTTTGGGGCTTTTTGGGGTGGAACTATTTCACAGTTCTGTATACAGGAGCCAAGTCTAGCCACTCACCCCAAACTGAAAGGAATGGCACAGTAGTGGCCGGCAGGGTGGGGAGGCATTGCTTTCCTGGTTTCCCAATATGGGGGTCACTGATGGTAATAAAGAGGGGGAGAGGTGAGAGGTAAACAATGCTGCCCCACCCTGCTCCACCAGTGGCTTCTGGAGCAGCAGCCCATGGAGGTAGTGGAACTCCAACATCACTAGAGCCCATATAGGGAGCTCAGGATTGGACAGGTCTAAGCTAAATACTTCAGTGGGCTCCAGCTGGAAGGGCGGGATATAAATAAAATAATAAATAAATAAATAAAATACTTCAGTTGATTTTAGTTAGGTTTTAAAAAGCCGTTTTCAGCTTGTGAGGTCTCAGAGGCCCAAGCATGGAGTTTCCTGGCCTTAAAGAGCTCTGCAACCATGAAAAAGGAGGGAGCCACCCTTTGCTTTCAACTTGCTGGAGCAAACCAGATACTCCATCCATACAGCAAGAGAGAAAGCCACTGAATGAGAGCAGCGGGGCAGGAGAAGCCATGTCTTCATCCACTTGACAGTTATGGAACTGTCAAGAGGTAAGAGGATTTCTCTGAGTCGCTTCTTAGCAACCCTTCTCCAGTCTCTTCGAGTTCTGCTGTTCCTGGTGATCTTGACTGCCCCTATATTTAGGAACAGCCAACTGTATTCTGCCCTGTGTCCTCACCATTTCACTTCTCATTCTTTTCCTTTGGTATTGGTTGACATTTGAGTTTCTTTTTTTATAAAAACCAAACATCTAAAACACGGGTTCCCCAACTGGTTTGTAGACCACTAGTGGTCCACAAGCTTCATTCAAGTGGTCCACAGGGTGCCTGTAAAAATATGATTAAAAATCACACAGCATCCGGCACAGTGCATTACAATTATTATAACAGGCAGAAAAATCATTAAGTGATCCTCCAAGACCCTCAGCAATTTTCAAGTGGTGCGTGAAGAAACATTCTGGGGAACTATTGAACTAAAGTATACTTTGATTTAGTCTCCTGCCTACAAATTCTTATCATTTGGAACACCAAATCCTAACTTCCGTGGCCTTAGAGATCCTTGGCTTGTGCACTTCACGTATGTTGATTGAAAATCTCCCATTTCCTAGCCTGAAGCTGAACTAAAAGTAATGCAGAAGTATCTGTATGGATGGGAGAATCAGTCAGTGTGGTTGTATTATGGGGGGTGAATTGCTGAAGAACCCAAAACAGCCAAGAAACCATTCAAGCAAATATGGGGAACATGTGGCCCTCTGGATGTGGCTGGACTACACTTCCCATCATCCCTGACCATTGGCCATCCTGGCTAGAGCTGATGGGAATTGGAATCCATCAACACCTGGAGGGCCACAGGTTCCTCGTCCTTCCATTAAAATGATGCACTCTTGTTTCTAGTGCTTATTTATTTCTCAGTACTAGTGTTTCATAACCAATTTTAAAACTGTCATTCAAAGGGCTAGACAATACAAAGACCTCTCAGACACAGGAAACTGTGAGGGATCCCTGTGAGGGAGCTGCACAGTATTAGGTGGGGTGTACATGTCTGGCCTCTTCTGTGATTCATAATGGTGCGATACAGTTGATCATTTGAGGCCTCACTGTAAGGACCTTAAATGGATTTTAGTTAATTCATATTTGACTCAGCAATGGCTAAGTTAAACATGACTCAGGATTTAGGACCTTTTTATTATTGATCATCATTTGGCCTCATATGTTCAACGTTAATCCGTACAGAGAGAGGTTGATAAATGTGAAACGTGGCTGACTCCACCAGTGGATACCTCACCAATGATGGATGTGGGACAAGATCATCCCAATGGATGGCTTTTTCCTCTCGCCCCTAATGTAGTTTGCCACTTCACAGCTTTGTTTTGGCTTTATCCACATTTACTTTTTCTGCCACTGTCTTGCCTGCCACTGCGGGGCACTAGGGCTGCACTGATTGTGGCTCCCAGGGGGTTCTGCTGTTGATTTTAAAAAACAGTGCACTGGGAAGGCAGAGCAACAGAAGAAACTGGTCAGTCAGGTAAGGACATGGGGGAAGCTTTCAGGTCAGGTACCAGTGGAAGCAGCAGAAAGAAAGAAAAATAGTGTATTTAGGTATATTCTGAAAGATCCTCCGTGGCGCAGGGTGGTAAGTGGCGGTAATGCAGCCGAAGCTCTGCTCACGGCAGGGGTTCGATTCCAATGGAAGGAGGAAGTCGAATCTCGGGTAAAAGGGGTTGAGGTCCACTCAGCCTTCCATCCATCCGTGGTCGGTAAAATGAGTACCCGGCATACGCTGGGGGGTAAAGAAAGGCCGGGGAAGGAACTGGCAATCCCACCCCATATATACGGTCTGCCTAGTAAAACTTCGTAAGACGTCACCCTAAGAGTCGGAAACGACTCACACTACAAGCACGGGGACACCTTTACCTTTAGGTATATTCTGAGAGGTCCAACTCATATTTCCAGTCTTCTCAAACAGAAACATTCTAATCCTGAACATATTTACTCCCAAGTGATGGCATAATAAATAATTTGTGGTCAATGGGCCAGAAATATATTCATATTTCCATAATAAGTAACAGGTATTCTGGGGCTCCTTCCCTCAAAAAAAAAAGTTCAAATGCTGCATTGTAGACCACCGTTTTAGGTTACGCATGCTTTTTGGCCAACTTCACTTTCTGATTTTGGCTGTCATGCAAGAAGCTGCTGTATGGCTTCTCAGTTGCATCTCAGTTTCTTCTGCAATTCATTGCAGCCGTTCTGAAAGTGAAGAGTGAATGGAAAGAGGAAGCCTTGTTATAATTATTTATTTATTTATTTATTTATTACATTTCTAAACCGCCCTATAGCAACAAGCTCTCAGGGCGGTGTACAACAAGATAAAACCACAATTAAAATACAAGCAAGTGTAGATTACAAAACATATTAAAAACAAAATTAAAATACAACTAAAAATAAAAAATACAATAAAATTAAATTTAAAATTAACATTAAATTAAGGTTAAAATGCCTGGGCAAAGAGGTAGGTTTTTACCTGGCGCCGAAAGGATAATAAAGAAGGCGCCAGGCGTATCTCATCTGGGAGGGCATTCCATAATTCGGGGGCCACCACTGAAAAGGCCCTAGATCTAGTTGCTGATCTCCAGGCCTCCTTATGAGTTGGGACCCGGAGAAGGGCTATGCTGTCGAGCGCAGTGAACGGGTAGGTACATAGCGGGAGAGGCGTTCCGCCAGGTATTGCGGTCCGATGCCGTTAAGGGCTTTATAGGTAAGAACCAACACTTTGAATCTGGCCCGGAAACATATTGGTAGCCAGTGCAGTTGGGCCAGAATAGGTGTTATATGGTCAAATTTCTTCGTCCCAGTAAGAACTCTGGCCGCAGCATTCTGCACTAGCTGAAGTTTCCGAATCGTCTTCAAAGGTAACCCTACGTAGAGTGCATTACAGTAATCCAATCTAGAGGTTACCAGAGCGTGAATACCTGAGGTGAGGTTCTCCCTGTCCAGATAGGGTCGTAGTTGGGCTACCAGCCAAAGCTGGTAGAATGCATTCCGTGCCACCGAGGCTACCTGAGCCTCAAGTGACAGGAGCGGATCTAATAAGACCCCCAAACTACGGACCTGCTCCTTTAGGGGGAGTGTAACCCCATCCAGGGCAGGTCTGACATCAACCATCTGGGCAGAGTGCCCCCCCACCAACAGCATCTCAGTCTTGTCAGGATTGAGTTTCAGTTTATTAGCTCTCATCCAGTCCATTATCGCGGCCAGGCAGCGGTTCAGTACATCGACAGCCTCACCTGAGGAAGATGAAAAGGAGAAGTAGAGTTGCGTATCATCAGCATATTACTGAAAACGCACTCCAAATCTCCTGATGACCTCACCCAGCGGCTTCATATAGATATTAAAGAGCATGGGGGACAGAACTGAACCCTGCGGGACCCCATATTGGAGTACCCAGGGATTCGAGTAATGATCCCCAAGCACCAACTTCTGGAGGCGATTCCCAAGATAGGAACGCAGCCACCGCCAAGCAGTGCCTCCAATTCCTAAATCCTCGAGTTACCCCAGAAGGAAACCATGGTCGATGGTATCAAAAGCCGCCGAGAGATCCAGGAGAACCAACAGAGTTACACGCCCTCTGTCTTTCTCCCGACAGAGGTCATCATAAAGGGCGACCAAGGCCGTTTCTGTACCAAACCCCGGCCAAAAGCCCGATTGACATGGATCCAGATAATTAGTTCCATCCAAGAGAGCCTGGAGTT
Organism: Rhineura floridana; assembly: GCF_030035675.1. Taxonomy (NCBI): domain Eukaryota; kingdom Metazoa; phylum Chordata; class Lepidosauria; order Squamata; family Rhineuridae; genus Rhineura; species Rhineura floridana. Next base: position 9,019,030 of record NC_084489.1, on the reverse strand, counting down.
GGTGAGCGACCACGCGCTCTAGAACCTTGCCCAGAAATGGAACATTTGCTACCGGCCTATAGTTGTTGAAATTATCGGGGTCCAAGGAGGGCTTTTTTAGAAGCGGTCTCACCACCACCTGTTTCAGGCAGGGTGGGACCACTCCCTCTCGTAAGGAGGCATTAATCACCTCCTTGGCCCAACCGGCCATTCCATTTCTGCTAGCTTTTATTAGCCATGAGGGGCAAGGATCCAGAGCAGAAGTGGTCGCCCGCACCTGTCCAAGCACCTTGTCCACATCCTCGAGCTTTATTAACTGAAACTCATCCAATAAAACCGGACAGGACTGTGTTCTGGACACCTCATTAGGTTCAACTGCTACAATATTGGAGTCAAGGTCCCGGCAGATGTTAGTGATCTTATCTTGGAAGTGCCTCATGAATTCATTACAGCGGTTTATTGATGATTGAATTGCATCCGGAGGACTAGAGTGTAGAAGTCCCCGGACAACTTTAAAAAGTTCCGCTGGGCGGTTACAAGATGACTGAATAGAGGCAGCAAAGTACTGCTTCTTTGCTGCCCTCACCGCCTTCACATAACGTTTAGAAGAGGCCTTCACAAGAGCATAATTACAGCCGTCGGGAGTTCGCCTCCATTTGCACTCAAGCCGTCTCCTTTCTTGCTTCATCACTCTTAGCTCCGAGGTAAACCAAGGGGCCAACTGAGCTCTGCAGCGGAGAGGGCGCACCAGGGCGATTGTGTCAACGGCCCGGGTCATTTCCGTATTCCACAGAGTGACCAGGGTTTCGACAGAGTCATCAGTTTTATCAGCCGGAAAATTCCCCAGAGCCCTTTGAAATCCCTCAGGATTCATTAGTCTCTGGGGACGGACCATCTTAATTGGTCCTCCACCCTTGCAGAGGGGAGAAAACAGTGTGAGTCTAAATCTCAATAGGTGGTGATCTGTCCATGACAAAGGAATAGATGTAAAATTCCTCACTCCCAGATCACCATCCCCTAGCCCAGTGGCAAAAATCAAGTCTAGAGTATGTCCTGACACATGCGTAGGGCCAGTAACAAATTGAGACAGCCCCATGGCTGTCATGGATGTCATGAAGTCCTGAGCCGCTCCAGACAAGGTGGCCTCAGCATGAATGTTGAGATCCCCCAATACCAGAAGTTTGGGGGATCGCAACACCAAATCCGAGACCACCTCCGTCAGCTCAGTTAGGGAAGCTGTTGGGCAGCAGGGTGGACGGTACACCAGCAGTATTCCCAGTCTGTCTCACTGACCCATCACAATGTGCAGACACTTCAGGCCATTAGCCACCTGGATAGGGTGCCTAACGAGAGGAATGGAACTTTTATAGACCACAGCGATTCCCCCTCCCCGACCCTCGGATCTACCCAGATGCTGGACCGAATATCCAGGTGGGCACAACTGGGAGAGATTAATACCTCCCAGATCGCTCACCCAGGTTTCGGTAATACATGCCAGATCGGCCGCCTCATCCACAATTAAATCATGGATGAGGGAGGTTTTGTTATTTACCGATCTGGCATTAAGAAGCAGCAACTGGAGATCCGAGGGTTGGCTGATAAGACTACCTGCAATCCTGTGGGTGTGAGGAGGACCGGAACACGGTACAGCCACCAATTGTCTGGGCCGAGTTCCCCTTAACTGGCATGTCTTCCTCACAGTGCCATACCTCCCATTACCCGTCACTGCACTAATTGGGGCCCCCTCTGGTCCTCCCTCCCAACACACTATCCTCTCGCCCAGGCACATGATAAAAATAAAATAGATAACAAAACTCATATTTAATACACAATCACACACTCACTCATACCACCATTCATGCACTCATACAAATAGCACAACAGCACCAGTAAAGTCCCAGCAGCCAGCGGGTCACAACAGCGGCCGTCGCAACAGCAAGGGCAGAGGAGCGATGGAACGAATGATGCTCCCTAACCAAACAGCAGCATCAATGACAGCGACCACAAAGGCTGCAGGGTCCAGGCAGCAGCACTACGGTTAGCAGCAATGATGATGATAATCCTAGAATAGTTCGAGGGCGTCGGGATGAAGCAGCAGTGAAGCAGTACCCAGATCCACGGTGATCGCAGCAACGGCAATAACAATTCGGGCGTAAGGTCGCAACGGCAGCGGCGGCAAGCGCCCAACACTCGAAACCGCCGCACAGCAGGAAGGCGACGTCCAGGTCCACGACAGTCGCACAATGATGATGGTGTATCGAGTCGCAGAATCGAAGCAGCAACAACAGCGGAGCGGCGCCCAAGCCCACAGCAGTTCTGACGACAATCCGGGCGTGAAACCGCGGCGGCGGCGACAACACAACCGCCCAGGAATACTCCGGCAAAAGCCCCAGAACAATCAGAGGTAGAGATGGAACCGACCCAGGAGGCGACAACGGCCGAGACCAGCACACCGGGAGAGCAGACACAAACCAACAAAAGCCGGGGGGGGGACAAAAAGCAAAACACCCCCACCACAGCACCGGTCACGCCGAAGAACAAATGAATAACAGCAGCAGCAGAAGAAAGGTAGAGGCCGCTACCATCCCCGGACTCAGTTAGTCGCAACACCCGTCTCCCGCGGTCCTCGGTCACCACGCCGAGATTGTAGAAGGGTGGGTGGAAGCAGTTGGAAAGAACATTTGCTCACCTTTCCAATCCTTTCTAATCCTCAGGTTAAACCACCAGTCTCAATAAAGCCGAGGTTAAGAATATTAAAGTGCTAAGTGCTAAGTGCTGAGAATGTAAAAGAATGATTAAAAGATGTTTAAAAAAGATAAGCGGCAGGAGCTACAAACACAGCTCCTCTTCCTATGCCGCCATCTTCTCTTTAATGGCTGAGAGATTAAAGTCGGTTGATTTTAGAAATGCAGGAAGCTGCCTTCTCCCAGGCTGGTCTGTTTCTCCATCTAGCCCAGCATTATCTGTTCCCAATGGCACCAGCTCTACAGGGTCTCAGCAGAAGTCTTTCCTGTCCCCTGCTACCTGGTCCTTTCAGCTGGAGATGTCAGGAACTGGACATGGGACTTTCTACATGCAAAACATATGCTCTGCCACTGAGCCATGATTCCTCTCTTTCCAAGGTGTTGCTAGGTTTGTTGTATGTTTCATGTCACTGAGATGACATTTAGTCAAGGTACTGATGTTTAGGGCTGATTAGAATAGGTAGCCCTATTCATGCATTACTTGCATGTAGGATATTTCTGTGTTGATGATGGAATGCCTTGCTGTCAGGTCTTTTTCTTGCAACATCCGTGAAAAGTATTATGAAGAAAAAGGCCATACAGAAGATCTGCAAAAATGAGAACTTCACTAACTAATGATATGAAGGGAACAAGGCCACAACATGGTGCTGCTTGTAAGGCAGGACTGGAAATTGAAACTGCCACAGCCTGGGGCTGACTCAGCAGTTCCTGGTATGGCAAGCCTGGAGGTCCAATACACTGCGATCCGCATGTTGCGTGCAGTTGACTGCAGAGAAATGCACCTACTCATGTGTTTGGCCACCCATGTAACCTGGTGCCCTAATTGTACACAACCTCTACACATACCCAATCTTCTCAGACAGAAACGTTCCAATCCTAAATGTATTTACTCCAAAGTGAGTGATGGCAAAATAAGTAATTTGTGGTCGATGGGCCAGAAATACATTTTCTCATTCATTTAATTTTTTCTGTAGACAACTGTGCACAACGTGAGGTTGTTGCAGGAAAAAGACCTGATGGCAGGGATGGAACTAAAAACATGGTCTGACTCCACCATCAACCTGGATATGTCCTACACACGTAACACATTAATAGGGCTACTATGTGTCAGTATTTCCAGTATGGGAAAGGCCATTCATATTTTCCTCTGTTATTTTTATCATAGTCTTAGGGATCACCTGAAAATGTACCACTGTAATCCACAAACCCAGTTTAACAGTCATTGCCTTGGCATAACTGTGGCTACCTATGTATTCAATTAATTTAAAAAAAAAGAACTTTATGATGAACCAATGGGCAAGATGCATTCACAATGATGCTGTTGGTTGATTCATGCTGATATTTAAAAGGAAATGAAAGTATCTATCAAGCATCCTGTACCTTTAAATACTATCTCTGTGGTGCATTTGAGGTCGTGATCTTAGCAGGAAGCTGGGCTACTGCCCTATGCTTCATAAGTCTGGAAAGCAGAAAGTTTTGATGAGACTGTAGTTTATCAGCACTGGGAATGTCTAGGAAGACTTCTGTCCTGTTTGCTTTTCTCTACGTAGATTGGAGAAGACATGAAAAAACCCACCTGTTAACTTTATCAGTCTGCATCCTGTACACATCAGTGAAGCATGATGCAGAAAGAGTAAATAATTTTTTCCCCTTGAAACAGCAGCCAACAGGTTCCTCTCTTGTGAAACTAAAGAGAAAATTCTGAGGAATACTGAACAAATTTCCATTTTAAAACACACACAAAACACCCTGTGGTTTGGCTGCCTGCCACTTTGTGATGTAGGACTCACTCTGGCCATCAAAATCCAGTAGTGCACTGATAAGTCACCGTGGCTAAAAGTGAACTTTTATTTGTTATGTTTTAAAAACTAATAACAAGCCCACGTACCAGACAGGGCAGGGTTAGACTATGGGGGCGAAGGAGAGAGGGGAAACCCAGAGGAAGGAAGGAAGGCAGGCAGGCATTCTTTGAAAATAAACAGAAGGTTCAGGGATTATTGCAGCTTGGGTGTGCTGCTCTGCTTGTAACCATATTATATTCAAGCAGGAAGTCTCTTCACCCCCACCTTTGCCAGTGGGTATCTTTACTATACTAGGAATTAGTTTTTAAGCCTCTGCTTGCTGAATTCAAAGCCGTATGTTGCCTTAACAAAAGTGCTATGAAACCACATTGAAATGTGTTGCGTTGCTACTTGTTCCCTGCAGATGATCAGTAGCCATACAAGGTCAGACCAACAGGCCTTCAAACTCAGTATCTTGCCTTTGGGAATGGCAGGATTTAGCTGTTTCTAAAGTTTTAACATCGTAGGCAACAAATAGGCCACTCTGCCTCTTGCCATTCAGTTTTAATTGAGCTGGAGTACTATTTTCACATATGGAATTCCTAATTACATTACAAAAACACAGCTGTACAATATGCCAGACAGATGCCTCGCTTTGAACTTTCTCCTTACTGAGAAACCTAGGAGACTTCAGTACTTTATGGACTAAAAAGAGTGGCAGACTTCTATTTTCAGGCCCTGCCTACATGCTATTTTCTGTGATGTGGTTGCTCCCAGGCTACTCCAGGTTAAACCTGTGGATGCGCTCCAAGCATGGAACGTAAGCATGCAATCTTCCTTAACCACGAGGAGCAGATATATGCATCACTTGCCACAGAGGTGGTGGCAATCATGCTCTTGCAGTTCATACATCAAGCAGGGCTAAGGCTCCCCTCCTTTCTTGGGTATAAGCCCCACTGAGCTCAGTGGAACATCCTCAGTAAACATGCACAGGATCAGACTGTAAGTTGGCATTTGGGGACTCGAGCTTGCTCTTTTCCTCTGATTGCCCTCTATCACCCAATCTGCTGCCTTTTTGCATCCATTTTGCCACAGATGGGAACAACATAGGAAGCTGCCTTATACCAAGTAAGAGCATTGGTCCATCTAGCTCAGCATTGTCGATACTGACTGGAAGCTTCTCTCCAGGGTTTCAGGCAGGGGACATTCCCAGCCCTACCTGGAGTTGCCTGGGATTGAACATGGGGAATTCTGCATGCAAAGCAGATGCTGTGCCATTGACCTACGGCCCTTCTCTGTCAGCTCCATCAGCTCTCACTGCTGCTGTTGACCTTCTTTCCCCAGCCGCCAGGTTCTGTGTATTTATACTGCAAATGAATATAGAGGTGACTGCTTTAAGCCACCAGCTTCGTCTCTGATACCCAAGACTTAAAACCATTTCCAAGATGCACAGCTTCTGTAGAGGGCCCTTTTTATGGGATAGGACCCAGATATGATTGGAGTGAAAGATGCTCCTATATTGCTTTCAACAGGAGTACTGAAAGCAACAGGAGACAGTTTCAGTATGTTCCTTTGTTCCTTCATTATAAAGCTACATTTGAGATAAATTCTCATGATCAAATATTTTGTCCCTTACAAACATTGTTTCTGTCAGCAAAAGTAAGATAATATTGTAATTGCTGCCTTAAATTGTTTACAGATGGCAGTCAGAAGTTCATGCTTGGCTTAAAAGACAAACAAACCTCTTCCCAGACAGATGTTATGGTATCAGGCAGGGACACACCCAGGTGTGGTTTTTAGGGAAGAGATCTGGGATGGATTTGGGAGAGTTCAAAATGGTTTGCATTTATTTATTTGTTACATGTGTAGCTCACATTCCTCAAAAGAACTCAGAGCAGTTTACTTATTATCCTGATTAGTTAACCAACATTAAACCAGAGTTCCCACTTTTGAAACTCTGAGTCAAGGCTGGAATGCAAAGAGAGGGACAAGAAAGGCACACCTACCCCTGATGCTCATTCCTGGCATCATTAACGATGGTTTATGAAACAGGAAATGTATGTTTGATTGGACCAACTTGTCTCCCATCCAGGCCAGGTATGTTTTGGACCACAGTCTTAGGAATAAGGTCTTCCTAGCGCGTTCTTATTCAACCACATCTTATATTAAGTCACAAGAAAAGTTGCCCTGTCTATTGTTCTACTTCATTTGTGTTTTTGAATAGTTCTGTTCAGGTGTTATGCTGATGTGACCAGCCTTTGTCCTCAGCCTTTCCTATTGGAAGCCAGGCACCACATGCATCTGAACTTGTGACAGATTTTGCCCCAGGGAAGTGTTTATTACTTCTCTATCTAGCAAAGGTGGATCCCAGCTCTTCAGTGACATCATGCCAGTCTGTTTCGCTTCCCACCAGGGGCTAGGTGATTTAGTGTGCAAAATTTCCTCTGCTAGATCAAGAATGCTGAACTGCTGCATAGAAGCTTGGCTGCTTTCACTATCCAGCTGTGGCCTGTCTGATTAATTAATCAAGTCATCAAGAGGTGCTTTACCATGACTTCTTTCTTACATGGAAATAGGCACAGGAAAATGTGCACACTGTCACTTCTGAAATGTGGCAGGTGTTTTGTCAGGGCTGGTCCCAAGACATTTTGCAGCAAATGGTGCCTCCCCAAGTCAAGGGGTGCAGTATCCCTGAACATGTACAGAATTGGTATCAAAGGACTCATGATCAATACGTAGAGCAAACTACTATGGATTGCTGCCTGCTTCATCTTCCCATAGGGCTAAAGATTTGCACCCTGAAAATGCAAAAAACTGAGACAGTATATCCTATTGGTTTATGCATACTTTGTCTTCCCCTCTCCTGCTTTTTTGCTGCATTTTCCTATTAGGATCAGGCTGCACATGTCATTCCTATCTTTTTACTTGGACATAAGTGCAAGTGTAACATACTCTAGCTATGTCACAAGCACAAAACAACAATGAGTACGTAACACAAACAGGTGAGCCTAGCCACAGGACAATAAGTGAAATGTGCTGACAATACTCAAAAGAGGTTCAGAGGAGGGCTACAAGGATGATCGAGGGACTGGAAACAAAGCCCTATGAGGAGAGACTGAAAGAACTGGGCATGTTTAGCCTGGAGAAGAGAAGACTGAGGGGAGAGGTGATAGCACTCTTCAAGTACATGAAAGGTTTCACACAGAGGAGGGCCGGGATCTCTTCTCGATCATCCCAGAGTGTAGGACACGGAATAATGGGCTCAAGTTGCAGGAAGCCAGATTTTGACTGGACATCAGGAAAAACTTCCTAACTGTTAGAGCCATACAACAATGGAACCAATTACTTAGAGAGGTAGTGGGCTCTCCAACACTGGAGGCATTCAAGAGGCAGCTGGACAGCCATCTGTCAGGAATGCTTTGATTTGGATTCCTGCATTGAGCAGGGGGTTGGACTTGATGGCCTTATAGGCCCCTTCTGACTCTACTATTCTATGACTCTATGAGAATTAGTGCAAATAGCTTCACTTGCCCCAGAGCAAGTGAATCCATGGTAGTAATTCAATTCCTACTTATCCCAAATTTCTACTTCTTATTTATCAACCATAGGCCTGTTCCCAATCTGCAATATGCTAAATGAACTAAAGTGCACACCTGTGCAAGCCACTCCTTTACAGCCACAGTAATACGGGAATAATGGGCTATATTTACATTAGCTTATTTTTAAAATATTCAAAACTGCTCAAAAATTCAACTAACACCATTTGTTTCAGATGGTGACCAATCACATGGCTAGATTAAAATCTTGGATTACATTTTTAAAGAAGTTTTTATTTTATAAAAAATGTTTTTACATATATAAATATCTTTAAGGCTGCAATCCTGTGCACATGTAGTGGGGAGTAAGTTCCATTGAACTCAATGGGTCATATGTCTGAGCAGACATGGATAGGATTGTACTGTAAACCTGTGCATTTTAAAGAGTTCACGGTTGTCTTGCTCTTTTTTGTTTGGTTGTTTAGAAAATTGTGTTCAAACACATCCAGCTTCTCTTAATTCTCTTAATTCCTCATGAAATTGTTCAGCATTTTAGTGTGAATTTATCCTAGTGGACATATTTTTGTATGCCGTTTTGACCAATATACACATTTTTGCAAGCAGTTTCTCCTAGTGTAATGTTATTTTTGTGTGAATATGTGTGAATTTTGAAGAAGGGCTGATTTTCAGTTCTTGTGTTGTTTTGGAAAGTACAAATTTGACAGATGTGGTTTTAAATGTGAACTGAATTGGATTTCTTCCCCCATGCCTTCTGAGGAGTAATTCTTATTAAACTACTCGATGGAACTTACTTGTGGTGAGTAAACATGCTTAAGATTGCTCCACACATTGTTAGTCTCTTGGGGCAATAAGTATTTTTGAGGGCCATTGGAGCAGCCAATAAGAGAGTAGAGTGTGTCATGAAGCTTACCATGCTCTTTTAGAAGAGGCATGGGTGGCAGCCAGTGAGGAAACTGCTTTCCAATCTTGCTCACTATTGCTAGGAGGAAACCAGTGAACTGAGAAAACAAATTGACCTCTTCTCCTCCCAAATCTGTTGAGGATTAGTGACTAGAGAGTTGGCAGAGATTTAGGGGCTTGGCTTGAGATGGGGTGAGGCAACCAATGTGCCACGTTTTAAAGTGTCCTCAAATGCAACACCTGAGCTGCCTGGCTCAGTCTATCTCATGCTCATGCTACTGCTGAAAATGGCTGCCCCTTTTATTTTCTGAAAGGGCTTATACACACTTAAAAGTTGCTTGGCTGGCTACATTTCAAGAAGTTAAATGCTTCCCACTACTACGTTTCCATACAAGTGAAATGTCCACTTGCTGAACTCTGGTTGAATGTTAACAGCACAAGAGCCCTGCATTATAAAGGGCAACCCTGTGTACTAGCACTTATTTTGGCACCAGTACACGGATTGGGAATCTTCCTCAGCAGAGGAAGATCTGAGAACTGAAGCTGAGGTTAGAGACACATGGCAGTTTCTTCACAGAGTAGCAGACTTACAAAGAAGAATTGCTGGTCATGTTGTGTCCAGAGATGCTCACAAGGTTCTCCTAAACCAGACTAAAAGGAAAAGCAAGCTTTTACAAGCCCCTGAATTCTTCTCTGGCTTAGACTAAAAGTTGAGCCTGAAAAGAATTGACAGTGCCTAATCCCAAAGCAATCAGTCCTTCCTGGGACTGGGAGAGGGTAATTGGAGGGTGAGGGTACCAATGAAACATCTCAAGAACATCATAAGAGCTCTGCAGAATCATGCCAAAGGCCCATATTGACCAGAATTCTGTTCCCACAGTGGCCAGTAAGATGCCTATGGAAAGTCCACAAGCAGGAAGTGAGTGCGACCTCATGCTTCCCAGCAACTGGTACTCAGAGGCACATTGCCTCTAATATTGGAAATAACATATAGCCATCAAGCCTCTGGTAGCCTTATCCTCCGTAAATGTGTCTAGTCCCCTTTTAAAGTCATTCAAGCTTTAAAGTTCCATTAGTTTGTATAGTGTTGGGCAGAGAGTCTCTGGCTTCAGTGGAGGTGGACAATAGATTGTTTCCCCAACTCCTCAGATTGTTTTTTAATACCCAAGTTCTTTTTTCTTCTTTAACAATGTGGATAGTCTCCAAGTTTGTCTAAGGTGAGCTTTGGAAAGCTTGCCTGTTTCTAGTGGTATCCCATCCCACTTGTTCCTTTCGTAAAGAGTTTTTTTCAGGGTTTTGTACTGTTTCAAAAAGCTGCAAAAGCAAACCTCTTGGACCAGAGGAGCAGTGGGACAAAATCAGTATGTGCGTATGTGGGAGAAAGCACTCTCAAACCATTTTCAGTGGTTCAGTGGATTCTTGCTATAATGGCAATTTTTGTGTGTGCAGGCACTAATTCTTTTGAAATAAGTTTTCCCTGCATTTGATCTGATACATTAATCTTAGGATCATGGCTATTCAGGCAACAACCTTTGCTGCCTAATCCAAAATATTTAATTAGATAACGCCTCATTCATGTTACAACTTTCAGGACATCTATTCCCAAGCAGCTTTACTGAACAGCTACTTTGGTTATACCCTGGAGTAGATATGGGGAAGAAATTTGGTTCAGTTAGAATTTCCTGAGTTCATTTCCCTAACAATGTGCAAATTAAAACACAGCTTTCCTTCAAAATTCACAAATGTCTGGATACTGTGATGCAGTTTTTCAACCAAAACATGTGTGCAAAATGTGTATATTAGGGAAAGTCTTCATAAAGATGCATATATTAGTTAAAACAACAAACAAAAGGCTTTATATTAGGGGAAATTCCTTGCAAAAATATGTGTATTAGGAGAAATGTGCACCAACATACTGACAAATTTTGGGGAGGAGATTTTTTTAAAAGCAGACTAACGCAGAATTGTGGCAAACTGAACTTAAGATGGGGAAAAATGGGAAAGTAAGTGGAACTGAAATAGATGCATTCATCAATCCCTAAACTGGAGTTTGATTTGATCTGAAATCCAAGCACTCAGCATTGACATTTTACTACACATGCAACTAGATAGCCTAGAGATCAGGGCAGTGACAGAATCGACACACAGAAATCCACCTGAAGGAATTCCGCAATCAAAATGGAAATATGTACTGCAATTTAGGCCAAGACAAGCACATATACAAAGAGTAAAACATGAATGAAGTTGTTTTTGAAGTGTTCGTACAACTTTTGCACTCTGATTCTATCTACATTTAGCAAGGATCAATAATCCCATTGATTTCAGTAAGACTTATTTTCTATTAATATGAACACAATTTCAATCTTTGTTATGTGACAATAATTGTTTTGGATAGTGGCGTATACCTTACTCACCTTGGAGAGCTCTCAATGAAATCCCATGGAAGTTAATGGATTTAACCAGGGTTGCATCTACAGCACCTTCACAATTATTTTCTAAAGCGTGTTTTGTTTTCATCACTTTCCTCAATATAAAAGCAATAAAAGTTGTCAAGAAAAAAAATATTGATCTAACTCAAAACTAGAGCTAGATTTTCCTCATAGTGAAAGCATCAAGAAGAAATACAGATGGCAAATATAATTTCATTTCTGTTTATTGACTAAACAAGCCATGAACACAGCAGCATACTACCTTTAAACTATAGAAAAGGCTTGTGGTGTATTCACTAATGGTTCAAAAGATGGCAATAAAGTTCACTCAATAGAACCTGTGACCCTTCAGTTATTGCTAGACTACCACAAATGGGGTCTGCACTGACAGTGATTGACCAAGAAAGATATATTGGGGATGTGGTGGATAGCTCGATGAAAATATTGACTCAGTGTGTGGCAGCTGTGAAAAAGGCAAATTCCATGTTAGGTATAATGTGTCGATGTTCTGGTCACTGGACCTTAAAAAGGATATTGTAGAGCTGGAAAAGTTTCAGGAACAACTCCCCTATGAAGAAAGACTACAACATTTGGGGCTTTTTAGTTTAGAAGAAAAGAGAGGAAGGGATGATATGTGAAAGGTGTATAAAATTATGCATGGTGTGTAGAAAGTGTACAGAAATAGGTTTTTCTTCCTCTATCACAAAGCCTGGGATCATCCAATGAAGCAGAACATCAGAAGATTCAGGACAGGCATAAAGAAGTACTTCTTCATCAAAGATTCTGGACGGAGGTGTTTGAAGAAATATCCATTATAACGGGAATGAAAGTAATAAAAACACCAGAATTGGCATTACTTAATAAATTTGATGGCCAAAACCAAACCATATCACATAAAAAGCAAATTGAGTATCTCTTTGCCCCCACACCCAAGAAGACTCGTGACACAAGTTGGAATAATGTTATATTTATTAAATATAACATTCTACATCAAATGCAGATAAGCCAATTCATCACATTAAATTGCTTCGGGCAGGTGAGGCCTCCTACATATGTGGGAATATTCCCACGCCTTCTAAAGGCAAATAATTCTCTTCAGACCTTAACTCCATAGTCAAGTACGTGGGGGAAAACCTCCCTCCTTGCTGCTGAAGTCAGCTGTGGTTCCAACCTCCGCACCATGGCCCCGCCGTACGGGCGTTCACCATGATGCGCAAGCAGGTCCCACAAGGACACTCCTCAGTTCGCCACCAGGCATTAAGCTTTGATGGTTCCCTGGGGAGTGCCCCTTACCTGTATACCTTAACCGCCTCCAAATAACCCAATATACCTCACCTGCCCGAATTCCATGCCACAAGAGGGGATCAGCTGAAGCTTGGTCCCCTCAACCCAAAGAAGAAAACAAACTCCCCAAACCCCACCTAAGGTCCTCTAGAAACAAATCACACCCCTGTTCTGAAAGATGTACACCATCATCCCGAAACAATTGCGGGGAATGGAACTTGATCCTATCATGGGATATGGAAGCCCCGCCAAGGGATAAAACCAATTCCCTAACCTTCCTATTTACCCATTTATGAGACCTATCAATCCTATTTGGGCGTAGTGCACCCCTCCACACCCATCTCACAAGCATGTCTGACCACACCAATATGAGATTAGGGTAGGACCGCATAAGCCACTTGAGATCATGAGTGACCTTGAGCAGTAAGTCCATACCAGGCCGCTGCACAAGGTCATTCTCCCCCAAATGAATTAACAAAATATGAGGCTGGGCCGCTGATGCCATGGTTCTACACACCAATGGCAACAACGCGTCCCATAACATGCCCCTCCGTGCCTCCCAACTAACTGTCGCTGAGGCAGAAAGGTGCAGCTGCGTTCCGGAAAACGACGAAGAGGCCCTCCGATGCGCCCAAAACAAGATGGAATGGCCACACAGGATGATCCGCACGGGGACTGGAAGGCCTAAAATACCTAAAGAGAAACAAAAATAATATCTTTAATACCGGACATAAGACTGGAAAGTGGAAGAACGCCATCTGCCAATCGCCTGGATATCGCTAACGCTCATGCCCACGAGGGCCACGGCCGTGGCCGCTCCAATCCGAAATGAATGCAGCCCATAGACTCCAGCATCGCGACCAGTGGCCAACAAGGCCCGCCGAACAACGGCCCAAAATTGGAACTGAGTCAGGGCAGAACCATCCGCATGTATAAAAAGATAACGCAGGCCCGCTGGCCTATGAAACAGGAATTGACGCATTGCAGACACAGGGCATAATTCTGGAACCTGGCAGCTGCATAAAGACACAATACTGCCACGGCACTTCTGATCAGTCTTAGAGACTCGTAGGGTAAACCTAACCATATCAGCACCTAATGTGCAATCGCCAGAGCATAAGGCCCTATAAGACACATCGCGCTTATAGAGGACTAACACTTCACTAGGGCGAAAAGCACCATAGAACATCGTCAGACTTACTGCAGCGAAAAGGTGCGCCTCATACAAAGATGAGCATAGAGAACGAAACAAAGCCAGGATCTGGAGGAGGACATTGGGCGTGATTGGCCTCCTCCGGTCAGCAGGCCTGGGAGTGGAACGCGACCAACCCTCAAGGACCTTTCTGACCCTAAAATCTACAGAATGATCCGGCAATCCTCATGCCTTGGAGATAAAGGCCAGCGCAGAGAGGTGCCCAGCGATAGTAGAAACAGAAATGCCTTGCCCTTTTAAATGCAACATATACTGCAACAAGTGAGCCACAGGAATGGGCCACGCCATAGGTAAATCAGCGCTGAGTCAAAAAGCCTGGAACTTCGCAAAAGAGCGCTCATACGCTTTCTGAGTACTGGGAGCGAGAGCAGAAGCAATAGCAGCCCCAACTTCTAAACGCCAAGGTTCCATAAGAAAGGTGGGACCGGGACCGGGTCCAAAGCTGCTCCAGGTGCAAGCTCCCGAAAGCGCGCCATCTGTAAGCGGGAAAGAGCATCAGCAACGCAGTTTTGCAAGCCTGGAACATGCCTAGCAATGAAGAGGATATTAAATTGCAAACATTGCAACACGAAAGCGCGCACAAGGCGCATTACACGAGGAGATTTGGAAGTCTGGGCATTGATGACACACACAGTGGCCAAATTATCGCACCAAAAACGTACTGTATGGTTCTGTAATGCCAGCGGCCAGATGTGGACTGCCATGACTATTGGGAAAAATTCCAAGAATGTCATATCCCCAGTTATCCCAGATGCCTGCCATTGGGTAGGCCACCTATCAGCGCACCATTGTGACTGGAATATTACACCAAAACCTGTGCCCCCAGCAGCATCAGAATGTACCTGCAATTCGGCTTCCAAAAGCAATTCCTCGCGCCAGAAGGAAAGACCATTAAAGTCCTCCAAAAACGCAAGCCACATATGTAAATCTGCTCTCATACCAGCAGTGACCCGAATAAAGTAGGATCGGGAACGCACTCCTTTCATGGCGTCGCAGAAACGCCTGAGAAAAGCACGCCCTGGGGAAATGACTTTAGAGGCAAACACCAGGTGTCCTACAATTTCCTGCAATTGAGCTAATGTAATCTTTTTTAATACAATTACAGCCCGAAGACGCTGCCTTAAGGCCAGCAACTTGTCCTGTGGCAAACAGGACGACTGAGCAATCGTGTCTAATTGAATACCTAAAAAGGTAAGTGAGGAAGAAGGGCCCTCGGACTTTTCGGGAGCTAAAGGAACACCCAATTCAGTGGTTAAGGCCTCAAAGGATTGCATCAGATGTAGGCAATGGGTAGACCCTGCCGGCCCAACAAAGAAAAAATCATCGAGATAATGAGCTGAGAGGGAAGAAAAAGTCCTCCTGCGCAGTGCCCACTCTAAAAAGGTGCTAAAAGCCTCAGAAGCAACACAAGACACTGAACAGCCCATTGGCATGGCCCTATCGACATAGAACTGGCCTTGAAATTTGAAACCCAATAAATCTACATCGTCAGGGTGCACTGGTAGGAGACGAAAAGCGGATTTTATATCACACTTAGCTAATAAAGCGCCCTTACCAGCCCTACGGACTACACGCACGGCCTCATCAAAAGATGTATACCTAACAGATGCATGACTTGGGGAAATGCCATCATTAACAGAAGCGCCCTTAGGAAATGACAAATTATGTATCAGGCGATATTCGCCAGGCTGCTTCTTGGGAACAATGCCCAAAGGAGAAATTCTCAAATTCTCCAATGGAGGAAAGCAGAAGGGGCCAGAAATGCGATCGGCACTTATCTCCTTATGGAGTTTAGCCAACACTATCGGGGCCATAGCTGTAAGAGAGGGCTGATTCGCTGACGAAGTAGCAACCCTGGGACCCTCAAAGGGTATGCGGAAACCTTCAGTAAAACCTCCCAGCAGAAAACGAGCGGCGCTCCTATTAGGGTAACCTGCCAACAATCGAGCCAGGGGAATCAATTTAACAGGGCTACTGGCCTTGCGACGTACTGCCGCTATTGCCAGACCCACGTTTGGGATGCTGGTGTTCCCCTGTACCCTGGCGAGCCTGCCTGGCACGCTGGCAGGAAGAACTGGGGTGGTTGCCACCACACAGTCCACAAGCGTGTCGGAACCTACAGGGCCACCTGAAGCATCGGCCAGTGCTGTTAAATGTCCAACAGACTTGCTGGGATTGAACCCACTGCCCGCCCTAGCCAGAGCCAGCGGCAGAAGTCTGTGCACGCGCTAACAGGTGTCCACTATCTGCTCTGTCGCCAGGAGTAGGCCTGGCGGAGGTCATGGAGCGAAGCCACAAACCCGCATGCTCTATGTCCCAGCGGAGGGTGGGATCCAGTGCCGCTCTCTGCCTAAAATTTTCATCGTACTGTAACCAAGCGGTTCCAGAGAATTCTCGAAAAGCACGATGAATAATATCTTGATATTTTATCATAGATAGGGCCCTAGAAGGATAAGCCTGCGTCATAACTCCCATATAAATGGTATAGGCATTTAGCCAATTAGGCCAAACGCGATCAACTCTCTTTTTTGTGGCTGCCTCCCGTTCCTTTACATCCTGACCTTCCTTAGATTTAAGCTCAGTCTCGCGAAAAAGGAGAGTAAATAAATCAATATACTCTCCACGCCAAATTCTTTCCTTCGTTGTAAGTAATAAATGGTCACCCAAAGGAAGGGAGTTATCGCCTTGAGGGTAAATACCCTGTGGGAGAGGCAAAGAAGAAGAAGAAGATAGACTCGATGGAGCAGCTGATGGCTGCCACGGAGTCACAGCGGCAGCGGGCCAAGGGAGCTGGGGTTGATGTGGGACTAACACCCCCCCATGAACACCAAAGGTTGGGAAACACCTGGCAGCTGAGAGCCGGCAGAAGGTGAATCTATAGGAATGACACCTGGAGCATAACTGTGTGTAACGTGTGCATGTGGTGCGAGTGACACACCCGCATATGCAGCTGGAGAAGCGGCATGCTCAAACCACAGCACCAGAAAAAGCAACAGCGAAAACAACAATTTAATCAATTAATAATTAAAAGCAACAAGGCAAAACAGCAACCAACTCAAAACTGGATTAGAAAGAGAACTCACAAAGCTCAAACAAAAAAGATAAATGTGGAAGCAACACCAATATACGTCCCTCTATATCCTCCTATTTATTTATTTATTTATTTATTTATTTTAATATATATTATTAACCTATTATTAACTATTAATTCTAACTATTATGTAAAATTATTATATATATAATTTCTATTATTTATTTATTTTTATTTATTTATAAAAAAAAACGGGAGGATCAGAAGAAAATGGTTAGTTAGAACACAGGACTCAAGATAGAGGAACAGAATATATTAAAGCTGCTAATGTAACTATAAGCAGGCAATTGAAACAGCAGGAAAAACTTCAAAATAGTACAAAGCACTAAAAGAAAATACTAAAACTGCAGCCTAACAATAAAAAGACAAAGAACTATAAGGGAGTGCGTGGGGGAGGGGTTAACGAAACGGAGGAAATCACCAAAACGGAAATATTATGCGAAGTAGGAACGTCCCCAACTGCCAAACCCAAAAGGAACAGTACAACTTAATTCAACAGACGCCTAAGCGCCAGGATTCAAGCAGGAATGATCAGCTGGGAAGCGGCAGGAAGCCGCTGAGCGCGTGAAGATGCCCGCAGCCCAGCTGATCTGCGGTAAACAAACCAGAGGGAATGATCTAGCTGGAACAATTGCAGAGAAACGGAGGCAGAAGCACACAGCAACGAAAGAAACAGCGAGAACCGGTCCAAGCAGCCACAAGTTGGAGCCCTTGTCAGCGCAGACCACCAGAGTTACCGCGAGGCAAAAAAGGCAAACGCTGAGGGACGGAGCGGCTTTAAATACTCCGCTCAATCCCAAACCTGATTGGCCCCTTTGATCTCACGTGGCACACTAGAGAATCTTCGAGATCATTCACGAGCCTTCCCTTACATTTCTGGTGGAGGCAAAAACGCCCCTTAAAAGGAACAACATAATGGCAGCACTCATGTTGATAGCTAAATGCTGGAAAGAGGCAAAAGGATTAAACATTGGGAAGTGGTATAGCATAATATGGGAAATAGCGCTCTCAGAGAAACTTACTCAATGTTTGAGAGTAGCAAGAAGACAAAAGAAAAAAGTTTTGTTACAGAATGGTCGTGTTTTATTACACATACAAACAAGACATCAGTACCAATACAGGTTCCAATTGCCTTTAACAGCTTATGGCTACGATAGTTTCTCTGGAGATCTGGGATCTGTCCTCTTGTTAATTAATTATTATCTAAAACTGCCTAATAACCAATGTTAAGTAATTTGTATTGTATGTGGATAGTGATAGACTGAGTAGTACTTTTATATGTAATGTACTATTCTTTGCGTATATGGTTTCTGTATTATGTGAATATTTAATATTCAATCTTTCTTTATATATTTCAAATAAAAAACATATTAAAAAAAAGAAGTACTTCTTCACACAGCACATAGTTAGGAATTTGCCCCCACAAAATGTAGTGATGGCCACCAAAATACAGCTTTAAGAGGGGATTAGACAAATTCATGGAAGATAAGGCTACCAAAGACTACTAGCCATGGTGGCTTTGTACGATGCCCAGTATTGGTATGGCTCTGAATATGAGTTCCTGGGGATCACAAGTGAAGAGAGTGCTGTTGTGCTCTTTCGAGTGCTTCCTCTGATTGGCCACTGTGAGAAGAGGATGCTGGACTAGATGACCCTGTGAACCAGCAAGTCTCTTAAACCTTTCTTAAAGCATTCTCAGGAATGCATACACCATTTCAGTTTGTATTGAATATCTTTGACAGGCTGCAATCCAGCTCGGCAGGGAATTTAATCTTGCCTTAAGACTTATTAAGGCCTTTCTAAACCAGTGGTTTCCCCAAATCCTTTTAAATTTACTGACCTCTTTCAACCCAGCACACAGCCATAGTTACTTGAGAGACTTGCATATATTGTTATGTGGCTTAGAGGATCCTTGTTCCAACAGAAAATAACACTATTCAAATCTTGTTACTTCATCCATAAATGTGAATGTATGGCAGAACATTGACACACATTTCCATGTGCAATGCATGTGGTCTGTCAGCTGTAGAGTTCAAAGCTTGAATCTTGAGTTTTCAGCCAAACTTGCTTTTTTGTTTTTTTTTAAATGTCAGACTGCTACTACATGGATAATAATGACGTGTTTTTGAAAATCATTCAAAGTGGCTTTAACTCCCCCCCCCCATAAAATTAACGAAAGTACAATTAAAAGCAAAAGCAGACCTTTCTAGGTCAGCAAGTATTTTAAGGGAGTTTTCTGTTTTTATTATTACTTTTAATTGATCTTTTTCATTGTATGCTTTTTAATTTTTATATATGTTAAAAAGAATGTATGTTGAGTAGTTAATGCACATAACAACCTGGCCATTGTGCACATTCCCCAGGCCTCATGGAGAATGTGTGCATAATCCTTCCATAAAGAGGGAATTGTGCACATTTCCTGGTCAATATACATAATCTTAGCTCTGCTTAGCCAATCTGAGAGACTTAATCAGAATTTGCAATGGAAATACTTATTAATACTATTGTTAATTGCTGCATATTTGAAAATGGCAACGTGTTGGTATGCTTGATGTTGGTATGTAAGGGTATGGTCCACTGCATTAGCTGAAAAAGTTAACCTGTCAATTGATAGTGACCAAATATTAGACTGAGCTGTATTTTCATGCAATATGCCAAAGTTTTATTGAATATGTCCAGCAACATGATCATCCAAGGCAACTAACTCAAACTCATGGCGCACTTTGAAAAGACCTGTTGAAATAAGGGAACTGGGCTGGTGTCAGGCTTGTATTGTAATACTGTTGAAATGCATGCTGTATGTCTGACCCTTTCTAATGTTGTCTTTAACATTTTGGGATTTTATTAAACAGGGAGAAAGCATTCAAATTTTAAGAAGGGGGAAAAGCCCCTCATTTTTTTAAATGTACTATTGCAAGGACTACTTATGTTAAATATTGAAAATAAGCACCCAGACCCACAAAATCAGAATGGATGGAGAATTTTTGTAAAGTTTGTCAAATTGTTGGCATATTTGAAATCAATTGAAGGATCTCATGAAGTTGGAAGCCCATAATGTTATCCATTGCCTTAACCATATATCTTAACAGGGAATATTTTAATTTAATATAATCTTTGAAAAACCAGTGCAATATATGGTACATATTGAAAACCTTTAAAATTATAGAGACTTCCGGGAAGGGTGACTTCGCTTATGCCTGCTTTTGGGACGGGCTCCCGCCTCAAAAGAAGCTTATTCAGATATAAATCAGTCAGAACATTTTTTTTTTGACTGATGAAATTTCTCCCGGGCAGGGAGAAACGTAGAGATCAACCTCAAAAGCCTGTTTTTGTTGGGAGGACTGGATTTCATTAATTTATGAGATAAGGTCCAGCCAACAATGCCGGACGGACTTCCGAACAAGCTCTATCTGCTTAAGCGATACGTTTATCTTTTCTTTAAAGAGAGAACGGACTAACAGGCAAGCACCCTTCTTTCTACTATTTTTTTTACTTGGTTTAAATTGTTGCAGCAAAAGGAGATTTGTCAGATTGATCGGCTTTGGACAACTTCTGGGGGAGCTATAACTCTTCTCTGTTATTCACGAAATTAACAGCTTATCTCTGTTTCTGTCGCAAAAAGCTGTCCTGGAAGTGCATTCTAAAGATATACACAGAAGAGGGATTTCTATTCCTGATTTCTATTCCAAGGAATATTATATTGTCTGGGACTATTCTCTTTTTGGTCTATTTTATTTTGACGAATCTGCTTCTTCACGACGCCACTAACTGTTTTGATGCTGGGAACTAAATTTGTTTTGCATTCTTGAACATAGAGAGATAAGGCAGGTTGCTCTGTTTATACTGTGATGTCATCAAGCCTGGAATATTAACCCAATTGTTGCTGAAATAAGAAGTGATTCTTCTTTATTTTTGTTTTGCTTTGTTTTCGTGGTTTTAAAAATGGCAATCAAGAAAGTGGCTGAGAATCTGGAAGTAACTATGTTTCAGAAAATAATGGATGAGATTGAGATAACGAAACAAACCCTGCGACAGGGTAGTAAGGAGCTGAAAATTGAACTGAGCAAAATGACGCAGGAGCTTAAAGAAATAGGGGATCCTGTGAGAGAGGAGAATGAGATCAGAGATGAGAAAAGAAAAAATAAAGGGAAGATACAAGCCCTGGAGATTGGAACAAATGTGGAATTGGAAAAAGATCTGGAGTTTATGGATTTTAGAAATAAAATCTACTGTTTGGAATTTAACGTTATCTCTGAAGAAATTAATGAAGATATTAGAGATAAAGTTATCAATGGCTTGGATAATCTTCTGGACTGGAATGATGTGATGGAGCTTGATACAGAGAAAATCTATGGAATTAACTGCAGCCATGTGACAATGGAAAAACTTTTAAGAGATGAGCCAGTGCATTTTGTAAAAAAGAAGAACACAGATATGACTTTACAACAGTATTTCAGCAACTTATTCAGAATGGATGGCAAGAAAATATTTGGGATAGAGGAAATTCCCATCAGACTCTTATTATATGACTATGGCTACAACAGCAAGATTATTATGGAATACTGATAATGGAAGATTGGACACTGAAATTACTGGACTTAACAGGACTATTGAAGATGGAAGATGGAACTAATAGGGATAATGGAATAATGGCTATTGAAATTATTGGACCTAACAGATTCTGATGAGATGGATTAATCGAAATGTTTATTTGGACTATGGTTATGACAATAAGATTATTATAATTATTAACGAGATGGATTAATTGACATGTTTATTTGGAGAAAAATTGATAGATATATTTCTTAAAGAATTGAAACCTCTCTTTGACTTTTTGTGGAAAGAATAAAGTAATGTTTATGAGATTTGATGATTAATTAAGATAACTACTGGAGGAAAGTGATTTTATAATATGATTTAAGAGACAGGATTGTTATATATTGTAGACCTATAACTGATTTGATATGTGACAAATGGGAAGTCAACATTTTATTTTTTTTGTTTAATCATTTTTGTTTTGTTTTGTTTTTTGTCTTTGAATGTTTTATGATTTTGTTTTCTATGTTTTATGAAAATTTGAATAAAAATTATTGTAAAAAAAAAAGAAAGAAAACCTTTAAAATTATAATAAAATTC
This sequence comes from Rhineura floridana, assembly GCF_030035675.1. Classification (NCBI taxonomy): domain Eukaryota; kingdom Metazoa; phylum Chordata; class Lepidosauria; order Squamata; family Rhineuridae; genus Rhineura; species Rhineura floridana. Next base: position 8,996,916 of record NC_084489.1, on the reverse strand, counting down.
TCCTCTCCAATTGGCAAGCTAGATTTATGACACGGGCATTGTCATTTTCCTGGTGTGAACAATTATTCTGAATGTTCATTATGTCCAATATTCTATTTCATACTTCTTGTTAGAATATGTGTGTGTGTATGTGTGTGCTGGTGGCAGAGCTTGGAAAATTACTTTTTAAAAAGAATAAATTACAATTATGTTTCATGCCCCCAAAAAGGAATAAGTTACCATTACGATTGTTCTGAAAGGAATAGATTACCATTACCAGAGCTTGGAAGATTACTTTTAAAAAGTAACACATTACAGTTATAGTTGCATGCCCCCAAAAAGCAGTAATTACTGTTACAATTCCAATTGCTCTGAAAGTAACTGATTACTTTACTTTTTCTCAAAAGTAATCACTACAATTACATTTCAGTTACTTTATAAAAAACATGCCTACAAGGTGCTGGCCTTGGCTGCTGCACATCTAAGTAACCTAAAAAAACATTAAAAATAAACACACACATCCAGAGGTAGTAGAATAACTCTTTTTTATCCATAAGATAGCAATGGTGGTCTCTCCGCTGGTAAGGGTGGTGGGGAGTTAGGCAGAAGCCACTACTCAGATCTTTGCACATCAAACCAAGTGCAACTGCCTGCACTCAGCCAGCCAGCATAATCTCTCTCACTTAACCACCTCCTGGACCCTGCCCTGCAACCAACTAAGGGACACTCACCCAAGCAAACATTTACTCCTGAGATGCAAAAAAGTTAAAATACTGCAAATGCAGCACAGTAGCCAGAGAGGGTGGTGGAGGCCACATTGTGTGCCAAGTGCAAACACAGTGTACACCCACACATTGTCATATTTCACCTCCACAGTTCTTTATCTCCATTCTGCTGCTGCCTCCTTCTCCTCCTTTATCCATGTTCTTGCCCTCTGGATCCTTTCCCCCTCCACTCCATTCTTCACCACCACCATCCATTTTTGTAAACAATTGTTTTCTCCACTCCACCCTGTCTCATGCTCCAACTCATCGCCTCCTACCCACCTACAGAGCATGAGGGAAGAGCGATGCTGCATAGAAGCCCAGTGTGAGGCACATGATTTTCATCCACAAATCAGAGGAGCAGAAGACTTCCCCTGCTTCCCCCCCCCCAAGTAATGCTCAAAAGTAATGCTGGAAACATTACAATTACTCCACAAAAGTAATAAAATTACTCCTAGTTATATTACAATCAAAATGTAAAGGAATTACCCACTCATTCCTCTAAAAAGTAATGAATTACAAATAATTCATTACTTTTAATGAATTACTTCCAAGCTCTGACCATTACTCAAAAATAATCACAACAATTACAGTTAAATTACTTTTTAAAAATAGAGGGCCTACAAGGTGCTGGCCTTGGCTGCTGCAGACCTAAATAGCCTAAAACAACATTAAAAATAAACACACAGAGAGAGGTAGTAGAATAATTCTTTTTATCCATAAGATAGCAGTGGTGGTCTCTCTGCTGGTAAGGGAGGCATGGAGGGAGGCAGAGACCACCACTCAGATCTTTGCACATCAAACCAAGTGCAACGCCCCCCCCCCACCAGTCAGCAAGCATCATCTCTCTCACTCAGCCATGTCCCGGACCCTGTCCTATCACCAACTAAGGCACACCTACCCAAATAAACATTTCTCTCTGAGATGCAAAAGAAGTTAAAACACTGCAAATGCAGTAAAGTAGCCAGGGAGACTGGGGAAGGCCACTTTGCACAGCAAGTGCAAACACAGTATTAACACACACACATTGCTATCTCTCACCTCCACAGTTCTTTATCTCCATTCTGCTGCTGCCTCCTTCTCTTCTTTCATCAGTGTGCTTGCTTTTCAGCTCCTTTCTCCTTCCACTCAATTCTTCTTCACCACCGTCCATTTTTTTAACAATTGTTTTCTCCATTCCACCCCATCTCACTCTCCACCTCCTCCCTCGTCACCTCCTCAACACCCACAGAGCGCGAAGGAAGAATGCAGCTGCGCAGAAGTCCAGTTTGAGGCACATGATTTTCATCCACGAATCACAGGAAGACTTCCACTGCTCCCCCTCAAGTAATGCCCAAAAGTAATACTGAAAACATTACAATTACTCCTCAAAAGTAATAAAATTACTCCTCAAAAGTAATAAAATTACTCCTCGTTCTATTACAATCAAAATGTAAAGGAATTACACCCTCATTCCTCAAAACAGTAATAAATTACACATAATTCGTGTTTTGTAACTGATTACTTCCAAACTCTGGCTGGTGGTTGGTATAAAAATGAACTTGCATGCAAACTAAGCAGAGAGGAGGAAAATAGAGGCTAAATTCACTAATATGCAAAAAGCCTTGCAGGTTAAGAATATACCTATAGCAAACAGATATTTCTATCAAACTTTAAAAAGCAGGGAAATTGGGCAGCTATAGTGAATGCACCAGGGGAGCAGGAGACCTGGCCTCCTCTCTGAGATATTGTACTGCCCTACAAATCTTTCAAAATGCAAACACAATTTGGGTTGGCCTTTCACAGTCCAATCCACTTACTGTGTAGCTTGGAAGAATTTGGTAACATGTGACTCTGAGCATAACAGAAACAAGACATGTGTTGTGCTGATCTTGTTTTAGCAGGGAGGAAGCAACAATATTAAAACAGTTAATATAGGAAGGAGTGGAAAGGCAGGTCTGATCATTTGCATGCTTATTGAGTTCAATGGGATTTACTCCCATGCAATCATGCTGTGCATATGTAAAACTGACTGGGGGGGGGGAGAAGGAGGAGAAGAGGGAGGGAGGGCTGAGAGGAGAGGGGGAGGGGGAGGGGAAAGGCAGGTCTGATAATTTGCATGCTTACTGAGTTCAGTGGGATTTACTCCCATGGAATCATGGCTAGGATAGGTACAATTAACCATAGGGGAGGAGGAGGGGAGAGTAGAGGAAAAGAAGAAGGGGGGAGAGGGAAGCAGAAGAAGGGGAGGGGGAAGGAGGGGATTGGAAGGGGATGGGGAGGGATGAAGGAAGGGGGAGGAAAGGGGTAAAAGTGAGGTGATGGGAGGGAGGAGGAGAGGAGGGCAGGTTTGATCATTTGCATGCTTATTGAGTTCAATGGGATTTATTCCTGTGCAATCATGCTTGAAAATGAAAATGATTGCCTTCAGGTAGATTCTGAGTTATGACAACCCTATGAATAGGGTTTTCATGGGAAGCGGTATTGAGAGGTGGTTTACCATTGCCTTCCTCAACAGATTATGAGAACTCTGACAGAAAAAAGTGCACAAGGGGTCTGTTTCTCTCTCTCTCTCTTTTTACACTTTAAACTTTTGATGCTCTCTGACTGTTTTCCGTATCGCCATGAAAATTGAAAGGGTTGTTAAGCAAGCATTTCTGAGTTCAGGACTATATGTTTTGTAAAGTATTGTTTTGAAATGAGTTTATGGGAAGCGTCAGAATGGCATGTGGGGGTATTTTCAATTTAACATGAGGAAATGTGAAAAATCCATGCTGACTATAGTATACAGCCATTGTCATTCCAGTATAATATGTGAATATCTGTGGGGTGCACACTCTGATGCACCTTTCATTGTGTATTCTCCTCCACAACTAATACAGCTAGTCAACACACATGCACCAGTCCACTGTTATAATGTGTATTAGTTTATGCAACTGACTATGGAGGATGTGTGTGTGGAGAGACAGAGAGATGAACCATGCATGGACAGAAGTTGTTTGAAAAAGCAAATATATCTAAGGCAGTCCATGAGCTTACTATGGGCATCCAAGAGAGTGGGAAGGCACATAATGGGATGTGGGGGGGGGGAAGGATCAGGTTTCACATATCCCTAATAAATGGTGATCTGTACTCAACCTATGTTCAGCCTTCATTTACTACTCTTGATACAAGTGTACTCTGTTCCTGCCTCCAGCGATCATTGTAAGCTGCCTATTCAGAAAGGCAACAGAAACAAGGCAGGGCTGAATAACGGAGCAATCTAAGATAAACAGTTGTAGAAAGAGATGGATTGGCATATGCAAAGACTTCTGTTGCTTCATAACTCATCCTTGAGGCTTCTATTGCCCCATTTCTGTCCCTTGAAGGGTTTTACAACTGTTGCATGATTTGGAATAAATTTGCCATGCTGTGAGTCATATCCGAGAAAATGATGGGAAGCCAGTCATATATGCTTGCTAGGACACTAATGCTGCTTCAAAATAAACACAGAAATTTTCTGACTCAAACGATTCAGTGTTAGAATCTGCCTTATTATATTGGCTTCCAAGGGATTTATAAACCTATTTACTAGAGATGGAGAAGAATGTAATTTGGTCTGCATATTTAAGCAAACAGACGTGATTTATACTTCCTGGACTAATAAATGGATTGAAATGTAATTATTCTTCAGATTTGGCATTTCTCCAGATTTTGCTATACAGCTACTATACTTTTTTTTTGCTATACAGTTCAAATATAAACAAAAATCTGTGCAATTTCCTGTTTTAGGATGCAATATGTTTAGAAATGTACATTGAAATAAAATACACATTTAAAAGGATTTTTTTGAAATAGCTTTTAATAAGTTTTTTTAATAAGTTTACATGTAATACATAAGTATACAAAACATTTACACCCCTTTATTAATACACTGAAAGAATGTAAATCATTTGTCAATAGAATGATCATACTTAACAGTATCTCTAAGTAGCCTGCTGTGATGCATCCGTTTTTCAGGCAAAAAAAATAGTCCACATTTAACTGGACCAATTCTTAATTGTAAAACCCAGCTCTGATTTACAGTGTTGCTGGAAGTAGCCATTAACTAGTAGTAACATCTTTCTCTACCATCCTCCCACAATTCACACTGCTGTCAATCATGCAAAACAGTTTTTAGTCCTCACCTGAACAGGCAAGTGCTACTTAGGGCTCATTCCAAGGCAAGTTTATATTTCCTAAACTAGGAGCATAGGAAGCTGTCTTATACCAAGTGAGATTATCTGTCCATCTAGTTCAATATTGTCTACACTGACAGGAAACAGCTCTCCAGGGTTACAGACAGGAGTCTTGTCCAGCCCTACTTGAAGATGCAAGGGACCACTTGCACGCACACCATGTGCTCTACCACTCAACTACCGTTGAGACTGAGCAGCAATTAGTCCACCATCAATTACCAAACTATACAAAAGTCTAGAAGGAGGGATGCTTCTTCATTTTTCATCACACTACTGCAGCAATAGTAAAAACAAAGCTCTGTTGTAATTGTATTAGTCTGATACAAGTGTAAGAGAGAACGAGTCTACTCTGACTATGGCTTTATCTATCCTCTTAATGATTTCTGCCGTGCCTATTGGCAGCATTCAGTTTTATTAATTAGCAAATGTATAGCAGAACTGCACAATGCAATCCTGAACTTTGGAAGTACTGGAGGGTGGTGAGGTGGCACACTGTTTTTGAGATGAATTGGATGTCTTCCATTTCCTAATGTCTTGCATGTCACTCTATCGCAAGTTTAGAGATGACAGTGCTTATGAATAAATAATCTTGGACATGGTCTATGGAACCCTGAGCCTCTGCCCTTAGAGACACAACTTGGTGAGCAATTGTTTTATCTTTTAGGAAAGTAGGTTCTACTTCATGAAGTTATTGCCCACACAAGCAGAATCTTGTTGCACCCTTTGTTTGCTGGTCTCTGATCATCTTGTCAAGCACATCTCTGACCTGGCTTGACATTGTTCTATAACATATTCACCAATTGCCAATGGGTTAATCTGTCATCTTTGTACTATGGGATGAGTGAGAATTCCCATGTCATGATCATGTTGATAAAATGCCTTATAGCTGAAAGAAATGGTCTTAAGGTAATCCTTTAAAAGTTCCTGTATGTGAAATACATGCTATCTTTCAGTATCTCAAAACATACATAGTTAAGGATTTCCTATCAGATTTCTGTAAGTAAAGCTGTTGGAGTAAGTTGCCCTGGGGCAATACCTGCCCAGACTCTTAAGACTTCACAAAAGACTGTCGATAGCTCTGATGTCCTGATGATGTGTTTCTATGAGAACTCTGAAAGCAGTGGTTGGAGGCAGTGGTTCTAAGAGGATATGACATGTATGGATCCCCCCACCCAGGGGGAGGGTGTGTGAAAAGGGCAATAGCCTTCAAATATGAGGCAGACAGACTGGGATCATCTTAGGTTGCTGGCTGTCTCCCTAGATATCTTATGTGAGAGCAGTAGGTTTTTATACTTCCTGTTGGAGTGTTTCAGCTATATGCCTCCACCTGTGTTCAACCTGTATAATTGTAAATAAACATAAACATGTAAAATTCCAGGCTATGGTCTGAAGGCACATGAGCCAGCTCAGGGTCAGGTCTGGTCAGTGCCTGGATGGGAGACCGCCTGGGAAACATATGTAAGCTGCCTTGGGTTTCTATCATGAAAGAAAGGCGGGGTGTAAATGTAATACATAAATAAATAAAAATGTTAATAAGCCTCCAGTAAATAAACTGGGGAAGCATTTCATTTTTGTACCTTCACATCACTCAGAGAAGTGCAGAGCTTGGAAAAGTTACTTTTTTGAACTACAACTTCCGTCGCCCCAGCCAGCATAGCCACTGGATTGGGCTGATGGGAGTTGTAGTTCAAAAAAGTAACTTTTCCAAGCTCTGGAGAAGTGTAACAATATCCCACAAGTATATGGGAGCTCATTTTTTGCAGGGGAAAATAGTTTAATTTTTTTTAATATTCTAAGAGACAACCCTTCTATAGCTACATGCTGTTTTAGATAAGAAATAAGAAGATCCTTAATGGATCAGGTGACAGGCATATCTAGTCCAAGCATCATGTTTTCACAGTGGCCAACCAGATGTCTATGAGCAGTCTTCCCACTTGTCATCCCCAGCAACTGGGATTCAGAGCCATACTATCTCTGACACGGAAGAAAGTATGTATCCATCACGACTAGTAGCTATTGGTAGCCTTAACTTCCATGAATTTGTCTTATTCTCTTTTTTATTATTTATTTATTATTATTAAATTTATTATTAAATTTGTTAGTCGGCCATCTGGCTGGTTGTCCAGCCACTCTGGGCGACGTACAAGATAAAACAGTACATAAACAGTTAAAAAATTTAAAAAACAGTAAAAACTAATCCGTCCCAAAAGCTTGCCTAAAAAACCAGGTCTTCAGGGTCCGGCGGAAGCTCATTATAGACGGGGCATGGCGTAGATCACTAGGGAGAAGATTCCATAGGGTGGGGGCTATTATTGAGAAGGCCCTCTCTCGAGTTGTCACCAGTCTAGCTGTTTTGACTGGTGGGATCCAGAGAAGGTCTTCTGAGGCTGATCTTGTTGAGCGGCATCCCTGTCGATGCTGGAGGCACTCCTTCAGATAAGCTGGGCCACAACCGTATAGGGTTTTAAAGGTTAAGACCAACACCTTGAATTGGGCTCGGTACACAACCGGTAACCAATGCAACTCCTTCAGCACAGGAGTGATGTGATCTCTACGGCGGCTGCCTGCAATCAGACGCGCTGCTGCATTCTGTACCAGCTGTAAGTTCCGAACCATTTTCAAGGGTAACCCCACGTAGAGCGCATTACAGTAGTCTAGACGAGTGGTGATCAGGGCATGCACCACCGGTGGGAGCAGATGATTGGGAAGGTAGGAGCGTAGCCTCCATATCAGATGAAGTTGATACAGAGCTGCCCGGCTCACAGCCGACACTTGAGCCTCCATGGACAGCTGGGAGTCAAGAATGACCCCCAGGCTACAGACCTGGTCTTTCAGGGGCAGTCGTACCCCGTTAAGCACCAGGTCTATATCTCCCAGCCTTCCCTTGTCTCCCACAAACAGCACTTCAGTTTTGTCAGGATTCAGCTTCAGCTTATTCCTTCCCATCCAGCCACTCACCGACTCCAGACACTTGGACATGGTTTCCACAGCCAACCTTGGTGAAGATTTAAATGAGAGATAGAGCTGCGTGTCATCCGCATACTGATGACACTGCAGCCCAAATCTCCTGATGATTGCTCCCAGCGGCTTTATATAGATGTTAAAAAGCATTGGAGAAAGGATAGAACCCTGTGGCACCCCACAAGTGAGGGGCCAGGGATCTGAAACCTCCTCCTCCAGTGCTACTCTTTGGTATCTCCCAGAGAGGAAGGAATGGAACCACTGCAATACAGTGCCCCCAATACCTAACCTCTGCAGGCGGTCCAAGAGGATAGCGTGGTCAACGGTATCAAAAGCCGCTGAGAGATCGAGGAGGACAAGGAAGGTGCATTCGCCTCTATCCCATGCCCTTCTCATATCATCTACCAAGGCGACCAAGGCTGTTTCAGTCCCATGTCCCGGTCTGAAGCCTGACTGAAATGGATCCAGATAATCCGCTTCTTCCAAGTGTGCTTGCAGCTGTTTAGCCACCACCCGCTCAACTGCCTTGCCTAAGAATGGCACATTTGAGACTGGGCGAAAGTTGTTCAAATCTTGAGGGTTCAAGGAGGGCTTTTTTAAAATTGGTTTTATTGTCGCCTCCTTGAGCGCTGATGGCATTACTCCCTCTTCAAGCGATGCGTTTACCATCAGCTTGATCCTCTCTCCCAGTCTATCTTTGCAGCTCATAATGAGCCACGAAGGGCAAGGGTCAAGTAGGCAGGTGGTCGGCTTTAGAGTTGAAAGCACCTTGTCCACTTCATCAGAAGGAAGAAGCTGGAACCGATCCCATGCCACTGGCGCAACACTGATCACCTCTGGCTCACTTCCTGTATCCACAGTGTACGGGATATCGCTTTTAATATGATCAATTTTATCCGCAAAGTGTTTGGCAAACTCGTCACAGGAGACCTTATCATGTTCCATTGGTTCCGGAGCAACTGGACCGACCAGGCTCCGGACCACTTGGAATAGTCTTCTGGGACAGCACTCGGCAGATGCAATAGAGGCAGCATAAAAATCCTTTTTTGTTGCCTTTATTGCCACATGATAGGCTGCAGCAGCAGCTCTAACCAGTGTTCGATCGTCCTCAGAGCGAGACTTTTGCCACCGGCACTCTAGCCATCTCACCTCCCGCCTATGAGTTCGCAACCGTGGGGTAAACCACGGTGCCGTCTGAGTTCTATTCAGAGGGAGAGGGTGTTTTGGAGCCACTCGGTTTAGTGCCCCGGTGATCGCGGCATTCCAGCCCTCCACCAGGGCTTCAGCCGAGTGGCTGTGTGCTTGCTCCAAAGTATCCCCAAGAGCATTCAGGTATCCATCAGGATCCATCAGACGCCTGGGGCAGACCATCTTAATGGGCCCTTTAACCCCACAGAGGGTTTGCGGCAATGAAAGGTCCATCCTCACCAGGTAGTGATCTGACCATGACAAGGGGATGATGGATGTATCCCCAATTTTCAGACCACTCCCCTCTTCTCCCGAGACAAACACAAGGTCGAGTGCATGACCGGCTACATGGGTGGGACCCATTGAAATAAGGTGCAGCTCCCAGGAAGCCATGGTTTCCAAAAAGTCCCGAGGTGCTCCAAGTGAGACTGGCCCCCGAATGCACGTTGAAGTCCCCCAATACCAAAAGGTTTGGGGACTGCACCTGTAAATCCGAGACCACCCCCAGCACCTCGGCTAGAGAGTCCGTCGTGCAGCGGGGTGGACGGTACACGAACAGAATCCCTAGACTGCCCTTTGGTCCCAACCTCCAGTACATGCAATCTGCCACCTTGGTCTTATAGAGTGGGGGTCTGGTGAGAACCAAGGATCTTCGATAGATAACTGCCACTCCCCCTCCCCGACTACCGATCCTCGGCTGCTGTGCATACAAAAACCCAGCTGGGCACATGGCAGCTAGAATAGGAGCAGAAGCTACATCCAGCCAGGTTTCCGTAATACATGCTAGGTCTGCGCCCTCATCCAGTATCATATCATGGATGAGGGATGTCTTCTGGGCGACAGACCTGGCATTGCACAGCAGCACTCGAAGGCCGGAGTATGGAGTCAAGCATCCCCCAGCTATCTGTTGGTTCCGGGCAGGTCTGGAACGAGGGACAGATATTACTGATTACAGATATTTTGAAAGCTATCCAAGTTGGTGGCCATCAAGATACCTTGTAGTAGCAAATTTCATAGTTTAACCATGTGCTGTGTGAGGAAATACCTTCTTTTGTCTGTCCTGAATCTTTCATTATTCAGCTTCATTGGATAACCCTGGATTCTCGTATAGTTCTGCTGGAGCAGTTGAGAACTCTTCCAGTTGTCTGGCTATTAGTTGAGCCTTGTAGTTGGGTTCCCAAATAGGATCTCTAGTTTGCATTGTCTCTCTGGATATTCATTTTGTCAATGTATAAAGTGGTGTGGTGAGGTGAAAAAAAGGCTGAGATGAACTCTAAAGGGGTCCAAAAATTGAGATTTTATAGGCCTGGTGTGTTTTTAAATGCATTCAAAATGATTCATTTGGTTACAAAGCACACTAGAGAACACAGCTGTATGCTTTATAAATGCCCTTGAAGGGGAAATAGAATGCATTGGAACAATAAATCTTTATTTTTGTGCACCCTTATGTTTTCATCTCTACTTTTTTTTCCTTGTCACTGGTGCCTTCACTCCTCTGGTTTCTCTAAGGTATTAGTGCAACAAAATCTTTAAGAAGCATGTGTGTTTTGATAAGAGCACTATGATTTAGAAGTGGGCCCCCAGTTTAAGGCCTGTATAGTTCATTTCACTAAATTCCATATTCAGTAATGAAAGTTATGGCCTCTGACTTTGCTTTAGGATGTTGATAGTCATAATCATAGTCAATTTATTTATATACCACATTTTCCACAAATAAATCTGTGCTCAAAGCAGTTCACATGAAGAGCAGACAATCTAAATGCAGCAGCAGAGTAATGGTACATAATAAAAAGTGTAATATTCCTACAACATTAAAAAAGAGAGTTAATTTAGTATACTATACATCAAAATGTAAATGAGGACAAAGCTCACCAGTAAAGCTCAAGTGAAGATATCCAGCAACTTCCTATCTAAAAATAACCCCCAAGTATTTGATGTGGTGCATCCTACAATTTCTTTTATAATATAGTTCTTTAAGTTAGTCATTCGTAATCCTTTTAACCGAAGGGAAATAGTGATGTTGATGTTTCTGAAACACTGCAAAAGCCAGTCCTTCATTTGTGCTTTTGGGGACATGAACAGCTGGAAGACGGAAAAGAGGTTTCTCCAGCTCCACTCCCCCCTCAAGTCTACAGTTCCAGCAAAGCTGTGTCCCCCGAAACAGTATTTGGCTAAGGGCCAAATTGTTGCTGTTGTTGTCCACCCTTCACCAGGAAGTTCCAGTGTAGGTTAGACATGTTTGTCACATAATTTGCCCTTGTGTAGTTGATTTTTTAAAAAATTGAGAACCCACCATAAGAGGGGGGACCTAGACTGGGACCATGGTACTGGGGAAGGGATTTAACCCTTTGCCCCATTGTGGCCCCAGTCAGAACCATCCCTGTGCCTGATATTTGCAATGTAGGAAAGCTTCCATTGGTGCCAATGAGTGCAAACAAGAACAAAACAGACACAGGAAACCCTTGTCTTTATCCATATACAAGTATTGTAAGTCCAGTGCCCCATAGTGAAAAATGGAAATTGACTGCCTTCAAGTCGATCCTGACTTATGGCGACCCTATGAATAGGGTTCTCATGGTAAGCGGTATTCAGAGGTGGTTTACCATTGCCTTCCTCTGAGGCTGAGAGGCAGTGACTGGCCCAAGGTCACCCAGTGAGCTTCATGGCTGTGTGGGGATTCGAACCCTGGTCTCCCAGTTTGTAGTCCAGCACCTTAACCACTACACCACACTGGCTCTCTACCCCATAGTACCAAACTATATAATGACACTATCCACACACTCAAATTGGAAATGGCAGGCATGAGGAGTGGGTGATTCCAATTGAGTATACAGTTCAGGCAAAGGATTAAAGCCCCCTTACTCATGCCACTGTTCTAATGCGACTCCTCTCCTCCTCTCCTCCCCCCCTCCAATCCCAACCATGCAAAGACAAAATATGTGATAAATGTCATGTGAAGTTTGGCCTTTGCAGAAGGAGATGCTCTGAGACTTATCTTTATGACTATCTGCATTTGCCCTAGAAACTTGTTTTCTGATTTCATCTCTAGTCACTCGCTATTTCTGACTGTGCTACTAGAAATAGCTGGATGATCACTGGACAAGTGGGAAGAAGTAATTTTGTCCATCACACACATCAGCTATATTGGAGATCAGTTATCTTGAATAGAAAGTGCTATAGGATAGGTGTTTGGTTTGGATGTCATTTCGGGGTCCCTTCCAAGTCTGTCATTTTCTATCTGTAAGCTGGAATTCTGTGGTAGAGGGAACTGCTGAGTGATTAAGCCTGTCTCTTTGTGAAGTTCATGGCCCTAGACAAGCCTGGTAAGCATCCTTTTTACATGACTAAAGAGATGGCTGTGGGTCCAAAGAAACAAGTAGCTAGTGATACGTCAGAAGGAGGGAAGAGGCCTACTTTCTCTCTCCCTCACCTGGCTAGAGCTCACATCATCCTAGATGTAGGAGAACAATGGGCCAGTTTAGTCCAGTCTGGTACAGATCCTAGTGAAGATACAGATGCTTGATTTGCTCTCTATACTTAACTTCCCTAGAAATGTAACAAGAGAGTAAGATCTGATGGAGTGTTGACAATGAGAGACCCTACATCTTATGTTCGCCTTGTATATATGGGTAAATAAAACCATATATCATAAAGACAACATAGCCCCAGCCATCTTCATTCCAAGGAAACCGAAACCAAAGTATGTGTTGTCACCCCCGAAGTCTCTCACCATTCAGAGGTTGGGATGCATGTAACAATATATTCTTCCCAGTGTAAAATCACTGAATTCTGTACATTTGCTCTGACATTTCTGTGTGTGATCCTGGCCTCATATAACCTCAGTGCAGGTGTATCATCTGTATTAAAATGTTACAAAGGGGTAGCTGTTGACATTACTTACATGCCAAGAGACTAAATCTTGGAACTGGAGTCAGAACACTATTGCATAACTGCCTACCCTCATTAGTATTTACATTGCAGCAAAGAAGGAGACACTTCAACCACTTACCTTCAGGATTTGTGGGAGACATCTCCTTTAGAATACCGTTTTAAAAATGGTTTTCCACTGATGTTTATGACAAACTATGATATACTATTAAAATGGAAGATGGAAACAAACTTCCAGTCTGTTGAGATCCTGCTGAACGTGGGCTACTAAGACCTACAGTGTATTGTGCAAACAGATGCACTTAAGAAGCTAATTTTTCTGGGAGGTACTTAGACTTGGTCTACGCATGTAATACAATCAGATGGTGGAATCTTGAGATGATAGAGTAGACTGTACTATTTCAGGCTACAGATGAAGAGTGCCATTTTAGAATACTCCCCTCAAAAAAACACCTTTGCACAGCAGCAAGCAAGGTTTTAGTCCACCCCGCTGTGCTAGGTTTGTACATGCATGGAGGTTGTTTATTTGCTTTTTCATTAAAAATAGCATCCTCCACCTGTGACATCAGGAGGTACAGTCTTATACCACCTCACTACCAATTCATTCCCACTTCAATTATGCTGCATGTGTAGGTCCAGGCTATTTGTCAGACCATATCTCCCTATATGAACCTGCCCAGGCCCTGAGATCTTCAGGAGAGACCCTTCTCACTATCCCAACACCTTCACAAGTGCGACTGGTGGGGACACGAGATAGGGCCTTTTCGGTGGCTGCCCCTTGGCTCTGGAACTCCCTCCCTAGGGAGGCAAGAATGGCCTCCTCTGTGCAGTCCTTCCGCCGACAGCTAAAGACTTTTTTCTTCCGGCAGGCCTTTGGAACTGAAGGTTTTAAGGGTAGTGACTGAAGAGGATGCTGTATGTTATTGTTTTACTTGTATGGTCCTAAACTGGGTTGCAGTATTTTAAGTGTATATCTAATTGGTTTTAACATCTTAATAGTTTAATACTGTTTTAATGCTGATTTTATATGTTTATATGTTTTATATTTTTATAGGTTCTTAATGGTATGTCCTTATTTTTATCTGGAAGCCGCCTTGAGTTCCAGTTTGGAAAAAGGGCGGGGTATAAATAAAGATAATCATCATCAGCAGCAGCAGCAGCAGCAGCACAAATCATAACAAAAGCTGTGCTGATCATATATGTCCTTCATATATGTCCACATATGTTATGCTTTCCTATCATTAAAGCTTGCTCTTTCTCTCTGTGTGCACTCATTCATATATGTAAAGTGACTTGTTTGGAACCATAACCAGGACAAGCACATAGCTGAACCACTGAGAGACCTTAAATGTTAGAAGGTTTATTACTGGACCTAAACATATGGCCCGAAAGACTACAGGTGATGTGGGGTCTGGAGGATGACCCAATTGTTTTTAGGAGAGGGGTGGGGCAAGGCAGGTGGAAATGCTTGCCCCTTGATGGTCCCAGCACAGTCTCATCCCTACCTCACCACCTCCTCCTTACCTTCGTTAAGAACCCTCCAGCCCCGTCTTCACTCTCTGACTTGAGTTTGTTAGAGAGACGGTAAGACAGGGAGGGGAAGAGAACACGAAGAGTACGGGCCATTAATACTCCGGTTGCCGTGGGAATTTTGTGTATGCCGCGGTCGGAAAAAGCAAGGCCCTGGATGCGGGAGGTGAGGCGGAGAAAGAGCTGGCGACGAGAAAGAAAGAGAAAGAGAAAGAGAAAGAGAAAGAGAAAGAGACAGACGCACATCCGAGGGCAGAATAAGAAGCTGGGTCCTAATTGCTTCACAGTTGGGCTGCCGTGCTGTGTGGGGGTGCATCCGCGGCTTGCGGGGGAACTTGTCGGCCGCGACCTTGGGCGGCTGGATGGGCGTGGTGGCTGCGAGACGCTGCCGCCGCCGCTGTTGCTACCGTCCCGTACCGGCGGACTCAGTGGAGAAGAGGAACCTGCTGGACTGACCATTTCTTTATTACTATCTACCGGGTGTGAAATGAGACCACTACCACTTTGGGAAGAGGAATCTGCCGCTGCTGCTGCTGCTGGACGCTGTCTTTTCTGTGAGATTTTTGCTCATCTAACGACCATCTTACAGCACTAAGTCCCAGGTTCCTAGTCAACCTGCTGTGTTTCACTGTGACTGTGACTGTTTTTGCCATCTATCCCTCTTGAAGGGTATATAAACAAGCAGGTTAAAACGACCTGGAAAACTAGTGTCTGCAAGAAAAGGAGATTATTAGTGCTCAGAGAAGAAGAGCTTACAGCTGCTGTTGCGGGTTTATTATCTCCATCTCTTTCTTTTTTAGGAAGGAACTGTTTTAAAGAGAATACCTGCCTGAATACCTGCCTGAATGGCGGAAGCCTGCATTGGGGCATGTGTTTATCGCAAGAGAGTGATGGGGGAAGGGTGGATGGCCAATATATATCGAGGCTGGGTGGCAGAAGCTGGTGGAAAGCTAGGGACAGGTCAGGTCGGGTAAGAGGAACTAGGGATAGATGCATAATATCTATCCCTCGTTCCGGACCTGTCCAGAGCCGACAGATAACTGGGGGATGCCTAGCTCCACACTCTGACCTGAGGTTTCTGTTGTGTAATGCCAGGTCTGTTGCTCAAAAAACATCTCTCATCCATGATATGATATTGGATGAGAGCGCAGACCTGGCATGTATTATGGAAACTTGGCTGGATGAGGCTGCTGCTCCTATCTTGGCAGCCATGTGCCCAGCTGGGTTCTCGTATGCACAGCAGCCGAGGGTCGGGAGTCGGGGAGGGGGAGTGGCAGTTATTTACCGAAGGTCCTTGGTTCTCACCAGACCCCCTCTCTGTAAGACCAGGATGGCTGAGTGTATGTACTGGAGGTTGGGCCCAAAGGGCAGTCTAGGGACTCTGCTTGTGTACCGCCCCCCTGCTGCACGATGGACTCCCTGGCCGAGGTGCTGGGGGTGGTCTCGGATGTGCGAGTGCAGTCCCCAAACCTTTTGGTACTGGGGGACTTCAATCTGCATTCCGAGACCATCCTCGCTGGAGCACCTCGGGACTTTATGGAAACCATGGCTTCCTGGGAACTGCACCATATTCCAATGGGGCCCACCCATGTAGCCGGTCATGCACTCGACCTAGTATTTGTCTCGGGAGAGGAGGGGAGTGATCTGAAAATTGGGGATACGTCCATCAACCCCTTGTCATGGTCAGATCATTATCTGGTGAAGATGGATATTTCGATGCCACAAACCCTCCGTGGGGGTGGAGGACCCATTAAGATGGTCCCCCCCAGGCGTCTGATGGATCCAAATGGATTCCGGAATGCGCTTGGGGACTCATTGGAGCAGGTACACAACCACTCGGCTGAAGCCCTGGTGGAGGGGTGGAATACCACGATCACCAGGGCATTAGACCGGGTGGCTCCAAAACGCCCTCTCCCCCTGAATAGAGCTCAGACGGCACCGTGGTTTACCCCACGGCTGCGAACTCTGCGGTGCGAGGTGAGATGGCTAGAGCGCCGGTGGCGGAAGTCTCGCTCTGACGTCGATCGAACACAGGTTAGAGTAGCTGCGGCAACCTACCATGTGGCAATAAGGGCAGCAAAAAAAGAAACAGCCTTGGTCGCCTTGGTAGATGATATGAGGAGGGCATGGGATAGGAACGAAGGCACCTTCCTTGTCCTCCTTGATCTCTCAGCGGCTTTTGATACCGTTGACCACGGTATCCTTTTGGACCACCTGAAGAGGCTGGGCATAGGAGGCACTGTATTACAATGGTTCCGGTCCTTCCTCTCTGGTAGGTACCAAAGAGTAGCACTGGAGGAGGAGGTTTCAGATCCGTGGCCTCTCACTTGTGGGGTGCCACAGGGTTCTATCCTCTCCCCGATGCTATTCAACATCTATGTAAAGCCGCTGGGAGCAATCATCAGGAGATTTGGGCTGCAGTGTCATCAATATGCAGATGACACGCAGCTCTATCTCTCATTTAAATCTTCACCGAGGTTGGCTGTAGAAACCATGTCCAAGTGCCTGGACTCGGTGAGTGACTGGATGGGAAGGAACAAGCTGAAGCTGAATCCTGACAAAACCGAGGTACTGTTTGTGGGAGACAAGGGAAGGTTGGGGGATGTGGACCTGATGTTCAATGGGGTACGATTGCCCCTAAAGGACCAGGTCCGCAGCCTGGGGGTCATTCTTGACTCCCAGCTGTCCATGGAGGCTCAAGTGTCAGCTGTGAGCAGGGCAGCACTGTATCAATTGCATCTGATACGGAGGCTGCGCCCCTACCTTCCCAACCATTTGCTTCCACCGGTGGTACATGCCCTGGTCCCCTCTCTCCTAGACTACTGTAATGCGCTCTACGTGGGGTTACCCTTGAAAATGGTCCGGAAATTGCAACTGGTACAGAATGCGGCAGCTCGTATGATCAAACGTAGCCGCCGGCAAGATCATATTACTCCATTTTTGAAGGAGTTACATTGGTTACCGGTTGTTTACCGGGCCCAATTCAAGGTGTTGGTTTTGACCTTTAAAACCCTATACGGTTTGGGCCCAGTTTATCTGAAGGAGCGCCTCCAGCACCGTCAGGGATGCCGCTCGACAAGATCAGCCTCTCAAGACCTTCTCTCGATCCCACCGGTTAAATTAGCTAGGCTGGTGAGGACCAGAGAGAGGGCTTTCTCAATATTGGCCCCCACCCTATGGAACTCCCTCCCAAATGATCTCCGACATGCCCCCTCTATGATGAGCTTCCGCCGGACTTTAAAGACCTGGCTCTTCAGGCAGGCTTTTGGGATGGGTTGAAACTTTTACTGTATGTTTTAATATTTTAATGTTTATGGTATGCTTAATGTTTAATGTATTATTGTGTTTTGTACGTTGCCCAGAGTGGCTGGGTAATCAGCCAGATGGGCGACTAATAAATCCAAGAATAAATAAATAAATAAATAGGTTGGAATTGCTTTTGGAGTATACCATTTACAAAAGTGTGGGATAAAAACAGTTGACCAGGGCAATGAGAAGGAGTCAGAGAAATCAGCAAACATCACAGATAGCTTCCAGATTCACCACACAACTGAGAGTGATGAACTGAGGGGGTCAGAGGGGTGAGGAGTATTAGCCAAAGTTGTGAGAAGTACTAGAACAATGCTGGTAAATTTTAAAATGTGCAGAGGAAGCTGATTCTCTAGAGCCTGGGACCTAGGGCATAATAGTCTTTTCAATATATCTAATCAGAGATAGTCAGCAGCTTCTCTTGTCTCTGTTTGGTGAGAAAAGCTCACCCCACTAAAAATATTCATCTCCAGCCTTAGAAATCCAGCCCCCATTTCTGTGGCTTTGGTAAGGAGGCATGTCTATTGATCAATCAAGTGACTGATCTATTCCTTTCTTTGGAAATAGATCTTCACTCCTCTGTGAGGTGAGAATTGGTTCCTTTTTGGAGAAGTGTATTCATGCTATGATTTATGTTGCTGCTAGTGGCTGTTTATACAACAAGCTTAATAAACTTGTGCTTTTAAGATGATGTATGTTTTCATGCTGCTTGTTTTTAGTATGTTTTCTTAGGCACCTCAGAGGTTTTGGTAAAAAGATGGTTTGGAAATATTTTCACAAACACAGATTAATTCTGTTTTATACCATCTAAAGAATACAGTCTCAGCCTTTGATGGGTTTACATTATAAATGCCAGGATGGAAGAGCAGAGAACAGAGTAATAACAAGTGTAGGATATTGTAGTATAAATTAGCTATGTAGGCCTGGATTTTATGACAGAAATATGGCTGGAAAAAGCTTTTGTCTGGTAGATGGAGGGGATTTCTCACATTTTTCCCTGGTCAAAAATCTGTTAGGTCAAATTTTACCTGTAAACGGTGGAAAGTCCCACCTTCCATTCTATGGTGGTGTAGCCTCCCACACTTTGAGGTCAGGATGCCAGTGGCATTAGTCATTAAGGAGGCATGAAAAGGTGTTTTTCTGTTCTCATGGAATCATGAGAGCCGTCCAGACACTGGTGGGGGAAAATGGGTTGCCCACTTAGCTGAAACGTAGCCCTAGCTGAGATTCAGGGCTCATAGTGTCCGTGCACGTGAATTACCTCTCCTGCAAAGGAGATAGCTGCATTGCTGCTCATATAAAAAAGAAAAGGGGAAGATGCACACTCAGGAAAATGCACAGAGAAAAAGAAAAAAATGGTTAGGGGTCTTATTGGGGTGAACCTGGTTGGATTCAACCAGTTTCGTATCCTCCTCACCCCTCTTTCAGTTTTTTTTTAAACAAACGGTTACATCAAAGGTTCCTGCTGGAGTGGTACTATGTGAAGGACTTGGCCTTTCATCCAGTAATAAAAACAGCACTGAAATGTACTTTGTAAAATAGTATTTATTTGCCTGCCTAGTTTCTAGTAACCTGCACTGATATCACAAGTGATGAGTGGCAGGCAATAAATCTTTAAATAAATGAAATAAAATGAAATTAGTTTAAAAACATTTTTCAAACACTCAAGTATCAAGTGATGTCACAGGTTTCAGCTATGCAAGTGCTGTGTTGTGTATCTTCTCTTTCCTCCTCTTTGTTGTGATGCTCCAAGAGAGTGGTTGTGAAAAGTACAATTCCCGCCTTGCTGACAGGCCCATCAGATTCTAGTGGTGGCAGGGCTTTGCGACCATGGCAGGAATGGACCTGCTGTGGCTTCAAAGCCCCCGGGCGCCTCTGCATGTGATGCTGCACTGGGGTGGGGCTTAGCAGGAGCTATTTAAGTCTTGTTCCGCCCTCCACGGGCCTCTTTTCAGCCTTGTCTGGTACCCTCCAACTCTCCCTGAATGCAGTGCAAATTTTGACTGGTTGCCTTCAGAGCCGGGTAGGAATTTTTTGCCTGTTAGCCATTTGGTTTGCTGACAGGTTGCTTCACCTACCCTGCACTGTTCTCTTAATTTGTCTGATTTGGCTTGATTCTTGTAAGTAGGCTAATTTGGTCACATTTGGCAGATATGTGTGGTGAGCACCCTTAGGTGCGGGCTGAGACCTTAGACTTGCCTTCCAGGCTGTGAGACCTGTTGGATGGGTAGCATTCCTCTTTGGAGTTAACTTGTAACACCCATTCAGAGGTGTGAGGCCCTGAGAGTGGGTGGCTCCGCAAGGCCATCCTAACCACCCTTAGAGGTTGGGGTGAAGATTGAACCATTCAATCTTAGAGGTTGAGGTGAAGATTGAACCATTCCCTTTTCACGGGGCTATATATTAGGCCATATTCAGCTGCATTAACAGAAGTATCATTTCCAAATTGCGTAAAGTTCTACTTCCCATCTATTCAGCACTGGTTAGGCCTCATCTTGAATACTGCATCCAGTTCTGGTCTCCGCACTTCAAGAAGGATGCAGACAAACTGGAACGGGTTCAGAGGAGGGCAACAAAGATGATCAGGGGACTGGAAACAAAGCCCTATGAGGAGAGACTGAAAGAACTGAGCATGTTTAGCCTGGAGAAGAGAAGACTGAGGGGAGAGATGATAGCACTCTTCAAGTACATGAAAGGTGGTCACATAGAGGAGGGCCAGGATCTCTTGTCGATTTATCCTAGAGTGTAGGACACGGAATAATGGGCTCAAGTTGCAGGAAGCCAGATTTCAACTGGACATCAGGAAAAACTTCCTAACTGTTAGAGCCATACAATGGAACCAATTACCTAGAGAGGTAGTGGGCTCTCCGACACTGGAGGCATTTAAGAGGCAGCTGGACAGCCATCTGTCGAGAATGCTTTGATTCGGATTCCTGCATTGAGCAGGGGGTTGGACTTGATGGCCTTATAGGCCCCTTCCAACTCTACTATTCTATGATTCTATGGGAGGGTTATCCTCACATGATTCGTTAACATCTAGGTCCTGCTCAATCGCTCTGTAGATCATTTGCATAATCATTTGCATAATTGGTTTAATTTAAATAAATGTAGCCCTTGTTTTACCCACTCTTCACTTTGTCATGCCTCTTCATTTCATGACTGTGGTTGCAAAGGAATTTCCTTCTCTGATGCAAACCTGTACTATCTCTGATGCAACAGAATTTGAACCCTTGGGAACAACTTTACCATGGTTAGCATTGGCTGTGCTACTGGAGCTGGGGTACTGGGTAATTGTCATGTATATTTGTGTTGTGATGCAAGGGTGTCAGCTGGGAGGGCATGCCGTTATTGTTGTGAGTTCATTGTTTGCCTCTGTTTGTGAGCAGCATGTTGGTGTCATCAGCAGCTGATTGGAGCCTCTTTTTAAGGATGTTGGGAGTGTGTGTTTCATTTTCTCTCCATTTTCGCATTCCCGGTTATGTGATTACCCCCTCCTTTTCAGGCTGAGCATGCATTGGATGCAGTGGTTACTCCACTGGTGTGCAGTGGCAGAATATCTCTGATCTTGGTGTAATGTCAGTAGAGGACAGCCTTGTTAGAATCTATACTGTAATTTTAAACAATGTGAAAGAACTAAAGGGCCTACTTTGGGGTAGGCAATGTTGTATACTTGTATTAAGAGCTGTTTGGTTCCTTAAGAATTTTAAGTTGATTTACCATCAACGATTAAACAACTTGATTCATTAATTTAAATACGTTTGTATATTAACAAAAGCCTCAATATCTATGCTTATCTAAGCTGCTGAAGGATGTATGGAATAAATAAGAATTTAATAAATATGAGATGCCATTCATTATTAAAGGAAACTTCTTATTTACTCTTCTCTTTTCGTATTACAGCCAAAATTGAACACACACACACCCTTTCCCTCTACCCCTGATCTGGTAATGCAGAATGGGCTTCCATATTCATCTACTACAAATAATAAATTATGATGAAGACATATGCTATTCTCTATCTAAAAACAGAAAGTTGTTTTTTTTACTTAGGCATGTATTTCCAAGATGTAGGGTTCATTGTTTCGACTAGACCACACCTGAGAAGACACATGTTCATGCCATCCCTTTGGTGAGCACGGAACATTAGGCCAGATATCACTATATCTTCAAACTGCCCTGTTGGCTTTATCCAGGAATTTAATACAGCCTTTATCCTGCAGACATGTTACACAGCAGCAGTGCAAGGGCGGTGGTGGCCAGGGGGTGTGGGGAAACAATAGTGACATTCATCTGCATTTTTATTGGAATTGCTTTCTAACATGTTTTTAAAGCTTTTTTAAATCAGCTCTCACCACACAGAGGAATAGGCATCCACAGAAACAAATATATATAAATGCTCCTCCCCAAAATACAAGCATAAGATATGTAAGAACAGTCGTGCTGACCAGATGAAAGTCCTATATGGTCTAGCATTCCATCCTTACAGTGGCCAACCCAATGCTTAGGGCAGTCCACATGCAGGACAAGAGCACAACAGTGCTCTCCTGCTCATGGCCCCCAGCAAGCTTGTCATACCTTACCATAAACACTTCTGGATACAATAATTATCTGAAAATTTTCGATGTGGAAAATCTAAGCAATCCTATTGTCACATGACTCAAACATTACCAAGTATACTTTTCTAGCATTGGTCTAAGGAAACAAGCATAATTTTGTGGTTTAGGCTGAGAATGCCAAGTTTTGGTATAATATGAATGTAGAGCACAAATACTTGTTTGTAATGCAGACAATGCAGATTAAAGTAATGACAACAGAAGTTTTATGTAACTTTACAGTGGACAATGAGGACATTGAACTTGTCAAGGATTATCAATACCTCAGCACAGTCATTAACCAAAATGGAGACAATAATCAAGAACTAGGCTAGGACTGGGGAGGGCAGCTGTGAGAGAACTAGAAAAGGTCCTCAAATGCAATGACATATCACTGAACATCAAAGTCAGGATCATTCAGACCATGGTATTCCCAATCTCTATGTATGGATGTGAAAGGTGGACAGTGAAAAAGGTGGATAAGAGAAAAATTAACTCATCTGAAATGTGGTGCTGGAGGAGAGCTTTGTGCATACCATGGACTGCGAAAAAGACAAATAATTGGGTGTTAGAACAAATTAAACCAGAACTGCCACTGGAAGCTAAAATGATGAAACTGAGGTTATCATACTTTGGACACATCATGAGAAGACATGATTCACTAGAAAAGGCAATAATGTTGGGAAAAACAGAAGGGAGTAGAAAAAGAGGAAGGCCAAACAAGAGATGGATTGATTCCATAAAGGAAGCCACAGACCTGAACTTACAAGATCTGAACAGGGGGGTTTATGACAGATGCTCTTGGAGGTTGCTGATTCATAAGGTCGCCATAAGTCGTAATTGACTTGAAGGCAGATAACAACAACAACAACAACAATGCAGACAATAATACATATTTCTGTACAGCAGCATAACTGATAGCTACCGGAATGAAGCTCATAAAACTTGATTAAAGAAAACCAAGACTGAATTTTCTACACTGTGTAACTACAATAGCTTAGTTGTGTAGGTCTGAAGTCTTCCCTACTTCTATCTTCTATGATTACCTGAAGTTAGGGCTCATCCAGACAACTGTAAAATGTGTGACATGATCGCTTTGTGTTTTCATTATTTTTCGGTCGTCCATATGACGTCGCATGCTTTTGCGCATTTTTGCATGGTTAAATCCATTCCTGCAATACCGCAAATCATGCAATTTGCTTTTTTAAACCGGGAATCATCCGCTGTACCTTCAGGCACTTGGATGCAATACCGCAGACTTTACAGCTGTGGGCGTTTGATGGGCGGTTCTTGGGAGGTTCCCCATATCCCTTCCCTCATTCTCAGCCAATCACGTATTTCCACTGTTGCGCATGTGCGTGAATGTCCAGCGAAAGCCTGGGAAAAAGGAACCTATCAGAGCAATGGTGTGGTGTTGAACTTCTACTGCGCAGATGCAAAAAAGTGCATTTGTGCAGAAGCAGCAACAGCGGTTAATTTTTAGCCAGCCTGCAAACTGGGCAGCCGCTCAGGGTGAGATCTACAATTGTGGTTGTTTGTAAACTTTTTCAAGGGAGAAAATATTTATCTTTGCCTAACCTCCACCTCCCACCCCTCACCCCCGCATCAAATGCCCTTCTTGAACATATTGGTCTTTGCTTTCAGGCATCCAGAGTCGAGGGAGAGGGGGGGAGAAGAGAAATAGAGGCTTTCCTCTTGGATTACAGACACTTATGCACCCTTAGTCAATTTCGCTTTCCTGCCTGCAAGGCTACTCTCTTTGAGTCTTGTCAATTTCAACCACAGCCTGCAGGTTCTCCGCAGCCCTGCTGAGCTGAAAAGCATACAGCCACTTTTGTGAAATATCGCAAATAAAAGCAAAAAACCCACAGGAATTATTGGCATATAAGTGGTTTGCTAGACCATCTCAGCCACCCGCAACCATAGAGACTGGTGGTCTACCTTCCTAGACATGACACATCATTACTTGCTGTTCTGGAGAAATAAGTTGAATTGCAATCATGTGTATCTCCAGAAACATTAATATGCGTAAAGGGAGAAAAGTATACAGTCGGTTTTGCGAAATATCACAAATACGAATAAACAAAAATACAGGAATTATAGGCATATAAGCAGAGCTTGGAAAAGTTACTTTTTTGAACTACAACTCCCATCAGCCCCAGCTGGCATGGCCACTGGATTGGGCTGATGGGAGTTGTAGTTCAAAAAAGTAACTTTTCCAAGCTCTGCATATAAGTGGTTTGCATGTTTCTTTTAGCAGAGGGAACACCACAAAGCCTGTGCTGGTTGCTTCAGTGAAGATTGACACAGCAGCACGCGGGGCTGTTTGCCCACATTCCCTCCCCGGGCCAAGAGCAGCCACCTGTGGGGGGGGGGCTGTTTGCTTCCCTCAGGGGCCTGCCACCAAGCCTCATAACGGTCCGGGACTGAACCCTGCAGCGAATGAGCCCAAGGGTCACGGGGGGATTTGCCCGGCAATTACAAGCACTGATCCCTTGCACTGCCCACAATCCCCCTGGATGGTCAAGGGCACCTGGAGACACCCCTCCCGGCTGGCACTGCTCCAGAGTGGTGAGTGACAAGGAACTCCATTACAGCCACTACTACCAAACCATCAGGAAATTCAAACTTTTGCACTCGTACATTCAAGCGCATGCGCCTCGTTGTGCTTTGTTGCAAAGGGGGAGAGGAGCATGCGTCATATTTTGCGGACCAATTGGCTGATAGGGGGGAGTGTTGTGGGAGGAGCTGGGAAGAAGCGAGAAGAAGTACGGGTCCTCTCGCTGCGTGTGTGGGTGCAAAAAAAACGGGTTTTTTATTGGGAAAGAGCGAACAAACAGGCAAAGTGAGGACTGTCAGATGACGAACCGGAAATGGAAAACATGGATTATCCCACTCGGTTTGGATGAGCTCTTAGTGAAAACAAGCCTCTACAGTCTATCTGCAGGGAACAGGAATCATATTTGTGTCTCTGATTTGTACATTTAAGTTTTTAAAAGCTATGTGAAGATACCTTTTTGGTATTTTTATATTTTGTATTTTTATAGTTAAAAAAAGTGTGTATAGATATATATTTAAGTCAATAATTGTTCTGTTTGTTTGCTTTAAAACACCTTTAGGGAATGCAAAATATAATTGTTATAAACTGCCCAGAGAGCTTCGGTTATGGGGTGGTATACAAATGTAATAAAATAAATAAATAAATATTACTATTAGGACAGTTGCTGAGCCTGTTATGAAATGAGCTAATCAACATGATACCAGAAAGTTAGAAGTAATAGCTAATATCTCCTTACCATAATGTTCCCATCTGACATGGCATGCAAATCTCTAGTTCGCATGGGGTTTAAAGCACTTTGCACATTGAAATGCTTTAAAACAATGTAACTGGTACAAAGAGAGCAAGCACCAAAGATGTAGTCATGCAGGCACTGGGATCATAACCCCCTTACTATTTTAGGAGCAGGGTCCTAGCCTAGCTGAGAACAGTCCTTGTCCTTTTGTGCTGATTGGAGCCAAACAGAATGAAAGGAAGTAAGTCAGCCACTGAGAAGATTCTTCTCAGCAGCTAACATACAGCCTCCCCTTTCATGCTGATTTGCTCCTAGTGACATTGTTGTAGTGGAGTGTGGAATCAGACACAACACCAAGAGCAAAGGAGACAAGGAAAAATGGAAAGGAGGGCATGGCTGTGAGGGGGTGTGGCTGTAAGAGGGCCTGGTGGGTCTATCATGAAGGGACTCCGCACTTCTGAATTTGCCACTATACTACTGGCATGCACACTTCTCCTCATGACTATAGGGACACCCTCAGACTGCACCATCAGTTATAACAGCCTTGGTTCACCTGGCCCTGGAGAATAACGGGACAGATATAATTGGTTGAATC
Source organism: Rhineura floridana (assembly GCF_030035675.1). Lineage (NCBI taxonomy): Eukaryota > Metazoa > Chordata > Lepidosauria > Squamata > Rhineuridae > Rhineura > Rhineura floridana. The sequence goes on along the minus strand of NC_084489.1, from coordinate 8,970,621 downwards.
CAGACTTAAGTTAGTTGAAATTAGTTCCTATTGAACTCAATAGAACTTAAATCATGACTAATTTGTCCTCCTGATTTCAGTGGGGCCTCAGTTCAACTAATGTATTCTGGATGCAATCCTATGGAAATACAGATCATGCCATTCATTTAAGTAGGGAAAGATATTCATAGACACAAAGAATTTGAAGAAAGACCTGCTGCCTCCATTGAACACAGCAAGCTACTTTATACCAGGTCAGACTTTGTCCATCATGCCTAGTTCTGCCTGTTCTGACTGATACTAGCTCTCCAAGATTTCAGGCCTTTCCCATCACCTGCTATTTAATTCTTTTAACTGGAGATACCAAGGATTGAACGTGGAACCTGGCATGTACTCAGCTAATGTGCTATGCTCCCTCTCCCATTGAATGAAAGGGACAAACGGGGAGGGGGGGAGGTCCATGGGCACTTCAGGACTGAGCTTGGAAAAGTTACTTTTTTGAACTACAACTCCCATCAGCCCCTGCCAGCATGGCCACTGGATTGGGCTGATGGGAGTTGTAGTTCAAAAAAGTAACTTTTCCAAGCTCTGCCCTGGATCACAGGAATACAGTCCTTAAACGTTAGTCATAACCTTAGGAGAAGTGGACAAAATATGATACTACATCTGAGTGCATAAGAGTGAACTTCATTCAAAGAGATTACATTCACTCACAGGCAGAAGAAGGTGGAGGGAATGTGCTTTTTTCAGAGGAAATGTAATGTCTGTTTTAGTGTTCAGAAATACTGACTATGGTGTTCGATACATGTGGTTATGTGTGGCAGGGAAGGGAAGTCTAGACAACCTGTCTAGAAAAAAAAACAAGGAATTTTTAGCCACGCCCACCCAGTTCAAAAGGACCGAAGTAAACAGCCAGCACCTTTTTTAATACCCACCTGACACCCCCCTGCACATACAGCCTTACTTTGTTTCACTCCAGTGAAATTTAGATCAGTCTTCATGTTTACAAGCTTATCCCCTAAGTAAGTAATGTTTCATTTAATCAGAAAAAAAAGGAATACAATATTTTTTCATAGTCTAGAAAAATGTAAAGGAATTCCATCACGTATTTCCAATTTAAAAATACCTTTCTTGCATTAGACATAGCTACTGAAAATATGGGTGGTGTTGACTGCTGAGGTATTTAACTGACTACCTAAATACAGCATTCATTCTCAAGTGCCTGACTTGTGTCTCCTTTAATTGAAAACCAGACTCTGATGACTTCATAGATCAAACCTGATTATTAAAATATAATTGTTATAATTATAATCTAATTACAGTGTTATAATTATCATAACTGTACCTCATATTATTCAATCATAGCTTTGCATTTTATTACCCTATAAAACTTTCACTTCTTGTACTAGGACACACACAAAATATTGTGGTACGAAATAGGCATGTAGAGTTTTGTTACATTGTTCTCTGTCACTCTATTCCCTTCCAGGTCGTTTTGCAGACGTTCCCCTCCTCACTGAATAATATAGAGTAGTTAAGATGTTACCCCTGGTATTTATTGCCTAAATATTTCCTTGGGAGTATAATCTTGTGATGCTGTTGCGAAGTTGTCGCAATTGTGCTGCATCACCTTTTGTCATATGGTTCTGTTGTATTAGTGGTAGGTATGGGAAATACATTTGTGAGGTTCATCTACCTATTTGTACTTTCCAAACCAATATGCAAACTGAAATACAGCTACCCTTTGAAATTCACACTTTTCCAATGTTTGTGATGTCGTTCTCCATTCCCCCCCAAGAGCATATATTAGGGAAATGTATGTACAAAAATGCGCTTATTTGTGAAAATAACATTAGATTAGGGGAAATGGTTTTTAAAATGCACATATTAGGCAAAATTGCATATAAAATAAATATATTAGGAGAAATGCACATGAATTTGTCCTTTTTTGTGCAAACCTTTTTTAAAAAAATATAAACTGATGTGGAAATGGGATAAACTGAATTTCAAACTGGAAGGAGGAAGTGAGAGAAACCAAAACCGACAGATTTGTCTATCCCCAGTGGAAGTTACTGTCTTGTGATGTGTGAGATAGATGCATACATTATAACACAAGTGCACACCTCATACACATAACACGAACAGCCAGGGCCAGTTATGGGTCTTTGCAACTTGTGCAAAAACATGCTGTGATAACATATGTATTCATCTCACCTCTCATGGGATAAAAGAATATATATGCTGGTAGGTGGATATACCCAAAATAGAGTGAAGGGAAAGAATCTTTCTTTCTTTCTTTCTTTCTTTCTTTCTTTCTTTCTTTCTTTCTTTCTTTCTTTCTTTCTTTCTTTCTTTCTTTCTTTCTTTCTTTCTTTCTCTCACTTCAGTTACTAGAATTTGAGATTATCCAGTGAAATTAAATGGTACTATCATGTTCAAAATAAACCAAAAGTGGTATTGACCTTAAAAAGGAGATTGCTTTAAAAAGGGGATTATACAAATCTGTGAAGGATAGATATATAATTGGCTGTTAGATGCATTAACTGTTAATGTAACATTCATTTTGTGTTTCTGATTATCATAAACTGGGGATGTGGAACAGAGGATGGCTGCCTTCTATCAGTTTGTCTAGAATTCTATACCACATGATCATTAGATCAAATACAATGGATCAATTATTTACAGTCCAATCCTGCATGTTTACTTAGAAGGAAGTCATGCCGTTTTACTCCTGGGTGAATGCGCATACATAGCCTGTGTTCTTCAAATATTGTTGAAGAAGGATAGATATATAATTGTTGAAGGAGGCTATGATAAGACCTTTGTTAAAAAAGCTTTGTTAGACCCTGCAGATCTTAACAACTTCCACCCATCTTGCCATCATCTTTGAGAAATCCTGGAGAACGGGAGAGGTGCCGGAGGATTGGAGACGGGCAAACGTCGTCCCGCTCTTTAAAAAGGGTAAAAAAGAAGATCCGGGGAATTACAGGCCGGTCAGTCTGACTTCAATACCGGGAAAGATATTAGAACGGATAATAGAAGAGTCCATTGGCAACTATCTAGATGACAATGCTGTGATTAGTAGGAGCCAGCATGGGTTTGTCAAGAAAAGATCCTGTCAAACTAATCTCATCTCTTTTTTTGATCGGGTCACTAGCCTAGTAGATGGTGGAAATGCTGTAGATGTCATCTATCTAGATTTCAGCAAAGCGTTTGACAAAGTCCCCCACGACCTTTTGATTAGCAAACTGGTCAAATGCGGACTACATGGAAATACTGTCAGGTGGATTCACAACTGGTTGGAAAACCGTACTCAAAGAGTGGTCATCGGTGGCTCTGCTTCGGACTGGAAGGAGGTTTCGAGTGGAGTGCCACAGGGTTCTGTCTTGGGGCCGATACTCTTCAACATTTTTATCAATGACTTAGATGATGGGGTGGAGGGAAGCCTTATGAAGTTTGCGGATGATACGAAACTGGGAGGGATAGCTAACACAATGGAAGACAGGAATAAAATCCAAAGGGACCTGGATAGACTAGAAAATTGGGCTGAAATTAATAAAATGACATTCGATAAAGACAAATGCAGGATTCTGCATTTAGGCCACAAAAACAAAATGCACGGGTACAGGATGGGAAATACCTGGCTTAGCAGTAGTGCGTGTGAGAAGGACCTTGGAATTGTAGTGGATCGCAAGTTGAACATGACCCAGCAGTGTGATGCTGCGGCAAAAAAGGCAAACGCGGTTTTGGGATGCATAAACAGAGCTATAGTTTCCAGGTCGAGGGAAGTAATAGTCCCACTATATTCTGCATTAGTCAGGCCTCATCTGGAATACTGCGTTCAGTTCTGGGCGCCTCATTTTAAAAAAGATATAGACAAGTTAGAGCAGGTTCAGAAGAGGGCGACAAGGATGATAGCCGGTATGGAGAACAAGTCTTATGAGGAAAGGTTGAAGGAACTTGGCATGTTCAGTCTGGTGAAGAGAAGGCTGAGGGGCGACATGATTACACTCTTTAAGTACCTGAAGGGCTGTCACATAGAGGAGGGTACAGATTTGTTCACTGCTGCCCCAGAGGGTAGGACTAGGTCTAATGGTTTTAAGTTGCAGGAGCGTAGATTCAGATTGGACATTAGAAGGAACTTCTTGACAGTAAGGGCAGTTCGACAATGGAACCGACTGCCTAGGGAGGTGGTGGGATCCCCTTCGCTGGATGTCTTCAAGCAGAGGCTGGACAGCTTTCTGCGGGAGATGCTCTAGGTGTGGATTTCCTGCTGTGAGCAAGGGGTTGGACTCGATGGCCTACAAGGCCCCTTCCAACTCTATGATTCTATGATTCTTTCTGGGCAAGGTGATTGAGAGGGTAGTGGCTGCTCAGCTCCAAGTTTTCCTGGATGAATCGGACTATCTAGACCCTTTTCAATCGGGCTTCAGGCCCGGTCATGGGACAGAGACTGCCTTGGTCGCCCTGCTTGATGACCTACACCAGACATCAGACAGGGGGAGTGCATCCCTGTTTGTGCTGCTGGACCTCTCAGCGGCCTTCAATACGATCGACCATGGTATCCTGCTAGGCCATCTAGCTGGGATGGGATTGGGAGGCACTGTTTTACGGTGGCTCCAGTCCTACCTGATGGACAGGACCCAGAAGGTGGTGCTGAGAGAATACTCCTTGTCCCCCTGGCCATTGGCCTATGAGGTACTGCAGGGTTCAATTCTGTCTGCCATGCTCTTTAACATTTATATGAAACCGCTGGGAGAGGTCATCCAGAGATTTAGAGTACAATGTCATCCATATGCTTATGACACTCAGCTCTATCTCCGCCCTACCACCTGATTGCAGGGAGGGAGTGCTCATCCTAAACCGGAGCCTGGAGGCTGTGAAGGGCTAGATGTGGGTTAGCAAATGAAACTTAATCCAGACAAGACGGAAGTGTTGCTGGTCAAGGGGAAAACTGCACCAGGGATGGGGTTGCAACCTGTTCTGGATGGGGTTTCACTCCCCTTGAAGGAGCAGGTTCGCAGTTTGGAAGTCCTCCTGGATCCTGCCCTGCTGCTTGAATATCAGGTGGCTGCGGTAGCCAGGAGTGCTTCTGGCCAACTCAAACTGATCTACCAGCCATGTCTGTTCCCGGAAGCAGTTGATTGGCCACAGTGACACATGCATTGATGACATCGAGGCTTTATTACTGTAACACAATCTATGTGGGGCTGCCTTTGAAAATAGTTCAGAAATTACAATTGGTTCAAAATGCATCAGCCAGAATGTTCTGGAGCATGGTGCAAGGTGCATATAACCCCAGTGCTTTATCGACTCCACTGGCTCCCAATTTGTTTCTGGGCCCAATTCAAAGTGCTGGTTCCGACCTTTAAAGCCCTAAACAGCCTTGGACCAATGTACCTGAGGGACTGCTTATGCCCATAAGTATCTGCCCCAGATTTATTTATTTATTTATTTGCAGATTTATATCCCGCTCTAGTTCGGAAAAATCCAAATTCAGAGCGGTAAACAATAGATATAACCAATACAACCATACAAAAAATATAACAAATTAAAACAAAAATTTAAGGTCATCTGCCTCAGGTCTGCCTAGGGTACACAGAACCCAGGTCATTTAGGATTTTAAAGAGAAACAGCAACATTAATTGGGCCAGTGCAGACAGGTTGGTGTGCAGTATGCTTTTTCTCCTTATCAGTAGACAGGCCAATGCATTCTGAGTCAGCTGAAGTCTCCAGATGTTCTTCAAGTGCATCTCTCTATATAAAACGTGCCATGTAGATCCCTAATCCCACAGGTTACTGGTGTGTGGATGGCCATGGCAAAGTGCTAATCCAAGAGAAAGTGTTGCAGATGCCTTATGGGTGGTGCTTCTGGTCACTGCTGCCACCTGAGAGTCTAGTAGCAAAGCAAGAGTCCAGAAATGTATACACAGGCTCCTTTAAAGAGCATGAATCCTATTTAGAGTAGGTAATTCCATTGCAATAACGATCTACTTCTGGGGTGGCCACTTACCAAACAAGGGGAAATGCATCACAAAAATTTGCATATGATTTCCATATGTTTATTTAAATCTATCGATGCATATTAATTTAAACAGAATGAAAATGCATCTCCCCATAGTGAAGAAGATTGTGACCAGGTGACTTGTGTGCCAGCTGTAAAGATGTGATAGAATTCCACCCAATTTGGATTTGGTACCAAATTTTCCATTAATTTGCTTATTCTTTATTGTTGCAGATTGGATTTTCTGTGGCTACTTTCAAAAATGGATATTTTTTAAAAAAAATCTGCCTCTAAAATATCAATATTAAGAATGATAATTGTTCTGATATTTTATTTCATTAATCAATATTTCATTTCAAAATATCAAAATTTCCTTTAAAATATTGATATTGATATTATATTTATTTATTTATTGTACTTATATACTGCCCCATAGCCGAAGCTCTCTGGGCGGTTTACAGTAACTAAAAACATTAAAACAAATATACAAATTTAAAAACACATCTTTTAAAAACAATTTAAAACACAATTTAAAAATTTTAAACAATTTAAAACACATGCTAAAATGCCTGGGAGAAGAGGAAAGTCTTGACCTGGCGCCAAAACGATAACAGTGTGGGCGCCAGGCACACCTCGTCAAGGAGATTTAAAATATTGATATTAACAGATTGGTAAAAGCAGTGGCCAGTGAACAAAGAGTGAATCTATACTGGTCTCTCAGGTCAACACAGTGCTTTTGAACAGGCACTGACCAACAGATCCCATCCCGAGTCTGCTGTCCGGGTGTTGAAGTTGATGGACACTTCAGGCCTCCTACTCTCCATTCTTATGGCTCTTGATCTTGATCTTTAAACCAGACTTGAACCAGACAGCTCTTCAAATAATAGGACTTATGGCCACCTTCCTTCCTTCCTTCCTGAGTAATGAATCCACAGTGTTTTGCCACACACAAAGGGATCACTTTCCCCCTCTTCTTAATTAATCAACTGGTAACCACTGTCTACAGCAGTGCTTCTCAAACTTTTCCCACCACGGACCACTTGAAAATTTCTGAGGGTCTTGGTGGCCCACTTAATGATTTTTTTGCCTGTTGTAGAATTGCAGTTCACTGTGCTAGATGCAGTGTGATTTTTGCTGAATCAAGATTAAGTTTCTTAATTCTAGCCTCCCATTCACTTTGCTGCTAATCCTCTCCACTCCTTCCAAGTGCCTCCTCCCATCACTTCCAGTCTGCCCTGCTCACCTTCTGGGACCTCTAGCTTCACAGACCTGCCACAGACCACCTGAATGAAGCTTGTGGACCACTGGTGGTTCATGGATAAGAGTTTGGGAAGCCTTGTTCTGCAGGACAGGTTTTATTCCAAATCTGCAATGGAGTGGAATGCTCTGTTTCTGAAGTGGAGATGATGAAGTGAGAGCTAAGGGTGCAATCCAACTCATATTTCTGCCGGGCTGGGGGGAGTTGGATGGAGTGGCCCCTTGGCTGAACTGGCAGGCTCCTGGCACCACTGGGCTCTGCCAGCAGAAGTCCCCCACTGCGGCTAAGCTGTGGTGCCACCAGGACTCTGCCGATGCTGCTCGGGATCTACCAGGGACGGCCAGCCAGGTAGACAGAGAGCTGGTGGAAGCCCCGAAAATGGGGCATTCCAGGTTACATGGTGGGGAAGGAGCCATGGGGGGGGGGATAATGCAGCATCCAAGTCCCACTTGGAGCGTTCCCCCTGGCAGACTTGTCCATGAGAGCCAGGTCTTCCCATCCGGCTCCTGTGCATAGCTCTTGACAGAGCTGGTGCTCAGCCAGGCCAACAGGTCCCGAATGGGGAGTAGATGCCACAGAGCTTTCTGCCGGCTCCCCATGTTTAGGATTGCACTGCCTGTGCCTATGCAGTTTGGCATAGGGAGTTTCATAAGAAACTCAAACAAGAAAGAAAGAAAGAAAGAAAGAAAGAAAGAAAGAAAGAAAGAAAGAAAGAAAGAAAGAAAGAAAGAAAGAAAATCAAGTACGGCTTCCTTTTCATCTTCTGTTAGAGCCTTCTCTTAACCTCTGACTCTTTGCAAAGGACCTCCACTTTTCTTCTTGTCTCCCTCTAGTCACGTTTACCTTCTGGTCTTCCTTGTTCTTTGCTTTGTTTCTTTCACTTGGAAAGCTTGGTGGTGTTGACACTTGTGAACTGGTGTGTGCGGCTGCTTCTACAGGGCAGTTCTTTGCAGACTCGGTGAGGCTCATGCATGCAAGTTTTGCACAGCTGCCACACAAATTGTCCTCATCAAAATGTGAACCCATATTTCCCCTGCCCCCGTTTAATCCCGATTTGCCATTTCCACATTTTTGTTTCTCTCAGTGGAATGTCCACAGAAATGATAAATCTGATCAGACAGGAAAATAAAATGGGATGGCATTTTGAGGAGGATGGCATTGTGTGGATCAGCGGTGTCACTAGCGGGAGTGCCGGGGGGTGCGGACCTCCAGCGCGTGCCCCCCCCAGGGGCATAGACAGGGGTGGCTGGTCTCATGCGCATGCGCGCACATGCTCCAGTCTAACGGTGGAAGGCCCGTCCAGGCTTCACCGCCAGTGAGTGGGCGCCTGCTCTTGGCGCGCACCGGACCGGGTGCCGGAGGGCAGTGGTGTCACTAGTGGGAGTGCGGGGGGTGCGACCCCCCTCATGGTGTCACCCGGGTGTGATCTGCACCCCCCGCACCCCGGTAGTGACACCCCTGGTGTGGATGTTGTGCAAAACTTGCATGCATGAGCAGCACTAAGAGCATAAAAAACTGCCATGTGGAAACACCCTGAGATAGTTGCTTCTGCAGTGGGGAAAATCCTGAAATACTCCTGCCACAGAGCTACCCCCCTTGACCACCACACTTTGGCTTCCATAGTTGTGGAGGGAACTATGTGTGGGAGAACAAAGTTCCCAATTGCTGGGAATCACAAGTGGAGAGAGGGCTCTTGTGCTCAGGTTCCTGCTTCTGGGCTTCCCATAGGTATCTACAGTGAGAACAGGCTGCTGGATTAGATAGGCCATTGTCCCGATGCAGCAGGCTCTCCTTACGTTCTTAACTAGAGCAAACTATTTTAACAGGTGAGTTTTTACATATGGTAAGGTTTTCGTGGGTAAAGGCAGCACTTCCTTCTCTATATATACAAAGGTGCAGCTATGACACTAATCTGAAGCCAGCTCTAGACTGATATTTACTTTATGTCAATAAATGGAAAGGCAGTATCCAGTACAGCAGTGGCACTAGCTACTGTATGTGCCCAGTATTTCTTTTCGAAGTAAACAGGAAACTGTTTCTGGTAACGTTCCTGATTATTTAACTGGGGTGATTCTTTCTTCCTGCATGTGAAATAAGAATGAATCATTGTATGAAGCTAGAATCCAGTATGTTCACATTTTCTGTGCTTTTGTTGTAGAGAAATGTCTTACTTTAATCATTTAACTTGCTCGTCATTCTTTCTTACCATTTTTCCCCCAGACCCTCTGGGTAGGTTTTTTTGTTATAAGAAAAAATGTGACTCAGCAGCAAGACCAAACAAAGAAATGGCCTGATCAAGGATGACACATGCACCTTAAAAAAGGATTAGCAAAGGGAAAACAAATACACCTTTTATTCTGCAGTGGCAGAAACAATTTCCTAGATTGCAAAGCAGAACTAACTGAACAACTTATATGCATTAGTTGAGTCTGATTATCTTGGAGTGGAGCCCTGCTCAGAGGCATGCCAAGTTGAGCAAGGAGCATGACTCTAGGAGGGAATATATGTGAGGCAAAATTAATACAGGGCTCACTTAAAATCATGCCTGGGATATGGAGGTGAATTGGCCACCTCACTGTTACATTGCAAGGCATTACATAGCCCTAGTGATTTACCTTGGTGTGTCTGATCGTATCAGTGTCTTGGATGAAAGACCACCAAAAGCTCTATGTAACACTCTTTCATAAGAACAACTAGAGTTTTGTAAATAAATATTAATTATCGGGGATATGATGACAGCATCTTAAATGCACTTTTGGAAAAGCTGAACAGTCATAAAGAATTTTGTGGAACTTTAAAGAACCAACAAATGTAGTATTGCATAAGCATTCATGCATTCTTCCATTCATTCGTTCTTGCCATTCCCAAATGGTGGTCTGTGGATCACTAGCAGTTCATGAGCTTCATTCAGGTGGTCTGTAGCATGTCTATGGATTGGTAGCTGAAGACAGGAGATCGCACATCCATCACATTCAGTAATTGTATTGAATTGTATTGAATTGCTTTTCTGCTGAAGCATTGGGCCAAAAACACAGAATGAAATTTAACAGGGATAAGTGTAAAGTTCTACACCTTGAAAAAGAAACCAAAGGTACAGTTATAAGATATTTGGCTCAACAATAGAAGGATCTTGGAATTGTTGTTGATCATAAGCTGAATATGAGCCAACAGTGGGGTGTAGCTGCAATAAGGGCAAATGCTATTTTAGGCTGCATTAACATAAGTATAGTTTCCAATCACATGAGGTACTAGTTCCCCTCTATTCAGCACTGGTTAGGACTTATCTTGAGTATTGCGTTCAGTTCTGGACATCACACTTGAAGAAGGATGACGTTTTAGAACAGTTTTAGAGGAGAGCAACAAGGATGATCAGAGGACCAGAAACAAAGCCTTATGATGAGAGACTGAAAGAACGTCATGTTTAGCCTTGAGAAGAGAAGACTGAGGAGACATATGGTAGCACTCTTCAAGTACTTGAAAGGTTGTCACACAGAGGAGGGCCAGGATCTCTTCTCTATCGTGTCAGAGTGCAGAACAGGGAATAATGGGCTCAAGTTACAGGAAGCCAGATTTCGAATGAACATCAGGAAAAATGTCCTAACTGTGAGAGTGGTATGATAATGGAGTCAGTTACCTGGGAGGGGGTGGGCTCTCCAACACTGGAGGCCTTCAAGAGGCAGCTGGACAGCCACCTGTCGGGTCTGCTTTAAGATGGATTCCTGCATTGAGCAGAGGGGTTGGACTCAATGGCCTTAAAGGCTCTAATTCTACTGTTATTCTTATATTGTATTTTATTGTATTACTAACTGAATTCTATGGAATACAATAAAATACAATATATAAAAAATAAAAGAGGCAATAAAAATAAAATTAATAATCATGCAGCATTTAGCACAGCACCTTACAATTGCTGCGACAGGCAGAGAAATCATTAAGTGGTCCACCAAGACCATCAGCAATTTTCAAGTGGTCCATAGAAAAGAACAGTTTGAGAACTACTGCTCTAGACCACAGTCCTGGACCCGAGTCCGCAACAGCTTACGCAATACTGAATGTTACTCTTCAAGGTGCCGTATGACTCTTTGTAATTTTTTCAGCAAAAGGCGGGCACCACAGCTACCCCTCTGGAAATGCTGTAAGTTTAGTTTAGATTTAGACTTATTGAATTTATGACCCACTTTCCCAAATGAAAAGTCCCAAAGCAATTTATAAGAAGACTAATATACAGCAATAAAATACATAAACAAAACCTATTAAAAACATAGAATGAATGCAATCATTGGTGGTACCTAAATGCCCAGATAAACAAAAAACGTCTTTGCCTGTCGTTGAAATGATGACAAGGTTGGTGGCAGGCGGGTCTCCCTGTGGAGAGCATTCCATAAAAAAGGGGAGCTACTACCAAAAAAACGTGTTGTTTATTCTTGCCAGAATGAACATCAAGGCAAATAGCTTTTGCTGTTTGTCAGAATCTAGAGGGTGTTTCAGCAGGGTTATTTGGGGGTTTCCATAGGGAAAAATAGAAATGTAAAGGAGATGAGAAGAGCTGTCAAATCATCTGGAGCATTAAGTTTTATTAGTTACCAGAGTAGGTGTCTTCCTTGGGACCTAACAATAAGGGAGAAACAAGGTGTAGGCTGTAATTTATAGCATCAAAAATGATCAAATGAATCATCTGTAAGATCCTGTGACTACAGTGTTTTGAACTTCTTTTTGCTTTGACTTGGCCAGATACTGAAGGCAAAATTTAATACGTCAACTTTAATCAATTTAAAGAAATGTGTCTATTTCAAGCAAACCCTGGTTTTGAAAATGGCTTTGGAGTAATGTCAATCATAGTGAGGCACGCTGCAGACTTTACCCTCAGCACCTTTCCCTACTCATTGGCTATTACTCATATTTTGTTTAAAACCGAAGCATTTTGAATAATAAAGAAATGTGGCACTTTGCTCAAACAGGGCATCTGTTTCAGCAAAATGTTATGTTTTGATCATTTAAAAATGAGATTTTTTTTTAATGAAGCCATGTGGACGTGAGAATGAGTCAACAGTTGGAGTGATTACTGTGTGCAAAGTTATTTTGAATGGTGCCAAAATTAAAAATACATTGAAAGATAATCATATACCTCAAATATTACGTTATTGTTGTTACTATTTGTCTCACTTTTATTTTTACTCTTCACTTGACATTTAGCTGGAAGAAGAATAGAACAGTTTTACTGCCCAAGAAAATTAGGTGATTAAATATAATGGAATCATCTATATGAAGAATTTCTGAATGAAAATAAGGCAGGAAATATGCTTTCCCAATTCCTGCAGAATCAATATACCAACATCCCATTCAGGGCTGGCTCTGCTATTAGGCAGAGTGAGGTGGCTGCCTCAAGTAGCAGATTTGGGAAAGGGCAGCAACTATTTAATTTATTGTTATTTCATTTGTAGTGCCAGGGAGATGGAGAGGCACTTGTGGGATTTTCTGCCTCAGGTGCCAAAATATACAACCATCCATGTGTCCTCTTCACCCCTGTCCCATTTCATTTATTAAATCTAGCAGAGATTGACTGGTTGGGCCCAGAGTATGGTCAGCACTTCATTGTGGGAGGGGATGGTCCCTGTCACCTTTAAAGAGGCTGTGGTATGACCAGTCCTAAAGAAGCCAGCCCTGGACCTGAAGGTTTGGACTAATGACTGACCAGTCACAAATACCCCTTCTTAGGGAAGGTGGTGGAGATGGTAGTGGCAGGGCAGCTGCGGTCATTCTCGGATGACATGGATTCCCTAGACCCATTCTAATCTGGGTTCAGGCCAAACTGGCTTTGTTTGCTGAGATGGATGATCTTTACTGACATTGGGACAAGGGGAATGTGACCTCTTTCCTGCTTCTAAGTCTCTCTATGACCTTTAAATAGCTCGACCCCAATACTCCAGGCATTGGTAACTATACACTTGCACTATTACAATGCACTCTATGTTAGGTTTCCCTTGTGTTTGATCCAGAAACTACAGTTAGTCTAGAATGCAGCAGCATGACTGCTGACAGGAGTGAGCCCTACCAGCATATTGCACCCCTGATCAGAGATCTGCACTGGCTGCCTATTTGCTTCCCGGACATTTTCAAGGAGTTATTATTAGTGTTATTATTATTAGCCAGTGTGGTGTAGAGATTAAGGTGTTGCACTATGACCTGGGAGACCAGGGTTCGAATCTCCACATAGCCATGAAGCTCACTGGGTGACCTTGGGCCAGTGACTGCCTCTCAGCCTCATGAAAACCCTATTCATAGGGTCACCAGAAGTGAGTATTGACTTGAAGGCAGTACATTTACATTTATTTTTTATTAGTAGTATATAAAGCCCTCAACAGCTTGGGACCAGTTTTCTTGGAGGATTGCTTTACCCCATATGTGCCCACTCAACTGGTTCAATTGGTGGAACTGGCACTTATACAAGTGCCACATAATGATTGTTCCACACTTGTAAAGAATTAATGAGATGACCTGAAAAGAAAAAAGGACACATACAGGAAGTGGAAAGAAGGCCAGGCCACAAAGGAAGAGTACAGGTGGGTATCATGGAATTGCAGGGATGGTGTCAGGAAGGCTAAAGCTGAGAATGAGCTGAGGTTAGCGAGAGATGCTAAAAAGCAACAAAAAAGCTTCTTTAGATACATCCATAGTAAGTGACAGAAAAGAAATGGTGACCCAGCTATTCAATGATGGCAAAATGATAACAAATGACAAAGAAAAGGCACAAGTGCTCAATTCCTACTTTGGCTCAGTCTTCTCCCAAAAAAGGGTCTATGACCCTCCCGGGAAACTTGAAGTGGAAGGGGCAGAATTGGAGCTTGAGATTGATAGACAAATGGTCAAGGAATACCTAATCGCTTTGAATGAGTTCAAATTGGCAGGGCCCAATGAACTGCATCCTAGAGTATTGAAGGAACTGGCTGAAGAACTCTCAGAACTGCTGTCTATTATCCTTGCAAAATCATGGAGGACTGGTGAAGTGCCAGTTAATGTTGTCCCTATCTTCAAAAAGGGCAAAAAGGAAGAACTGGGGAACTACAGACCAGTCAGCCTAACATCAATCCCTGGAAAAACTCTGGAGCAGATTATAAAGCAGCCAATCTGTAAACACTTTGAAAACAATGCAGTGATTACTAGGAGCCAACATGGATTTATGAAGAACAAATCCTGCCAAACTAATCTTATCTTGTTTTTTGATCGGGTAACCTCCCTTGTAGACTGTGGGAATGCTATGGACATAATATATCTTGACGTCAGCAAAGCTTTTGACAAAGTGCCCCATGATATTCTGATTAGCAAGCTAGCTAAATGTGGGCTGGATGGAACAACTATCAGGTGGATCCACAGTTGGCTCCAGAATGGTACTCAAAGAGTGCTTATCAATGGTTCCTTCTCAAACTGGGTGGAAGTAATGAGTGAGGTACCACAGGGCTCGGTCCTGGGCCCAGTACTCTTCAACATTTTTATTAACAACTTGGATGAGGAGGTTCAGAGCATGCTTATCAAATTTGTAGATGATACAAAATTGGGGGGCATAGCTAATACCGTGGAAGACAGAAACAAAATTCAAAGGGACCTTGATAGCCTGGAGCATGGGGCTGAAAACAACAGGATAAAATTCAACAGGGACAAATGCAAAGTTCTACACTTAGGAAAAAGAAACCAAATGCACAGTTATAAGATTGGCTCAGCGATATGACATGTGAGAAGGATCTTGGAATTGTCATTGATCACAAGCTGAATATGAGCCAACAGTGCAATGTGGCTGCAAAAAAAGGCAAATGCTATTTTAGGCTGCATTAACAGAAGTATCGTTTCCAAATCGCGTGAAGTATTAGTTCCCCTCTATTCAGCACTGGTTAGGCCTCGTCTTGAGTACTGCGTCCAGTTCTGGTCTCTGCACTTCAAGAAGGATGCAGACAAACTGGAACAGGTTCAGATCAGGGCAACAAGGATGATAAGAGGACTGGAAACAAAGTCCTGTGAGGAGAGACTGAAAGAACTAGGCATGTTTAGCCTGGAGAAGAGAAGACTGAGGGGACATATGATAGCATTCTTCAAGTACATGAAAGGTTGTCACACAGAGGAAGGCCAGGATCTCTTTTGATCGTCCCAGAGTGCAGGACACAGAATAATGGGCTCAAGTTGCAGGAAGCCAGATTTCGACTGGACACCAGGAAAAACTTGCTAACTGTTAGAGCCATACAATGGAACCAATTACCTAGAGAGGTAGTGGGCTCTCTGACACTGGAGGCATTCAAGAGGCAGCTAGACAGCTATCTGTTGGGAATGCTTTGATTTGTATTCCTCCATTGAGCAGGGGGTTGGACTTGATGGCCTTATAGGCCCCTTCCAACTCTACTATTTTATGATTCTATGATTCTAATGCTTCAGTGTATCATTGCCCCTTATTCTGGAACTCCTTGCTTATTGATGTCTGGCAGGCGGCTTTGCTGTTTTGTTTTTGGCAGGCACCAAAATGTTTAGGGAAGCCTACCAGGCAAGTAACATGTAATTTTAATATGCATCGTTGTTTTAAAATTGATGATTTTATTTATATTTAAAAATTTTATCTTAAGTTTTTAATGTTTATTTTACCAATAATTTTAAATAAATATTTTATATTGTTCTTTGTAAACCGCTTAGAGAGATACGGTCGAGTAAGTGGTATATGCATTTCATTAAATGATTTTTTAAAGAAAAATAACAATTTGGATGGCCTTGGGCACTATGTGCCTTGAGAGAAGGGGTGCCTTTGCTACTCTGCCTCAGGCAAAAATAAATAAATCTTGACATCCATCTCTGCTGAGTAAGCCCTATTGAAGTGAATGTACGTGTACGCAGGATTGTAGCCTTAGACTTTTAAAGATTTTCAGCTTTAGACATTTTTGCACCTAAAGAAATAAATCAAAATGGTGCTGCTTTACCTTTCTCTTCCAATGACACACAGAAATACAGGTTGGAGATGCCTCCCACCCACCCCCAACTTTATTGTGATGTCAACCTTCCTGGAAGTAGCAGATGATGTGGAGGGGCAGCACTGTGAAACTCCCTTCTCAACGCTGCCTTGTGGACGATTACCTGTATGGTGCTGGGGTGGGAAGGATGGGATTACATGGATTCACTTGTGTTGGATCGGCTCCTCTGGTGCATCTGCACAGCCTTGGCCTCACTGCCATCCTGCCCTGCCCCATAGCTGCCAAGGAAAGCTGTAGCAATGCTGGTGTTAAGGGTGTGTGTGTCCGTGACGCTACCTGATCCCATTGGCCGCTACTGCCTCCTTGTAATTTTTACACTGCAAAATGTGTGCATCATTATTGATTCTCATTATTGTCTTCTCAAGGAGTTGTCATAAAGGTGTAATTATCAACATCAGTGTGCATTGTCAGTATGCTTAGAGTGTTTTGCTCATAAGCCATTCATGAAACGTTTCTAAAAATGTGGTATTTTTAAAAATTATCACAGGTTGGGTAGAACTACCCATTTGTGCTCTAGAAAGGGTTGTTGATAACCTTCTTTCCTTGCAGGAGACCTTTGTGCATGGACACTGAAGATTTCAGGTCCCCAGAATGATTGGGGAGAGGGGACTCTTTCCATGGTGGTGGTGGTTTCCCTTCAGCCCTCTCTCTTTTCCACTGGCTATGCTAGTCTGGTGATAGCAGGAGCAGGGCTCATGCCACATTTCCTCCACAGAGTGTTTCTAGCATGATGCTAGTGTGAACCTGCCAGCATCATCCCAGAGGCATCCTGGAGAGGAAACCTGGCAGCAGCTTGAGCTCTTCTGCTACTGCCTCCAACACCACCAGCTTTTTTAAACAATTTTTTAAAGGAGAGAATCAAGAGGAGACTGCTGCCATGCTAAGCAATATGCACTACGTCCTTACAAACTATTTCACACCTGAAATCAAGCCCCAGCTTCCAGAGGGAGGGGCAGAAGGCTCCCTCTCCCCAAATTGCGCCAACAGCCAGTGTGGTGTAGTAGTTAGATGCAATATATTCAGTGATTTCTTCACTGAATATTATTTGCATATATTGGCCATTCCTGTTTAAGACAGAACATAGATATCTGAGGAATGATTGTGATTTGATTTGTGGTGAGGTTTCCTGATTCTCTGGCATTCAGGATTGTCTCCTTCTAGAAGGAGACTTCCTTGTGGGAACATGCGCAGAGGGGGGAAAAAACAACACAGAGGGCTGCCAGAATATAGCTCCATGTAGCATCAATATTATTTTGGCATCTGTTGTGTATACATATGTGTGTGGCTGTTGATATACATCTGTCATTAAAGATATTTCTTGTTAGCATGGGTGCCTTAGCTTTTGTTGAAAGAGAATTTGTGCAAATAGGAAAAAAGAGGAAAAAATTGATCTCACCTTTATTTGTATAAATACTTTGGCTCACCATGTGATGAAACAATGATTCCTTTTGAATACCACCCCCCTCCAAAAAAAAATGCCTTCTATTTAGCCTAGGTGGAATCTAAAAAAAAAAACTGCTGGCAGCTTTCTCAGTAGTGGAGTTTAACATACATAAGGGCTGGACTATGTGCTTCGGTAGAGAAGCTGCAGTATAAAAATAGCTGTAAATAAGGAAGATCTATGGCTCTAAAAAGGATTTCACAATTTTCTGTTCTCATTTTTATATAACTGTACTCCACATATTTTTGGGTGGGGAGAAAAGAGACGGCAACTCTGTGGTAGAGCACATGCTTTGCATGCGGAACATCCTTGCCATCTCTAGTAAAAAAAGGATCTCAGGGATCAAGGGTAGAAAGACCCTTTCCTCAGACCCCAAAGAGCTACTATCTGTCGGAGAAGACCATTGGACTTAAATAGTTCCATGATCCTGATCCAGTTCCATGTGTTCATTTGTTCAAATGTGCTACGGCGATTTACTTTCACAATGAGCACTTTTCACAACCATCTGGTTAAATCACATGCTGAAGACAATTAGTCATCTTCCTTCAGTTGTATGTTGCTCAGTTTCTTTCATCACAATGGAAATGATGTCATCAACATCAAGGTTAAGTAGAACCTTTTGTGGCGAAATGAATAGCATTGGCATTAAACTGGTAGTCCACCATTTCAGAAGAGAAAAATCACCCTGTGCTTTATAGACTACAGCAAAGCCTTTGACTGTGTAGATCATGAAAAACTATGGAATGCTTTAAAAGAAATGGGGGTGCCACAGCATCTGATTGTCCTGATGCGCAACCTATACTCTGCTCAAGAGGCTACTGTCAGGACAGAATATGGAAAAACCGATTGGTTCCCCATCGGAAAGAGTGTGAGACAGGGTTGTATTGTATCACCCTATTTGTTTAATCTCTATGCAGAACATATCATACGGAAAGTGGGATTGGACCAAGATGAAGGAGGTGTGAAAATTGGAGGGAGAAACATCAATAATTTAAGATATGCAGATGATACCATACTACTAGCAGAAACCAGTAATGAATGCTGATGAAAGTTCAAGAGGAAAGCACAAAAGCAGGACTACAGCTGAATGTCAAGAAGACTAAAGTAATGACAACAGAAGATTTATGTAACTTTACAGTTGACAATGAGGACATTGAACTTGTCAAGGATTATCAATACCTCGGCACAGTCATTAACCAAAATGGAGACAATAGTCAAGAAATCAGAAGAAGGCTAGGACTGGGGAGGGCACCTGTGAGAGAACTAGAAAAGGTCCTCAAATGCAAAGATGTATCACTGAATACCAAAGTCAGGATCATTCAGACCATGATATTACTGATCGCTATGTATGGATGTGAAAGTTGGACAGTGAAAAAGGCGGATAAGAGAAAAATCAACTCATTTGAAATGTGGTGTTGGAGGAGAGCTTTGCGCATACCATGGACTGCAAAAAAGACAAATAATTGGGTGTTAGAACAAATTAAACCAGAACTGTCACTAGAAGCTAAAATGATGAAACTGAGGTTATCATACTTTGGACACATCATGAGAAGACATGATTCACTGGAAAAGACAATAAAGCTGGGAAAAACAGAAGGGAGTAGAAAAAAAGGAAGACCAAACAAGAGATGGATTGATTCCATAAAGGAAGCCACAGACCTGAACTTACAAGATCTGAACAGGGGGGTTCATGACAGATGCTACTGGAGGTCGCTGATTCATAGGGTTGCCATAAGTCGAAATTGACTTGAAGGCACATAACAACAACAACACCATTTCATGTATGAGAATTAGGAGTACCTCTCTGGAAAGCACAACACTTTCCACATATTGTTTTTAAATGTTTTTATGTTGTTGTACACCACCCTGATGTTTTGTGATAGGGTGGGATATAAATACTTTTATAAATAAATTAATTAATTCATAAAGACTGGATCAAGATAATTCCATAGAAAAACATGTCATTTCATTTACAGAGGAAATACAAATATTTGGTGCATCACCCACTAGTCTGCGTAGCTGTCCAGACTCATTAGATATGCAACATTTGGGCTAGAAATGTCATGAGAACAGATTTTCTCTTTAGAAATCCCTGTTACTGGCCAACCCATAAATACCATAAATACCAAACCATAAATACACCTATTATGTCACTCTGAATTTAGCACCAATTCTTCCAAGCTGTGTTTGAACTAGAAATCCCAAGGGCATCAAAATTCAGAAGGTAATCCATAAGGACATGTTCTGTGGATAGAATTCGCTTGTAACTTCTAGAAAGATGTTATATGTTTGGTGTGGGAAAATCATGGGTGTTAGGTGTACTGTTGTCAGTAGATCTAAATTAATGTTTTCATAGTATTGCATGACTGAAAAACAGTAATGGTTCATTATAAAGAAATTCTGTTTCTTTATTATTGAACTGACAACATCCCCCTCCCCAAATATCAGAAAGAAAATGGGTTTTTACTGGCAAGTGGAATGAGAGGTGGGAAGCTACATTTTTGTGTGGGTTTACACACAACACAACAGACACACACAGATTGTGTGTGTGTGTGTGTGTGTGTGTGTGTGCACGCGCACCCCATCTATATGGACTAGGATATTCTTTGCAGTCCCGCAAAAGAATGAATGTTGTTTTTATTCATTAGCACCTCCAAGGGACTAATTGCCATCAGGCATGTAGGTGGAAGTTCTGGCACGGAGCAAGAAATGGAATAGGTTTGATGACAACCAATGATCTGCCAAAGGCTTGTCAGAAGGAGAACTCGATCTTGCTGTCACTCCCCCATCCATTTAAATTCAGACGCAGATGCTTCCAGGGGGTGTGCATTATCCATCCAAGTTGGCATTTGAAATATAACACACGCACATGCTATGCTGCAAATGCATGGTATTGATGCTGCTGCTGCTAAATATCTGGAACAAAATGAACGTCTGCAGTTACAGATGGAGCTTAGCAGGGCACAGTCTACTACAGGCCTTGTTTAAACACCAACAACTTTGTAGACCTCTTTGATCTATTGAACATAGGATACATTCTCAGTGTCCTTCAGCAGTGACCCTTTACTGCTTAACATTTTGAGTTGGCTGGAGCTACAGCCAAGGTAGTCTAAATATTTGTCTTTTAGGTGGCAACATTAGAACGAGTGTGGGTCGATGTGTCATACCCGTGGACGTGGAAATTTGTATGAGCCATCTGTACTGTTGTTCACTAAGGAATTTTGTGTCTTTCACCATCAGTGGTTCTATATATCTACTTGTGTAGTGAACTTCTATTAAAAGTACAAATTTGTTGCTCTCAGAAAGTTTTAATATATGATTACAAACCTGAGCCAACAAGGAGTCTTTGGAGACAATGCAGATCTACAACGAACTAGCCAACTCAATATGCAATATATAATACATTTTTGGTGCCTTGTTCTGGCATCCTGATGCATTACATGATTAACATAGGTGCATGGTTCTTATTATTAGTTGTCATTCTAGTAAATGGTTGTAGCTGCAGTGGGGACATTATGCCATTACAATTTAACGGTGAGGGAAGATGAATGGGGGAAGAGGTGGCTCATGACAATTTATCTGTATTAAGCTATGGTATGTGCTATATATATAGCACACACACACACACACACATATATATATAATTGGAGGCCCTTTGATTTATAGAACTTGTATAAGATAACTGCATCTGCATTTACACTACCAAAGATTAAGTTACAAATTCTATTAATCTTCATGCCTTGGGGCATAAGTTGATTACCAGCTGGGGTCAGGAAGAACTGTCTCCCTATGGTATAATATATCACAGTTAGTATATAGTTTTAAATTTTCCTCTGAAGAATGCAATTCTTTCTTTCTTTGAATGAGTCAGTGAAACATCTCATGAAGAGAAGCTCTACAACAGTTCCTCTACCTCTACAACTGTACTTTTCTCAACACAATTCTGTCAGACCAAATATTATATTTCTTGGTTATTTCTCAGGGCTGGAAAATCCAGGCACCTATTTGACTATTCACTTTAAACCGGATGGGAGAACCCATCACCCTCCAGATGTTGTTGGCTACAACTACCATCATCCTGAACATAGGCCATGCTGATTGGGCTGATGGGATTTGGAGTCTAACAACATCTGGAGGGACACACGTCCTTCATCCCTATGTTAAACATTTGATGCTGTTCCCTAGGAATTTGCAATGTTTTCATAGCCCTGGTTATTGCTGTTGATTGCAACTGGTTATTTCAAAGTGAATTAGGAGCTTCTTGCTCAAATATTGCCCCTAATAAATTTTGAGGGACAGAAAAACAAATTTTGGTAGGACATGTAAAGTTGGCATCCTGTTAATAATCTTGATTAATAGTGTGCAAGCAAATTAAAATGAATAAAAAACATCTAGTATGTTGTTAGCAAACGTGAAGGAATTAATTACAAATAAAAAACCTCTCCATAAATTGTAATGTAGTACTCTGTGTGCACTTTGCAAAAATGAACTCAAATTTATGTGTGAATAGGGAAAATCCTGAAGTTCTTCTGAAATTAATCTTTTGGAGGTATTCCTGCCACAAATAACAGAAGTTACTCTAGTGAGGTGTTGAGTGTTGCCTGGAAAGTGCTAAATTCACTCCCATTCAAGTCAACACAATACAAAGGGAAGGAAACCTTCAATCACTTGACAGCTCAGTGGCCCAAACTGCTGAAAGGCGATTTATCCTCTACCAGAAACATCTGAAGATAGAAAACGTGCTGTTCCATCACTACCGATGTAAGAAACCTGCACTGTCAGTATTTGCTAGGAAGGCAGAAGGAAACAAATGTCTCCATAGTAGACCAGATTAAACTCAAACTGACTGATGTCCTAAAGTTTTGAGACCAAAACAAGGCTGCTGTGGTTATAATTATTTCTTGTATTTGAGTCTCATAAGGAGCTCAGAATAGCGCTCTGTTCTTACAGTAGCGCTAAGTACATATGAAACTGTCTTATAAGGTCTTTTTAGACAGTAGTCTAATCCAGTTGGTTAGGGTTTTCCAAGGCCACATTCACACCATACATTTATTCCATTATTCTTCTACTTTTAACAGTCATGGGTTTCCTCAAAGAATCCTAGGAAGTGTCATTTGTGAAGGGGGCTGAGAGCTGTTAAGAGACTCCTATTCTCCTCAGAGGGCTACTACAATTCCCTGGGTGTTTAACTGTCAATTCCTCTTCTGAGAGAATTCTCAGAATTGTAGCTCTATGAGGGGAATAGGGGTCTCCCAACAACTTTGAGCACCCTTCACAAATTACACTTCCCAGGATTCTTTGGAGGAAGCCATGACTGTTTAAAGTGGAAGAATAGTGGAATAAATGGATGGTGTGAATGTGGTCCAAGTCTGTTGTGGAGATGCTGGAGACAGAACATGGGGCCCTCTGCATGTAAAGCATGTGATCTAGCATTGAGCTGCTATTCAGATAGATTAGGCTGAGAGTGAAAATGATTTGTCTAAGGCCGTCAAGAGGTTTCCCCACTGGGTGCTCTACAACTCACAACATTTTACATTGAAGTCTGAAGTAGCTCGTTTGTTTTTAGTTGGTAGACCAATAAAATTGAATTAAAATAAAAATTGTGGTCTTCTGTACTTGTGTGTGTGTGTGTGTGTGAGGGAACATGTGTGTTTTCAGTATCTTTCAAAAAACTTGAAGTGTGATGGAGAATGTCTTGGAGAGAGCCTTTGGTGTGCCAAGGTCCCACAACTTCAGCCCTGTAAATAATTAGGCTCAATCATGGTGATACAATTGCTCATACCAGAACAGAGGATGCAAGGCCAACTTTGCCTTGTGGGCGAAAGCTCACAAACAGCCTAGGGACCAGAAATGGCGTGTTCTCTTGGTGGAAGTTGTTAAATGGAGAGGGGGGAAGTCATCAGGGATATTAAAGAAGCAGGGGCCTGTGGGCTCAGAACCTAAAAGAGTGTTGGGTGTTCAAGAAGATTGCATTTCACTTATAAAGCAGATACAGACAAACACTAACTAAATCTTTGGCTGCAACTTCCCAGTACATCTCTAATCTAATAAGTGTTGCTTCCTAACTTTAATCCCTTTGGGATGGGGTGCCCCATTTTCTAATTCAGATATCTTGCATAACAAGTTTGGCCTGGTCTGAAATTTTTCAGGGGAAACATCTGATATTTTAAAAAATGTTCTTTTGGGGGCTCCCTCTGAACTGTTAGCGAATTTTAGCCCCCCCCAGAAAACTCAGTGAAATGTACCCCAACCTCTCTTGCCATGAGTAAAGTGGTGCAGCTGTGAATCCAGTTGTAATTATTGTTTAATATTTTTTTAATACTGTTGAAGGAAGCAATAGGCTTGGCTCCAATTACATCCAGTCCTCTTTCATCTTATGGCTTCCTTCATCCACCTTTATAAACTAACAACAGAGTTTGGCCTCATCTGCACTGTGCTTTACTGTGTGTTTGGTGCTGCTCACATCTCCTTTTAATTTGCATGGTTCACATGACATTACTAGCAAACAGAAACTATCATGCAGTTTTTCCCCTGTAAATCCATACTAACCCTATCCACTGATAATACAACAAGGGGAGGAAAAACTATCTCCACTGTGCTGTGCTCCTCTTTGCAGACGCTTTGCTCCAATGCTTTTGAGTGGGTGTGTCAATCATTCCCCTCTCCATGCCCACTATCTCCTCCATTCTTTCATTTAGTTTCCTGTGGGCTGACAAGCAACTTCCAGCTGCTTTCCTCTGTTCTGCTGGCCTTTTTTATGTTGCTGCAAATGGTGCTGTTATTTTTCTTTTCCCCCTAACTTGTGCACAAACGGATAACACTGCTCAAACAAAGATTTGTATTTCAGCTGTATTTTACCAGTGAAAATACAAATAATTGCACTTCTGGGTTTTTTTTTTTTAATGGAACCTACTGCAGCTGGTAGAACAAACTGAGCATGCTCGGTTGCCAAGCAACCAGAGGGAGTGGAAATATTAAATTAGAAGGTGTGGTCATTAGGAAATGGTGTGATTGATCCTCCCCCTCAATGTGAATAGAAAACACTGTGTTTGCAGCTGGCATTGAGCCCTTACTGTGGTCAGTGCAAATAGAAAACAGGTAAAATCAGCGTCTTTAATATGAAGTAATGCTCCCATGTGAATAAGCCCTTTCAACCAGGTAAAATTTACAAAAGAGAACTTTCTCAGAATTTTCTTTTTCAGCCATGTCAGAACTTCTGGAAAATTCCATATCCCCTCCAGATAATATTCTGGACACTCCCTGGATTTTCTCACCCACAAATTGGATTGTGAGAATATTTGGGAAGCCATTTTTGAACGGTCCAACAACAAATCCCCAGAGGCCTTTCATTCTTTTCAGGTCTATAACATGGTGGATGCCTCTGTCTCTCTGTTCCTCTCTCACTCACTCATCAGATCACTTGGAATCCCTGCTCAGGCTGTCATTCTGTGCTGCCATTTAGATGCCAGAATTGTTTAGATTAGGACCACCTGTTTGGGTTTTGAAATGCAGCTCATTATCTGTCAACCCAATGCAGCTTATCACCACAACCTAACAGACTATCCTCCTGAATAATGGTTAAAAGGCAGACCACAGGGGTTCAGGGGCCAGATAGGTAATTATCTGAGGGTTAAAGAGACTCTGATATGACATTTTTCCAGGACATAATGTGAGAAGAGGGTGGATCAACTTCCCTGTCAGAAAAAGTTGCAGCATTTGGGGCTTATTAGTTTAGAAAAAAGGCAAGAAAGGAGGGACATTATAGATGTGTATAAAATTATGCATGATATGGAGAAATTGGAAAGAGAAATGTTTTTCTCTCTCTCCCATAATACTAGGGGGCATCCAATTAAGTTGAATGTTGGAAGGTTCAGGACAGATAGAAGAATGTATTTCTTCACATAATTTCTTTACATAATTAAACAAAGACATTCACTCCCATAAAAGGTAGTGGCTACCAACTTGGATGGCTTTAAAAGAGGTTTAGACAAATTCATGAAACATAAGGCTATAAATGGCTACTAGTCACAATGGCTATGTTTTACCTCCACTGTAGGAGGAATATCAGTTGCTGGGAATCACAAGCAGGGAGAGTACTGTTGTGGCCAGTGCTTGCGGGCTTCCCATTAGCATCTGGTTGGCCACTGTGAGAACAGAGTGTTGGACTTGACGGGCCTTTGGCCTGACCCAGAAGAGCTCTTCTTATGTTTTTATGAGCAAAAAAAGAAATCATTTTCAAAATATGGTATTAAATTTCTAAAATAATTTCTATTTTGGAAAATCAACACTTATGATTTAGTGGGTACTGTCAGTTACCAATATCTTTTTAAAAGGTTAGCATAAGGCTGACAAAGTGCTTATTTCTCCACTCCCCCTGGGATGCACGTGCAGCCAAACTGAGCAGAATTTAACCTCTGCTGAGCTCATGAGCGAGGGTTAAATTCTACTCAGATTGGCTGTGTGGGATTGTTCCCAGTAGGGAACATACACACGCAGCCAAAGAAAGCTTTTTAAATGCAGGCTTCTTTATCGCCCACCCCCCGGAAAAGAAATAGAAGCATTTTGTCAGCTCTATGATCGGTGCTAAGCCTTGCAGGCCAAATTTGACCCCTTGGCAGGCCAAGATTGGGCTGTGGGCCAGAGGATTAGGCAGTTCTTCCTGCCCCAAACTGAGCATCCCGGTTTCTAGAGACAATGTTCTTCTCTTCATAGTACATTCATCATGGTCAGAAACATCATCAGGTGTCTGATGTGTTTATGACTGGGCTAGTAAATGGTGTACCTTTGACAGAGCAATGAGTTTATTTATTGCATATTGCAATGGACATTTGTTCATTGGAGACTCAGGGCGCAATCCTAACGCTAGATTCACTGGTGGATCACTGGGCGGGATTATGCCAGTGTAACTCCCTCATCGCAGCTCAGCCAGAGATATACCGGTGTAACTGGCCCATTCAGCTCAGTCAGGATGTAACTTAAGCTAGTGTCAATTTACCAGAATTGGCATTCCAGGGTGTGGTAGGGGCAGGACTGGGGGGGCTTACACTGTGTCCTGTCGCCATGCAGCTTGGTCATGTGACCTGGAAACACAGTTGAATTTACACAGGTGTAAGTCACATTTATTTTACAGGCTTGTTTTCCCTCTGCCAGGCTTGTACCGGCTCAGCTGGCAGTCGCCCAGTTCTGAATGGGATTTGGATCTGGTGTACTGTACACTGGATTCCATGACACAGGATTGCTTTCTCATTTCTTAACTCTGTATATGGATGGATATTTTATATGGCCTTGAGAAAATCACAGGATTTTCAATGAGAATTTTTTTATTTGATTGAGTTACTTGCATTAAAAGCCCAATTGCCTCTATGCTTGTTTATTAGATCTGGTGTACACATTGTACATGTCAGGAGAAAAGCCTCCCTGTGGTGAATTTCCCACCTCTGGCTGTCTCTTTTAGAAATCAGTTGAGTTGCAGCCATCATGAAGCACTTCCCAAACCATGATCCACGGCAACAGAATTCACCTGTGGTTATCCACTTGAAGGGGGCTCCATGCAGAAAAGGGGTAGCAGAACCATGCCAGTAGCCTGACCCCCAGCATTGTGGGGCTCCCCAGGCCCACCCTTCAACAGCCACATGTTGTGCATGGATATCTGAAAAGCAAAGCCTACATATGTAGAGTTCTGTGCATGTATGCTTCCCCCATTCAGATATCCAAGCACAATGTGTAGACATCAGGAACAGGAATGAGGAGTCACATAACAGGGATGAGGAACTATCTGGGGACTTCTTCACATAGATAACATTTGAAGAAGATTTATGTGATCATCCCAACTGTTGCTGTGAATTCTTATTGCTCATGTAGTCAGAGGGGAGTAAGGCCTTTGTCATGCATAATGGATGTAATATGTAGATCAGCTCTTAATCACTTACCGATAAGGTCTCAAATGTAGAGCTTGGAAAAGTTACTTTTTTAACTACAACTCCCATCAGCCCCAGCCAGCATGGCCACTGGATTGGGCTGATGGCAGTTGTAGTTCAAAAAAGTAACTTTTCCAAGCTCAGCAAGTCAAATGAATAATTTTTTGCCACTAGAAACTTGCCATGCATACTGCTTGTTGCATATTGTGCTATATCATAACTTCTGTTGCTTGCATATTCTGATTGTTTTTATATATTAAGCTACAACATAAATGCTATAATGATCCACATTGAGAGGGCATCACATGCATCACAACAGCTCTGAACCAGGTTACCTACAATACCAACTTCCCTTCCATTGCCTGGTAAAGGCATTAAGATAAAGAAATGGAACCTGGTTAGTCTTCACATGGTCTGACGCTTATCAGCTTGTGGTGACGTGGAGGCAGCTTTCTCACGGGTGATTCCTGTGTTATGGAATACACTCCCTGTTAAAACATGAGAGGTCTCATCTGTATTGGCATTCTATGGACTTTTGAAGTCTCTTTACATAGGGATGCCCTTGATCTCTTGACCTGAGTCTCCTGTTTAATTGCTGTGTTAGTTTAATGGGATTGTTTTGTTGCACATTTTAATTATGGATGTTTATATTTTAATGTTTCAATGGGATTGTTTCAATGGGTATTTTAATTATGGATGTTTATTATACAGCCACAAGAGTGGCTGTATACTATAGCCAGCATGGATTTTTCACATTCCGCAATGTTAAATTGAAAATACCCCCATGCCATTCTGCTTCCCATAAGCTCATTTCAAAACAAAACCTCACAAAACTTATAGTCCTGAACTCAGAAACGCTTGCTTAACAACCCTCTAAATTTTCATGGCGATACACAAAACAGTCAGAGAGAATCAACAGTTCAACGTGTAAAAAGAGAGAGAGAAAAACCCAGACCCCTTTTGGGCATTTTTCTTTCAGAGTTCTCATAATTTGTTGAAATTAATTAAAAATCAGCCATGTTCACTGAGTACCTGTAATCCTATTACTGACCTTGCTCCATATTCTGACCTTCATCTTCTGCAATTTAAAAGTAAAAATAAATAAATGCCTGTCTGATTTTTAATTAATTTAAGAAATTTTACATTGAACTCAATGATAAGACTGGGCATGTTCAGTAAGAACCAATTGTCAGTGTTCTAAAAGCCAGACTCACAGTTGCTTGGCTTGGCTAATCAGGGGGCCACACCCCACCAGACCTTTATTTCACTTGAGACAGTCATGGCTTTCCCCAAAGAATCCTGGGAAGTGCAGTTTCTGAAGGGTGCTGAGAGGAGACTCCCATTCTCCTGACAGAGCTCCCATGGCCAGAGTGGTTTAACAGTCAGCCACTCTGATTGAAGCTCTATGAGGGGAACAGAGCGTCTCCTAGCAACTCTCAGGCATGTTACCAAATTCTTCCAAGCTACACAGGAAGTGGATTGGACTGTGAAAGACCAACCCAAATTGTGTTTGCATTTTGACAAATTTGTAGGGCAGTACAATATCTCAGAGAGGAGGTCAGGTCTCCTGCTCCCCTGGTACATTCACTATAGCTGCCAAATTTCCCTGCTTTTTAAAGTTTGATAGAAATATCTGTGGGCTATAGGTACGTTCTTAAACCGCAAGGTTTTTTGCCTATTAGTGAAGAATATTTTAATGTTTGTATAACTGGCCTTATACTACCACTTTATACTACTGTTTCTCTTAATCTTTCAATAGCATACCACTGGTTGTTGAGAAAGAGAGAGGGAATGAATATTACTCAGCTCCGGTCCTGACAGAGGTAACTGTGGGTGTGGACAGGTGGAGGCAGGTACACTATAGACTTAGGTGCAGCTTCAGCATAACTTTCTAGCTGAATGTGGTTTTCCTTCCTCATCCCAGGAATGGATTGATTATGCGCAGACTGGGTGGGAAAGGAGTCATTATCCAGACACTTACCACATGACTCAAACAAACACCCAACCACAGCAGACAACCAACTTCATATATGCTACACATTCTTATGAGATGAGTCACACAGATGTGATCTTAGGCACTTGCAGGTTCCCCCCCCCAACTTGTTTTTAAATCTGCAAGTGAAATCCAACCACTGTTTATGTGATAACAATGAAAAGTGATGGTGATGGAGAAGTGAAGTGAAACTTTTGTTTCTCCCACAATGGAAATCATGGTTTATTACCTGCTCTGGACAAATAGTAGTATAATCTTCCCTTATCAGATGTTGGCCTTTTAAAAAATGAAATTCATACTAACAGAGGATGTTTTCCTTCAGTGATCAGACAGTGTCTAGTTTTTGCTCATGCGGTTGTAAATTTACAAGATCATATAAGACGTATTGGTCATCCCTATCCCCACATCTTTATTTTTAATTATAAGGGGATTTTTATAACCTGTAAAAAGACAGTAGATGGTAGATGCAATCCAATACACACATGAGCAGAATGAAACTTGACTTTCATCATAGCATTTTTTCCCGATAGCAACAAACAGAGGTCAAAATCTTCAGATGGATTGTAGTATTTCACTGTTATTCATACAAGGAGGAAGTGGAAGCCTGTAAGCTTTGGTGCTTGCTCTTAACTACATTGAGATGTTTGTATATGCCAGCTGAGTTTATGTACATACAAGTGTCCATGTGCATTTAACATGATATGATCGCATCTGGTGGCAGTGGCAGCAACCGTTCTTTGAAAGTTCTGAGAAGAGGAAACAAGTGTTCTGCCACAACATCAGGACCTCTTTAGGGACCAAATTTAGACACTTGCACCAGATATCAGAATTTAAGTATTTGGAGTCTCTCACATAGCCTATCAACTCTACCTTACCTGCCTTTTTAACCAGGCCTTGAAAAATGATGTAGGAACCCAGTGGAGTACCCATGCTTTTTCTTTCCCCACCATTTGGCCCACCAGAGTATTACTTAAGTTCCAAGGTTTGCCAAAGATCAATAGAATGTTGGGTCTCAGTTTGATTTAGGATTGTTTAAATATTTCCATATTTTTAATTCTGATGATAGCTGCTTTCTTTTGCCTTTTGGATTCAAAATGGCACTCTGTGTATGAGAGGGAGCCTTCAAAGCACACCCAATGTTCAGGAGGCATCTCATTTTTTTTAAAAAAAACACATTTAATGTATGTAAGAACATAAGAACATAAGAAGAGCCTGCTGGATCAGGCCAGTGGCCCATCTAGTCCAGCATCCTGTTCTCACAGCGGCCAACCAGGTGCCTGGGGGAAGCCCGCAAGCAGGACCCGAGTGCAAGAACACTCTCCCCTCCTGAGGCTTCCGGCAACTGGTTTTCAGAAGCATGCTGCCTCTGACTAGGGTGGCAGAGCACAGCCATCATGGCTAGTAGCCATTGATAGCCCTGTCCTCCATGAATTGGTCTAATCTTCTTTTAAAGCCATCCAAGCTGGTGGCCATTACTGCATCTTGTGGGAGCAAATTCCATAGTTTAACTATGCGCTGAGTAAAGAAGTACTTCCTTTTGTCTGGAAGATTCAGGATCTTCCAACATTCAGCTTCTTTGAATGTCCACGACTTCTAGTATTATGAGAGAGGGAGAAGAACTTTTCTCTATCCACTTTCTCAATGACATGCATAATTTTATACACTTCTATCATGTCTCCTCTGACCCGCCTTTTCTCTAAACTAAAAAGCCCCAAATGCTGCAACCTTTCCTCATAAGGGAGTCGCTCCATCCCCTTGATCATTCTGGTTGCCCTCTTCTGAACCTTTTCCAACTCTAGAATATCCTTTTTGAGATGAGGCGACCAGAACTGTACACAGTATTCCAAATGCGGCCGCACCATAGATTTATACAACGGCATTATGATATCGGCTGTTTTATTTTCAATACCTTTCCTAATTATTGCTAGCCTGGAATTTGCCTTTTTCACAGCTGCCGCACACTGGGTCGACGTTTTCATCATGCTGTCCACTACAACCCCGAGGTCTCTCTCCTGGTCGGTCACCGCCAGTTCAGACCCCATGAGCGTATATGTGAAATTCAGATTTTTTGCTCCAATATGCATAATTTTACACTTGTTTATATTGCATTTGCCATTTTTCCGCCCATTCACTCAAGTTTGGAGAGGTCTTTTTGGAGCTCTTCGCAATCCCTTTTTGTTTTAACAACCCTGAACAATTTAGTGTCGTCAGCAAACTTGGCCACCTCACTGCTCACTCCTAATTCTAGGTCATTAATGAACAAGTTGAAAAGTACAGGTCCCAATACTGATCCTTGAGGGACTCCACTTTCTACAGCCCTCCATTGGGAGAACTGTCCGTTTATTCCTACTCTCTGCTTTCTGCTTCTTAACCAATTCCTTATCCACAAGAGGACCTCTCCTCTTATTCCATGACTGCTAAGCTTCCTCAGAAGCCTTTGGTGAGGTACCTTGTCAAACGCTTTTTGAAAGTCTAAGTACACTATGTCCACTGGATCACCTCTATCTATATGCTTGTTGACACTCTCAAAGAATTCTAATAGGTTACTGAGACAGGACTTTCCCTTGCAGAAGCCATGCTGGCTCTGCTTCAGCAAGGCTTGTTCTTCTATGTGCTTAGTTAATCTAGCTTTAATAATACTTTCTACCAGTTTTCCAGGGACAGAAGTTAAGCTAACTGGCCTGTAATTTCCGGGATCCCCTCTGGATCCCTTTTTGAAGATTGGTGTTACATTTGCCACTTTCCAGTCCTCAGGCACGGAGGAGGACCCGAGGGACAAGTTACATATTTTAGTTAGCAGATCAGCAATTTCACCTTTGAGTTCTTTGAGAACTCAAATACTTACTCATGTAAGTATTCTGTTGATGAAGTAGTGTAGCTCTAGCTACTTAATTGAAAGTGAATGAAAGGAAATAGAGGAGGGAAAAAGGTTTTCTAGGGAGAGACTCTGAGGAAAATTCAGGGAAAGAGCAGGCAAAGGAAGAAAGAAGGAGAGAACGGATATGAGGGGCAGGTCACTTAAAGGAATAATTGCCCATCCCTCAACCTTTGGGTGTGTTGTATCAAGGTATTGATTTATCGATTTATAAAAATGGAAAGACATTGACAATATGTGCATTTGTCTGTGATTAGATACTGAACAGCTCAGTTTGGAGGCTGTGATATGGGCTCATCTGATTTGTGGAAGTGTTTTTGTATATAAGTTTTCGAGTGAAAAGTTTGGCAAAAATGTTCTAGTAGTTGCCAAAGAAAAATTATTCACATTTTTCTTTTCATTGTTCGGTCAGATCAACTAGCTTGTAATGAGCCTCAGAGGAAATGTGTTATATTAAAGTAAACTATAATTTATTAGTTGGTCTAGTCATCAAAATGGAGTTTGAAAGGCCATTTGGAGGCCATATGGCATAGTGGAAGTACAGAGCGCTTATAGATAGGCGATTTATGTCAGTAATCCAAAATTTCTCAGTTCCTCCACCAGAGTTTTCACCAATTGGCAGCCTTTAGCCTGTATTGATCCAGGGCTAAACTGAATTACTAAATTATATTTTCCAACTTTAAACACACTGCTTCAGAGTTCACACAGTTTTATACAATAAATATGTTTTAGCAATAAAACGAGTACCTTATAGATCTATTTCATGTAGCACTATATTTTCTCGCTCTGTTACAGAGTGAAGATAAGCTGAAATCACCATCCAGTTGCTTTCTGCTTTCCCCCCCTTTTTACATGACCTTCTCTGTTCTCTGCTTCCCCCAAAGGATGCTAGATCATTTGGTTACAGTTGCACTCCTTAACAACTGAAAAGATTATTTGAGTGTTATCACAGTGGGGCTAGATTTACATATTAGCAGAGCGAGGCATAAGTGCATCCATCTGTACGCAGATGGGGGCACAGGACAACAGCCCAGAGGCATGGCTGGCAGGCACATCAGTGGTGGGAGGCAGGTTCAATCCTGCCATCATTTCATGCATTCAGTAGATGCATGAGGAGGATTGTGTGAATGTTCATTGTATCATTCAGTGTTGGGGAGATAAGGCTATTAAAAATCACCAGGCAGTTTCTGTATTCAAAGGCACCACTGCAGCTGCACGCACCATAACAAATTTGTTCTTTAGGTGCTGCCATGGTTAACTGGAATTAACCATTTGCCTTGTTTTATGCATAACACAGCCTGGTACGTCCTTCTCCTGCAGCTCAGTCATCTATGGGTTTTAGTGGGCAAAGCCATAGGCACTCCAGCTCCGCACAGGACCAGGTGCCTGTGACATATCTGCAATGCAGAAGGATTTTAAGCCATGTTGCCATAAGAAGTGTTGTTATTACTCACATAGCACTGTCACAAGCAGGGCCGGCTTCAGGCATGCAGGGGACCTTGGGCATCAGCTTGCCCTGGCCCCCAAGTGGGTGTGTGCGTGTGCACGTGCGCACGTATCCGTGTGCATGCCCCCCATGCGCCCCCCCACCTGTCTAGTCTTTACCATTGCCCTTAATGAAGATGGCGGCTGCAGTTTCCCTAAGGGGAATGAAGCCTCCGCCTCCATCTTTGTTGATGGCACACGGGCGTGCTACGCGCGCACATCTCTGCCATCAACTAAGATGGCGGCAGCAGCTTCAGTACCTTAGAGAAGCTGCAGCCGCCATCTTCATTAAGGGCAATGCTAAAAAGCCAGCTGACAGGTAAGTGGGGGGCATGGGGGAGCGTGGATCGTGGAAGGGGAGCGGAGGGTCCCTCAGGGGCTCCTGTAGCTCCGGGGCCCTCGGGCCAGTGCCCAACCTGGCCACCCTTTAGAACCGGCCCTGGTCACAAGGTGCCTGCCCCAAAGGAAGAGGAGACAGGGGTAAAGAAGGAACAAATACATTGTTGTTTCAATTGTGCATGCTTAGGTTTGGTTACAGGCAGAATTACAGTAGGGCATGAGAACTAGGGGGTTGTGTGCCAAAGGCTTCATGGAAAAGGGGAATTTAATAAAATCTTCACACTATTAAATGAAGATTTTACAGCTCCCTGCTGGCTTTCTCATAGGATTTTTGTTATTGGCTGTTAGGGGTTGAAGTTATTTATGACTTATTACTTATTAAAGCAGTGTCCCCATTTTCAAAGTTCATCACATGGCGGATGGAGAGGAACGTTCTCTCCTCACGCTCTTATAAACTCAACAGCTGCCAATTATAGCCCACCTCTTCCTGCACACTCATAAAATGAGCTGTTGTAGCATGAAAGTTCGGCCCTTTTCTCTCTCCTTCTCCTCCCCAACAAAATCTTTCTATGAGCTGTCCTGTCACAGTCACCCTCGCTGGCATGTCTCACTCTGTCTGCGTGCCTCAGAAAGGAGCCAGATAGGTAAGCTTTCAGCTAAGGCTTAACAGCATCATGATCAGCAGTGACTTACTGCATCACAGACTTCACAGGGAAGGCCCGAGTCCCTCAAATGTTTCAAATAATTGTTATCTGTGCATGAGCAAAGAGCTCATCAATATCACATATAGTGAGTGAGTGCATAGGGGTGGATTTACAGATTTCAAGGATAGATTTGAAGAATCTCATGGGGGATGCATCTCATGGGGAAAGCAATGCAGCTCTGTGATACAGTTACAGCACACATCTCCCTCCCTCTCAATACAGTGCGGGGCACACACAAAGATATGGGCAGGAGTCAGATTTTGCTTTTATCATAATGACATCACAAAGTGCAGATTAATTTTCTCTACATGAATGCATGGGATTCACTCAGTGTCATCCTTAGGGTGGAAGCTTAACCTACTTCCTATAGACGTCAGTAAAAATTAAAAATCGAGCCTGTTTCTGTCATTATTGAACCACCTGCATATCTTAATCCCAGGCTTTGTTTCTCCATCATTTCTGAATGAGTGTGGAAATATTTGAAGAGGACAGTGGAATGCTGGGAACTGGCATAGATCGACAGATCATATTGTCTTGACTTCCTGTGCTTTAACTGAGATTATTTTATTTATTATTTATTACTTATTATTTATTACTACAAAAATGGCTCAAAGTGACTTACAATTATAAAGGCATACAAAATGTTAAATTCATGAAGAATAAACAGACATTAATTGACTAAAAATGTTCATCTTGCAATAACATAGAAAGGACAAATCCTACCCATCCCCTACTAAAGATGAGCACCGAATACAGGATTGGGTGTAAGCATACCCTATAACCCCAATTAAGACCAAATGTTTGGGTGAACAGGAATGTCTTTTTCTGGTGCCTTAAAGTTGGTAATGATGGCGCCAGGCACATATCTCTGGGGAGGGAATTCCATAGTCAGGGGGCTACTGCTGAAAAGGCCAATTTTCACTATGCCACTCTCTGCACCTCCCTCGGAGCCAGCACACAAAGAAGGGTTTTAGATGGTAAACACAGAGTATGGATAGCTTCATGTCGGGAGAGGTGGTCCCTAAGGTATTGGGGTCCTGAGCTGCATGAGGTCATATAGGTCAAGGCCAGCAATTTGAATTGAGCCCAGAAACTAATTGGCAGCCAATGCAGTTTGGCCAATGAAGCTGAGATGCTCAAGAAGCATAGCTATTCCATTTCATTCTAGAAACGGAACCCAGGATAACCCAGACTGTGCAGATGAAGGGATTACAGAACTATGGAGCTGGTCATAGCCTTGATTCTCAGTGACTGGGATCACCAGGGACAGGAAGCAGTTTTAGTCACCCCCATGGGTGTCCTTGGTGGTCGTTCATTTAAAGCTGGAGGTCCCTGTTGCAGTGACAGCAAAATGTGCCCTTTGCTGTGACATTGAGTGGCCCAGCCCAATGGATAGAGATCAATGGGAGGTACAATATGTTTCTCCCTCTGAAGCCCCTTCCGTAAAAAAACTCGATTCCACTCATTCTTTGTCACAATGCTAGACATTTTAACTGTTATTTCCCTGGCCCATCTCAAAAAAGGGGAAGGGAAGGGCCTTAGCTCAGTAGTAGTGCATCTGCCTTAAATCCTGAAGTTCACAAGTTCAATCCCTTTTGTAAGCCGCCTTGAGGGCCTTTTGGCCATAAGGTGGGGTATAAATTTAATAAATAAATAAATAAATAAATCCCTGGCATCTCCAGGGAGGGCTAGGAGAGACTCCTGCCTAAAATACTGAAAAGCTGCTACCAGCCACTGTAGATTGTACACAGTACTGAACTAGATAGACCAAGAGACTGGCTCAGTATAAGGCATCTTCTTATGAAGCAGATATCCATGTAGATTCAGAACAGTTAAGGCTCTCCACAGTATCACGGTACTTCCCGAAAACAACATATCACAATATCCTTTTGTGGTGAAGACCTCCTCAGCATTCTCCCATTGACTATTTTGGAGCGGTGCCATTTTATATTGCTTCAGCTGTAAAAATTGATAAGGCCAGCATTGACCCTCAGGGCAGAGATAACGTCTCAAGAGCCATTTGACTCTCACGTTTCATCCTGAGGGTACATTGTCTGTTATCATTGGTGAGATTCAAGGAAAAGATGCAAGGCCAAGTTAAACCTTTTTAGGCAACAGACCAAGATTGCTTGATTTATGGAGAGCTTCAGAACTGCAGTGGGCCATGGATGTATAAACTTTCCAGATGACAGTTTTCAATTAGGCTTCTTGGAATATATTAGTAGAATTTCAGTGCCACACCATTTCACCTGTATATTTTTGGAAGTAAGACATGCAACCTCCTACCCTCTTGTGGCTTATCTGCTCACCATGTTTTGAGAACTCAAGACTTTAGACAGCAGCAGTCAGATATACTCCACCTGCTGATTTAACTGACAGGCTGCTGGACTTATCTAATCTCTTTAAATGAGGGCCCTGCCCTGAAAGTTTGAATATTAATCTGTATGGGCATACTACACATTCTTACTTGTAGCTTTTCTGCACACAGGGTCAAACTCACTGTGGTGTGAAACATATCAACATCTGTCTGTCCTCCCCCAATCCAGAATAGGACTGCAACTCAGTGCAAGGGAGGTTTCACCCTCCCCTTGTGATATTTTCCCATTAAAAATCTCCCCAGAGGCACTGTTGAAGAAGACCCCTGCTGCATCAGCCCAAAGGCCAATCCAGTGCTCAATTCTGTTCTCTTGGCGGCCAACCAGATGCCTATGGAAAGCCTGCAAGCAGAACCTAAGCACTTTTCCCACTTGCAATTTCTAGAAACTGGCATTCAGAGGTATACTACTGCCTCTAACAGTGGAGGCAGAACATAGCTAGTAGCCACTGATAGCCTTATCCTCCATGAAGGTGTCTAATCCTCTTTTAAAGCCATCTAAGTTGCTGGACATCACTATATCTTCTGACATCACTATCTCTAAATTCCATGGTTTAACAATGTGTTGTGTGAATCATCATCATAATCTACCCTTCACCAACAGGTCCCAGGGCGGGTACATTCTTTTGTCTGTCCTGTCCAATATTCAGCTGCATTGGATGTCCCCCAAGTTGTTTAGCTTCAGGGAGAGGTGCAATTTTCTCCTCTCCCTGCATTGTAGTCCAAATTTAGATGTTCTCCACCCCCCAAGGCTGTTATTTCACACTCAATATATCTTCAAACATTCATTGCTGGAGGGTGAAATTCCAAACAAGCTACTATGTACATGAAAACTCCTGCATTCTGGAAAGTCTATATCACCTCAAACACCGAAAGTCTGGAGCACCCCACTTTGGGATTCTGGCTCAAATATGACCTCATCAGGGCTGCTTATCACATGCAAAGAGGTCACTTGATAACTTACCACTCAAAGGCTTATTTCTTCATGACCCACAGCAGAACAAGTGAAATATCTCCATTGAAAAGGACTGTGCTTTGGGTAGGGATGGGGAAGACATTTGATTCAGTTTGCATTTAAAGCCAAATTTCCCACATTTTCCAAAACAATGAGAACTGAAACACAGACATCCTTCAAAATTTGCACTTATCCAATGTTAACAAAAACGCATGTATTTGAGGAAAGTGTGCCTAAAACTGAATATATTAGTGAAAATAACATACAAAAATGCATTATATTGGGAGACTAGGGGCTGCTGCCCCTGCCAGTTCCACTCGCCAACCGTGCCTACACCCCACCCAACAGCAACCCCAAGGCATCTCCCTTCGCAAGGTGCCCCCTAACCAACCCTCCATTCCCTCTGCCAAGCACCCCCTATCACTCCCCCACTACCTCTGTCAGGTGCCCCCTAGCCCTCCCCCTCACCAACTCCGGCCCAAGCCCACCCCACCCCACCCAAGTGTCCAGAGCCCCCCACAGGTCAACGAATCTCTCTCCCCATCCCCATGGGTCTCCAAACCTCCCCCTGTCTCCTTCCAAGAGCCTCCAAACTTCCCCCACCCTCCACAGGTCACCACCTCCCCTGCCTCCCACAGGTTGCCAAACCTCCCCCCCCAAACCTCCCCCAGCCCCCCACAGGTCTCCAAAACTCCCCTGCCTCCTCCAATGGTCACCAAAAACTCCCCCTGCCCCTCCATCAGTCTCCAAATCTCTCCCATCCCCCCACAGGTCACTGTAACTTCTCCACCCCAACAGGCTGCCAATTCTCCCCACCCACACTCCCCAATTACCTGATGACCTTGTTATTGCTGTTGCTGGTCTGCCCGCTAGGCCACAACTAGGCCCCAGCTCAGATCCCACCTGCTAGGCCCCTGTCACTCCTCTCATAGCCATAGCTGCCCTCCTACTCGCCACCTCTCCCAGCCCCCCCCCCCGTTTGCCTCTCCTTGCTCGCCTGGCCTGTAAGCATCACCCTACCCATGAACACATTAGTGCATGCATGTCTTATGTGCTTCCCACTTCCTCCTCCTGCATGGTTGTGAGGAGGTATTTGGGAACTTTTCCCCATTTTAGATTAACCGAGGCTTGCCATGTCATCTGAACCTGACAAACTCTGGCTTATATGTGTTGAAACAAGCCAGCTTTATACCATCCTTTAAGAAGTTGGCTTGCTTTTACAAACCATAGTTACCATCAGAGCTTGGAAAAGTTACTTTTTTGAACTACAACTCCCATCAGCCCAATCCAGTGGCCATGCTGGCTGGGGCTCATGGGAGTTGTAGTTCAAAAAATTGGGCTGATGGGAGTTGTAGTTCAAAAAAGTAACTTTTCCAAGCTCTGGTTACCATTTAGAGTTCATGGGCAACACTAAATTATGGTTAACTGAAATCAGAAGCAAAAGCTTCTGGTCTCTAACTCATTGCCACACAAGAAGCGAGGAACACACAATCCTGAAGCTTGCTGTAACATGTCCTTGTAACACTAAACCATAGTTTAGCATTAAGTGCAAACTCGGCCCTGACTCCTTGATTTGCCTAATTTATTAGTAAAGCACTTGGAAAGACACTTGAGAGGTGCTATACAAAAGCCAGAAATATGTCCTGTGTGGAAATGAATAAGAATATAATTCTCATTTGGCTAGTTTCAACCAGCTGATAACATAAATGTTGCCTTAATTACTCTGATAAAAAAGAAACATGAATGACTGGAGATTAAAAAAAAGCAGAAGATATCTTTCCCCCTTCATTAATTCTCTTTTATGCTTCCTGAATACCCTGAGGGTTTGCCATGTTTTGGGTCAAGAAAAGCACAAAAACAGCTAGTCTATTGTTTTGTTTTTTTTCTTAATGAAGCTTTCCCAGTATATATCTATTTTGCAGGCCACTGATTCTGGGCTGGTGAATTATGTTCTAGTTAAGGAAATGTGGATAAGAAGACAAAGCTGCCAAAGTATGTTGGATGTGGAGTATGTTTTTGTTTTGGGTACTGCTGGAAATGCTAGATTAACCTTGCCTCAGGACATTAATTAAGCCGGTCATTAATTGCTGGCAGCAGCAAATTTGTCAGGGGTCATTAAGCTGCCTGGATTTTTAGGGGGACATACTTAGAAGAGAATGCCACTCTGTCAGATCCTTTTCTCTCTTTCTAGAGAAGAAACAACCTCCTGAAAAGGAGCTCAGTCCACTCTATTATCTTGGGCTTTGGGAACTTCTGAAACATCAAAGACTTCCTTGCATCAAAGAAGAACGTACTAATGCATTGTTTTTAGAGAACTATGTGTGCGTGTGTGAGAGAGAGGGGGGGGAGGGAGAGAGGAGAGTGAGTGAGTGAATGAGTGAGTGGTGGGTGTATGTGCGCGCGAGTGCCTCTTTGACTGGAAAAGCATCTCACGAAAAATAATTGTGTAATAATGATATCATTCTTGAAGTTTCAAGAGTTTGTGTGGATGGGCATCTTTGTCAAATCCAAAGTTCATTTTGCCACATTTTTGCATCATTTTTTAATGACACTTTCCCCTAATCTATGCATTCTTGCATATGTTATTTGGTTGGAAAACTGTATCACAAAATTCTGAGAAGTGCAAATTTTGATGGTTAGTTGCATTTCTCTCTGTGTACTGTTCCAGGAAGTGTGGATTAGGTAGGTTCTCATTAACACTGTGAACTGAACCATATTTCTTCCCCACCCTTAGCTGCAGAACAAGGGAGGCACGGGAATATATGACAGGATTGTGAAGTGAATGAGTAGGAATAGCCATACCTGCTCTTTCTCATGTTTCAGTTGGAGATTTAATGGGAAATGCCTGGTAACCAGGGTAAGAGATGGCTATGTCTGAGCCGTTGTACAGTATTCCCTCCTAATGGTAATAAAGCCAAATATCCTGTCCACATATATAACTGGGCACAGAGTTGTCATGGGAAAACCTGAGCTGCAGGGAAGGAAAACTGCTCCCAAATAATTTAAAAAGACACCAAACAAAATGGTGAATAATTGCAGTGAGGTGAGGGGTTAGCCTGACTGCTGTTCACCACATACAAAAATAATGCTAGATGGGTGCTTTTGGCCTTTCATACCAGAGTTATAGTAGATGAGTACACCATCTCCCAATAAATATTTTTTATAATAAAACAAAAGTTACAGCACTCACAACTAATTATGTCCCAAATCTAAATACCTATTATGTCCATAGCAGAATCACAAACCTTAAAGGAAAACTAGGTATGACGTGAGTTACAAGTGTACATTTATTACTCAGTAAATGTGATCATGCAGAAATGCCTTAAAATTGCCTTAAAATGATTTGCAACTCAGTAATAGATTTGCTAGACAGAATCATACAATTATCTGTAAGACCTTCAGAGCCAGCATGGTGTATTGGTTAGGGTCATACTATGAATGAGGAGACCTGGGTTCAAATCCCCATTCAGCTATGAAGCTCACTGGGACCTTGGTCCAATCACTCTTTCAACCTAACCCACTTCACAGGGTTGTTATGAAGAGAAAGGGATGACTTTGTATGCCCCCTAAGCAACTTTGAAGAAGGGAATAAGGTAACATCATAACTCGGCATAGCAGTGGCACAGAATTAGAATCGACTGTTTTTCTTTCTACTTCTTCTTGGCAATATTGAATTTGGATTTATTTGTGCTTTTTGGCTATTTTAATAACCTTGGGAGTTAAAGATGACATGTTATATCTGCAAAAAGAAACAACATAAAATATTTCTGATCACATTTTTCCCATGCCTCAGTATATCAATTTTTTGCTTACATAAGAAAGTATCTAAACTTTAAACGAATAATTTGCAATCTGTGCAGGATGACTGATGATACAAATGCTAATTGTATTCTAGATTTCCCATCACTGTGTTTGCAGAATGTTACTTTCCGCCAAAATAAAGAATAAATAACAGCTTTTTAAAAAAAGAATAATCAGATTTCCTCACCAAATACGTTAGCACATGCTTTATTAAACTGGAGTGAGGGAATCAGTATTAAAATCTCAGATTTTACTATTCTCTGGGGCAGGACTTTAGCAGCAGCAGCACCAATTGGAAGAGATTATCTCTCCTCAGGACTGGATATGAGAAGGGATGTGAAGAACACGCTGACTAGGCCTTGCTGACAGGTAAGGAAAAGAAATGGCATGTAAGCACCCTGACCAGCTGGCGGGAGCAAGTTGTTGTGGATACGGAAAGGATGCAGTGGGGGTAAAATTAAAGGAGGCCATATAAAGCTGACAGGAGAGGCAGGGATGGGCTTTCACTTTCACTATGGGGCTACAGGAAGAGGATTTATTTAAAATACTTCTAGACTTTCCTCTTTTAAGGGAAACGCCCTCTCAAGGCACATTAAAACAACAAAACATAAGCAAAAGCCAACAAGAATAAAGCAAAAGCATCTAATTCCAGAATATTAAAATTCAGAACATATCAATTGCCAAAACCGACAGTAGAAGGACCTGCCTTTTTGGAATAAGAATTTAATTAGGCATCTTAAGGGAAAATGGTCAAGATGTTCTGTAGTGTGTTACATTTAAAAATGCACTTTTAAAAGTTCCTTCTAAACACATACTTTTAGATCATGGATACAAAAGTACATTGTAACTCAAATTTCATTATGGAGAATGTAAACAGTTTATGATTTGTCATCTTAATGTCAGTGTACAGTTGTCAGTATACATTTCTTCATGCAATGTATCCTGGTTTTTTCTGGTTTTTTTTAAAAAAATTATTATTTATTTTAATATGTACCACTGCATAATGTATTTATTGTGGCTTGCTTTACAGAAAAATTATATGTATTGTATTATAATGAAAATTACATTCAAGAAATATTCTGAAGTTCAGTATCAGTTGACTTTTATAAAGGTGTTCTAGGGGGGGAAATAACAGCTTGAATTTTTCCCCATCTGAATTCTTAATAAAAACTCAACAATGTAATGTCAAAGTGATGCCTCCCTGGGCTCCTACTGGGAGAAAGGGCGGGATAGAAATAAATAAATAAATAAATAAGAATAGAACAACTCAGGAAGAAGCTAACAAAAACAAAAGGGTATTTAGGGATTTTCTAAATATCTCAAAGGATGGCTCCTGACAGAGTGCAGTAGGTAATGAATTCTAGAGACGTTG
Source organism: Rhineura floridana (assembly GCF_030035675.1). Lineage (NCBI taxonomy): Eukaryota > Metazoa > Chordata > Lepidosauria > Squamata > Rhineuridae > Rhineura > Rhineura floridana. The sequence goes on along the minus strand of NC_084489.1, from coordinate 8,927,122 downwards.
GGCCGTGACAGAAAAGGCACGCCAACCAGCAGACATCTTTTTTATAGACATAAATATTGGTCGTCGGATGTTTTGAGTTTTTTATTGAAGTGAGAATCGAGTGAATGGAATGATGTGGGAACAAGGAGAGACTGATTGTTGAGTGACTGGGTATGTTGGGGTTGTTATGTTCAGGTTAGTTTTCTGTAGTGTGAATGTGTATGTGAATGATTTATTACATGTGAGGATTCTTTTGTAATTTTTTTTATATGTTGCATTTTGATGTTGTATATTGATGCATTTTGAGGTTTTGTATGCAGTTTGCTTTTGTGGTTTTTATTTATTTTTCTTATTTATATTGTTTTGAGATATTTATTGTTGCTTAATTATGTTATTAAAATGTGGAATTTATTATTAGCAGTAGTATTGCTTAGCACTGGAATTGTGTGGAATATGGAATTGTGGAAATGTGGAATTGTCATCACTGTCACTCTGTCACTTCCACTCTGTATTGTATTGAAAAACCACATTGTTTTTTGTTGAGATATGTAAACCTCTTAGAGATTTATGTTGAAATATACAGCAGCATAACCTAACTGCTCTTGTAATGGAACATGATGCTTAGGTCAATCCTGACTACCCCTATGTATCGTCTTTATTTCGTACTCAGTGTATTGTTTGGCTGGAATGGCACAGTTTAAGCCAGTGGTTCTCGGTGTATGGACTGGACCTTCTCTGGTGATGTGGGCAGTTTCCCACGAGGTGCCAGTCTTCCTCTTGTCCCTCTCCCAGACTGTGTCTCATTGGACTTGGGGTCAGAGACTCAACTCTTTTGTCTGGTCGGGGTTTGTCATACTTTTGTGGAAACATGACTGAGGGAGGTCCAGTGCAGAAACATTTAAGAATTCCTGGTTTAAACAACGCTAAAGAGTAAATAATTTCCTCCTTAGATAGCAAAGTGTCCAACTATCAGAAAATAAATAAGGGATCTTACTCTGTCACCATCTCCAGTCTGAAACAAATCCACACGCATCCTATGGGGAAACCAGTCTTTGCCTCTTGCAGAGACAGTAAGAATTTAGCCCAACATCTTGACAAGTAAAAGTGTATACCACAGAGTGAAATCATAGTGCACTCTTAATCAATTCAGCTACATACCATAGTGAACTTTAGACTCTGTATCTAACAGAACCACCAATAAAAAAAACAAAAACTCCAGATGAGAGAAAAGGCCAACAACTACAATGACACAACAACTAATATCATATTATAACATAATGTTTTTTCTCATTGTGGGACTAATATTGAAGACAATCACCATTATACCCCGATATACGGACCTTCACTTTACGGACACTCTCGAGGACGGACATATTTACAGTAGCACCATTCCCCTGTTTACGTACGCTCGCTTCGCAAGAACGGACACTTTACGGCATGACGCCACCGCCCGATCAGTTTCCAACTACAAACTTGCGTACAGTATGTACTGTTAAAATAAGGCCTACTGTGTTTATTTTAGTTATAAATGTGTTATTTACATCAGTTATGCCCATATATGATGATTGCAGTGCAGTACATGCATCGATAAGTGAAAAAAGATAGTGCTTCACTTTAAGTACATTTTCAGTTTATGTACTTGCTCTGGACCCATTGCGTACGTCAATGCGGGGTATTCCTGTAATGTCTGTCAGACAGAGAGACTTAAGGCGGCATAACAACATTAACTGATAATTCCCCAGACATTTGAATCAATAATTATTTACTGCACATTGCATTTGAGGTGCCCTTGTACTGTCAGTCTTATTAGTATGAAAACTACTCCATTCTGAAAAATAAATAAATAGCATCCAGTTTTGCTAAGAGTTATCCAATTAAATGAATTAAATAACAGAAAATAACCGAATATAATCAAACCTGCTGTAGGATATGCATCCAGTTTTTCCTGTTCCAACAGGCAATGTGAAGCTGAGTAGGAATGTTTATGTCAATTTAAATGATTGTTTTCTTCACCTTCAAGATTCTCTTAGGAGTCCAGGAGTGGTGAGTATGGCAGAAGTTAACAGGCTAGGAGTATAGGAAGCTGGTTTATACTGTGTCTGATCATTGGGCCGTCTAGCTCGGTATTGTATCACTTGGCAATTGCTATCACTCACTATCACTGACTGGCAGCAGCTGTCTAGGATTTCAGGCAAGAGTCCTTCCCAGCCCTACTTGGAGATGCTGGGGATTGAACCTGGGATGTCCTGCATGCAAAGCACATGCTCTACCACTGAGTTACAGCTCTATAGCCGGTAGTGCTGTGCAGGGAATGAAGAGGTGGTAAGAGAAACATTTCAATTAAACTTTCTCTGCCTGATTGACAATTCAAGCTTGCCCAGATTACGTACAAGACAAACAGACATTCTTCCAGGGTAAAATGGACTTGGAGGATTAAAGGAAGCTTAAAAATAAAATGCTTAAAAATAAGGGATATTGTAGGGAATGACTGGAGACTTGCAAGATAACATTCCTCATGTCAGTCTGTCATGCTATTTTTCTTATCATTTAACCAGCCATTAAAATGTTGTCATCCAGACCACTGGATTTCAGTCCCAGTGGGTAACAGTCTATTTTTAGAGTTTGGCTTTCATGAATGAGTACTGCAGACTCTGATTCCCAGAAATTTCAGTAAAGGGAAAACAATATGGTAAAAAAGAATATTAGAGGATGCAGAGTAGCAAAAGTGAGAAATCTGACTTATACTCCTTTGTTCTCCACAGAGTCTAGGCCTTCACAGGGCTTTTTGAAAACAGGATTCTGTCCAATATCTATGCTTCAGCTTTCCTTAACAACAGGCCTGGAACCAAAAACTGGGGGAAGTGAGAGAGGTTTCTTTCTTGTTCGCTAGATTGTTCTTATGGAGCTGGCTAGTTAAATTCTACTACATGGAGCCCCTCCTCATATGTTGGAGTAAATGTGATTATTACTCAGGAGGACCTATATCTCTGGTTTTCATGTGGTATAAAAAGTAACTGCATCAAATGCTTCACAATACAATCTTATACATGCCAGAAATCAGCTCTGTTGAGTTCAGTGAGATTCACTCCCTCAGGTAGGTGTATACAGGCTTATGGCCAGAGTGATGGGAAAAGTTAGTCATTGCTTAAAGTTTCATAATTAAAGTGCAACTAATTTAGTTTAGACCCAACCTACTGTCTTTGTAATTTAATCTTGGCTATAGTGAAATTGAACTTTATTGTGATTCTGCCACTGAAATTTCTCCCACCTCCTTATTTCATGTAGAGCCGCTCGCCACATAAAGCCTCTAGTTTAAACTTTTTGTTCTACAGTAATAATTCAAAGCAATGAAGTGAACTTGTAGCATGTGTAGATGTCCACATGAGGCAACTGTCAATCTCAGGATGCTTGACAAGGGGCCCATGCATGTATAAGTCATGCAGCCTGATTTTGCCAAATTAAAGAGAAACAGGAGTACAAAAAGAGAACATGTGTGAGAAAGAAAGATTAGTGCATCAAATTCGATCATGCAGGGCCTCCTGCAGATAACCTTATCAGGAGGGCCGTTCTGCACAACACAGGATGTGGACTTTTACTGTTGTGGGACCTACCCTTTGGAATTCCCTTCTCTTAAATATTAGACAGGTGCCATCTCTGTTATCTTTATGGTGCCTACTGAAGACCTTCCTCTTAAGTCTTTTTAAAGTTTTTAAGCCTTTTATCATAGTCTGCATCTGTGTTGGAACTGCTTTTTAAGATGTTTTTAATTTTTTTAAAAAATGTTTTTAAGATGTTTTATTTGAAAGATGTGTTTAGTGTTTTTTCCCTTGTTTGCCACCTTGGGCTTCTTCTGAGAGGAAGAGCATGAAGCTGGGAGGAACACGCTGAAGCAAGCAAAGTTTATATAAAAATAGTATACATTGTAGAGGTATCCCTTGCTAAGAAACCTGTACAGGTGCAGTGGCTAGGGAGTTGTGATGAATGAAAAATGGTCTGAGGCTTTGCTTTCGTTTTCTGCTCAGCTGACACCAACTGATAAGTTATTCCTCCTATATCTCTACTTGAAAGCACTGTGAATGAGGCCTCATTTGCATTATACACAGAGCTTGGAAGTAATTGTAATTTGTTACTTTTTTGAGGAATTAGTGGGTAATTCCTTTACATTTTGATTGTAATAGAACTAGGAGTAATTTTATTACTTTTGATGAATAATTGTAATGTTTTAGCATTACATTGAGGCATTACTGGGGGGGGAGTAGGGGAAGTCTTCTGCTCCTCTGATTTGTGGATGAAAATCATGTGCCTCAAACTGGGCTTCTGCGCAGTGTCGCTCTTCCCTTGTGCTCTGTGGGTGTTTAGGAGGCAACGAGGGAAGAGGTGGAGACTGAAATGGGGTGGAGTGGAGAAAACAATTGTTTTAAAAAATGGATGGTGGTGGTGAAAATGTGGAGGGGAAAAGGCGCTGGAGGGCAAAAACATGGATAAAGGAGAAGGAGGCAGCAGCAGAATGGAGATAAAGAACTGTGACAATGTGTGTGAGAATACTGTGTTTGCACTTGGCACACAAAGTGGCCTCCATGACCCTCTCTGGCTACTGTGCTGCATTTGCAGTGTTTTAACATTTTTGCATCTCAGGGGTAAATGTTTGCTTGGGTTAGTGTCCCTTAGTTGGTGGCAGGACAGGGTCTGGGAGGTGGTTAAGTGAGAGAGATTATGCTTGCTGGCTGAGTGGGGGGCAGGGTTGAACTTGATTTGACATGCAAAGATCTGAGTAGTGGCCTCTGCCTCCCTCCCCACCTCCCTTACCAGCGGAGAGACCACCATTGCTATATTATGGATAAAAAAGAGTTATTCTACTACCTCAGCATGTGTGTGTTTATTTTTAATGTTGTGTTAGGCTACTTAGATGTGCAGCAGCCAAGGCCAGCACTTTGTAGGCATTTTTTAAAAAGTAACTGAACTATAACTGTAGTGATTACTTTTGAGAATAAGTAAAGTAATCAGTTACTTTCAGAGCAATTGTAATGGTAATTACTACTTTTTGGGCCATGTAATTGTAACTGTAATTTATTACTTTTTAAAAGTAATCTTCCAAGCTCTGATTATACATTTAAAGCAATATCATATCTCTTTAAATAGTCACGGCTTCCTCCAAAGAATCCTGGAAACTAGTTTGTTAAGGGTGCTGTTAGGAGATTCCCTATTCCTCTTACAGAGCTACAATTCCCAGAGTTCCTTGGGAAGGGAGACTCACTTCTGAGTAGACATGCATATGGTTGTGCTGGTAGTCACCATCGGGTCTAAAAGTTAGACCATAAGCTTCATTAAAATGGTCATTGACATTTACCTCTCTTTATAATACACATGACAAGGTATGCATGTGCATATGTATATATAAAGATATACTGTACATCTTGCTGCAAATGGGAAATTATTTTATGGTTGTCCTTTTATGTATAATGTTCGTGTTTCCTAACAACAAAGAAAATACAACTGCTGATGCTAAACTTAAATGTTTCCTAAGAATGAATAATGTCCTAAATTTTAGCTTGCAAGCACAATCAGTGGGGAAAGACACATCTGAAAAATAAATAAGAAAGTCCTTTTCTTTGAAAAATGTATTTGAAACATGTGTGGAGTAATAAATAACTGACCATGCTTTTTTTTTTTTGCTTGCTTTAGCTGGTTAAAATGTTACATGTGGTCATGATTTAAACCTGAATGCAAGCTTTTAAGGAAAAAACCCATAAGACTATGAGCAAGTTAAACATGCCCTACACATTTTTGCTTTATTTTAATTGAGAACACTGTAGCATAGTCCAAATAAACTGCTGATTCATCAAGCCATCTTTGTTACTCTTACCATTTGAGATCTGTATTGTGATTTATCCAGGTACCTATGTCAGGATCAGATTCTGCACTTGGTATAATAAATATTATTAGGTATTTTTGCAAAATCAATGTGTAAAATGATGTAAAATAATGAATAAAAGAGAGAATTGCTCTCATCTGAGTTCCCCTTTAGATGCTCTCCTGTTGGCCCAGTTGCAGGAGTCCTTGCAATTGCTCTCACAGCAGTCAGAGATCATCTAAAGATATATCCCATGTAGTGCTTCTGTGTCATTGGTAGCACCATGCAGACAACACACCTCCCAAAGGGCCAGGGATTGCCTGCATGGTTGCTGACTGTTAATCACAGAAACAAATAGTGCCACAATATTAGACATTATCTGTAGCCCCATGTGTTGTGGAGCTTCTCTGTGTCTTTTCAATTAGACATGTTATTCCGAATAAAATCTGTTAAAAATAAAGGTCTGTTTTCTGCCTGTTCACTTTAAAGGGAATGTAAAAATGGCTATAACTTTTTTTTCTTTTCACAGAACTAGATATTAAGTAATGCATGGGCACCAGTGCCCTACCATTATCCCTGAACTCAGGGTGTCTACCAGCAAGACTCAAATGATTTTGCAGTTCTATATCCCAAATTCGCTGTTAGATAGTGTTTTTTCCTTTAGCGTATCCAAGAGCGAGAAGAGCACAAGGGGTGAATCCCAGATTTTGCAGTTTCTCAAACAGCGAGCTTTTCCATCTTGACTGATGTGCATCAATCAGAATCAAAGGGGCCAAACCCACAGGAGAAAAAATCAGCTTCAACCAATAATGAAGCCTAAGAATCCAAGCATGAGCTTCAATAGAGATTAGCCCCGCTTCTAAATGAAGCAGCACATTAGGCACACAGCTTGGAACTCCCAGAACGGCTCTCAGAAACATAGTCTGTGCGACTTCGAAGGGGTCAAAGTTATCATATGCACAAAACTGGGTGCCATATAACATCTTTGAAATAGCCTTTGCTATAAACACCTGGAGGGCTGAAAGCACGTGTTGGCCCCTTTGTGTAAAAGAACTCGGAGCAAGGCCTTCGGAGCATTGCCAGTAGCATTTTTTGATTGTGCTCTCCAGGAACCCAATGCTTGGAAAGTTACACCCAGATAGACATAAGATGCAACCTGTTCAATGGGATGATTATTGATCTGCCATTTATGCTTTGTCCTTTTCCTGGAGGAGACTAATACTTTGGACTTGTCATAATTAATCGTCAGGCCTTCCTTAATGCAATGGGAGTCCAGGGCTTTCAAAAGGCATCTCAGACCTATGCTTGTCCGGGCAAGAAGCACTGCATCATCAGCATACAAGAGGATTTGCAGAGCTCTGTTAACCAATCTTGGTGGATGTGAGTTAACTTCCGCTAAACTCTTAACTAGGGAGTTAATATAAAAATTAAATAAGGTTGGGACAAGTATGCACCCTTGTTTAACACCATTAAAAGTTGGAATGGGATCAGATAATTGGCCAGCACGATTGCAACTAATCCTCATGCAGGTGTTTTCGTATAATTTACGAATAAGAATTAACAAGCGTCTGTCAATGTTGGTAGCCGTAAATTTTTCCCACAGTCTATCCCTCTGAATCAAATCGAAGGCTGATTTGAAATCAATAAAGTCTGTATAGAGAGCTCCCTCCTCTGGGTGATGCGTATTTTTCAACAAGATGTTGGAGGACTAGGCCCTGGTCTATGGTAGATCGCCCTGACCTGAAACCAGCCTGTTCATCTTCAAGTAAGTTTTCTTGTTCTAGACAATTTAATAACTTCTCATATAAATGGCTGGCATATCATTTACTAATAATACTTAACAGGCTGATGGGTCTATAATTTGCAGCGTCCGATCTTTTCCCTTTTTTATATATAGGGACAATAATAGCAAGTCCCCAATCCTCTGGAATACACTTGGTGCAATCAATACAGGTGAACAGGGTCGCTAGAACTGGAGCCCACCACTCTATATTGGCTTTAAGCAACTTAGGTGGGATATTATCCCCCCCAGGGGCTTTGCAAGGTTTAAGACTAGAAATAAGGTTAGTGACTTTGGATATGGAAACTGGGGACCACTCTGGCAAACTGTGTTGAATAGTCAGCGATGTTTGTTGGCAGGCCTGACCCTTCGCATACATCGCACGGAAGTGTGCCTCCCAAGCGTTAACAGGGATGTGGAACTCCAAATCAACTATTGTATTTTGCCAGCCCCTTGAAATCACTTTCCAGAACCTTGCTGAATCATTTGCACAAGATGCCTCTATTAAACATAGCCATGATTCTCTTTGAGCTTGTTTCTTTTTTTCTTTAATCAGGGCTTTGTACCTTCTTTTTTGCACAAACCACTCCATGGGGAGAGCTGTTAAATTCATTTCTCTATAGAGCCTATACTTTTCAACTAGGGAATTTTTCATTATTATGCATTCTTGGTCAAACCAGCTTTTAGACTTGCTTCGGGAGGAACGTTGTCCTGCAGTTTGTTTGCATTTCAAGAAATTTTGAAAGGAAAGAATCAGTTCTTGGAATAAGGTAACAACTGTTTTAGGGGAATCCGCTGTTAACATATTATCACAGAGGCAAATACTCCTTTCCGAGTGCAACATCTCGGCTAAGGCATTGTCCCTTTGAATAGACCACCTAATATGTGCAGCTCTCACTTCAACATCTGAATTCAACATGGATTTATGGTTAGCATACAGAATCTACTTTCTGGAGTTTAAAGATAAAGTCAGATGAAGATGGTCACTCTCAAAGCGGTTACCCACTTTGCAGCTATTTACAGAATTTAGCAGATTATAAGAAACCATAAAGTAATCGATTGTTGATGCACCCATACCAGATAAAAAAGTGAATTCTCCATTTTTATCTCCCTTAACTCCCCCGTTCAAAATTACTAAGTCAAGTCTGTTTATCATTTTCATAAGACACAGGCCTGCACAATTACATCCCTTGTCCTTGGATTGCCTATCAGGTATGGGATGAGCTTCATCAATTCAGGCGGATACTCATGAAAATGGGTGTACATAGCTTCATAACTCTGACCAATTTGTGCATTAAAATCGCCGGCTAGAATCACTGAGGCTTCTGGGTACAAGACAGTCAGATTGTTAATATACTCTTCCAATTTCAGCCAATTCTTTTTAACCAGGCATTTTTGTCTGAATGGAGGTAGATAAACATTAATTAACAAAAAGTAGCATTCTCTAAATTTAATGACTTGCCGCGGTAGCCAAGTGAGACAAAGGCTCTAATTTAAAGAAACCTGGATGTTGGTGGAAATTAAAATACTCAGACTACCTCTACAGCGACCTCCCCTAATACTTGGAGATGCGGCCAGTGAATGGGAGTCGAAATTATTTAGAAACAGATCCTCACTGGCCCAAGTCTCTTGCAGCAGTAAGATATCAAAATTATTAATAAAATCTACAAAGGAGGGATCTGTAATTTTACTTAGCCATCCTGCAATGTTCCAGGAAAGAAGGGTTAACTGTGATTTATATTGGCCCATATTTTGTCAGTCCTGACAGCGCAGGATCTCCTCTTGGTGGGCGTTCCGGGTTCTTTTGTTTATTCTGGAGGGAGTAGTTAGAATTGTTCTCACATGCATTGTATGTTGTTCTGTTCCCCCTATATCTTCAATCACTTCTAATTGTGGGCTCATCCTGCTAACATTTGATATCACAGGGCCTACCACCTTTGTTGGTTGGCTAACAAATTCAGCAGGCCTCTCTGATGAACCCAGTTCTTCTTCAAGATACCTCATCTCATCCCAAGTATAAGGGTTATAGTTCTTAAACTTAGTTTTTCAATCAGTGGGCACTATACTCCTTCTGTTACTACTCTGCTCAGACTTGTATGCTGATACATTTACCTCTATAGCAATCAGGTCACTCTGAGCACCCTTTTCCCTTTCGGCAGCCACCCTTCCTTCTCCCGCCCGTCCCTTCAGGTGATTTTCCTAATGTACCAGATCCTGGTTCTCAGAATTCCTACAAGTTCCCATTTTATCCATAGAATCACCCCGTCCTGTATGGCTATCAGATGGTCTCTTAACATCCCCAGTCTTGTCACTATTTCCTTTTGTGCTTCTGTAGTCAGAGCGCAAAAGGAGTTCAGGAGAGCTTTCTCCTCCTTGTCATGAAGATCCTCTGTCATATGCTGTGTTCGCCCTTGTTCATTGATCGAAGTCGGATTTTCCCATAACTGTTCTGAGGTGAGTTGGTATTTATGTGAGGGAATACGTTCATAATTTGTATCTGGTTCCGTTAGCTGAATTAAATTGATTGAAGTATCGGCCTTGTCTCTTAAACAACCTTTTGTGGATTTTGAGGCACATCCTCTTAGGTCCAATAGGGGCACTTGATTCTCAAAGAACCTTGAAACAATTATGCCACTTTGTATAAGATCTCCTCTGCTATCAAGAACAATTCTGGCTAAACCCCACTCTTTAAAGGTAATCACCGCATGGGCACAAGTATAGTTATAATGCAAATATTCCACATGACTTATATCTGTTATAGCAAAACAGAAACTCAGGAGGACCTTGTTTAATATTTGCAAGAGATGCATTTTCCGTTCATTTTGATTTAAAAACCCATTGGGTTTTGGATAGTTAGAAAGAATCAACTTGTGACGGATCAAAACAGGTTCCAGCTGTTATCATTAACTGACTTCTTCTGGCAGGATTTTGATCCGGATGTTGTCATAGTCTGTAGATCCTGATTATCAGGATCCTGAACCTTATCCCTTGGATGTGGGAGTGGAAGGCATGCCGAACCATCTATACTCTCAAACTCATTATCTGTGCATTTCATTTCTTTGATTGTTACTGTCTTCTTAAGCTTTTGATCAGATTTCTGGACAGATTTTGGAACCAGAGGAAATTTGAAGACATGGGAGACCTCCAGAATGGATTGTTGTTGTTGTTATATGCCTTCAAGTCAATTACGACTTATGGTGACCCTATGAATCAGTGACCTCCAATAGCATAGCAACCACACTGTTCATATCTTGTAAGTTCAGGTCTGTGGCTTCCTTTATGGAATCAACCCATCTCTTGTTTGACCTTCCTCTTTTTCTACTCCCTTCTGTTTTTCCCAGCATTATTGTCTTTTCTAGTGAATCATGTCTTCTCATTATGTGTCCAAAGTATGATAACCTCAGTTTCATCATTTTAGCTTCTGGTGATAGTTCCGGTTTGATTTGTTCTAACACCCAGTTATTTGTCTTTTTTGCAGCCCATGTTATCCACAAAGCTCTCCTTCAACACCACATTTCAAATGAGTTGATTTTTCTCCTGTCTGCTTTTTTCACTGTCCAACTTTCACATCCATACATAGAGATCAGGAATACCATGGTCTGAATGATCCTGACTTTAGTGTTCAGTGATACATCTTTGCATTTGAGGACCTTTTCTAGTTCTTTCATAACTGCCCTCCCCAGTCCTAGCCTTCTTCTGCTTTCTTGACTATTGTCTCCATTTTGGTTAATGACTGTGCCAAAGTACTGATAATCCTTGACAAGTTCAATGACTCACTGTCAACTTTAAAGTTACATAAATCTTCCGTTGTCATTACTTGAGTCTTCTTGACATTCAACTGTAGTCCTGCTTTTGTGTTTTCCTCTTTAATTTTCATCAGCATTCATTTCAAATCATTACCGGTTTCTGCTAGTAGTATGATATTGTCTGCATATCTTAAATTATTGATATTTCTCCCTCCAGTTTTCACACCTCCATCTTGGTCCAATACGGCTTTCTGTATGATATGTTCTGCATATAGATTAAACAAATAGGGTGACAACGTACACCCCTGTCTCACACCCTTTCCGATTGGGAACCAATCGGTTTCTCCATATTCTGTCCTTACAGTAGCCTCTTGTGCAGAGTATAGGTTGCGCATCAGGACAATCAGATGCTGTGGCACCCCCATTTCTTTTAAAGTATCCCATAATTTTTCATGATCTACACAGTCAAAGGCTTTGCTGTAATGTATAAAGAACAGGGTGATTTCCTTCTGAAATTCCTTGGTCTGTTCCATTATCCAATGTATGTTTGCGATATGTTCTCTAGTGCCTCTTCCCTTTCTAAATCCAGCTTGGACATCTGGCACTTCTTGCTCCATATATGGTAAAAACCTTTGTTTAAGGCAATAGTTCAATAATTACTGCATTCACTGGGATCCCCTTTCTTTGGAATTGGGATGTATATGGAATGCTTCCAGTCTGTGGGCCATTGTTTCTTTTCCATATTTGTTGACAATTTTTTGTCAAAATTTGGACAGATAAATCCTGCCAAATTCTAGGCCGGTACCTCCAGGGTTTTTTGTGAAGACATCTTTAATTAGTCTTTTTAAAGAGAGTCTCTTTTATTTATGCCAGAATTGGATGCAATTTGCAGGCATGATTATCCCTTCTGAGGGGGATGAAGCCCGCCAAATTTCAAAATGGTAGCTATAGTGATTCTCCTGCATATGGGGTGGTGGTGGAGAAAAAAAGAGTGTGGATCCCCAGGAAAGACTGGATCTGGTGAAATGTCACACCTAGCAAGGACCTTGTTACTCCAAGGGTGGTTGGTGGGGTGTGAGCTTCTGCCCCCTTCTCAACAGTTTTGGAGATAGGGTCTTCTCCTTGGGAGAGAGATATCCCTCCATTCACTTGCTTAATGGAAGAGGTCATGCCAAAAAAACCCAGCATGGATCCCTCTGAAATGTTTGCTTCAACATCCCTCAGATTGCTGTAAAAAATCACTATAATTAAAATCTAGACCTGTCGATCAAAATGAAATATTCCCTCCCCACACTGGTCCATCCTCTCCCCACTTGACCTCAGGGTGCTCTCTAGTCAGCTTAGATTTGCTTTTTAAAAATGCAGTAGTCAAAAATTGCACTTTTGGAGGCACCCAAGTCCACAGACCAATTTGGGACTTTAGGGAGTCCCTGATTGAACTCAAGGCACCTTGTTGATGGCACAATCTGACTCAGGTGTGCAAAAACCTCACCTGAATCATCCTTATTCACTTCATAATTCAGGAAATGCATAGTACAAGGCAATGAACCAGGCACCAGGCATGGCTGTTTCACCTCTGACCTTCCTGGAAGGACTGAAGGGAGCTAGTAATGCTAGTAATTCACATGTGGCTGAATAGCCTTACACACTTCCTCACAAACAGACCCCTCATAAGGACGGGCTCCTGATTGTGGGGAGGCTTGTAAGAAGGGCCCATGGAGATCTATGGTAGCTGCCAGCATTCTCAGCTTCTTTCCTTCCAAGACACCCTTTTTCAGGGTTCAACCCCAAAGTTGTCACAGCTGCTTTGCTATAAACAGTTTAGCCATATTTCTGAGTCAGTCTTTATGTTGATGTCAAGGAGACTAAATCCAGTAACCAAATCCCTCTTTAAAAAGAGAGGTTTTCTTGCTTCTCTTGTCTATTACTTTCCAGTTGGGGAGATTGCTATATTTATACATAGGAACAGGCTTCTAAAGAAATACTTCTTGCTAAATATAGTCAGAACAGTAACAGATTTTCCTCACAACAATGTTGTCAGTATTGGCAGTAACCATTTGCTTACACAAAACAGGAGGTTGGAGAAAGATGGGTGATTTCTCCTTTCATAGTTATATTTCTGTACTAGGGTTCTGTGTGACATTTTTAGAGGGTGGGAAACCCATTTGTTTGATAGAAGACTTTGGCCAAAATCCAGAGAATCGTGGGCATATCACAAAGTTGTGTTCATACAGCTGTTGGTGGGCTTGTCGTAGGAATAATACGTTTTTAGGCAGAGTAGATTGTCATGACCCCAGAGGCCTGCAGCAATCAAATCAGAGGCTGTGGAATGATCAGCTAAGGAGCCGGACTGGGTTCCTGACTCTAAGCCTGTTATTGTTGTACTAAGCCTCCTACTGTTACTGAGCAGTTAGTGGCAACTTCAAAAGTGCAGGGTCCCTTCATGATAGTCACAGCATGCCCCCTCACAGCCATGTCCCCTTTTCCACTTTCCCTCATCTCCCTTGCTCTTGTAAGTCCACACTCCATTACAACAGAAGTCCCTAGGAGCCAATCAGCAGGAAAGGGGAGGCCGTGTGTTTGCTGCTGAAAAGAGTCTTCCCAGTTGCTGACTTACCTCCTTTCACTTTGATTGCTTTCAGTCAGCCCAGAAGGAGAAGGACTCTTCTCAGTGGCTAACACACTTCCTTTTCATGCTGATTGGCTCATACATAGAGCCTTGGCTGGAGCTCCCCAAAAAGTAATGTGTCTATGACCCCCCTGTGATCCTGGATGATTACACCCCTGCTGTTTTTGTCATGCTGTTAGTACAACAGTGGAACTAATTACCTAGGGAGGTGGTGGGCTTTCCAACACTGGAGGCATTCAAGGGGCAGCTGGACAGCCACTTGTGGGGGAGAGGGGGATGATGATAACAGGTTCCTTTCTGACAAATGATTTACCCCTCAGTTCTCTTATTTCATTTATTTCATTTTGGAATCTAACATTTGGAAACAAGCTTGTTGCTCTGAATTATACTTTGCTTCTTTCTGTCCCCCTGATATTGTGTGTGTGTGTGTGTTTGTTGGTGTTGCCACTGGAGTTTTCTCAGAACCAGGCATTCTGGGCCAGGTAGCTATGACACTCCAATACTGTTTCATCTAAAACCATTTGGACACTATCAGGCTTTCCTGGAACTTTCCTACTCATTAGGGAAGTGGGGTTCACAAACCAATATTTTAACTGTTAACATGTTAAAAGTAATAGGTGCAGACCAACTCCTGGAACTGGTCATAGGGATTATTGTATTTCCCCAGATAAGGATAAACAACAGATGTTGGGGACAAGGCAGCATAAGAAGGATCAGGGACTGGATGACAAAACAACAACATTCAGTGTGTTTGTGAATTGCTACACAAAACTATAAAGGAAAGATGTGTGACGTGGAGAACATATAGTGAGAGCTACAGCATGAATCAGACTCCTTCAGCTCTACTCATCCTGATACAAAGAAGATTCTGGTTACAAAAAAGACTTTGAGGTTAAGACAAAGGAGAACCCAGAGAACCCACTGTTCTAATAATGGCAGGGATGCTGACCGTATGTGATCTTATCCCACTGGCCTGACATCTCTTTGCTACAATGCATTCATCTAAAGTTACTAGGGAAAAAGCCAAGCTTCAGTGAAGATCAAGTGCTCCTGTATTTGGAATGGGGTGAGTCTGGATAAGCAGAGTGCAAGAAAGCCAGCAGAATTGCTATGTTGTGGCCCAGTAGCTGTATGACTGTAGTCTCTGCCAAGCTGCATGACCAGCAGGACTGCTAGACTGGAGCTCTTCAGAATGAAGACTGGCAGTTGGATGTTTAAATGCCTGCTTAAAATAACCAAAAAATATCCTTGTACAGAAGCTAGTATGTAAAAGGGTTGTCGGACATGGACAGGAAGTTTTGCAAGAGGAACATTCTAATATTAAGTTACCTGACCTAGAGTCTGAAATGGTACATTTCAACAACAGAGTCATCAAGTAACTCTGTTGGTCATATATTTTGTTTTTCAGAAAGATATGAAACATAAGCTTTCATCTACCATAGTGAACTATTTATTCCTATTTTATTTATAAAAACATATCCTGCTTTTTCATTTTTAAAAACCCATGGTGCATCTAGAAATCATTGCCATCCAGTACAATTTACAAACAAAACACCATAATGAGTGAAGATCAGCAGCAATCCATCAAAATACCCAAAAGATGAACAACAGGACATAAAATACAAAGTCATTCCTGACCCATTATACAATGCCAGCAGGCCAACAGCACGGCACTGTCTTAGCCAGTTGACTAAAAAACAAAGGGAAGGAATCAAGATGCACATCCTTAGGGAGGAAATGTCACTGCTAACAAGGCCCTATGTTGTCCTCTGTACCTCCAATAGCATTTTTTAAACAATGAAACGGTGCTATCACTTTCTGCCTTTAATGGTTACTATAGGCTGTAATAATCAGAACTAAGGGTGCAATCCAACTGCTGTTTACACCAAGCTGAGGGGAGTTGGATATGCTGGATCTTTGGCTGAGCCAGCCAGGTCTAGGTTCAGCTGAGCTATGCTGGGGTATGCTGGCATGAATCCCTCATCTGGGCTCAGTTGTGGAGAAGTCCAGCCCAGGGTAAGGGGAGCCAGCAGAAGTCAGCAGGCCTGCAAAAGGGGTGTTCCGGGGACGTGTCGGAGGAGCCGGGGGGAGGGGCTTACGCAATAGCCAGTTCCCATTCATTTCCCTCCCATGGTCCTCCATCCTGGCAGCTGGAAAAAAGGGGGGGGCGAAGGAAGCATGCAGCCAGCGTCCACCCCTCCAAGAGGCCTCCGAGCAGCAGCTGGATGTGGCAGCCCCTTCTGCCAGCTCCACCTCTGCCAGCTTCGCTCCCGCCAGCCTCCAGCAAGTTGGATTGCTCTGCCCATAGGTTAGTGCAAAAGTAAATGGAAGCACCTAGTTGCTGTAAACACCCCCCCCAGAGAGCTTCGGCTATGGGGCAGTAAATAAATGTAATAAATAAATAACACAATGAGACAAGTAAATATTAGTGCTGTCCTGAATTATTCTTTGCTTTTTGTTTGTGTGTGGTTTTTCTTTTTCTTTTACAATTCTCCATCAGGTAATAAGAAAAGAAATTGCATTCAAAAGTTATCAAAGTGGAGAATTTTGGGGGGTGAAATTCTTATGGGTGGGGTGTGGGATTTTTGTTGCACTTCCTTACTTTTGAGATGGCAGGGGGTTGTTTGTGAGTGTCCTTTATTTCCTTCTACAAATAATCTCCAGTGGTCTGCATTATGCAGTCTCCATGGATGCTCATGTTTCCTGAAAGTCCCATGACATTCTTAGCTGAGCTTTCCTGTTAGTGCAGAAAGCCAGGAAGGCTGTCAAACATGCTCCTTACAGTTCTTTATTATCTTTTTTTTTTTTTTTAGTGAAGTCTTTTTACTCTTAAAGAAATCAGTGCAGTACTTTTTAAGGTAAAAGGAAATACTTCCCTTAACAGCAAAAGCAGTTAGTATATCAGCCTCATGTACTTGGTAACAGTTTCCCTGGCAGCTCCCCGTGCTTTAATTAAATCCTAGAGGAAGAAACCATGAGGTAATTCCTAGAAAGCTTTTTTAGATTAAAAAAAAATGTGGCCACATCGGAAGGCAGCATAATGCAAACCGCTGGAGAAATGATTTGTAGAGTGCGATAGCAGAGGCCATGGTGGGATGGCAGTGCTCACCTGACCTCAGTCAGTTGCATTGTTGCTACTTGCCAGGAGATAGAGGGGAAAGGTGACCGTGATAGTGAGGTCAGTATGGAACAAACGTACTGACAGAGCCAATCCAGCACTCCCGCCAATGTGTTTGCACCATGCTGATCTTCCTGCTGCCTCCCCTCCATCTCCCTCCTGGTAAGCAGCAGTGACGTGACCAACTGGAGGTCACGTGATCAGCACCACCCTGCCCACACAGTCTGCTACTGGAAGAATGAAGAAAAGGGCACTCACAAACACTCCTCAGCCATCTGCACGGTGCTGCAGAAATGTCTAATGGAAAGGAAAATACACACCATCCATGATTTCATGATGATAAGGTAAACTGAACCATGGACTCAACAAAATTCCAAAGCACTCTATGAATGTGGTAGAAAAACAATGCATCTTTCATGGAGAAAGAAAACTTTCCAAAAATTGTAACTATAATGAACATCTTGAGTGGTTTATGGTGAACGTTGATTATTACTCATTTGACATTATAGACAATCCTAAAACAGAGTGTTTATTTTTTTTTAACACTTAAAGCCAGATGCATGTTTTCCTCTGCAGTAAGTTACACTCTGATCAATGGAACTTACTCCCAAGTAAGTGTGGGTAGGATTAGAGTATTAGGCTCCTTTTATAAATGATGCTAAGAATGCCTTTGTTTCTCACACTATAGGGAATAAAATCAATGTACAGTGTGAGAACAGCTATCTTGCAAAACCTGGAAAAGTTGCTGGGAATGATGAGGTGGGCAGACATTTTTTATTGTTCCTTTGAACAGAGGTAGTATGCCAGATCAGCTGTTGATCACTATCTTTATCACAGGGAAAAAATCTAGCCTTTTTGCTCTCTAGCCGCCCACCAGGGTGTATAACCTCTCTTACACAGAAAACTTGATGGGCGTGGTATTTTTTTAAAAAATGCTTTTTTATATACAGTTATTTCTGAGAAGCAACAGGAATGACGTTCCCTGACTCCTACAAGTTCCATGAGCTCTGATCAATAGTCTGAGAAGCATGCAAACATAATGAATGGAAAGGAAGCCTTGCGTGATATGAGATAGATTTGCTGAAATTAGGGATGGAAGGATCTGTCAATTTCACTTCTCTTGCTTTTTCATTTTTCCAATCTTAAATTCAGTTCCACACATTTCTGCAGCAATCTGCATTTAAAAAAAACTCAGAAAGATTCTTGCTTTAGTGCAAATTTCTCCAACAACCACATTTTTGTATGCAGTTTTGACTAATGCACACATTTATGCAAGCACTTTATCTTAATATAGTGCATTTTTGTATGTTATTTTCATTAATTTATTCATTTTATGCATACTTTCCTCTAATATTTGCATTTTTGTAAATATTGGTTGGTTGGAGAACTGCATTGCAAAATTCAGGTAAGTGCAAATTTTGGTTCTTATATTATTTCAGAAAGTGTGAATTTGATAGATTGGCTTTAAATGCAAACTGAGTTGAATTTCTCCCCCGTCCCTATCTGAGGGAAACTTTTTAAAATCTACTTATCATTTGAAATGTGGTGTTGGAGGAGAGCTTTGAGCATACCATGGACTGTGGAAAAAAAGACAAATAATTGGGTGTTAGAACAAATAAAACCAGAACTATCATTAGAAGCTAAAATGATGAAACTGAAATGATCATACTTTGGACACATAATGAGAAGACATGATTGACTAGAAAAGACAATAATGCTGGGAAAAACAGAAGGAAGTAGAAAAAGAGGAAAGCCAAGCAAGAGATGGGTTGATTCCATAAAGGAATCCACAGACCTGAACTTACAAGATCCGAACAGGGTGTTTCACGGCAGATGCTATTGGAGGTCACTGATTCATAGGGTCGCCATAAGTCATGATCAACTTGAAGGCATATAACAATAACAATTATTGTCTAAAAATATAGATAAAGATAATATTTCATTTTCTTTAACATATATCTTATTATTAACAGTAGTAGTAGTAGTAGTAGTAAATTATTATTATAATAATTGGCTTATATCTTGCCCTTCCTCCCAGTAGGAACCCAGGGTGGCATACAAAAGCAATAAAAACACTCTAAAACATCATAAAAACAGACGTTAAAATATATTAAAACAAAACATCTTTAAAAACATCTTTTAAAAAAAAGCTTTAAAAACATCTTTAAAAACAATTCCAACATAGATGTAGACTGGGATAAGGTCTCTACTTAAAAGGGTTGTTCAAAGTGAAAGGTATTCAGTAGGCGCCGAAAAGATAATAGAGATGGTGCCTGTCTAACATTTAAGGGGAGGGAATTCCACAGGGTAGGTACCACTTCACTAAGGGTCCGCTTCCTGTATTGTGCAGAACGGACCTCCTGATAGGATGGTATCTATAGGAGGCCCTCACCTGCAGAGCATAGTGATTGGCTGGGTATATAAGAGATAAGACGATCTTTCAGGTATCCTGGTCCCAAGTTGAATAGGACTTTGCATACCAAAACCAGAACCTTGAACTTAGCTTGGTAGCTAATAGGCAGCCAGTGCAATTCTTTCAGCAGCGGATGACATGTTGGTGATACCCTGCCCCAGTAAGCAATCGTGCCACCGCATTTTGCACCAGCTGCAGTTTCTGGACCACCTCCAAGGGCAGCCCCACATAGAGCGCATTACAGTAATAAAATCTGGAGGTTACCAGTGCATGGACAACAGTGGTCAAGCTATCCTAGTCTAGAAACAGACACAGCTGTTTTACCTGCCAAAGCTGGAAAAAGGCATTCGTAGCCACTGAGGTCACCTGGGCTTCTATCAACAAAACTGGATCCAGGAGCACCCCCAGACTATGGACCTACTCTTTCAGAGGGAGTACGATCCTATTTAAAGCAGGCAACTGAGCAATTATCCAAACTCAGGAACTATCAACCCACAGTGCCTCTGTCTTGCTAGATTCAGACTCAATTTACTGGCCCACATCCAGCTCACCACCGAATCCAGACAATGGTCCAGTGCTTTCATGGCCTTTCCTGATTCAAATTTAACCAAGAAAAAGAGCTGGGTATCATCAGCATACTATGACATCTCGCCATAAACCTCCTGATGTCTGCACCCAAGGGCTTCATATAGATGTTAAACAGCATGGGGGACAAGATGGTACCCTACAGCATCCTACAGCACCCTGCAGAACCCCACAGCACAACTACCAGGGGGCTGAAAGACAATCTCCCAATGCTATTATCTGAAAACGACCCTGGAGGTAGGATCGGAACCACTGTAAAACATTGCCTCCAATACCCATCTCACTAAGTTGGCTTTCGTTCTTCCCTGAGTATGTGGCCCCTGTTCCTATCGTGTTGACTCTGTTGCCAGTTGGATCAAAAGATCATGACTACATTGTTCTAACAGTAGACGTTATGCAGTGACCAACAGTGTTCCTGT
Organism: Rhineura floridana; assembly: GCF_030035675.1. Taxonomy (NCBI): domain Eukaryota; kingdom Metazoa; phylum Chordata; class Lepidosauria; order Squamata; family Rhineuridae; genus Rhineura; species Rhineura floridana. Next base: position 8,906,602 of record NC_084489.1, on the reverse strand, counting down.
ACCATGGGGCCTCACTGCAAGTCTATTGTGAAAGCAGCCATCAGGTGGGTTTGCGGCCTACTGCCAAAAATAAAGCACAGGCACCGTTCATTGGGTTGAATCATGGGCCACTTTATTAAACAGAGTCAATTATATAATGAACCTGCAGAGGGAAAATTATGTGCGGGAGCATTCTGATGATCCAGGCAAAGCCTGCTTGCAGCTATAGGGCAACCAAACCCTGCCTGAGCCCGGGGCTGCCCTGTGCCAGATCCCAGCTCAGGCCATGCCCTGAAGATGTGTAGGGGGTCCAACCCACATCACTGCCCCCTGGAGCCCTGAAACTCCAAGCGGATGAGGCACATTGGCCCCAAAAGCGGCCCGTGTTCTGCCCCCGGGACGTATAGCCCTGAGCTTCAGGCCCCCGGACTGCCAATCACCCCCAAAGGTGCCTAAAGGTGTCACCTAGCTGCCCTTTCCCTTTTAACCTTTCCCCCGCACTTCCTTGCCACAAAAGGGGGACAAGCCTCTGCTTAGTCTCCCTTTACCCCACACCCAATAAGAATCTGGTGCAAACCCCTCTGCAGGTCCATCAGGAAGATGTCATTGCCCCTGTCAGTCAAATGCACACCGTCTGGCCTAAACAATTCCAGTCTGTCATGCTTGATCTCTGGGTGGTGGATGACAGAACCCCCAAGCCCTTGATGGCCTTCTGAATTTGTCTGTTAACCTTTTTCCGAGCCCTGTCCATTCCACGTGGGTCACTGGCACAATTCCACTTCCTGTGTGGCAGGACGTCTGACCACACCAAGTGCACCCCCAGCCAGTGACGTGCAATTAGCCCAGAGGTCACTACAGGCCTGTTCAATTAGGGCCTTGCCTTTCAACAGACCCAAGTCATTACCTCCCAGGTGGATGACCAGCACCTGGGGTTCTGCCCGGTCCACCGCTGGCTGAAACAAGGCAGGTAGGAGCCCATCCCAACGCATCCCCCGGCGTCCCAGCCACCACACTGAGGCCCATTGACTGAGCCCCAATTGCGTTCCATGCAAGACTTCGCCGCTCTGCGGCCTGCCCAGAAAATCATGCTGTGGCCGCAGAGGAGGATGCGCACTTGGTCCGATCTTTCCCAGCAGCCTGCCAAAACGACAACAAATGACATCATGGTAAAGGGGGAAACAATTAGCTGCTGGCCTCATGCATCTCAGTGAGTGGTCTAACATAAGCCTTGTATGCGTCGGAGGACCACCTGCCCACTGCCTGTAGCCTCCCCTTGGAAAAACCCAGGTGGGCCACAGTGGAGGCTGCGCCTATTCGGAAGGAGTGTGTCCCAAACTTACGGGCATCCACCCCTAGTTTCTGGAGCATGGCCTTTGTCACAGACCAAAACTGATACTTGGTAAGGGGCTGGTGGTCCCTGTGCCTGAATAGGTACCCTGGCTGCAGCCCCCGGGCTTCCAGAAAGCTGCGCAGGGCCCTCACCGGGCAGAGCTCCTCCTGTTGGCAAGGGGATCACATGCCCCTTCTGGTGTTGGTCCATCCTTGACCGCCTGAGTCGCAGGAGGGCCTGCCCTGCCTCCCAGCTGAGGTCAGAAATCGGAAGGGCCCGGACAGAGTTGTCAGTCTTAGAACCCGCCACCACTTCCCCTATTTGGAAGGCCCCGAAAAACAGGGTGAGGGCTGCAGCATGATATAACAGCGCCTCGAAATGGGAAGAACATAACTCCATCCACTGTCCCTGCAGACCGAACAGTAGCTCTGGGGAAAAGGGGAGGTGGACATCAGGAGTGTGTGGGCACACGCGGGACCACCCCTCCAGCATCCGGCAGACCCTAAAGTCACCCGAGTAATCCTGAAAGTGCCGTGCCTTTGCTAGGAAAGAGAGACCTGAGAGCCTACCTCTGATGGTCCTGACCGAAAGGCCCCTCAGCTTCCCTTCCATGCAGAACTCCATAAGATGCTCCACGGGGATGGGCCACTCCTGGGTGTAGCCTCTGGACTCCCTGAAGCTTGCCAGGTCCCTACCTGCCCTCTGGTAGCTGGCCAAAGTGCTGGGTGCCACAGACAGGCTTATGACCCATTCTGATTTGGTCCTCCAATCTCCCATAGTGCTGGGGGTACCACGTCCGGCTGAGCCCTTGCCCACGGCACCAGCTGGTGAAACCTTCCCATCTGGTTCTGCGATAGAGCATCAGCAATACTATTGTCAATACCCAGAACATGGCGCACAAGGAACTGGATATTATAGCAAATACATTGGAGCACAAACAGCTGCACCAGATGCATAACACTGGGGTTTCTAGAAGATAGGGTGTTGATGACATGCACCGTAGGGAGGTTGTCACACCCAATGTGGACTGATGAATTACCCAGCTTGTCGGGCCAAAGGTGTACTGCCACGACAATGGTGAAGAACTCCAGAAAGGTAAGGTCTCTGGTTAGGCCAGCCTGCGCCCAGTTCTGTGGCCAGCCGCCATGACACCATGAGTCATGGAAAATGACCCCAAAACTGCAGGAACCTGAGGCGTCAGAGCTCACCTGTAGCTCCACTTCCAATAGGCGTTCCCTTTCCATAGGGAGACCCCATTAAATTTCCGCAGGAAGCTGGACCAAACTGCCAGGTCAGCCCTGAGAGCGGCAGTAACACGCGTGTGGTTGTGGGAGCGTGTTAGGCCAGACATGGCATCGTACACATGCCACAGGAATGCGTGTCCGGGCGCTACAACCCTGCATGCAAAGTTCATATGACCCGCCAGCTGTTGAAGTGTGGCCAATGTCACTTTCTTAGCCCCAACTACCTCTGAGATTTCCCCCCTAAGGGCCACCAGCTTATCCTGCGGGAGCCTACAGCATTGGGCCACTGTATCGATCTCTATGCCCAGAAAAGTGAGGGTGGTGGACGGGCCCTCAGTTTTCTCTGCTGCGAGGGGAACACCCAGTTTCCCTGCCAGCCCTGAGAAATGCTCCATAAATGCCTGACAGGCGCCTGAGTCTGCAGGGCCCACAAACAGGAAGTCATCCAAATAGTGGACCACTGATTGCAGGCCTGCCCGTCTCCTGACTGCCCACTACAAGAAAGAGCTGAAGCACTCAAAAACCGAGCATGAGATAGAGCAGCCCATAGGCAATGCCCTATCCACATAATATTCACCCTCGAAAGCAAAGCCCAACAGCTCAAAGTCCCATGGGTGCACAGGGAGGAGACGGAAGGCTGATTTGATGTCACATTTTCCCATAAGGGCACCAATCCCGCATCCCTAACCATCCGTACCGCACAGTCAAATGACGTGTAGCGGACAGAGCACAGGTCTGATGGGATGAAGTCATTGACTGACTCGCCCTGAGGGAAGGACAGGTGGTGTATGAGGTGAAATTCACCTGGTGTCTTCTTGGGAACGAGGCCCAGCGGGGAAACTCTGAGTGAGAGGATGGGTGGTGCCACAAAGGGGCCCAGCATGTGGCCTGCCTTAACCTCCTTTCAAATTTTTCCCCTCACGACCGATTCCATGCCCGCCATTGACTTAAGGTTGCAGGACATGAAGGGCTGCCTGGGACCCAAATAGGGGATCTGAAAGCCCTCTGTAAAGCCCTGGAGCAAAAACTGAGCATCTTGGACTCGGGGGTAAAGGTAGAGCCAGCGCTGGAGTTCAGAGAGTTTAACTGGACTGGGGCCCCTTTCCTTGAGCTGGGCCTGCAGCTCCCGGCCTTCTTGTGCCAGCTGAGTTCCTGTTTCCACCTCTGAAGGGGCGGCCCCTGGGGCAGCTAGCACAGGAGTGCAGGCCCCCGCATATCGCGCACTCATGTTGGAACCTGCAGGGGCTACGACCACAGTAGCCCCGGGAGCTGAACTCCCAGCAGAGGAGGCGGGGTTGAACCCCCTGCCCCGCAGGCCCGCAGGAAGGAACTGCTGCTGCTTGCCAAGCCAAGAGGTGGCCGCTGTCTGTTCTGTCACTGGCTATGGGCTTGGAGTGTGACATAAACTGCAGCCACAGGTCCGCCTCCTTCTTGTCCCAGGGGAGGGAAGTATCAAAGGCCGCCCCCATACGGAACACCTCGTCATAGGTGAGCCATGCTGCCCCTTGGAACTCAGAGTAGCCTTGATATATGATATCGAGGTATTTAATAAGTATTGAGCCCCTCTGTGGCTGCTTCTGCATCACCACCCCCATGTATGTTAGAAATGCAGGCAACCAATTAGCCCAAGTGCACTCTATGCGTCGCCGCTTGGGTTTGTCAGGTTCTGCCTCTTCACCCTTATCTTTATCCCTCCTAACTGGCTCCCTGTATAGAAGTGAGAATAGGTCGACATACTCCCCTTTCCATATTTTTTCCTTTGTGGCGGGCAGCAAGTGAAAACCCAGTGGGGCTGATGTCTCCCCAAAAGGTATAGCCCCATCCCTGACTGAGCCCAGAGGGTCAGCAGCCTCTGCAGGGGGGGTTGCAGAAAAGGAGGGCTGAGCCCCCACTTCTGTCACTGTCCCAGCAGTGGACTGCCAGACCTGCTCACAGGCCACCCCTAGGGAAGGCTGTTGCTGTGGCGTGCCCTGCCCCCCATGGGGTTCCCAGATTGCCCATACCCCTCAGTTTCGGCTGATGGAGAAAAGGGCCAGTAGGGAAACCCCCACGGGGGCTAGCTCCACTGTGGCTGCCCCTGATGGTGTGCTGCCCTGGGCGACTCACCCACTACATTGTCTGCTGAAGGCCTCTGCACGGTCTGTGGTCCCGAGGCTGTTTGTGAAGTAGATGCGGCTCCTGCTTCTGCTCCGGGCGTTCTCGCTTCAGCCCTGCTGGGCCCAGCCTCAAGCGTGTCCAGTCGCGCTAGGATGGAAGTAATAGCCGCACTGTTAGCCGCGCTCACTGGACACTGTGTTTTTTCATGGGGACACTTGGGGGGTGGTTCCTTTGTTCTCCCAGGCGCAGGTTGGGCCCGAGACCCACCAGGCTGGCATGAGCCCTGCTCTAGGGCTTCTAACTTAGCCAATATGGTGTGGCTTCCCCCTTCGCCCCCTCCGCAGCTGGGGTGGGCATCTATCCTCTGCCCTGGGGGCCCTGCGCTTCCCTTTCGGCCCACCTTGTCCTTTTTTGGGTGGCATCCTTAGATTGAGCATGTAGCCGGGTCTATTCCCATCAACTAAGGCCCCCCAAGGTCTATGCCCCGTTGCAGAAGCAAGAGGGGGAGTGCCTCCTCCAGAAAGGAGAGGTGGTAAGCATGGGGAAGCACTAAAGGGGGCCAGCACCTTCATAGCCCAGCCGGACTGTGCCCTCTTCTCACCCCACACCCCCCAGTCACTAACCAATTGGCTCCCTTATCCAGCCCCGGACAATCCAGGCCCCTGGGCCACCAAGTGTCCTAATGGGGGGGTGATGGAGCTGGTGCCCAGCACCCAATTCCCCTACTATGGGGTGGGGTGAGGGGCTGATGATCTTCCCACCACCCCCACGGAGATTCCCCTAGGGAACCTTCAAGGAAAGAATGCAGCCTAACAGCCACCTCGCCTGTATTCCTGTGCTGCCCATAAGGCCTTGGACCCGCCATCACCTCTAGGCCTTGCCGCCGCCATGGGGAGTCGCCGCCACTGTTTGGCCTCACCGCGCAGCCTTAAATGGTCTTCTGCCACCCTGCCCCCTTTCTGCATGGCACGTCAGCGTGCATGGCACCTCCCCCACAAGATGGCAGCTCAGCTTCGGCTGCGGCTGTAAACTCGCCCCTTCACCCGATAAGTCCCAGGCGCGGAACGGGGTTGTGTTGAAAACCTAGCAACACATAATCGGCTTTAGGCTTGTCACTTCCTAGCTGGATTCCAGTTGCTAGATAATTACCTGAGGTGATAAAACACAACAATCCAAGATACAATAATTCATGATACCCCAGTCATGTGACACTGACAAGCTCAGGCTATCAAGTGACAGTGACGATCAATGTGTGAGTACAGCAGTTCATTTTGAGAAATCCATATTTCTCCCTTCAAGTTGAAGGATGACTTAATTCAACTTGATTTTGACAGATTATATTCAAGGACAAAACCAGAACAATTATATCCTGGCAGCATGTCCTTAAATAGCACTTGAGTCTAGGTTGGTAGGGACTAGAGAGAGGGCATTTTCAGTGGCGGCCCCCACTCTGTGGAATTCCCTCCCGTTCGATCTTCACCATGCCCCTTCCCTGGATATATTTCGCCGAGCCTTAAAAACTTGGCTCTTTGGACAGGCCTTCGGGATCTCCGGGGTGGGCTAAAACTTTTTGTGATTGTTTATAATTGTTGATTGCCCTACATTGTTCTATACTGCTGCTATTTAAAATGGTTATTGTTGACTGCATTGTATTTTATGCTGTATTTATATTGTATTTTATTGAATTTCAATGTGTACATCACCTAGAGTGGCTTCGGCCAGATAGGCGACACAAAAATTAAATTTTACTTACTCACTTACTATCTCCCTTGCCCCCTAGCCACAGCTTCTCTTTCTGTGAAGCGATCCACAGTGCTGTACGTTTCCCAGAAATTCAAATTCTTGCTTTCAAAAATCTTAATGTCTTTAGAAATCAAAACATCTTCTCTTTCAACATACCATTGTAAGTCACATATGTATAACCACTTGATTATTTTGTACTTAAACAGCCAGACAGGTAATTTTAGAGTCATGGCTTTAATATAAATTAACTTCAACAAAGATAATTATATATATGCTACTTTGGGTTTAAACTGTCACCTTTTCTTTTTCTCCTTTGAATCTTGGTTAGTCAAGATCTATCCAAAAGCATTCTTATTTATTTCATTTCATCAAGTAGCTTTCACCCAAGAACCACAGAGTAGCATCCATGTGCTATTTTATCGTCATAGCAACCCTGTGAGATAGGTTAAATTCACAGATAATAATGTGCCCCAAATTTTCCAGTGAGCTTCATGGCAAGTTTCTATAGACCAAGTTGGTTCACTCAGTTTTTAATATTTTACTTTTGCAAACTAAATTCATGAAAGCAGAACATTCATTTAAACAGGAGCTGCTTTCATTTGTCAAAAATGTTGAGTAAGAATCCAGATTTCTCAGTGTTTGAGCCTAGAAAAACAATTAGTGCCCTTTCAGTAATTTAAACATTCTCAGACATAAACCATGCTTGAATCCACAATCTGGATGCATTTTTAAAATGGCTATGGTTCATAGGGTAATTCTCTTTTAAAGACCCAGGGAACTAACTCCTGGTGACACTGAGCACCTCTTTGCATCTTTGAAAAGCTTATTTAAATTCCTTTGTCAGTGGCATCAGTCTGGAAAAATGGTCTGGTTTCCAAATTTGCTAAAGATGATATAATGTATAACCCCTTAACACTCTTTAATCACCCCTTCATACAATCAAGTTGTTTAATCACCAGTTCAGGGGTGTATTTTTCACTCCTTCAATACATGTTTATGTACAGAAAGGAAACTCTCATCTGTGCCATTGATTTAGAGTTGATGATAAATTATTCTTGATTGTTAATTTTGAATGAAAGAGTTTAGTCTTGTTTCCTAGCCTTTAGTGACATCAGGTCTCTTATGATATAACTTTTATGGTCTCTGGTTGGTTCAGTACTCATGAACCAACTGGAGTCTATAAAAGCTATAGAATATTTTGAGAAGAAAGGCTCATTGCTTGCTATGATAACCTTCAAACTATCCTGTTCCAAGGGCCAAATGGCATGTGACCGTTGCAGACTCACACGTGTCAGCATCTGCAATCTGTAGAAAGTAGGAGCAGAGGGGGAATGAGGTTTATGGCACAATCCTATACAGGTCTACTCAAAAGTAAGTCCTACTGAATTCAATGCTCTCAGGGAACTATGTATAGCATTGCAGCCTTGGTGCAGCCTGGGCATACAGAAGGAAGGACTGTATACCTTTCCCCAGCCGCTTTTGCTTCCATGTGGGTTAGGGATGGGGGATCAATTAGATTTGGTTGTATTTTAATGCATACCTACCTAATTTGCTCTTTCCAAAACAATATACAGACTGAAATGCAGCTATGCTTCAAAATTTGCAGTTCTCCAAATTTTGCAATCCAGTTCTTCAACAAAATTGTATAAAAATGTGTATATTTCGGGAAAGTGTCCATATAAATGAATACATTTGTGGAAATGACATATAAAATGCATTATATAAAGGGATGGGGGAGAGATTTGATTAAGTTTGCATTTAAAGGTGAACTTACTGAATTTGCAAGTTCTGAAATAATATGCATACTGAAGCACAGCCATCCTTCAGAATTCACACTTCTCTGAATTTTTAATTGCAGTTCTCCAGACAAGTGATGTGCATAATAATGCATATCATGTACTAGGGTAAATGGGTATATAAATGTATATTTTACTGAAAATAACATACAAGTATGCATTGTATTAGGAAAAATTGCTTTGCAAAAAAGTGAATATTAGGTAAAATGCATACAAAAATGTGTACGTTAGGAGAAATTTGCAATAAAACGCTGATGAATTCTTGTGAGTTTTTTGTTTTTGTTTTAAACCGAACTGATGTGCGAATGTGAGAAACTGAGAGAAACAGAAATTGACAGAGTTGCCCATTTCTAATTATATATATGGGGAAATGCCTGCAAAAATGCGTATATCAGAAGCAACGCATATGAAAATGCTGACAAATTTGATGGGTACTTTAAAAATGTAAATTGATGCAGAAATTTGGTGAACTGGACTTAAGACTGGAAAAGTGAGAATTTGAGAGAAACCACAATTGACAGATTCAACCACCCTTCGTGTGGGTTACCTTCAGTCATGGAATCTCACAGAAGAAAATCTATTGAGGAGAAGCGATTTCAGGGAAGGGATTCAGCTTCCCAAAATTGCCCACTAGGGACAGGATGGGAATCCAGTGAAATTCCATGTGGAATAACCCAACCTTACTGCCTCAACCAAGGTAAAATGCATTTTATGTATATTGGAATTTTAAAACAGTATTAAAACACATTTTATGGAAAATCAGGAAATGCAAGGGACAAATGAAGCCTGCTCTGTCTGGAGCTCTGCAAGGCAGCTTTGATCAGCAGTTTCCAATGTTTTTCCTTCCCCTTGCCTTTCACATTGGCTGTGCGGCCTGTATCTGCATGTATGTGCCCTGTCTGTGGGTCTGAGAGAGTGCGTGCTGTGTGCCTCTCTGTGTGTGTATGTGTCAGACAGACAGACAGAGTGCTGTGAGCTGTCTTCCTAATCTGCAAAGGAGATTGAGTTGGACATTGAGGGGAGGAATGAATGGGGTGTAGTACTGGCATCTGAAGCGGGGGGGGGGATTTGGAACATACAATTCCTCCTGAGTGACAGCATGTCATCAAGACTCATCACTCCCAGAAGGACCTGTTTTCAATACATCCTAAGTAGCTAGCTAGATGCTTGTAGGTTTTTAAAGTAATGAATCTTTTAAAAAGCAAATTCAGAGTGTTTTGAAGGATTTGTGTGGATCTTTTTCTACAAACAAACCTTCAAGCACACAGGATAGAGCATTCTTTACTGGGATTGGTCAGAATTTGGTCTTGGGCTCTGCCCACTCATGTTTCCCTTTAAATGTTATGCCATAAGCTTGCTTTGAGAGGCATTCAGAAAAAAATCCATTTGGATCACACATCTAGTTGTACCCCAAGAGTAGCATTTGTCACAGTTCCATTTTCTGAATTGATGCCATGTTCTTTTTCTGGGCATGAATGATATCACCATGTTCCCATTTTGGCTTAGTTCCTGAAGAGTTCTCAACAGTCTTGCATTGTCAGTGAAGCTGCAATGAGTGAATGGTTTGAAACCACTGGGCTACAGGGAAGGGTTGTCCAAGTTCAAAGTTGAGAAATACCAAGAAAATATTGCGGAAATGCTAAATGGCTCATGCCCACAGTTCACTTGACACTCAGGGTCTATAAAGGACAGCTCTCTCCAATTTTTCCTCTGTTTCTAATTTAAAGACCTGAACCCTCTCTGCATGTAATATAGGAACAAATGGTTGACTTGAGATAAACTACACAAAGCATGACATCCTCCTGGACTCCACTCTGTTTTTATCATGATTTGGTGTAAGAGCAACTCTTTGTCTGCTCAGTGTGCATTCAAATAAGAGCTTTAATAAAGGGCCTCTCCGTTACTGTTATTGCGATCCATGGCAGTTTTAGACTAAGCTATGGAACTGAATTTTCCTTGACAACAACCAATGAAAAACAATGAATAGCTCAGTCGGCAACCACAGATGCCAGTTCCACAAAGAAGGGTCATGCACAATTCAAGTGAGCAAACCGCAAGTCTTGGACACCTGATCATATGGGTCCGGGAAATGTAAAAATCAATGCTCCAAAACAGAAGAATCAAGCTGGGATCAATGGAGCAGTGTTTAAACCTTGGCTCATACCTCTTCAAAGAAGGCTATCTGAAATAACATTTCCCTACAGCTTTGACATGAAGAAACTTGAAGATAGACTCAGAGAGGGTCCAAATGCAATTTTCCTGTTTCCTTCTCAGAAATATTTTTAACAGCCTAAGGAGGAACTTGATCTGCAACTGGTTTGTTAGGTGTCAGAGAGGAGTGAATGCTAATGGAGGGCTTCTGCTCTCAGGCTTCTGCTCTCAGGCTAATAGTAAGCTAGGAACATGTATAACCTCAACAAGGTGAATTTTTTCAGTGTTTGGAATTGAGATGACGTATCTCAAGACTATAGCTTTCTGTTCCTATTTCTTTCTGATAATATAGTGGATTAGAGTTCTATGGCTGATAACTGAGATATATAATAAGCCTCAGATGAGCTCACATAAAGTTTACCCTTAAGCAACACATACACTCCAATGGTTTTCAAGCTGTATTCTGAGGAGCCATGGGATTCCTTGCTAGTTTATCTGGGATTCCTCAATAAGACTAGCAATAATGGAGGATAAACTTCCTGGAAAGACATCTTGGACACCACTACCAAAATTTCTCTGCAATGTGCACAGGGATATGACAGGTGTTTTCTAAGGTAAACTCTTGGTACATCTCAGAAAAATGTGAAATGCAACAGGACTAGTCAGTGCCATGTGTGTACTGAATGTGTGCCCTAAAACATGTTTTCATAATGGATGAGTCAATGCTAACAGTGTTCCTGGTGCTAAAATGTTCTGAAGACCATCATTGCTCCACTGGATTTTAGTTCAAAGGTAAACATTATAAGTGGGACAGTAAATGTCTAGCAATTCACATCGCTTTCATTGATCCTCACTGAGAACTGCACCTATTATTTTCCAAGATCAAAGAAATGGACTTAGAAGGTCTGTTTTCATGGAAGCATAATATATCTGGGGATGGTTTAAAGAAATTCACAAGGCTAGAAAGAGGACCATAATAATGGTAAGCAAGCATGAGCTTAGCATGGAGCTGGCAAGCCAAAGCAACATACTGTAGGGAGTTTCTGCATTCTGCAGCTTGTATAATTATGGTTAGTGCATTCATTCGTAATATCCATGGATCTAAAACCTCAGGATTATCAGGCAGTGGTGAAAGTGGACAGGAACAGACAGGTACAGAGTTCTGAAAAAATATTCTGAAAAACATGTCACCCATGTTAATCACTGTATCAGTTTTGGCAAATCATACTTGGTACTGCCAATATTATGGACCTGATCCAGCCAATGTTAAGGTGCTTTAAGTTCTATTGATTTCAGTGAAAGAAAAGTAACCACGAGGTCAAGTGAAATTTATTTTATTTATTTTCCTACATTTGCATCCCACCATTCTTCCTTAATGGAATCCAATGCAGCTTTACATGTGGTTTCCAGTCAGTCTTCCATCCAGGCACTGACCAGACTCAGACCTACTTAGTTTCAGCATCTTGATAGCTTCATGTACCTTCAGACTTTGACTGGATCATGCCCTCTGTCTTTGACACCCATATCCTGATCCTATATCAACCTGCCTGTGCCTTTTCTAGAAAGGCCTTTGTACAGGTACTCTCACCTAATAAAGTTAGGCAAATGGTGGCAAGGCATCAGGCCTTCACAATGGTGGCTCCTTGTCTTTGGAATTCACTTCTAAGTCAGTTAATCTGTATTCCTTTGAGTGTTAGGCATCATGTAAAAACAGTTACCTAGGCCTTTAATTCTATTTTATGTGTGCTACCATGGGAATGTTAGTAATTTTAATTCTAGACTGTTTTACCTGTTACTGCTTAAGTGTTTTAAAGCTTTGATACCAGAGTAATTGGTTAGTTTTTATGTTTTTCTGGTACTGTAAATCTTATTATTTTGATATTTTGCTGTGTTTGTTGGTTTTCTACTTTTGTTTTTTGTGCTCTTTTTAAATCTCTTAAGAAGGCAGGGTGGAAACCTATTAAATAAAATAACATGCCTATGTAATAGTCTTTACATCAACAAGTGTGCTTTGGACTCTAGTAGATAGCTAGGGCTGTATTTTGGATTGATCAACAGGGAAAGACCAGCAAGATTAGTTCCAGCCACTCCCATTTGGTACAGGGGTGTGTGTATGCATCTGAGGATTCAGAAGGTGAAAAGTCTGATAGAGCTGTAGCTGCTGTTTGTTATAACCCACAACCCAGGGACCATTCACTGTGCAACAGAGGACTTGGAGGGTGACAAGGTTATGGCTCTGTCCTTGGGGGAAGGACTACCATGAGTTTCCTTAAGAGCGTCCCAACCAAAGAATACAGAGCTGCCATCATTCTCAGATTCAGAGGAGGAGTCTCCCACAGTACCCCTGTCTCCTTAGCCCCAAAAGAGCCTAAGAGTACAAAGTAAGGTGAGGGTCCTTTAAGAACCACACAGCTCCTCTGGGGAGGTTGGTTTACTATATAGTATACTACAGGTCCAGTCAACATATATAAGGCTTCAATTGGATCCAGATACTTGTTGAGACAACACCTTCTATAGCTGCTTTAGTAGACTCCTGGGAGCTCTCCAAGGTCTTGATGCTGCTCTGGGTGCTTTGAATTTCTGTCTCAACACTATGGACCCAGCCCCTTGATGGGGCATTGCTGGGCTTCCCCTAACAGCCTTGAGCTCATAAAGAACAGGACACTGTTCATGTGGGAGGATCGTTAAGGAGCTATTTCTCTGTGGCCAAACCACACATGATTTGTGTATTTATTGATTAATTCTAGGAAATTATATCCCACCCTTCAGATAGAATCCCAGAATGGCTGAAAAGTACAATCTGAAACATTTTTTAAAGCTGAGTAAAAGCAGCAGGATCTAAAAACTTGATTATTACAGTAATGAAAGAACAGGGGGGCTCTTTACCTGGTGCTAAAATGAGATCAACACAAGTACCAGGCAAAGCTCTCTGCAGAGCGCATTTCACAGTTGGGGTGCCATGACTGAGAAAGCCATTTCACTAGTCACCACACACTGCACCTCAGATGGTGGGGGAACACAGAGAAGGGTCTTTGATGAAAATTTTAGTGGCTGGATAATGCCATGTGGAGACAGGTGAGATGTGATGATGGCAACCCTCTGTCTTTAAACCCACGTTCAAGGTACTTGTATTTGTGAATAGTGCCACTGGATTATTCATCCTGAAGAGAGAGACAAGAGAGTGTGCCTATCTCACAGCTGCCTCTAAGTGGCACTTTCCCACCCACCCCCAAGATTGGCAATTTTTCTATTCAACCAGCTCTGAATCTGAGGGCTAATTTTTTTCATCATCACACCATTGAAAAGTGGCTGATTCAGACTGGTTGCTAGGTCTCTGCAGAACACCCAAAAGATCCTGACAGAGAAGGTGACATAGAGACACTGACTCAGGCCCGGCTGTGCCCAGCTATTCCTTTTTTGTTTCTACAGTGTTTCCCTTTTTCCATTTGAAATGAGAGAAAATGACTTTCTCTGTTAGCTGCCAGGAGCCATTTGTTTTACATTCTGTTATTCACTCTATAACTAGTTCAAGCTATTGACTCTTCTTGTGACGCGGCTGTTTTTCCTGACTTTTACGCAGGTTATTAGAGGTTAAGAGGATTTTTCTAAAAATGGGAGAGTGAAAGGATTTGCTGTAAAGTATTGACTTTTAATGTGAACCACAATATATGAATAAAAAGCAAAAATATTGTTGGGTGGTAAGCATCAATACCAAATTAAGAAGAAGAAGAAAAGAGTTGGTTCCAGAACCCATTGATGGCATTGATTTCCTTGGGCTTTGATTCAGACCTACAGAAGAGACAAGCTTTTTTTTCCCTTTTTTTGCGAACAAGAAGTCCTCTTTTTTTTGGAAGGAAAATGACTCCAGGGATAGATTTTCTACTAATCTGTTACTAACATTAAGTATCTTAAGTGTGTAGAACACTTGAAATGCACTTTATTTATTATCTACTACTACTGCCACCACTAGCATTTCCATGATATAAGGTGGTCAGAAGGTGACTGACCCTGATTAATAGACGATGGCTTCCATTATTCCAATGACTCATGTCAGCGATAGGTTGTGCTTTCAGTATAATGGGCCCAGCTTTATGGAACTCCCTCCCTGTAGAAATCAGGCAGATACTTGGTTAAAATTGTTTTATCCAGGATGCCTTTGCACCATGAACACTGCTCTGATGTTTAAATCCTTGGATGTTTAATTTATGTTTTGAATTTTGTATATTGTATGTTTTCATTTTGTAAGCTGCTTTCGGACCTAGATGGTCAAACCCTGGTACAGGGTTTTCTAAAAAAAATAAGTAAATAAAATAAACAGGTAGCTTTAGCATGCCATTTCTAAGCTGTACATCTGGCATTTTCCAGCCAATGTATGTCATAATAAATCAAGCTATGTCCCATACAAGCCTAGTTTAAATGAATAATGGCAGGAATAGTTGGAGGATAGGTATCTTGGGGATGGAAGGAAGGAGCACATTTAAACTCTGTTTGACTCTGCATTCTGGCTAACAAGGTCCTTGTAGTATCTACAAGTGACACAGAGCCTGAAACTGTCCTCAGAATTCAGCAGCTCTATCCAGATTTTGTACACATTGGCTAGGCAGGGAAAATTTAGAAATCCTTAACATTTAGCATGCTATGATCCTCCTGGGGATATTATGTAAATTAACTCCATTAACAATGACACTTGCTGACATCTTCAGTACATGATATGAATGTACATTTCTAAGTTGTAGGCAGGATAGAGTGCTGGCAGAGTGGGACCTGAGTCCCCAGAGTTGGGGCCCCACATAAGGGGAATCAAGCAGGTAGGTGAATCATAAATGGAGCAAGCCTTCATATCCAGTAGAGCCAGTAGTTAGGGTTGGCTGTTTCCCAGACAAACTTGAAATCTGATCTGGAAGCTTTTTCTAGGAGAAACCATGGAGTTGCCTGGGTTGATGGCATCAAGGGGTATGTCACAGCGAGTGAACCTGTCAACCTACAACTCTAAGCAGGTCACCACATAGGACAGCAAAGCCCAGATTTAAAGGTTCCCAGTTCTAGTCCAGCTTGGTCCTGACAACTTGCTTCCATATACATGGATCTTTTAAAAAGTGTGGTGTATGTCAGCTTTGAGATCCATAGCAGGGGTGGGGTGGGGTGAAGAGGGCACAGCAAATACAGTTGCCTATTCTCATCAAATCTAGTCTCTGCGCAATAACAAAATTGCCAGTAGTGACTAGTATAGACGTTTTCTCTCTCTCTTGTCTACTGTCCATTGACAATCAAAGAGAGTAAACATTGTGTAACTCAAATATTTGTGACCTGGGTCTGATTAATTCAGTTCTACAGTGGCAGAGAACCAACTGTTAGAAACCAATGAAGCATTTATCCCCATCGAGAAAATAACTCTTGTGTGGTTATTGGTTAAGGATGGGAAGGGGCCTTATTTCTCTTCCTTCAGCAAACAATGTATCAAAGTGTTAAAAGGTAAAGGTAAAGGTGTCCCCGCACTTGTAGTGCGAGTCGTTTCCGACTCTTAGGGTGACGTCTTGCGACGTTTGCTAGGAAGACCGTATATATGGGGTGGGATTGACAGTTCCTTCCCTGGCCTTTCTTTACCCCCCAGCATATGCCGGGTACTCATTTTACTGACCACGGATGGATGGAAGGCCGAGTGGACCTCGACCCCTTTTACCGGAGATTTGACTTCCTCCTTCCGTTGGAATCGAACTCCGGCCGTGAGCAGAGCTTCGGCTGCGTTACCGCTGCTTACCACTCTGCGCCCTGGTGCTGACAAACTAAAGAACTTTTGCTCACAGACTAGAACTATACTAGATTGCACAATGGTTTAAAAAGTCTAGATTTAAATTTTGGAATGCATTAAAAAAACTATTTTGGGGCTAAGGGCTTTTCCACAAGTAGTTTCTGTATATGTAATATTCCATTTGTAAAGAATATGTGCAGACATAAAAGTAGAATAGTTTACTACCAAGTGCAAATGGAAACATTAGAAAAATCCCAACCTGCCAACAAAATAAGACCGCAACTGATTGCTGCAGCATGTCTTATTTGAAATAGTCAGTGGTATGGGAGAAGTGAAGTGAAATAGAACAGCTACTAAAGCACATATAGGCAATTAATCACCCTAAAGACTTGTCAGCTTCTAAAGAAATTATTCCGTTAAAAAAAACTAAACAAAATCATGTGGTTTTCTTTCATTCAATGTTAACAGGAAAATATCCTGTGGTATTCGTATTCTGTAAGATACACTTAAAGAACTTTTTTTAAAATTTAATGTTTGAGTTGCCATTTGCTTTTTCTGGTGTTTAGTGTAGTGATCTGTACATGCTTAGAAGCTTGGTTTATTATCGAAACTGGGATAATGCTTAATGTAGCCAAGAATATATTTTGGTACATAAGATATGGAAATGTGGTATATTGGGGTTAGATGGTATATAGTTCTTAAAAGCTAACTGTATTTTCCCACATCAAAATTGGTAGTTTTTTTCATGAAAAGGTGGGTATGGCCCTTGGGCATCTGTGGGGTGGAACAGTTGCATTCCAATCCATCTGAGTTTAGAGCCTCAGTTTTAGACATGTGAAGTTGTGATTTCTGAATGTAAAATGAAATGGGACTGATTTCTTGCTACATGTTTAGAACCATCTAAAGAGTAACCCTGTGCATATATACTTGGAAGTAAAACCCACTGTGTTAAACAGTAAGTGTGTCTAGGACAGCAACCTTATCGGTTCTAAAACTGATAAGTGATTCTTTAACTCAGTGGTGTTGTATTGCAGTCCACCACTTGGGAGGCCATATTTCTGTTTCCTCGGTAGAGATAATTGAACCTCCAAAGAGCACTTAGCTAAAATACTTGGGAAATCCTATATCAATTTTTAGGAAATGTGTATATTTTCTCTCTCTCTAAAGGTACCTAAAACAACATGATATTGAAGAAGTTACACAACCTGCCTAGTGAAATTAAGGACAATTGTGATTTCCTCCTACTGGGAAGAAGGGCGGAACATAAATTTAATAAATGAAATAAATAATAAATAAATATGAACATGTTGCTTATAGCATATTCCCATTTATCAGGCTGAATTGAAAACTATGGCCCAGATCTTAAGGGTTACATTAGGTGAGGTCAGGGGCTGGGGCTCATCAATTGGCTGTTTAGCTTCCATACCTTATTCCACATCATAGATTTAAACCACATTTATACTGCTGTAACTGTCATGGTTCCCCCCCAAAAAAGAATTCTGGGAGCTGTAGTTTGGTAAGTGTGCTGGAAATTGTCACTCTGTGAGGGGTCTCCTTTCAGCACCCTTAACAAATTACAGTTCCCAGGATTCTTTGGGGGAACGCTATGATTGTTTAAAGTGATATAAGAGTGCTTTTGATGTATGGTGTGGATGTAACTGCTTTGAAAATCTTCTTAGTTACTGAAGGAGCTTGCTACGTGGCATGGTAGGGCTGCTGTTGACAAGGTCAAGCAAAACAAAACAAAACAAAATTGATATGGGCATGCAGAAATAGTTGAGTAGCTTTTTGATTCTGGCCAATATCACTACAGCTTTATCCTTAGATAATTAAGTAAGCATTCTTTAAGTAAGCAAAGAATATATTAACATAGATAAGTTCTTAAATGTTGTAACATAATTATATCTGTTAACTGTTATGTAGGTGTGGGAACCTCTGAACTTCAGCTTCCGTCATCCCCGCCCATTGGCCATGCTTGCTGGGGCTGATAGGAGTTGTAGTTTGGCAACATCTGGAGGCCCAAAGGTTCTCTACACCTGCTGCAATGTTTATTTATTAAACATTTATATTCTGCCCTTCTGGTGAAAGAGCACCACACAAGGAACTTAAATTTTAAAATGACAATCTTGTAAAGCAGCAGTATAAAAAATTAAAATGAGAACGTGCTATATCCAAGTTTATTGTAGACCCTCAAGGATTTCTTAGGTGGTCGTCTCTCTGTGATTATCAGTGTTACAATGATGTTACTTCTGTTGGATGATAGCTTCTAGTAGAGGACCTGCAACACTGTGGAAAGATAAATGTTAGCAGTGACTCTTGATGAAATATTACTTTGATTTGTGAAATTCATACCATACACATTTTGGGGAAAAGTTTAGAATAGGTAGGCCAATTCTGCCGAGCTGGACAGTGAGAGAATAGTGATTTTTGAGGTTTGACCTTCATATGGGACATCAATCATGGCAAAGTTTTTTCTCTCTCTATCCAAGGAAAACCACTACTTCCCACGCAACATGTCATTACCTTCACAATAGGATCTGCAAGGTAATAGCATTTGGAATAGAATTTTACTTTAAAGCACTGTTTGAAACCAAAGCTTCCTTCCTGTTGCAACTTAACTTTAAAACAGATTTGTTATACCTTTGGCACATATTCTCACCTTTTCACCTTTGGCACATATTCTCACCTTTTCATTTTCTGCATTTTCATTTAGGGTTACTTTGCCTTGGAATTCAGAATTATAACGTTGTTATTTTTAAGTTGCTAATTTATAAGGAAATAGAGTCTCCAATAATATATCATAATTCTGAATTAGACATTATAATGCAAAAGTAAAATATTTCCACAGTGGCATGAATTATTTTGAACTCTCATGCTCATGCATGTTAATTAGAACCATCTCATAAATGTGACTGTATTTTCAAGCCCAACCTTAAAGTCAAATGATACAAATTAAGGTAAAGCTGGACTAAAACACACCAGTGTTTTAAAAAAATTAAGCTATGGCAGAAAGCAATTTGTTGTGATCAGTCATGAAAAGTACCCAATGACCAATGTTTGCATGGAGTTTATAAATCTTGTATGAAAACAAAATTTACAGTGCAATTCTAATCATGTGCACGCAATGGGGCTGACTCCCAAGTGTGTGGGAGTAACTAGATAACTAGTAAAGACACTTACTGTATGTAAATACACATAGGATTGTGCTGAAAGTAATATTCCTAACATTTCTTTGATAAACATTACTTTTTTCTGTTCCAACAATCAAAAATGAAAATTTAATTTCTGAGAAGCATGCTGAACTTCTGCATCTAACTATGAATTCTTTGAGATCTTTTGATGGTGGACTTGCTTTGGGAATCTTCGTTCTGAAACGCGAGACTTGGTCCAGGGCAAGGCTTTCACTGTGGTGGCTCTCTGCAAAGGAATAGCTTCCATAGAGAGATCCACCAGATCATTTCCTTGCCTTATAATACACATGCTGTGAAGACTCTTAACCAAATAGAACTGTTTAAAGAACAGTGCTGCATTTTCCCTGTCCCCTGTTGATGCCGGTTTTTGCTTTTCATTTTGTAGTACGGCCCATGACAAACAAGAGGGAGGTATCGGCATGTTTTGGAAAACAAAGCATCTTTTAAAAAAAAAACTAAGGGGAAAATTGTGCAAAAAAAATCTCCCACTAAGGTCTGAGCATGCTCAGTAGCCAAAGAATGATGACTGTCAGCCAGAAAAGAAAAACAAAACAAAGCAAAATGAAGCTGAGGGTGTGATATGTCCTGCTTAAACGTCTATTGCAGGATCATTCCTTTAGAGGGTGAGGTTACACTTAAACATTTTCAGAGCTCAGAAAAGTTACTTTTTTAAACTACAACTCCCATCAGCCCCAGCCAGCATAGCCACTGGATTGGGCTGATGGGAGTTGTAGTTCAAAAAAGTAACTTTTCCAAGCTCTGAACATTTTATTGCAGATTCCAGTACTTGTACTATTGTTTTCTTGGATGACTACAGGAGGCACAAAGGGGGGTGCTTGCCCCCAATCCTAAATGTATTTATTTTAATGCACACACACACACACACACACACACACACACACAGAGAGAGAGAGAGAGAGAGAGAGAGAGAGAGAGAGAGAGAGAGAGAGAGAGCTAGTCAACAAGAGATTTTGAGTGATCTCTGAGACCACTCCTATTGAGAGTGGCTGCTACACTTGGACTCTCTACACTTTTCTGGAGAAGTGCCTTCCTGGGCCAACGGAATCAATGCTGCTTGTTCTTACCTAATGATGCTGCTTCTGCCAATGTTACAAGATTTGGAGACCCTAGAAATAACAATGATAAGATAAATAAAGGGGGTGCATTTTTTGTGATCAGATGAGGAGCGCGATGGTTGCCCCTGCTTTTTGAGGGGCACGTTGGGGCGGTGGCCATGAACAGAAACCAAAGGTTACCCAGCAGAATAGAAACCAAAAATGTGACAAGGTTCTCAGGAAATGGGTAGCAAAAATCCTTTTCTTGGGAAATAGAAACTTCGTACTACTGTTTTGATTGGTTTACGGTTGGAAAAAAAGACACAAGAGTTTTCTACATAAGCTTGCTGAAGAGAGAAACCAAAGAAGCAGGGCTGTTTCTATTTGTTTAGCTATGGCTATTCGCAACTACTTCAAAAAGCAGAAGACAGCTAATGAACCCCAGACACATACTGGAGATACTGCGTCATCAGACATTGTGGAAGTAGCGCCCAATGTGTCTGTCTCAAAAGTAGGGATGGGCAAGAAAGTTGATTCTGTTTGTATTCCAAGTTGAATCTATCAAATTCACACTTTGTGAAACAATATGAGAACCAAGATATAGGCAGCCTTCAAAATCACTTTTATTTGGATGTTGCAGTGCAGTTTGCCAATGAACCAATGTTTACAAAAATGCTTATGTTAGGTGAAAGTGTGCATAAAAACGAATATATGAGTGTAAATGACATACAAAAATGCATTATATGATGAGAAATTGCTTGCAAAAATGTGTACATTAGTCAAAATTGCCTACAAAAATGTGCTTATAAGGTAGAAATTTGCACTAAAATGCTGGAGAATTTTCATGAGGATATTTTTTAAAAAATTCACTAATTGCTAAAGAAATGTGGAGAACTGAATTTAAGGTTGGAATAATGAGAAACTGAGAGAACCAAAACTGACAGATCTTTCCATCTCTACTCAAAACAGACAGAAAATATCCAGGGACAGGCAAAGACAGGTCATGAAAACATCCAACTGAAAATACTGAGGCAGCTACCAGTACTGTACAACTTGAATGGCAGGAAAAGCAGGGTATACGGAACTACATATCAAAAGCAAATCTTCTATCAGATGTGTTAAAATCTGAGCTGCTTACACAATGCTGGGCCCCTACAGAAAGTTATGGCTTTAGGCATGATAGCATGGGTCCAAGAGCATTTCGCCATGCATGACTTTCTGAATATTCTCCTTAGTATACTGTACTGTTTTTATTGCATTTTATTTCCCAAGTCAGTAGTATGATGAGTATAAGGGCACATTCATCACCCAAGTCTGTACTGAGTACAAAGACTTCAATGAAGGCGCAAGAGAGCACTCACAAATTGGATGGCATAGTGGTTCATGCAAAGATGCTTCTAACTTCTGTCATGAACAGGTAAAAGGTGTCAACTGAACAGCAACTTAAGTCATATGCAAGAACTAAAAAAAATAGACACTGTACTCTATAATATCAACCATTGCATATTGTGGGTCACATGATCTTCCTCTTTGTAGTAAAATAAGTACCACTGTTAACATGATAAATCTTTTACAGTTTCGTGTTGAGGCAGGTGATGAAATATGTAAAAAGTATTTGGAAACTGGGGCAGGCAAGTATACATATCTGCAAGAATGCAAAATGAGCTTAAAAAGTTGTGTAGCCAAAGTTTGAGGGAAAATATTGTTGTGTAGAACTTCCATGAGATTCTCAGTTTTAGCAGAGGAAACAGCAGAGATTTCTGGTTTACAACAAAGTAAGATTTGTGGAAGAATGTGATGGGAAAAATGAAGTCCTCTGTATGTGAGGAATTCATTGGGTTCATTTCAGTCTCAGACCAAACTGCAGTAGGTATAGCTAACACAATCTTATCTATTTGGATTAGATCTCAATAAGTTAGTTGGACAAGGATACAATGGTTGTTCAACCATGGCAGGCACAATTAAATCCATCACAACATTTTTCTGTGAGAGCATCCGAAGACGATGCCTAATACCCAACATACTGTTAAGGAAAATGAGAAATAAGAAAAATTTAGCCCTTGGTAGTCCAAAGTATCTGCTTATGAATACTATTTGCAAGAATAACAGTCCAATGCTTTAGGATTGTGTAAAGTCCTAATGACTTAAGGGAACTTGCTTAAGACGTTTAACTGCCTGGAAACAGTTTGTCTTAAAGCTTGTGATGCAAAACCAAGATGTGTTTGAGAAACAGTGTGGTTAGCAAGGCAAAAGAATCTAATACTGTGCTAAGAAGTAGAAATGTTAACAGTTGGGTAAAAGGGGAACTAATAAACAACGCAGGGGTGGTGAAGCAGTGCGAAAGGGAGGGGGGCTGTAATGAAATTAACTTGTGTAATTTGTGAAAGGTATAAAAAACCTTCTGCTTGAAGGGGTGGGCGCGCTCCTTGTTACCTCACCCCTTGTGTGAAGCATGGTGTGCCTTTATTGCAATAAAACTCAGAGTGCCTTGGACTCAAAATACCCGTGTAAAGTGGTTATTGTCTCCATCTGGAAGGACCATAAGTCATTTTTATGACGATACCAATGCTATGTGAAACATGGTGCACTCAAAAACAGAAGGGCACCCATTGTCTACAGAAAAATATACAAGTATCATCTCGCAAC
Source organism: Rhineura floridana (assembly GCF_030035675.1). Taxonomy (NCBI): domain Eukaryota; kingdom Metazoa; phylum Chordata; class Lepidosauria; order Squamata; family Rhineuridae; genus Rhineura; species Rhineura floridana. Next base: position 8,883,621 of record NC_084489.1, on the reverse strand, counting down.
TCAAGCAATTCGCAGCATCAAGCAACACCAAGTCAAGATAGCTTTTGGACTAGTTGTTGTGCTCATTATAAACATCAACTTTTATTGTTTGTCTTGTGATCACAAACAAATATTCTTCTGTGCTAGAGACAGTCATCCAGGCTCTGCAATTTTTGAAATTGGATGTAATGGAAATCAAAGTACATATACAAGAGTTGCTGAGAATAATGGAACAACACAGGGAAGCTAGTGAGGCATTTAGTGCAATAGAGATGTGCACGAAACTGGCAGGTGAAGTGGATGTAGAACTTACAGTGCCTGGACAAACCACACAACAGAAAAAACATGCCGGCCATCCCAACTAATCCACAGAAGAGTTCTGCTGGTGGCCTATCTATATTCCCTGCCTGGATTACCTCACTTGCGGACTCATTTCAGTGATGAAAACCAACCTGCTTAACAGTTTGCTGAAATTAGATCTGCCTCAGATGGACCATACTTTCAAGCCCATCTCAATTCCGTTCAGGAACTTTACAAATATGAAAACTTTTGGGATCAATCTGTTACTTGGCATGAGTTGTGGGCAAAAAGACATACCAAAGAAATATACCCATCATTGTGTGACATATGCAACATGAGCCTTACTGAACTATTGGACCACACCAAACTGTTCCTTGCTATTAAAATGACCATACTTACAGCATTATCCTTCCCAGTTACAACATGCACAACTTTAGTACTTTGTGCAAGGTGAAGACATGGGTACGTTTGACAATGAATGGCAATCAACTGTCCAGCTTGTGTTTGTTGAGTGTCCATAGAGAAAAGTTGAAGACCTATCCCAAGGAGAAATTTATAAATGAAAATTATTGACCATTTTGGCCAAGTCTCTCAAAGCCTCCAGTTTTTGTTTAAAGAATGATCAAATTTCTTTATATTTTCCTTTATGTTATGGGTAAATAAGCATTAACAAAAAAGTCTGAGACCTTATGTCTAGCATTTACCACAGCAAGGCAGATTCTGTGTAAAAGGTGTGAAATTCAGCCTTAGGAGTTATTAGTTTGGTTTAGAGCCCAACAGTACTGATGTTCAATGGACAAATTAATGCTGTATCTCTTTCTAGTGCCTTACTCTGTTATTGCTAAATGGACAAATAAAGCAATTTGTTAGAAATTAGTTCTGAAATGTATTGTTGTTGTTATGTGCCTTCAACTCGACTAAGACTTATGATGACCCTATGAATCAGAGACCTCCAACAGCATCTGTTGTGAACCACCCTGTTCAGATCTTGTAAATTCATGTCTGTGGCTTCCTTTATGGAATCAATCCATCTCTTGTTTGGCCTTCCTCTTTTTCTACTCCCTGCTGTTTTTCCCAGCATTATTGTCTTTTCTAGTGAATCATGTCTTCTCATGATGTGTCCAAAGTATGATAGCCTCAGTTTCATCATTTTGGTTTCTAGTGACAGTTCTGGTTTAATTTGTTCTAACACCCAATTATTTGTCTTTTTTGCAGTCCATGGTATGCGCAAAGCTCTCATCCAACATCACATTTTAAATGAGTTGATTTTTCTCCTATCTGCTTTTTTCACTGTCCAACTTTCACATCCATACATAGAGATCGGGAATACCATGGTCTGAATGATCCTGACTTTAGTGTTCAGTGATACATCTTTGCACTTGAGGACCTTTTCTAGTTCTCTCATAGCTGCTGATTTCTTGACTGTGTGTTCCCCTGTTGATTATTAACCAACATCCCAACTCTTGGTTTAAATTTCCCTTTCATTTCTCTAATCTTTTGGAATAGGACTCTTGTTCTTCCCTTTTCATTGTCCTCTTCCATTTCTATACAATAACTATTGTAATGGTTCTCTTTGTCCCTACATACTAGTCGCTGCATTTAGGGTTCTGTTTCTATCTCCTCTTTCTTTTGCTTTCCTTTTCTCTTTAACCTTTTTAAGAGTTTCTTCAGTCATCCATTGAGGTCTTTCTCTCTTTTTAACTAGAAGCATTGTATTTTTGCATTCTTCCCTGATAATGTCTCTGATTTCACTCCATAGCTCTTCTGGATCTCTGTCAACTAAGTTTAAAGACTCAAATCTGTTCCTTATTTAATCTTTGTATTCTTCTGGGATGTTATTTAAATTGTATTTTGTCATTATGATTGCTTTGTTCTTCTTCTTTAGCTTTACTCTGATTTTCGATACCACAGTCTGCTCCTGATCTTGTTTTCACAGAAAGTGAAAATATGGAACTTCTCCATCTTCTGCTATCAATTACATAATCAAATGTGTTCACAAGAAACAAATTATTAGCTTCACAGAATTCTCCTGCTTAATTTCTGTCTCCTAAGCCCAATTCCCCACAATTCCTAGTTCTTCTCTGTTCCCTGCTTTTGCATTCCAGTCCCCCATGGTTATCAGCACATCTTGTTTCGGTGTGTGATCAATTTCTTCCTGTACTTCTGCGTAAAATCTCTCCAATTCCTCTTGTTCTGCGTTTGCTCAAGACCTTGCGTTATAGCTTCTAATTGCTTTTGCTATATCGCTTCTCACTATTAAAGCAACCCCATTTCTTTTTAATTTCTCATTTCCTGCATAAAATATTTTGTAGTTGCCTGAGTGAAAATGTCCCATTCCCATCCATTTTAATTCACTCACGCCAACTATTGTAATATTAATACATTCCTTGCTTGACAATTTCTAAGTTTCTCTGGTTCATGCTTCTCACATTCCACATTCTGATTGTGTGTGTTGTACATCTCTGGACTCTCTCCTTTTGCATCTGTGCACATCAGCCTCTGGGCTTCCTTTTGGCTTTGACCCAGCTGTGTCATTAGTCACAGTGCTACTTGTACTTGTCCTTTGTTCTTCCCCAGTAGCTCGGTGAGTGCCTTCTGACCTTGGGGATCTCATCTTCCAGCACTATCTCGTGTCGCATTTTGGATACTCTGTTCATAGAGGTGGTTTACCATTGCCTTCCTCTGCGTTTGGATGCATCTTAGTCTGGTGTCTCAGCTTTGACCATTCCGCCTTGGGTGCCCCTGCTAGGAGTCTAGCTTCTTGGTCTAGACTCCTGATGGCATTGCTCTCAGCTTCTTCAACAGTCTCAACCCCCCTCACCACATTAAGGTGTGCATCCTAGAGGGAACCTGAAATGTATAATGGACAGAGGGACTGACTCTGGGAGGAGGGACCCCTTGAGGAACTTTCCCAGGATTCTTTGGGGAAAGCCATGACTGTTTAAAGCGGAATAATAGTGGAATGAATGTATGGTGTAAATGTAGCCCTATTTGAAGATGAGAAAATAGTGCTAAAGATTTCAATCCATCTTGAAGTGCTGGACCACACCTTCCAGAATTTCACATAAAAAATGAGGACACTCTTGTCTACTTGTAATTTTTATTCTCACACCAAGGATCAGTATGGATAATCTCTTCTACAAGCATTATTACACATTACTGATAACTCTTCTCTGTTTCACTCTTCATTTCCCTGAAATAATCTGTGTAGTTTCTGAATATTGATGTTCTGTATCAATAAATGGATAAGAACATTTTTCTTTTTAAAATAATAAAAAGAAGAGTTGCAAACTTGTTCAACATCATTTACTATCTGGATAGGCAATTACGGGGCTGGAAGTGATGGTGGTTGGAAGAGAAATAGTATCCTGGCATTTTATGGGTTTGCGTCTTCCCTCCCCTCCTTTTTTTTAAGATATGCAACTTTTAGGAACATGGCAATGGGTTTTAAACCACAAAGCTCTAGCACATGTTTGTGATGCATACTAACAAAATTATTAAAAGGCATTGCCAGCATTTTCTCTAAGAGCAAACTCAGGTCACTGGGCGCTGACAGGATTGAAGCCAAAATGGGGCCACTGAAAAACAAGAATGAGATGTCAGCCAGAGCTGGTCTGCTTTCATTTAAGACCTCCCCTGAATATGGGGGGGGGCATTTTTAGATGAACCTCCAAAACAAAGTGGGAGGAAAGGAGGCAAAATTATCTGAGGGAGGGGCTTGCCATTCTGGTGAGGAAGCTTTCTTGCTTTCCCCCCCTTTTTCGCCTTCAGACTGTTTTTAAATTTGATAGTTTTGCCAATAGCATAGCAGTATCAGCAGAGTTCTGGCCAATACTAGGAAGACCGCTAGCATGCATGGAACATGCTAGTGTATTTCCCAGAGGCACTCTAGGAAGGAAGAATGGTAGTGCCAGAGGGCAAGAACTCCACTGTGGTTTTAAAACTGGAGGAGGTAAGGTAAGTCCCTCCCACAAAACCATGTCATGGGTCAAATCACAACCCCTGCAAATGAACCAAAATGACTGCCCCCAGTTCACCATCTGCAAATGCAATGGAGAATTTTGGGCAGCTGTTTTTGGCCAAGCCCTAGACATAAGCATGCTTGAAGGAGCCTGCCCACTGAGGTATGCAAGTACAAAACATACAAACAGAAACAAAACTCCCCCCCCCGACAAAAACCCAGCCCAAGGATGATTAAATATTCTCAGTCGGTTCTAGGAGCCACAGAATGTTTAGTGTCATTTGGAAGAGAACATGGAAAATCAAAGCAGGGGACTCATGAATTAGCTGCTTGAACTCTTTTCTGCTTATAGTATCCAGGAGGATGACTGGCTGAAATATAGAACAGGAACACTCCTTTTAGAGGCTGAAGATTTTCTTCTGTGTCCTGCTTGACTCTCTCAAAAGGCAAAGAAGGGGCAGTACCAGTAAAAGGAGACTCTCCCTGATATATAGGGAGAGTTAGAGTGTGGTCAGAAATCAAAGGATGGTCAGTAATCAAAGGATGAACTGCCATTTATTTATTTGATTTGGTTGTTTATTAGATTTATATCCCGCCCTTCCTCCCAGCAGGAGCCCAGGGCGGCAATTTGAAGCAGGGCAAAGATAATTGTCAGCTTTTCTTTTATGTGTAGTTTAACAGGCCATATTTTTCAGCATTTCTGATGGCAACTTTAGTAAATGATCAGGCTGTGCGCCTGTGAGTACTTTCAAAACTAACACTATGGGTAAGAGGATTTCTGCTAAATTATTTCCTTCTCCCAGGCTGTGTAACTGCTGGAAGGATAGAGTCTAATTGTACTAACTTGGCATAATCACCAGTTGCTACTCTTGCTTTATAACTGAGTTTTACAATCCAGGATGTTTTGTGCTCAAATAATGTGCATGTTAGCTAAAAACAAATTATAGTTGTTATACAAGAGCTGTCTTCATTACTGTCTTCCTTACAGTGAACCAATGCATATCTGACATAGACAGGCATAAGAAAATGGATGATAGTGCAAATATGTTTTAAATTATACTAAGAGTTTGCTTTGGCTTTGAGTTCGAATGATATCCCGTATAAATGATGAGAGGTTAAGGCATAGCCTGGAGCTGAACCCTCTGTTAAAGGATGGAAAATCTAATATAGTTTGTAGAGTGCAGTCAGATGGATTCATTCACAGTTTTATAAAAGCCTTCAGTACTATAGGATCTCCTACATCTATTAGTGAGATCAAGTACTTACTACCATGAACAGACATCAAAATATCTGCCTAGCTCTTTGCCAATAATCATGAATACATTTATGTGTGTTTGTGCTTATAGAGAGCTAGATATTAGGACTGTTAGCCAATCTCCGCTCTTCCAATAGCATTCCCCCTTCACTTGATGCAGGGGATGGGGGCTCATACTTCATGACTAATTGAACTAATGCTAAAGGAGAAGCTGATTTGGCCAATGCCTAGTCATAGTGTATAGGCTTCCTATATTAGTTATCTAGCTCTGCTTAAAATGATAACTATTTTCATGCTACTCTTCTTCTACAGACCAAATAGCAGCAAGGGACTTCAATACTATGGATAGTCAACTAATGGCCTGGGGCACCTAATAATTAAGATTTTAATTTTTGGTCTGACACTCCCCTAGCCTGACCCAAGACATTTTGCTGCCTGAAGGACAAAATGCTTCCTCTCCATGTGAAGAATCAACCAGACTGGCAGTGGAATCTCCAGTGTTTTCCACTGTACCTGAAGGGAGTGGGGTAACTTATGGGGCACAAGGCAGGCAGCAAGGCTAACCATAAGCAAGCTTTGCCACTGAAAGGTGCTGACTCAAGAGGACGACAAAGGTTGGACAGCTCAGGAGGAATGGCTGGGAGGGCTGCCACTGCCCCCTCACATCTGCTCTTAAGACAGTCATCTCTATTTAATGGAAGGGCTGGCCTTGCCGCCTCTGATCCTACGGTCCCTCTTTTATGTAGCTACATGAAGCAAACCAGTAGGAGTCAGCAGCTGGGATGTGTAGGGGGAGATGAGACCTCTGCCAACAAATCCTATGGTATTCAATGGAATTTACTCCCATGTAACCATGTATAGAGTTGTATTCTAAATCACCTATGACATATTTCCTTACCTCACTTCTATAATGTGATAGTAAAGATCCCAGGATCAGTTCAACCACACAGTGGTGGTCTCTGCTCCAAAAGCTTACAAAATGCACAGGAACCTTACTGTAATGTACAAACATATCAGTGTCCGATGTATTTATGCAATGACTGAAGTACAGAGGAAGCAAACTGAAAATCTCTTTACATCTAGCAGTGAAGAGTCTATATCAGACTGCCGGCCAAATTAGGCTGGCAAGGAGTCTTAATTCAGCCCATGAGGCCAGTTCATCCTAGCCATGCTATCCTAGCCATGCCACCCATCCAGTGGAGGCATTCAAGAGGCAGCTGGACGGCCACCTGTCAGATACGCTTTAAGGTATTCACAGGCCCACCGTGAATTGTTTGTAAGGCACTTTGAGGGTAAAGTTGCTCACCTCCATAGCAGTCTTGATGCCCCATCCACATCTACCATAGTGCCCAGTGAGGTGTCTAGTGCAATGTCTGCTGCAGCTTCTTGGGAAAGTTTTCAGTTGATGCAGCCTGATGACATAGACAAGGTACTTGTGATGATGTGGCCAGCACCGTGTCCTCTCAACCCTTGCCCTTCTTGGCTTATTAAATCTTGCTGAGGGGGTTTGACCAAGTGGATCCAGAATGTGGTCAATGCATCATTGCGGGAAGGAGTGGTTCCAGCTGCCCTGAAAGAGGCAATGATCCGACTGCTCCTGAAAAAATCCACCCTGGACCCATTACCCACCGGTCACAAATACGGTCACAAATACCCCCTTCTTAGGGAAGGTGATTGAGAGAGTTGTGGCGCAGAAATTGCAAGTACTCTTGGATGACACAGATTATCTTGGCCCATCCCAGTCTAGGTTCAGGCCTGGTTATGGGACTGAATCGGCCTTGGTTGCCCTGATGAATGACCTTTATCGGGAGAAGGGCAGGGGGAATGCAACCCTGTTACTCTTACTTGATCTCTCAGTGGCTTTTGATACCATTGACCATGGTATCCTTCTGGGCTGACTTGGTGAGATGGGTATTATATGCATTGTTTTACAGTGGTTCCGATCCTATCTCCAAGATCGTTTTCAGAGAATAGCATTGGGTGATTGTCTTTTGGTCCCCTGGCAGTTGTGCTGTGGGGTGCTGCAGGGTACCATCTTGTCCCCCATGCTGTTTAACTTCTATATGAAGTCCTTGGGAGCAGTCATCAGGAGATTTGGGGTGAGGTGTCAGCTGTACACTGACGATACCCAGCTCTATTTCTCTGTAACATCTGAATTGGGACAGGCCATGCAAGACCTGGACCGCTGCCCGGTGGTGGGCTGGATGAAGGCCAATAAACTGACTCTGAATCCTAACAAGATGGAGGGGCTATGGATTGGTGGTTCCCGAGTTCAGATAATTGGTCAGTTGCCTGCTTTGGATCGGGCCGTACTCCCTCTGAAAGAGTAGGTCTGTAGTGTGTGGGGTGCTCCTGGATCCATCTTTGTCGCTAGAGACCCAGGTGACCTCAGCAGCTAGGAGTGCCTTTTAACAGTTTCAGCTGGTAAGACAGCTGCGGCTATTTCTGGACAGTGATAGCCTGACCACTGTTGTCCATGCATTGGTAACCTCCAGGCTGGATTACTGTAATGCGCTCTATGTGGAGCTGCTCTTGAGGTTGGTCTGGAAGCTGCAGCTGGTGCAAAATGCGGCAGCAAGACTGGTCACTGGAGCAGGGTATTGCCAACATGTCACCCCGCTGCTGAAAGAATTGCACTGGCTGCCCATTTGCTACTGGGCCAAGTTCAAGGTTCTAGTTTTGGTGTACAAAGCCTATACAGCTTGGGACCAGGATACCTGAAAGACCATCTTATCCCTTATATACCCAGTCAATCACGGCGCTCTGTGGGTGAGGGCCCCCTGCAGATACCATTTTATCAGGACGCTCATTCTGTACAATATAGGAAACGGACCTTTAGTGTGGCGGCACCTACCCTGTAGAATTCCCTACCCTTAAATATTAGGCAGATGCCATCTCTGTTATCTTTTCGGCGCCTATTGAAGACCTTCCTCTTTCAACAAGCCTTTTCAGTTGAGACCTATCCCAGTCTGCGTCTGTGTTGGAATTGCTTTTTAATATGTTTTTTTAAACCATTTTTAAAAAACATGTTTTTAACCTTTTTTTTCTTTTTTAAGGTGTCTTCAGAGCTTTTGTAAAAAATGTTTTTAAAGATGTTTTAATGTATTTTAAATGCTCTTTTTATGATGTTTAAAGTGTTTTTAGTGCTTTTGTTTGCCACCCTGGGCTGCTGCTGGGAGGAAGGATGAGATATAAATAAAATATAAATATAAATAAAATAAATAAATAAATTGGATTACTGCATTAAGCAGGGGGTTGGCTTTATAGGCCCCTTCCAACTCTCTGATTCTTTCATTCTAAGTATAGCCACAGCTGCAAAGGAACAGCCGGGAGTGTTAGTGTGTGTTTCTGATTGTTCATCTGCAAGCAGGACTTCCATGTGGCACCTTTTCAGTTTTGACACCAAATGCAAGCCTGCTAGGATCCTCCCCACAAGCCCACTGAAATCGGCTTCACTTGGGTACTCCCAACTGGATCTCCTGAGTGGAGCTGATCCCTGCTGTACGACCCATTTCCTTAACAGTCAAGTTTTAATTCAAGACATGCCTACAAAGAAAAAAACTTTCCCTTGCAGGCACAGCTTGAATACAAATCATCTGTAAAGTGATGCTGCCCTGGGCTCCTTTGGGAGGAAGGGCGGGATTAATAATAATAAAAAATGGTAGAAAGGAATCAGGAGTGCACTCCTGATTCTTTCCTTTGAAGTTGTCAGCTGATGTCATGGTGACATCAGGTGATTCACATGTTGCGGGCCTTGGCAGCCTGTCAAAGTGTCCTGAGGGGAATGGGGGAGTTTGCCACCTTTGGTCTGTATGCTCAAAACACACTGGGACTTTTAAAACTCAAATTATTAACAGTGCAATCCTATACATGTAAGTCAGTTCAGTGGGTCTTATTCCCAGGTAAGTGGGTATGATTGCAACCTTGATTGCTTTCCTATCCCTTTTTCAAAAGTTTGTCATCACTTGAATGCAGTGAGCCTCTTGGCTCATCATATATTTTTGTAAACAGAATGCAATCTTTAATCCATAGCTTTCATGGTTTAGAAAATGCACTAAAGTTTCCTCTGTCACAAACATTGTTTTCAATGTGTTTTGTCTACTGTGGAAGATAGACATTTCCTCAGCAATTGCTAACGGAAATGACTACTAGTATATGTAACCATGAATCACTCAGAGCGTGGCCATCCATTGACTTCATCCTATCAAAACAGCACAGGCCTGTAAATAAATGCTTACTATAGCCATGTGCAATTTGCATCCTCAACTTTGACTTTCAAGTGCTTCTGTGTGGTGAGGCCTATGCAGTTGTTTAAAATTTTCTTGAGTAGTCAGTCGTTTTAATGATCTGTATTGATTTTAAAAGGTTTTAATGTTGATGTACACTGCATGTTTTGATGCTTTGTGAGAGGGCAGTATATAAATACTTTTAGAAATAAAAATAAATAAAAATAAGTGGTCCCTTCATAGGCCTGTTGTTTCTCTTTCAAGTAAGTGAAAACCTTAGCTGAAATTGTAGGTACAGCTTACACTTTATGGTCTAGTGTAGGGATATGGGAAAAATTTGATTCAGTTCACATTTTATCACATTCACACTTTCTGAAACAATATGAGAACAGAAACAGCCATCCTTTGAAATTTGCAGTTGTCTGAATTTTGTGATACAATTCTCCAATCAAGCTTTTTTTTTTTTAATGCATATAGTAGGGTATATTGCTTTGCAAAAATGTGTATATTAGGTAAAGCTACATACAAAAATGTGTATTAAGAGAAATTCACATTAAAATGCTGAAGAATTTTCATGGTGTTTTTTTTTTAAAAAAAACCCCACAAATTGCTGCAGAATTGTTGAGAACTTGATTTAAGACTGGAAGGTGAGAATCTGAGAGAACTGATATGAACAGATCCTTCCAGCCTTAGTCTAGTGCACTTCACCCTTTGAATTGTCTGGTGTAGTTATTGGAGTAACTGTCCTACAGGACAGAAGCTTTATATGAGGTAGTAAACTGATCTATGATAATCTCATGTGACTCAGCCATATGGTCAGCTGAACTGAAGAAGCATCATATGGACAGGCTTTGGGTATGAGCCAGGCAGAAAGATGAACAAAGGATATGAAAACATTCAGCCAGTAGACTAAAGTTCTGAAGGAGCTGCACATATTCATTTTTTATATTTCATGTATTCAAAGAGGCTTTGAATTCTTAGCTGTCTTAATTTGCATTATTTTCACTTAGAAAATGTTGAGTGTCCTACGGTGCTGTAATGTTTCTGTGACTAGTTACCATAGTTATTATTCTTTTGAAAACTGGAAACATTTCCCCCTATATTGTTACCACTTCTCTGAGACTAGCCCAATGAAATTCCAATTTCTTTCAGCAATTAACATTTGAATGCTCATCAGAGAGCTAACAATTGAACCTAAAACTGTTACAGATGCATGCATCCAGACATGGTAAGAGTTTACTAGTCGAGAAAGAAAATTACACATGAATGGCAGCAGACAAGGTACCTTATTGCCATCATGGTATATGTATGCAAAGATAAAATGTTACACAATAGATGTGGGTCGCTGCCAAGCTCAATGGACTTTGAATTATAATGTGCAGGCTTCCAGCAAGAGCAGACACTGCTACTTACTATGGAACATGACTTTATTTTAATATGAAACATAATTGAGGCCAAGAGCCTCTAAAACGATAGTCAGCCATCTTGTCAATAACACAAATAACAACCAGGGGTCTCCTTCCCATACTACCTCTGGAAGACAAATGGCTGCTCCTACAAATTTTAACTCTTCACTCCCCCAGTACTGTTGCATGCACTTCAGCACAGACAACACTGTGAAAGAGTCATGCAACCTCCCCCACACCCTCGCCTGGGTGCTCTTCAAGGCCAAGTCTACACGTGTAGGAGAGTGAGGTATTAGAATGCTGTGGTGATAGTATAGATTGCACTACCTCAGTTTCAGGTGCTGGATTCTGGCTTTGAATAAATATATCCCTGCAAACAAAATCTGGTGCAGCAAGGTGAAAGGTTATTTTGCAACACTTTCCCTACTGTGCTCATTTCTGCTTGCATGAAGCTTTTGATGTAGGGGAGCATTCGTAAATGTGACTGCCCACCTCCCATCTGAAGTAGTACAGGCCATTCTACCTTCTCAGCACTGCATTCTGCTGCATGTGTTGACTAGGCCAAGAGAACTGTTGTGGAGTGATCCCTTGTTCTTCATGGACTCTTCAATTCTGCATGTAAAGATAGCAATCCTTGTTAGTTACTGTGTAGGGTTACCACCTTTTTCTTACTGGAAGTCACAAATGAAGGTCACACAGGAACAAACAAGAGCCAGGAGGACCTCATTGCTCACGTAGCAAATGGCCCAAGTAGGATACTGCATATCCTGCATATCGCCTCTTGTCAAAGAGAGTCTGAGAATAATTAATTGTCAGGAAGATGTTCCAAGTAGCTTACTATATTGGCAGCTGCACACAGAACTAAAGGCTTCTGATTAGGTTAGGTTGAGGGATGGTGACTGGCCTAAGATCACCCAGTTAGCTTCAAGGCTGTGTGGGGATTCAAACCCTGGCCTTCCAGGTCATAGCAGAACACCTTAACTATTATACTACACTGGCTGTCTGGATGGTTCTGCATCACCTTGTCCTTGCTCTACAGACAGCATGATGGTGACAGCTCAGGAGAAGGCCATAGCTCAAAGGTAGAGTGTCTGCCTTACATGGAAAAGGTCCCAAGTTCAATCTCCAACATCTCCGGGAAGGGCTGGGAGAGACTCCTGCTTAAAACCCTGGACAGCTGCTGTCAGTGTAGACAATAGATAGGTCTGACTCAATATAAGGCAGCTTCTTATGTTCCTATGGCCAGAAATCCAACAGGTGCAACTTATTCCAACGTGGAAGAGTTGCAGTGATGGAGAAAAAGCTCTGTCTGCTAGGCATCTTCCTCTGTCAGGAGAAAAAGTGACATGGCTGATGAACTAATTTTGCTTCTCCAGATGAAAAGCTATGTTGTCTATCCTGATCTTGGCTTGCTAAGGTAGGCAACAATACCCTCTACCTGTCTACCTCAATGAATTTCATTGCTAAGTAAAAGAGACTAATGTTCATGTGGGCACACTACCGAGAGAAATCCCCATTCCTCATGAGCTCTTAGGAGGAAATCTCAATTTAAAACCTCATCTCTGCCATGGACATACACTGGATTGCCCACTGGCCTTAGAGAAGCCATTGCCTCAGCTCCCCATCTGAAATATTAATATTGGCTTACTATGTTGTAAGATTGTTGTCTGGGCTACTGAGAAAATGTACCTGAAAAATTTTGAGCTCCTCATTTTTATTATTTCCATTTACTTATTTCACCTCATTATATTTCAAAAACAATTGTTTCTCCATCATATGTCCTATAATTGTTTGTTTGTTTTTTAATGAGGAAACAAAAAGGAAACTCAAAAAGCACCCTATTTTCTGTCGGAATTTTGTGTATCTCCATTCCCTGAGTAAGTTCAATTCTTCATAACCTGGAGTGGGTACTATTGGATAGCTTGCTTGGTACGGATGAGAGATGAAGTGAATTAATGAGAGTGCAATACTTCTGTGAGACACAGTTTTCATTGGATTGTTTCCATTGTTCTGCAGCAAACTGCTAGGTAAGAGTATCTTTAGCTCCAGTAGGAATTCCTGTTCTTTCCTTTCCCACAATACCAGACATACCACATTTTCCATCTCATTTTGTCTTTTCACCTAAGGCAAAAAGCACAGTGAAAGTTTCTGGGGGGTTTTATGTAAGGCAATATCCCCCAAGACTGGATTGTGAGAAATGACGTGTGGGACAACAGGGTTTAGCTAATACAGTCTCCATCAGGTTTTGAACTACTGTGGCTCAAACAGACACTTCTTTCAGCATCAGAGGAAGGGAATCATTTTTAGGTCAAGGACCACATTGCCCTGATGGAAAGCTATTGAGGCCCATATTCCAATAGTGGGCAGGGCGAGACTTGCACATGATTTTGTGCGCTTAACAAACACACAGACACACACCATTAACACTTTCTCTCTCACACACACACACAAAGCTTCACATACACAGAAGCTATTTCCCATGGAAGCAAAAAACATAAACTGAGGCTCAATCCAGATAAGACTGAGATGCTGCTAGTGGGTGGTTCTTCTGACTGGATGGTGGATGTCCAACCTGTCCTGGATGGGGTTGCACTCCCCCTGAAGGAGCAGGTTTGTAGCTTGGGGGTTCTCCTAGAATCATCTCTGTCACTTGAGGCTCAGGTAGCCTCAGTGGCATGGAGTGCCTTCTACCAACTTTGGTTGGTGGCCCAACTATGTCCCTATCTGGACAGGGATAACCTGGCTTCAGTTGTCCATGCTCTGGTAACCTCTAAATTAGATTACTGCAATGCACTCTACGTGGGGCTGCCTTTGAAGACAGTTCAGAAACTGCAGCTTGTGCAAAATGCAGCGGGCAGATTGGTAACAGGGACCAGACAGTCCGAACATATAAAACCAATTCTGGCCCACTTGCACTGGCTGCCTTTATGTTTCCGAGCTCAATTCAAGCTGCTGGTTTTGACCTATAAAGCCTTACATGGCTTGGGACCACAATACCTGATGGAACGCCTCCCCCGATACAAACCCACACGTACACTACGTTCAAGATTAAAGGCCCTCATCCGGGTGCCTACTCCGAGGGAAGCTCGGAGAATGGCAACAAGGGAGAGGGCCTTCTCAGTAGTGGCCCCCCAAATTATGGAATGATTCTTCTGATGAGGTGCGCCTGGCGCCAACATTGTTATCTTTTCGACGCCAGGTCAAGACTTTCCTCTTCTCCCAGGCATTTTAGCATGTGTTTTATATTGTTTTAAATTTTTAGATTGTGTTTTAAATTGTTTTTTAAAAGATGTATCTTAAATTGTATTTGTTTTTAGTTACTGTAAACCGCCCAGAGAGCTTCGGCTATGGGGCGGTATACAAGTTTAATAATAAATAAATAAATAAATATTTAATTCTTAGTAATCTCACTCAAGTTTCACCTTCCACTTTTTTTTTAAACACAGCTTCTTATCTTACACAGTTTGTGCAAAAAGCTCTTCAGCATCTTTTATCTGGCTTGACTGCGCAAAAGGCAAGAAGAGCACAGAAATTCCAGCAGAAGAATGCAAATAACATAAATGCGCATAACTTCAGTGGCTGGGAAGGACCCAGAGGACCAGATGAAACCCAGCTATCTGGTCCTCCATCTGTGTTCTACATATTCCAGTTTGAAGTAGGAGAAAATCTGCCATAAGAGAAGAGAGATAGAAGTATGGAAGAACGTCACACTGCTCAGCAAATTCTGCCTGTTTAAAGTGGTCTGTTGTCCTTGTTATAGAGCTTTCTCATTTCTGTTCGCCAGGGTCAGTGCCAGGGCCAGCACCATGCATGATTTGGCCCTTAGCCACCAGCCTGCCCCAGGCCAAAGCACCATAGCCCAACCCCCCCATACAGGCAGCACAGGGTATGACATACGCGCTGTGCGTGCATGCCTGCCATCAGCCAAGATGGTGGTGGGGACATAAGACCCTTAGAGAAGCCCGTTGCCATCTTGGCTGATGGCAGTCCTGCATGCACATCATTCACAGGAACAGGAGAGGTAGGTGGGGCACGCTTGCAGGCTTATTGAAGCCCACACTGACTGTGTGAGGGGATGCCTGGGAGCTCCCACTCTGTGATCCACAGCAGTATCAGGAGCTAACACTGCTGTGGATCACAGAATGGGAGTGCTACCCTCTTACCTTAAGGAGAGGCCCTGTAGGGGCCCTCAGCCAGGGCCCAACCTGGCCATCCTCTGGCACCAGCCCTGCTATTCACCCTTGCCTCATAAAAAGATTTCTAATACATGATTCAGGCCTGAAATTTGTATTTTTTCCCAGTGTCACTTAATATTTGCATGTTGCCCTGGGAAGTTATTCTGCATTCGTTTATTTTGCATTCATCATATGGCAAGGTACTTGTAGTGTTTAAAATTATATGAGACAAGATGGTTTAGTGTGAAAGCATTTTTTAAAAAATCTTAAACCACAAAGGTGGTTTAGCACTATCCTGCCCAGCTACAATTATGACATTGCTTTGGAGATCAACAGGAAATCCAGCTGATTGCACAGAATGGTCAAGCCACTGAAAGAGCAGTCAAAGGGGTCATCAGCTTTGTACTGTCTTGCTTTAATCTGAAGAGGATTCTCCCTGAAACTCCTAAGCCCACAAAATTAGAAGTCAAAACAATTAACCCCCCCCCAAAAAACACTGGGTTGTATGCAACTAAGTTCTACTCTGAGTAGACGTACTGAAATCAATGAATTTTAGTCATCCTTACTAACTTCAGTGGATCTCTCTGAGTAAAACTGGCATTGAATACCACCCACAGTAAGAAAGCAATTGTGAGCAAGTTAAAAATCCAGTAGTCCTTGATGTTTCTACAAATGCAGTATAATCCTGAAAAAAGATATAAAAATAGTTCTGTGGTGGGGAAGACTTCCCCCCCTTAAAAGACAAGAGTTAAAGCATCATCATCATCATCTAAGGGTGGGGATGAGGGCACCTTATGATTTGCACAACTCTCCTAGGTGCTTCTGCCATATGTGCAGTGTGAGTTAATTCTCTGTTTTTGTCAGCTGCTTGGGAGTCCTGCTGTCTGGCTCAAATGTGGGATAAAAATATTTAAATATACATGCGGATGAAAAGAGGTACTTTAGATTTTCAAATATTGGTAGAAAAAAGATGCTAGGTCTAATAGTCTGTAATTTAACAAAGAGCGGCAAGCTAGGTATGGCAGTACGCTACGGAAATGTCAGAAAAACTCAAGCAAATAAAGCATTTGAGAGACATCAGTTTCACATGAGAACACAGTAGGAGGTGATCTGGCAGAAGGAGCAGCCACTTACAACATTTCTTTCCTTCCAGTAATTGAGAACAGATCTGAATAAAGGTCCACCTTGTCCAGTATCCTCTTCCAAGAGTGGCCAGCCAGATAAATCTGGCATATTCATAAGCAATGTGTTAAGCTGATGTACTTCTCCTGTTGTTTGTCCCCAGCATCTGGTACACAGGCTGCAATCCTGTACATACTAACCTGGGAGTAAGTCCCAGTGACTTCAGTGGGACTTACTTCTGAGCGGATATGCAGGAAATTCCACTAACTGACTTCAGTAAGACTTACGTCTGAGGAGGGATGAGGGAGAAATTGGATTCAGTTCGCATTTCAAGCTGAATTTATCAAATTTGCACTTTCCGAAACAATGTGAGAACAAAACCACAGCCATCCTTCAAAATGTGCAGTTATTTGAATTTTGTGATGTAGTTCTCCAGTCAAACTATGTTTATAAAATGCATACATTAGAGGATATAACTGACAGGTTCATTAATTTCAATGGGTCTACTCTGAGTGGGACTTTGTTGAATGTTACCTTTTTTCATTTAGTTTGCTGTAAGTTGGATCTAGAAAGCTCTTACCAGAGAAACATGGCAGTACTCTCTGTCCCTCCCTCCCTCCCACACAAACGCGCATGCAAAGTATTTCCAGGTGAAAAGCATGCCTAGCCTATATACTGTTTCAGAAGCAGTGTATCTTTTGGGATATTTTATAAAAGTTTTGTTTCATGGCATTTATACCATTAATCCAAAGTGATTAAACTATAACCACAAACTAAAGGTTATGAAGTATCTAAGATCAGATCCAATGCCAGGCATGCCATGGCCCCTGGGCACTAGCCTGCCCCGGGCCCCGGCACCTGCCCCCCCCACACCAACCTTTTCCTTGAAGTGAATGTTGGCCATGCTGTGCACACATGCCTGCTATCAACCAAGATGGTGGCCATGGCTTCTCAAAGGGGATGCTGCCTCTGCTGCCATCTTGGGTGGTGGCAGGCATGCGCGCACAGTGCAGCCAGCATTCACTTCAAGGGAAAGGTAGGTGGGGCATGCGGGCATGCATCATGAGCCTGCGCGGTGGTAGGGGGGGTGTCTGGGAGCTCCCTCTCTGCAATCCACAGCAGAGTGGGGAGCACTACCCACCCACCCTAAGGAGGGACCTTTCAGGGGCCCTCAACCATGGCCCAACCTGGCCGCTCTCTGGCACTGAACCTGTCTAAGAGAATGAGTCAGCAGTTACTTTGCTTGATATGTGTTTGGTATCTACATTACTCTTTGTATTTTATTGGTTGTGGCATTATGGGTTAGATGATACCTGCAACCAACACCTTTGCAGTGTATGTTGTGCACAAGTTCATATCAGGGACAAAGTGAATATGGTCACAAGATCTCCTGAAAGTCACTTCAGTCATCACTATAGAGTTTCCAATACAAAATCTCTTTGCCACTGTGAGAACAGGATGCTGGACTAGAGGGTCACTTGCCTGATCTAATAAGCTCTTATGTTCCTTTGAAATGAAATGTCTTCTTTTTCTTCTTTTTAAAGCAATAACCAGCTTTTTTTTTACATTTTAAATGACTAAGGGAGCTAAATGATCCAAAAACAATCACAGATTATGGTCTTCTGGAGGGGTATATATGTTAATTTGCTACAACAAAGGCAACAAAAGGCTTTGTAGCACCTTGAAAATGAACATTGTTATGATACAATCTTTTGTGAACTCAGAATTCAAAGAGGTAGCAATATCTAAAGCCAGAGAGGTAAATGTCCCTGGGAACAAAGAACCATGGTTTACAGAAGAGCCTCAGCACCTAAATGTATACCACATGGACTTTTCCTGGCTCACCTACTCTTCCTTTAATTTAGAATATATAGTAGGGAAAGGCTAGATGAAAAGAATCACCAAAGCTGAATAAGTATTTATCGATCAGATTAACTCACTGTTCTCTTTTTCCTTTCAGAGTGAACATTACAGTATTCTATAAAGGACTGTCTTCACCTCTATGATCCTGCTTCTATATTAAGATCAGTCTTGGGGCCCTGTAGCTTGCCTGCCAGTAAGATCATTACATTATCAAGTGCAAGGGATAGATAGGGCCTTCTTGATGGTGGCCCCACAGCTATGAAATCTTCTTCCACCTGAACTATGCAAAAGCCTTCAAACAGGCCTTAAAAACATATCTGTTCTAGGCTTTCTTTTCCTAATCAGTATTTGTGCTGCTGTGTCTCTGAAACTGTCTTAATGAATGTTATGGAATTGTTTATGGTGCGGTTGAGGGTAAGCTGCTGTTTTATAATTTTTGTCTCATATTTATTTATTTATTTATAAATCATCTTTCCTCAAAAAGAGCCCAGGATAATGTACATGTAAACATAATACAATAAAACACTGTTGTACACACTAAAACAATGTAGCAGATCAATTACTATATTACTTTTTGTTGATTGATCGTTAACAATAATATAGTGCGCAATCCACAGCCTGAGCCTTACATACGAACAGGCTTCGCATTTATGGCTATGAGGAGAAAGACAGCTATGCATGGGTATTTTTCTTTATTTGCCTGAAACATTTCTCTTGATAGACAACAGTTGGATGCATTAAACTTTGAACACACCCATGATCTCTGGTGAAGTAGGCAGTGGTGTGAAAAATATTCTAGGATTATTTGGGGGATCTGTTAACTGTCTCATATAATATGGCTTTTGTTTTTCATTTGTACAAATAAAGGAGACCTTGCCTTTTCAAATTCCAAAAATGTTTGAATGATTATTGTAATGTCACATGTGCTGAATTTATTTTAGGATAATGAGCACGTTTAATCTTACTTAATGAAAGCTTTTCATGGGGCATTTTAGGAGATCTGCATGTAAGTGGGTTTACTAAATTTTTCCACCTTTGACATTTGTTCAAGGGTATACAAATCATACAAAATAGCTGAATATAAAAGTCAAAACAGCCATAGCCATGGACCTAACTAGCTGGTAACTGTAAAAAAGAAATATTCTGATTAAAAGGAAACAAAATGGTATTCTTTCAATCTTCTTTGTGCTGATTTGAAATCAGACTGATGAGTGTGTTGAATTCATCATAGGTTTACGGGCCTTCGGCAGGGGCGGGCTCTTTTGTCTCGACAATAGCCAATCCCTGTAGCCAAAATGGCCCCAGCCACACATAAGAGGACAGTATTATCAAATTTTGTGGAAACCCCAAGGTTTGCAAAAGTAAAATATATTTAGGAAAAAAACTTTAAGGGGGAAATAAACCTCCTAAAACAGGCCAGTAATGATTGTACATGCCCAATATCTTTTGGGGGGTGGGGGGGAGAAGGAGTAGGAAACGAAATGGAGTATCCTGGAAAAGGGCAGGGCTGAACTCTGAATGGGAGCCCTTCACACTGTAACATTTTGTTTAGATCCATCTTGTCATCCCCTCTATTTCTAATGTTCAGGCTGGGTGTCGTCGTTTATGTAACAAAAAGGCATCACCCAAGCACAAGGAAGAGATATCAGCAGGCTTGGGGAGTTCTGAGGTTACAAGTCGTTAATTTTTTTTAAAAAAAAGGTCTAAGAGAAGGGAACCCCCTCCCAAACAGCCCAATGAGGACTGAGCATGCTCAGTGTCCATGGAATGTAACTGTTGCGGGGAAACTCAGAAGAATTGAGTGGATGGAAACCAAAATAGAAACACTTCGCATTGCAACATTTTGTTGTTTCATTTGAAAGACATAATTTCACATGAAGATGTTCATAGAATCATAGAATAGTAGAGTTGGAAGGGGCCTATAAGGCCATCAAGTCCAACCCCCTGGTCAATGCAGGAATCCAAATCAAAGCATTCCCGACAGATGCTATTCTAAAGTATGCAGGTCCAGGTCATTCTAGATTTTCCCATAAATAAATCTATTGTTGTAGTTTTCAATGTTTGTATGTGTGTGTATATATAACTAATGGAAAATGAAGACAAACCATTTGACCGGCAGTGCTGTTTTGCTCTTGCTGAAAAAGGAAAAAGCAAAGACCTCATGCACCCGTAGTTTTAAAGTCCCTGTGACAAAGAAGAAAACAGCATGTGAACAATAGAGGGCATCCTGCTTGCTTGCTACAATGAAGATCTCTTTAATGCAGGGATGGGCAACCTTTGGCCCTCCAGATGGTGCTGCACTATAGCTCCCATCAGTATGCCCAATGGCCTCAGATGACAGGACATCTAGTTCAGCAACATCTAGAAAGCCAAAGTTTCCCCACCCCTGCTTTAAAGGACAGATAGGACCTTTTGAATTGCACTAGCTGGGAGAGGACTGCTAGTTGGAAATCTTAGAGCCCGTGGATCCCATACTGGAAACAGGCTGGGTGTCAACATGCTCCCTATTGTGAACACATAGCAACATACCATGCTAGTGCTACATGCTCCCTCCCCCATATATATAACAAGAGTAAGAAAAATATGCAAGTACATTTATACAAGTATTTCTGAAGGATTTTAACAAGACTTAAGAGGTTGGAAAGTAAATTAATGGCTAGTTCTAAGATAATGCTTTCCACTGGCAAGGAAATATGGAATGCATTATCTTAGAATCCGCAGCCAGGCTGTGTTTTTGTACCCTACAGATAATCTTTGGATATTTTCACTGCAAATGTTGCTAGATGTAGAATTCTCATTTGCATCCCCTCCTTCACAGCTGATCTCTACAATGCCTGCTTTTGGAGCATCAGTGACACTCCAGTCTCCCTGGGGAAAGGATAAGCAAGAGATGACATCAGAACTGGCTCTGAGTGTGAGAAGCAGAGTGACACTAATTATCTACTCCAAACTGGAGAAGATTGGTTTTCAGAATGAAATAATCATGTTAGATGTATGTGTGTGGGCAACATTATTAAAGTGTAATTATTTGTTGATAAATGCACAAAGTAATCCTTATTGATGATAATAATTAGAACTTCTCAGGACATCTTCCTGGTGGAAAGGCAATGCTTTCACACAATACAGAATTTGCATATGGGAATCATTGTAGTGACTGAAGCCAAGAGTTCAGTGAGTTTCAAAATGTGCTAGACATTAACATGGACATTAAATATCCAGTTTTATAATGTCAAAAGTTGGACAAATAAGTTAGGAATCTCTCTTGAAGGGGTTTAAATCCATAGCTCAATCTGTTGCTGTTTGAAAACTCAGTATTTTGAATCCTGACCTATAACCTAAGATACTTTGCAAATTCTCATATTTTTAAGGAGCAGTTGGAGTGAGCTGAAAGGAACAGATAAAAATGTTGAGGGTAGGGTATGGGCTGAAGAAACAAAGCAATCTATTTATTTAGATTATAATCTTGTCATATTCCAAGGACTCTATTATTCCAAATTCTCCACATGGTTCTAAGTTTCTGCCTCTAATGTTATCTGTGAATGGCAAAATAAACTTGCTTTTCCCCCCATCAGGCTTGCAGCAAAAGGAGGCTAGGAGAACATTTGTAATGTGTGGATAGCATCATTACATAGTTTAGACATTAGGTGGCATTGATTTTAGTTGCTTCTGTATCCTGTTGCTATTCTGTTCTTGTACTGTATAAGAGTTAGCTTCCCAACTGGTGGGGCCTTAAGCCTTCCTTGACAAACCCCGCCTTCCCTACTCCAAACACTGACTGGAACTCAAACAAAACCTCCTAGTAATTATTTTCCTTTCCTCCAAGAAAACCTGACATAACTTCCTGCTTCTAGAATCCTTTTCTATCTCTAAATTGTCATCTCTTTTAATGCATTGGAGGAGTGCGAGAAAAGATGTTAGAGGGGCCTGTTCCTTTTCAAAACAGGTTAGGTTAAAATTATGTGGCAACACGAGCTGTCTCATGTTTGCTCAGAGGCCCATGGATTTTCTTAGCAGCCCAATTTTTCATAAATTACCATCCCAATCCTTCCTCCTTTTCTTTTCTTTTTTTTTTTGAAAAAATACGCTTTTATTAGCAGGTTGCTGTACTTCCCTATAGATTTTGGTATGAATTCCAAATACAGACTTGATGTGCCCAATGTAAATCAGATACAGCTGTTTCCTAAATATGACCATCCTTTCATTTTTAATATTTTCCAGTAATTAGCTTGTCTACAAGAAATACCATACTCCCTATAGCACTCAAGTATAGTGAGAGAATGATTGCCTGTGTAATCCCTTGCAGGTTCTTACGGGCCAAAAATGAAATGAATTTGCAAGATTCCATGAATAACTTGTGAACTTTTTTTTCCCAGAAAGAAAACATAACATTAAATATAACACAGTTTTATATAGTTCTCAGCTTCCAAATACTTAAAAGATCCTTGTCCATGTTTCTTCTCCTTTTTTTGGCAAAATATCTTTGCAATCAACTGAAAAGTTATTTTCTTAAACTTCAGGAGATGAATCGCTCTTTCCTGCTGCTCCGAACCACTGCAGCTTCAGCTAGGCCTGGAAAGCCCACAGATTCAACAAGGCCCTATGATTAAAGAATACATATACAAATAACCACCATTCAAATATATATATGCTCCTCATGTTCTGCCCTACTTCTGTACAATACAGATATACATATGCACCTTAATCAAGGGGTTAAAGACCAACTAAATAATAGCCTCCCTAGCAGCCACACCCAGGACCACCTTTTCTGCCCAACATTTGCTTTCTGCTTCAAACAGGGTTTTTCTGCTATGAAACCCCACCCACCAGACTGAACCAACTAAAACAAGATTGTGGGGGTTACACCTGCTCGTGATCTATGAATTTTTACATCTTCCTTACTTCCTAAGTAATTATTCTAGAAGCTCTATTCACCTTTTCTGAGTTCATCAATATTACCACCGTTTGAAAGGAAGCCGTACGTGAACATCCTGGCTAAAGGTTCTCCAATCTCTCTTGCTGTCTGCCTTCTGAATTCAGAAAGAGATCTGCTTAGGACCCTGGAGTCCTGTCAGCTCTAATTTGAGACGTCATAATTTCTTGATCACCTGTACTGTGGCGATCATAATTTCTTTTTGTCGGGTCGTTCCTCTCTGGAGAAATGTGTGTCTGTTTCTGTCATCTAATATGGAATCCCTGTTTTACTTTTTGGAAATGGTGAGGGAAAGCATTAAAATAATGTATTTAGCAATATCTGTTTTCCTTATTTAATAAATTGTCCCATGTCTATTGACTCCAAAGGCAGTAATTATACAGTGGAGCTTTCTTTTAAAATCAGTTTATAATAAAATACTTAAAATTTATATAGCATTTTAGAATGTTTAAAGTGGTTTGTATGCATTAAAGTGTGGCAATATTTACAACTCTGTAGGTAGGTCAATATTATCATTTCCCTATTGCATTTGCATGTGCGTGTGGAGCTGAGAGATTGTCACTAGACCAAACTCCACTGGTGAGTTTATAGCAGAGGCAAGATTCAAACCAGGGACATCCTCCAGTCCAAGGGTCCATCTATTTCAACATCCTGTTTCCAAAAGTGGCCAGCTAGAAGGTCCATAACCAAATACAAAGAATGAAAGCAACAGCCCTTCCATGTTTGTCCCCAGAGCGAGTTTCTAGGAATATGGAGTCCAGTTCCCTTTGAGCATGGCAAAAGATGAGATTAGAACCCAAAGCCCAGTGGTCCTCTAGATGCCAAAGCACCACATTTGACATGTGAGGTGATATCTCTCCTATCTCTTAGCTCACTTTTCTTCAACCTTGTTTCCCCAGGTATTGTTGGACTGCAACGCCAATCAATGCCAGGTAGCTTAGCCAGTGGCCAAGGATGATGGCAATTGTAGTCCAACAACATCTGGAGACTCAAAGTTGAAGAACAGTGTCTTAGCTGGCATTTCTCTAAGATGTGGATCTGTTAATGGTTACCCATTCTTCACCAGTTAACTAATTTCACAATGTAATTTGTGGTATACATTCTGGTTCTAATCACATATTATATGCTTTCCTAAGGAACTACTGATTTCTGTTCATTTTTGTAATCTTTATATAAGAGCAATCCACAGTTCATTCTTCAGATGAAATGAGTCCTGAATAGCATCCTGCTTTTCTAAAAGATTTTTTCCAGCTGCAAAGAATATGCCCTTTCAATTGGAAAGAGCCCATCCTAGGTACAGTAAGCTTGATTTAGAAAGTTCTGAGTTACACTTCATGGAAAAACTTATTAAATACGAATTTTATGATGGCCCTAGTGATTTCAGTGTGGTTTGGCTCCACACATAGAATATGAATGGAAGAAAATAAGCCAAACTATCAAGAAATCAATTTGCCATCCCCTCCTGGCAGACTATAAGGGTTCCCCCCACCCCTCTGTGTCATGAAAACCTAACTCCCATGTGTGGCTCTCTTTACAACTAGACCATTTTCTAAACCCAGGCTTGCCATCCTCCCCCAGGCTCTAGCAAGCTGTTCTCAGCGTCACGTGGCATTTTCCTCAAGGCAAGCCAGAAGTTGATGTTACATTTGTTTCATGTGTGTTGTTTTCTTATGCCTTGCCAGTTTTTCTGCTTCTGTATGCACAGACCACAATTTCCTGGCCTCCCAGTCCTGAATGCATTTACCTGCAATCAAGTTCAGCTACTTTTATTGGAACTCATCTCTAAGTAGAGATGGGGAGCACTCCCCCTGGCAAGCTCAGAGCTGGGCCTAAAATTGTTTCACCCAAGCTCAGAAAATAGTTGGGTTACTTTTCAACCTAATTTGGACCCTGTCATGCCCCCAATGATCTCATTGTGAGTGTCCAGGCTATCCCCCAGGTTCCCTATAATTCAGCTTCCAATCCAAGGATGGGAAACCTTTTCTGCCCAGTGGGACAGATACTTATCTCCCAACCCTGCTGGACCAAATTTGACAGATGGGCAGGGGACTTCAAGTCCCCATCATTTTAGAAACCTCTGAAAACTGGAAGTTCAAAGAGCAGTGCAGGGCTGTTTACAAAAGGTCTTTCAAACAGCTGGGAGGAAGAAGTGGCTTCCATTCAATGGGAATCTCTTCCTTCTCCTAGAGCAAGGTGCACTCCCACCGCCCGTACTCCAGCAAAGGAGCAATTGGGAGCTCACTTTAAGCTCCTGATTGTTCCTTTGAAGCCCCACCTTTTCCTGCCTCTCTTTTGACATCATATATGACACCAGATGCAGGGCAGGTAAGCATGGTTTCCCCAAAACAGTATGAGGGGCCCAATGGGGAGGCCTGATGGGCCAGAGGTTCCCTACCCCTCCTCCAAACCCTCCTATCCACCCACCTGCCACTCCATCCATCTAAGCCTCTCCCTCATCCCCTCCCTTACATAATGTTTTGTTGCTGTTTTGATGCTGATAATGCTATGTAACTCACTTCTTCCCAATCTTTCCTAGTTCAGCAGCCCACACTAACATAGTGCTATCCCACATAGCATTACATTGACTACTGCTGACAGATCAATGTGAATCCATGCTGCACCACAATAGCACCATAGCTAGGTTATCTCACAGTGCCATAGGTGAGGTGTGGTGGACATTTGACCCTCCAAATGTTGCTGAACTACAGCTCCCATGATCCCTGGACATTGGCCATGCTTGCTGGAGCTGATGTGAATTGTAGTTCACTAACACCTGTAGGGCCAAAGTTTGTCATGCCTAGCATAAGTCATGATGTTGTTCTGCCACAACCCATTCCTAAAACACTATTTGCCTGATAATTACAAGTCTTTATCTGATGAAGGTGGAGAAATAAGAAACAACAAGAAAACATGTTTCAGTCTTTTTTACTCACCTCCTTTTCCTTGACCAGTTCCCACAGACTGGCAAGAAACTTTTATTGCTGAAAATTGTTCTGGGCCCTCATCGGGGAATAATACCTGGAAAGGCTCTCATTTAGAGCCACTTCCACAGTGAATCAAAACCAGCTGTTGCCTTATTTTAACAAAATAATTTAAAAGTGGTTATGGGAATACATTTAACACCACTTCACGCCTTTTCCTCCCAAAAGATGTTGGAGTTCTACTGTGCAGTTCAACTGGATGGAGTAGCCTTTTCCAGCATATGTACAACATATTTTATTTTATAATCTTGTAGTTGTTTAGGAAATATAGCCTCACAGATTTCCCTTGTGGTAACTGTTTTAAGCGCCATACTGCCGGGAAGTAAAGTGGGTTCCAGCAAGATCAATGTTTTTGAAGAAAGTATTATTAGTGAGGGAAGGAGTGTTGCCCATATACAGACATTTCAGTTCCAGAGATACCAGAGCAAAATACATTTATATAGTGTTACAATTGTATGCATGTCTTCCTAGAAGTAAGTCCAACAGACTCCAGTGGGACATATTCCCAGGCAAGCGCATATAGTATTGCAACCATAAACTGAGATAATCTAAAACACTATAACTGTATTCATGTGTATAAATGCTGTTACTGTAACCTGGTAGCATTTGCCTGTGAATGTGACACAAAGGTGTTTGAACATAGCCCCGTCATACAGATGCATTAGTCAGAGAGCTGGGATTGGCTGTGGCTCCCAGGATTTCCGCTATATAACATGTGAAAAGGACCAAAGATAAGGATTTGATCACAGGGCTGGCCTAGGGGATTTGGGAATGTGCAGTTTTCTTGCTGTTCTGAAGGCTTCTTTTGCAACCTTGGTTATGTTTTTCGGATACTAAACTTCAACCATCTTTGCTAGCATAATCTCCGCTTTGTCCCAATAAGGCACTGTACCAATACAACACTGTATATGTCTCACTGTCCATCTGCAGAGCAAAATGAAATTGTCCCTTTGTACATCTACAAATACAGGAAGCTGCCTCAGACTAAGTCGGCTAATGAAAAGCACTAGCTCAATATTGTCTTCAACAGCAGCTGTCCAGAGTCAATGAGGGTCTTTCCCAGCTGTATCTGAAAATGCTAGCTAGGGATTGATACTGAACCTTGGATATTTGCATAGAAGACATGCGCTCTATAAATGAGCAACAGACCCTTCAAAAATATTAGAAAGATAGATTAGACAGACAGATCTTGATGACATTAGGCATGAGCACAGTGAGGCAATAGCCAGCTCCCCATTAGGGATGGACAGATCAGCTTATTTCTGTTCTGATTCAGTTTGGCATTGACTCAATCATAGCTCATTTGTTCTGCCCTGTTTATTATGACTTTTTAAAAAGCTTGAAAAATTCACATTTGAATTGTATTCGTTTTATACATATTTTATATGCATTGTTCCACTAATATACACATTTTATATAGTTTTAATGTTTTTCTCCATAATATATACGTGTATATATATTTGCATAATAGATAAAACTGCATCACAAAATTTGGAGAAGTGCATAATCTGACTGAACAGCTGCATTCCATTCTACGTAAGTCTGGGACTGGTAAAATTAAGTCGGTTTGCTTGAAAATGTGGACCAAGCAAATTTCTCCTTCATCCCTTTGCTCCATAAGGTCGCTTGTAAATGGTAACATTAGTAGCTTTTCTCCAGCACATAAATGCTAATTATGGATTATGCATTGCCTAGAATGCATTTAGAATGTGTTTAATGCGTCTTTGCATGAGCAGGTGATGCAGACTGCCTTGAAGGAAGTGATACTGTGGCCACTCCTGAAAAAGACCACCCTGAACCCATTGGTATTGAACAAATATTGCCCTGTCGCAAATACTCCCCTTTAGGAGCCAGGTACTTAAAAGTGTCATGGTAATGCAGCTGCAGGCATTCCTGGAGGAAACTGATTATCTAGACCATTGTTATATCATTTATTGCCTATATAAATGCAACAAATAAATACATTCATGTACGGCAACTGCAGCCAACCACTTGTATTAACAGACGATGAGTCAATACAAGGCAACTGAAGCGATTCACCTACCTTGTGTAGGCTTTCACTTTCCTGCTAATAGGGTTTCTTCCTTTCTTCTGCTGTCTGTCTCTGATAATCTGAAAGTTGAATGAGTATTACCAGTTGAAATATGTGGCTTTGTTTTAATTGAATCATTGCATTTGGAAAGGCTCAAACATTTATCTTGCCTTAGACAGGATCATTGTAGTCAATGCAGTGTGTTGAAGTGGGTAGAATGTTGATGTTGAACCAAGGGTTCAAGGTTCCAGTCATCCATGATCCACTTGCAAGGTCTGGTGTAGTACCAAGGTGAACAGAGCAATCCTGCTATTCTAGGAGCCAATTTATGTTGGAATAAAATAGTCGTAACTCAGTCAAGATCCTGTGCGCTTCTGTCAACAAAGATAGCATTCCCCCTTCAATGGCAAATACCTCAGCCACATCCTCAGCATCTATGGCAACATGGCTGGCACATGCCATTCATGATCAGTATACCAATGATGTGCTCACATCTGGATCAGGGAGCCTGAAGGATTTGGGAGTGATTCCTCTGAACTGAGTTGCAGATCAGAATGTGGTCCTACTATTGATTCTGCACTCCTCTAAATTCTTTAAAATAAATTCTTGGTCTGTAATTTCATGTTATTTTTTTGTTGTTCTCCCCCCCTTTCCCCCCCTTCTTATTTTGCTTTTCGGGTTGTGTTGTCTAATTTTTTGATTGAGATAAAATAAATATATATATTTGAAAACTGCTTGGAGCAGTGAGAAAGTGTAGGGTACCTGGCACACATGGTGAAAATGGGGACACAAGTACCCATGGGAACAACAGGATGTGATGATGTCCTGTCCCTTCCTGTTAAATTGTAAGGGAAAAATATGGCTGCCTTCGTGTGCCATTGGGGGCAATCAGCTTTTTTTCCATGCAGAGACATCATTAGCCCTGCCATTTGGGACACATGTCTGGGACCCCACAACCTGGGAAGCCTCCAAACAACCTTGGAAGGTCACATCTTTTCTCTAGTTTTTCCTCTTTTAAACTGAATGAGGTGAGGGCACACTCAGATAGTTCTGAGTGAGAATTGCTTAACAAACTACAGTATATTGCCATGATGGCTAAACTTACCGAAATGATAAGATTAAGTGAAGGGAGACAAAGCAATGAACAATTTGTGAAAATGTGGTTCTCTTTCATTAATATATGAAATGAGAGCACAATTTACAATTATGTACAGTTGTTTTACTGCTGTTTACTGTATAGATTATACAATATTTATATAAAGGGCTCATCTACACAGGGGTTAGTGCAGCCATTCCCAACCAGTGTGCCTCCAGATGTTGTTGGACCACAACTCCCATCAGCCTCAGCCAGCATTGCCAATGGTCAGGAAAGATGGGAATTGTAGTCCAACAACATCTGGAGCCACACTGGTTGGGAAAGGCTAGGTTAGTGTGTGTCTGGTGCTACTCACATCCCCTTTTAATTTTCATGGTTCACATGATGTTACTGGCAAACTGAATTTATCACATGGTTTCTCCCCTGTAAATCCACACTAGCCCAATCCTCTGATAATCCAAAAAGGGAAGGATCTCTGGTGCTCGCAGACACTTTTCTCCTATGCTTGTAGGTGGGTGTGTCAATCATTCCCCTATCCTTGCCCACTCCTTCCTCCTCACTTCTTTCATTTCATTTCCTGTGTGCTGAACAGAAACTTTCGCTGCTCTCTCCAGTTCTGCAAGCCTTTTTTATGTTGCTGCAAACAGTGCCTTATTTTTCTTTTCCCACTAACTTGTGCACAAAAGCATAATACTGCTCAGACAAAGAATTGTATTTCATCTGTATTTTACCAGTGAAAGTACAAATAATTTCACTTCTGGGTTGTTTTTAAATGAAACTTACTGGTAGAACAAACCGAGCATGGTCAATTGCCTGGTAACCAGAGGGAGTGGAAATTAGAGGGTGTGGTTTTTAGGAAACTGCATGATTGATGCTTCCCCTCAAGTGTGACTAGAAAACACAGTGTTTGCAGTTGGCATTCAGTTCTTACTGTGGAACAAACAGAAAATTGAGGTAAAAACAGAAAACTGTGTACTGCAAACAGAAAATCGAGGTAAAAACAGTGTATTTAGCATGAAGTTATGCTCTCATGTGGATAAGCCCAGAATTGTAAAATAAATTATCCTATTATATTAAAATTAAGATTTTAATGTGCAATGTACAATGAATTAAATTATACATTTATTGTGAATGAAAATATATCAATGTGTTTATGTTTGTGTTTCTTTGTATGTTTGTAAAATAATTTTAAAAAGAAAATGAGATATGATTTGGGCATTGTGCTGAGGTATAAAACTGTAGTCACATCCACTTTCTTAATTTTCCCAGAATGCCTCTAGGCCCCACATGGGCCCAGAGAGGCACACTGGGAAATGAAGATGGCAGGCACAACTGCAGCCTTGTTCTGCAGCATGCCCTGACCTCATCTCACTCTCTTTAGAAAAGGGAGGAAGAAGATCTATCACCTGCTGCCACATGGTAAGGAGATGGGGAAGATCAAGGAAGGATGGAGGGAAGGGAACAAACAGGTCCTTTTCTTTTTTCTAAACTTTTTACAGACTTTTTGAGCACACTGGGCAGCAACGTTGGGAGGTTTAGGCGCTGTTAGGAGCCTGCCCTCTTTCCTTCACCGATGGTCAAGTGATAAGGATAGAGATGTTGTAGACCCTATGCAGTCTATGCAGGAAGGGTCATATACAAATGTGATAAATAAACAAAAGTTGAAAATAACTGGTTGGTATGTAATGTTTGTGAGGTGATTATATGCTAGAATGAAACTTGTCTGGCAATGTTTCTGCAATCATGTACCCTTTCTGCCAGGCTGTGGCATTTGTTCTATTTTAACAAAGAGATCAGTATTCATATTTTATTTCCATGTCACCCTTCCTCCAAGGGACACAGGGCAGCATACATCAGGGCAGGGTTAGACCATTTTATCCACATAACAACCTAGCATGCTGGACAGAGAGATAGTGACTGGCTTAAGGCCACAGCAAGTACCATGGGTGAGCAGGTATTTTTAACCGAGGTCTCTTTGGTCCAAGTCTGACACTCTTATCCTCCACACTGCACTGGCTCTCCTATCATGTCGAAAGACACTGCTATTAGTATACTGATAACACAACTACCATCAGATACAACAGTGACTGGCTGAAATATTAATGAGATTTCCACCTCCTCTCTCCCATTATTATTTTTTTTTTACAGAATGCCTGGCTAATTTGTGTGTTCCTCAGGACAACGTGTCACCAACCTACACCATATTCACTACATATCACGGTGCCTGGAAAGCTATCAAGTATTCTAGTTATAGATCACGAATAAAAATGTTCCAGATTGATTCATGTGCATTTCCAAAATTTGGACTTGTGCTGTGTCACTTGCAATGATTTTTTTTTTTAAAAGCCAACTGTATTTGGTTTCTGTGGGTTGCCAGGCTCTGAGTAATGCCATGTTGCATATTCTGTATTTTGAGCTCCAAGATCTTCATTTTGCATTTGTTGTTCCAA
This sequence comes from Rhineura floridana, assembly GCF_030035675.1. Classification (NCBI taxonomy): domain Eukaryota; kingdom Metazoa; phylum Chordata; class Lepidosauria; order Squamata; family Rhineuridae; genus Rhineura; species Rhineura floridana. The sequence goes on along the minus strand of NC_084489.1, from coordinate 8,851,845 downwards.
GTCGTGAATTTGTGCATGCATAATGACCTTCAGTGTATTGTCCTTGTTTTGTTTTTTTAAGTCTCAACAAAAAGAACATTTTTTTAAAAAAATGAAAGCATCCAGAGAATGTTCTGATTCTTGCTGCCCTCCACAATGAAGGGCCAGTTCACATAAGACACTGTCTGCTCATAGGGCCAACCCAAGACATTTTGTTGCCTGAGAGGGAGGAGCAAATGATCCCCACCCCACCCCAGTGACCAGGGCCGGCTCCAGGAATGCACCACCCCACCCCAGGCTAAGGGAGCATAGAGATAGACCTCTAGAGTTCCATAACTCTAACCTAATAAATGCCTTGTTTATCACAACAGAAGGAGTCTCTCTATATACAATTCTAAACCTTGCAGAGGCAGCACACTCCCCGTCTGGAATTCTATGGATTCCATCACCTATATACTGTGATGATGGGAATCAACATTACTAACAAACATATTATACAGCTTCAATACTGAATAAAGGACATGTTCACTAGGTCTGAGCTTCCTTGGATACAAGGAGTACTACTTCAGTGATTGGTCGGGTGAAGGTCTTTTGGGTGCCTTGCTTGACAATTCTGGTCTGGATCTACGCTAGGATGACTTTTTCGATGACTCCTACAGGCCACTCATTCCGTGGTGTTTCCTTGTCTTTCAATAGAACAACATCGCCTTCTTTCAAGTTGGGTTCAGGATACTGCCATTTATGGCAGGCTTGCAATGTTGCTAGGTATTCTTGCTTCCATCACCTGAGGGCTGTTAGAGGCTATTTTGTGGAGCTTTAAGTTGGCAGTATCTAGCATTTGCTGCATTCTTTTCAGCATGTTGTCCATGAAATCCACACAGTGGTCTTTCATTTCAGATTTTCTCTCCAGAGTACGGCGCAAGGTGATGAGCTGTGACAGGGCCTGCTCACGATTGTTGGGCAGGCTGTGTCTAGGTGCGCGGAATGGAAGTGGTGCCACGCAGCTATTGAACTCATTCTGAAAGAATTCTTTGTTCATTATTTTCAGGAACTGCTTATCTTCTATAGACAGAGCAGGCTTGTTGTCATCCTTGGTTGTCTGGAACATTGTGGCTCCTAAAGCTATGTCTCCCTTTCTTGGAGGCTGGAGAGGCCCTCTAAGGGAGAGGTCTTCCTTCACAATAAAGTGTTCTGGGCATGGCTCCGAGAATGAAAGACGCCCGTTCTGCAGAACACTTGTAGTGAAGACACTCGTGTGGCCTTGTCTGCAAATACTATCCATACAGACGTTGCCCACAATAACCCACCCGAGGTCCAGTCTTTGGGCATAGGGAGCACCATAAGCTCCAGTAAGTTGTTCACGGGTCACATGGACTTCTGAGATGTCTGTACCCAGCAGGAGTAGAATCTGGGCATCTGGATCTAGAGGTGGAATGTGGTTGGCGATCAGCTTGAGATGTGGCTGGCTGAAGGCAACATCTGGGGTGGGGATTTGGTCACGCCTATTCAGTAGGGCATCACATTTTAGCGGTGGAGGTAAGGGGTGCTGCACCTCACCCTGGATGGGTTCAATCAGGAAGCTGGTGGCCCTTCTCCCCGCTGTCTGCATGACACCTGTACATGTCTCAAGGATGTATGGGATCTCCTTCCCACGGAGATTGAACAGTTCAAAGAATTCAGGTCTTGCCAATGACTGATTGCTCTGATCATCTAGCATGACGTACATTTTCACAGCTCTTTCTGGATGTCTTTCAGGAAACACTTTGGCTAGGCATATTTTGTGACAGGACCTTCCTTTGAGCCCTGGACCACACACCTTGGTGCACCAGACTGTGGAGAAGTCAAGCTCTGTCTTCTTGTTACTTCCCTCCCCGCCGTGGTTGATGGCAGGGGGAACAGATGAGGACTGAATTGCTTTGCTTGAGTCAGGATGCAGTGCGGTAACATGTCTGTCACTGCTGCAATCAGTGCACTTAATGCTGACCTTACAGTCCTTAGCAGAGTGCTCAGTGGAGACACAGCACCTGAAACAAATCTTGTGGTCCTTCAGTAGGGCCTTGCATTCTTCAAGTGGCTTCTCTCTGAAGGCTCTGTACCTCTTTAGAGGATGGGGCCTTTTGTGTAGTGAGCAGATATGGTCTGGGCCTTCTGCTTTCTTGGGTGTAGATGTGAGATCTGTAATCTCTGTTTTGCGGATAGTTGCAACTGCTCTAGGTTTGGTGTCACGTGCAGATGTCTTCCCATAAGTAGGATCAATGGTACTCAATGCAGAGCAGACACAGTAGGGATCATTCATTTGTTTAGCAACTCTGTGGATGAAGCTGACCAGGAAAGAAAAGGGAGGGTACCTTGGTACCTTTCCCTGTAGTTTGTGAGTGCAGAGTTCCATTTCTCTTGTATTGGATACGGCAGCTTCATTACGATGGGCTTTTGGGACAGGTAGTGGTCTAGGCACAAGAGTGCTGGAAGATGTGGGTCTGCCTTGGCAGCTGCAAGCTCCTCCAGGAGATCCGCCAGGTCCCACAGCCTGTGGTAGTCTTCACTAATTACCTTGGGGAAGCTTTCCAGTTGTGCCATAAGGGCACTTTCAATCTCTGCAGGTGCACCATAGCGTGTCTCCAGCCTGTCCCAAAATCTGCACAGTGCTTCCTTGGGTTTGCCTATGCATGCTGCCCAGATACGCCACACTTGGGCTGCAGAATCAGGCCCCAGCCAGGCTGTCATGAAGTTAAGCTCTTCAGCAGCTGACAGCTCCAGACCTTGGGTGGTGGTTAGGAACGCATCTTTCCAGGGTCTGAAGTCTTCTGGTCTGTCGCTAAATTTTGTAAGCCCTCCAGATAACAGGTCCCATCTAGATAGCTGGGCAGCCAAGCTGGAGTAGTTGACAACATGCCTTGGAGTATCTGATGGCCTTCATGGGGGGCAATGTAAGTTTCTGGAGGGGTTACCTGTGAAGCCTCCCAGGGTGCATGGGAGATGGGCTTGTTTGATGGAACCATCAGCAGGGGGTCCTCATCAAGGAGAGGTCAGATGTCATCCATCTTGGGGAGGAATGGCTGTGAATGGCTCCTGAACTCCAGCTTTCTCTCATCCAGTGGATTGCTCCCAGAGCATGCATCTGCTGTACGGGCCCAATAGTGTATTCAGTGTATTGAAGCCTATGGGAATCAGGCTAGCAGGCATACTCTGGGCTGTGGCTGGGCTCACACCTTATGGACTCAAACAGTGAAGTTGTCTGGTCTGATACATATTCTGATATGCGCTGAGCATAGTCCACTTCCAGCTTCTCAGGGTGGAAATCTGTCTCTTCCCTTTTCAGAGCTGTTTTCAGAGCCTTGGCTCGTGCAATGGCCTGGGCAGCTACCTTTTCTTCTCCAAGCAGAGCCAATTCCCCTTCCATCTTTGCCTTCCCCTGAGCGGCTGCTACACATAGAATAGCCTCTCTCCTGGCAAATTCTGTGGGCTCTTTTGCTGCTGCAGCTTCAGCATCCACCTCTGCTGCGGCAAGGGTTAGGGCAATTATGGCTGACTTCCCAGAACTACCGGTAAACTTGGAAGAAGCTTTGGAGCTTGATGTTGCGGAATTTCTTGATGAAAGAAGGGCCTTAAGGTTTGGTGCTTTCCAAGGCTCAATCCCTTTGACTGTGTCACCAGGTAATGCAGGTGTTGACCCATCTTGCATTTCTAGTTCCCTTGAGGCTAGGATGCGCTGCTCCAGGTCCTCCTGAACCTCGACAACTAGTTTATGTCACTGTTTGTTTACTTGTTTCTGATTCCTTTTCTCACTCAGCCTTGTTTCAGAATTCAGTCTGTCTAGGATGCAGTAGTGGTTTTGTGTCAGGCCAAGCCAGGTGATGCAGTGCTTTGTCAGGTTTTTGCTGACTTTCTGCATGTCTTCCAGGATAGCAGCTGTTCTGGATACTTCCAGGTCACTCTCTACCTTTTCCCAGGCTCTGCTGCACTTCATGGAGAGTTGAGCCTCTTGCGCTTCTAGAGACTCCCTCATCTTAGAAGTTAGTTTCATTTTTCTTTTGTTTGATAGGGATGAAGCACTTTTAGCCTTAGCCTGACTGCCTTCATTGCAGTTTGCTTCGTTGGGAAGTGGCATTGTGGAAAACTGCGTTTTGCACAGTTTGCAGAAGTTTTCTAAAATGGCTGCAGTTTCTAATGTGGGTAGCTGGACTGCAGATGTGCTTGGAGTCCAGCAGGTGGCGCTCTGGTGCTCACTCAATGTGGGGAAACAACAGGGCTGGCTCCTTGTAGGCCGATTGCATTTTGCACCCAAAGCTTGAGTTTGGAGCTGAATACAAGGTGGTCTGAGGGTTTGCTTTTAGCAATCAGGCTTTGTGAATAGCTGGTGGGCTACTGCCTTCAGCGTGGTTGGAATACCCGTGTGCTTTGTTCTGTCTCCCGCTTGGCTTGGTCTGCGCCGTCTGGGGGTTGAAGAACTCTGCGTATGAGTTTCCAGTCTGCTGTGGAGTAACGTACGGCCAAACACAGTCTCCAGATCAATCAGAATGGGCCCAGCTACCTTGTGAGACAAGCAGGCTACTTGTCAGAGAAGCTGAGTGGATTTTTTAGCAGGAGGGTTACATGCTAATTCACTTGCTTTCAAGACTTCAGAGGAAGTATAAAACACTCCTTTTTTACTGTTCTGAGCCAGTGGTTCTGAAACCCACTTTGCCAGACAGTCAACTCAATCTCTTTCAGAAGTTTTTTCTCTGCCAGAATTGCCTCTTCCAGAAGGTGTCTCTCTCAGAAGGTACCTCTCCTCCACTGAATCTACCTTTTCAACAATCCTACAATATAATTACCTGCTATCAACCTTCTTCATCATCATCACCATCCTCAATTCACCATCCCCAGAGACTGTACGCTTTCTTCGAAGTTTCTGTATACCTTTGTGTTTTCTGGTTTAATAAAATAGTTCTGATTAAGAGAGAGAGATTGAGTTGACTGTCTGGCAAAGTGGGTTTCAGAACCACGGGCTCAGAACACTATCAGTTTGCTGCCTTTTCATGAAACCCAAGATCAACTGCCTAAAGCAGCAGCTACTCACTCCTAATGGTAGGGCTGGCCCTATATACAATCATTCCTGTTTTTGTTGGATATGCATTTGCATAGTGTGCTAAGCAGAGCTTGGAAAAGTTACTTTTTTGAACTACAACTCCCACCAGCCCCAGCCAACATGGCCACTGGATTGGGCTAATGGGAGTTGTAGTTCAAAAAAGTAACTTTTCCAAGCTCTGGTGCTAAGTGGCATAAAAACATTAGCAAACAAATTGTGAAAGAAAGAGACACCATCAGCAGCTTATTGGGAAGTGCTGGCCTTGTGGCGGATGAACATCTGGCTTCATCAGCCATTTGTGGGCTAGAATTATTTCATCTGCATCCTACTGTGGCCCAGAGATTCAGCATAAGAGTGACTGTTAGAATATCTGAAGACTGAGGGAGAAGTTGTATACATTTATGCTCCTCCCTGGTAACTCTTGCTTGTTTTATTGTATTTTATTATCATTATTATTTTAACACATCATAAACCACCTTGAGAATTTTGAGCGGTGTACAAATAAATAAAATGGGAACTCCACTATGTGACAATTTTCTGGAACCTTCAAATTGCAGAGAATGTATTCCTTCCTCAGCTGGGCTCCTTTAAGATTCCATGTAGCTCTGCACAGAACTATTTCCTCATTGTGTGATTAGGGAATGGGGGCAGGTATGGCAACAGCACTGTCTTCTTGGTTCAGTTCGTCAGATTGTAGCACACTCTTTACACAACTGAATTATTATAACACATTTTAAAGAGACTGCTTCTGTGTGTACATCACAATAGATAAGCCAGATCAAATAGATACATGGGAGATACATAAGTCCAGTTCAACTATCCCCCCATGTTCTTGTCCCTAACATTTATATGCAATAAGCCTTAGAATAAGCATTCTTTATAAGGTACAGGTGATGACTTGCAGCCTTTCAGTAGTACAGTATATGCAAAGCTAAACACATACAGACCTATTTTATTAAATTGTCAACGCTAAACCTGTCATTATATAGAATCCTCTGTACCACACTATAGAAGATGCAGACTAATGGAAAACATAGATTTACTGTTTATAGTGTAATTATTATCAGATCAAAGTTTAGCAAGCAAATGGTCACCAGAAAGTAAATTTGCCCTATAATTACACAAACAATGTATCAGTCTGGCAAAAAAAATATATCTAGGATACCTTTTATGTTGACGATTAACAAATCTGTATGACTCTCCATATGAGCATAATGAACTTCAAAATGTCAATTTATGGCTGGGAGTAAGCTCCATGGAATATTGTGGGATTTATTTCTGAGTAAATGCAAAAGATTGAGCTAAATGTTTAATATGAGTACAAAAGCTTGTGATAACACTTTGTTTTCCATGTGTAGTATTTATTTGATTTTTTTTAAAGTGTGTCTTATAAAAATTAGGCTGTTCTCCTTGGCATATTTAGTGAGCAGAAAGAAGCATTTAACTCTTCTTCTGAAGTTCTGAATACTGGTGTTTAGATTCAGGCTGTCAATCTTATTTGCTTGTAGATTTTTGGCCAATATTGAAACTATTTCTGTGATATCAGACACAATCTAAACGAGGTCCTGTTGATTCCAGTGGCTTAACAGTGCAATCTTATCCATGATTATTAGTCCCCTTGAGTCCAATGGAATGAACTCCCACATAGCCTGAGTGTCTTTAAGGTTCTTTAATATTACTTCCAATATAGCAAATAAGGCAACCAAATACAGATTGCAGCCAAATAAAAACAAATAAACATTAATTATACATTAACATAAAAGCATTTCAAATGCAACAGATCAGACACAGACAAAAAACAAAATCTTAAACGTCAAGATTGGCCATGTATACTTGTATAAGTTGGGCAGCCTTTACGGCAAATTTATCCGTATTAAACATTACAAACCTGTCCACAGTAGACAGCAAGTATTTAATCTTATTCATATTCACTAACAGGCAAAAAAACCTTTGTGGTTTAAAAACATGCCTATAGCCAACAGATATTTCTATAAAATTTTAAAAAGCAGGCTGCTATAGTGAATGCACCAGGGGAGCAGGAGACCTGACCTCCTCTCTGACATATTGTACTGCCCTACAAATTGGTCAAAATGCAAACACAATTTGGACTGGTCTTTCACCATCCAATCCACTTCCTGTGTAGCTTGGAAGAATTTGGTAATATGTGCTTCTGACCATGGCCAATGGTCAGGGATAATGGGATTTGCAGTCTAACAACATTTGGAAGGCCACAGGTCGTCTAAACCTGCCCAGAGTGAGCCAGTATCTTGGACTAGGTTTTGTCTCAGTGCAGTACATTTACATTTTCCCCTGCAGTGTTCAAATTTACTTTGCGCATTTACTTTGTATTGTAAACCTCAATAGGAGCAAGCTGCTAGAACTCAGCTTTCAATCCCCATCTGCTAAATGAGAATAATAGAGACACGGAAATGAATCAAATAGACACTGTAAAGCATTTTTGCAAACCAATGGTAGTGATGGACAAACTCCCTTCAGCTTGCTTCAGAATTAAATCATCACTTTATGAGCATCGCTACAGAATGCTGAAGCATTTTTTAAAATTGTTCATATTTCGCTTGCAGTGTTCACTGCATCTTACCAGATTCAACTATCATTTTATTGTCCAAGTCATAAACACACAACTGAGACAGAGCTATGCAAATACCCCCAAAGAGTGAGTTTCGAGACTCCAGGGAGCTGTGGCAAAGCCCGAGATAGCTCCATAACCTTGAGAATAAAGGAGCTGTAGAATGCCTGAGTAATGCAGCAGCATCTTCCTTTGTAGCTCCACTGAAAGGTCCGAGTCTGCTGCAACCCTATACCTTATTACCTGGGAGTATGCCCTCTTGAATTCAGTGGGACTTATTTCTGAGCAGATATGTATAGGATTGCACTGTTCATGTCAAATGCCCAATCCTATACATGTTTATTCAGAAATAAGTCCTACTGAATTAAATAGTACTTAGTCCAGTTCCATGGACAGAAGCCTAAATCTTTTTCCTGGTACTATGCTACATTTCTGGAAGCATTAGGACGGCTGACATTCGAATGCACTCTCATCTGTTAGTTGTTTTGGCCTCTATCTAGTCCTGATGTACAAGTGCAGTTACTCCAAGGCCTAGTGAGAGGCTAATGGCGTTTTCAGATTAAAGTGTAAGAGTGCAAAGCTGATGTCCCCTTTGACTATCCTTTCAGCAATCTGGCCATTCTGCGCAATCCGTTGGGATTTGCTGGTGACCTCCAAAGTACAACCATCAATGTTGTAGCTAGGCTGTGCACTGCTATACCTGCCTGTTTTGTCCCAGTTATCCCATCTGTATTCTTGTTTTCCATGATTTTACACTAAACCGGAGGAAGGCAAGATGCTAAGTCAGCCTGCCCCAGCCTAATGCCCTCCACATGTTTTGGACCATAGTCCCCTCCACGACTATTGGCCATGCTAGCTAGGGCTGATGGAAGCTATAGTCTGAAACATCTGGAGGCACCACATTGGCTACCCCTGCACTAAATCATCCTGTATCTAATATAATCATAAATGCTATAAATACCAGTTGCAGTGCAACTTTGATGATAATTGATGCATGCAAAATTATTTCCATGGACAACATGTAAGTCTTAAGTAATAATGGGGAAAAATACTAGTCCTGGGCTTGAATCTTCCATTAGAAGATGTATATGAGGCCCAAATGAGTAGAATTAGGAAAACCATTTCTCCTGGGGAAAACCAGCTCCAATGTAACAAATACAACAGACAAGTTTATACAGACACAGACAGAATGTGCTGTAGGTAGCGTTGCCAGGTCAGAAGCATCCCAAATCTTGAGATTTCAGGGGCATGCCCTAGTGATGTCATAGGGGCGGGCCCTAGTAATGTCATTAAGCATGATACACTAAGCATCAACCACAGTCGTTTGGAACATACTGGACTGTTGAAGAGGGCAGTTTATTTGTCTTATTCATAACCTATTTTGAAAACCTTCCCAATATGAAGCTTTTCTGAGAGTAAAGCTGTAATGCTAATTCCACATAACTGGGAGTTAACCCCTTTGAATTCAGTAGGACTTACTTTTGAGTAGACATGGTTAGGATTGTGCTGAAAATTAATGGTACTTTTGAGCGAACATAGAAAAGGATTGTGTTGTAAATCTTTCTCTCCCCTTCCAATCCCTTTTTCTTTTGAGCAGCTAGGCAGGGCTTGCTTAGATGTCACTGCTTATATTTGCCAGGAAACTAATACTGATTTTCTTTTTTAAAAAAATGTTCTGCAATGGCTAACTGGTTTTGACAATAAACTATTATATTGGGAGTATGTATTTTTTGAGTGTATATGAAATATTTCCAACAACCCTGTGAGGTAGGGTTGGAAACGAAGACAGCTCACAACAAGAAATAAAGTCATTTAAAATCCAATAACCATAAAACAAGTATAAAACAGTTGCAGAACAGCTTAAAGTGGCCTGATTCTGTATTTTGGATTGGGTGAATGAAGTTCCTTATCACTGAATTGCAGTCCTGTGCATGCTTCCTTGTTTGAGTAAGCCCCACTGAATTCATTGGGACTTGCTTCTGAGTAAACATGCATAGCATTGCACTATAAATATCTTTATAGGTTATATAAATAATAAACATCTTTGACATTCATGCTTATATAAATATTTCTTCATACTGTGTCTTGATATGTACAATATCTGATTTCACACTATGGTTGTAAATTATTATTTACAAATTATTATTTCCTCTACATTTTAAGTATGCCCTTCTTGCATGGGGTGGTCATGACTCCCTCTCTTGTTTTCAACTTGAGGGGCAGATTAAGTTGAGAGATTAGGCTGGCCACCCAGTCAATTTTGTAGCTTAATTCCATTTCAATATTTAATTAAAATGATTTATATGCAGGCAAAGTTTATGAAGTAATGCAGATCCACATAATACATTTAAAACACATTCACTCACATTTAAAGCACATTACTTCCCCCAAAGAATCCTAGGAAGTGTCATTTCCCCCTCACAGTTATAGTTCCCACCACCCTAACAAATTACAGTTCCCATGATTCTGTGACGGGATTCATGTCCTTCAAATGTATGTTGAATGTGCTTTAATTGCATGATGTGGATCTGCCCTAGTATGTTGTGCATTCGTTAGTAAACTGAAAAGAACAATTTTAAAATATACTTTTTTAAACATGGCTGTCGCTCAGTGGTAGGGCATATGCTTTGCATGCAAAGGTCCAAAATTCAATCTCTGGAAGAGACTATTGCCTGGAATCCTGGAGAGCCAATGCTAGTCCATATCATCAGTACTGAGATAGATGGTATCAAATGGCCTGACTCAATTTAAGGCAGATTCATTTATGCCTAAAACAGGAAAGAGACCCAAGGCCACAGTGACTCTGAAATTTATTTTATATATTTTATTTACATTTATATACCACTTTATTGTAAAAAAACCTCACAGCAGTTTACAGAAGGAATTAAAATAATAAAATTATTGGCAAAAAGAGTTAAAGACAGGTATTTAAAACATTCAAAATAATAAAACCAACAAGGAGTTAAAAACTATAGCTTCTACATGCCTGGGTAGGCTTGCCTAAACAAAAATGATTTTTGCAGGTGCCAAAAAGAGTACAATAAAGGCACCTGCCTAATGTCAATAGGCAGGGAGTTCCAAGGCGTAGGTGCTGCCACACTAAAGGACTGATTTCTTACAAGAGCAGAACAAATACGATGTGGAACCCGTAACATGGAAAGCACACCTTGAACTTGGCCTGGTAGCAAATCAGCAACCAGCGCAGGTTTCAGAGCAGAGATATTATAGGGTCTCACTCATGTCAGCAATAATGCCGCAGCATTCTGCACTAACTGTAGCCCCCGGGTCAGGTTGTGCTACATGGGGATTTCTGTGACCTTGGCTGCCTGGCTGCCAGAAATTTTTAGTTTTGGTTAGAAACCCTGACTGATTGTGGGATGCTGAGTTTTCTGTCTTACTCATAGGAAACTTGTTGTGGTAGGTATGGTATTACATTTAGGAAGTCATCACTTACTTTATTTTTATTTTTCTATTTGTATTTCATTTACCTCTGACCATATGCCCTTACATTCATAGAAGCAACAACAGTGGTTCCATGTGGTCAACTCAACCCCTTTAAACACACTGATGATGCACCTTGTTATTTGCATGATGGTTTGTTTCTTGCCCAATAGTGGTAAAAGAGAATTCACATACTGGAAAGTGTGGCTTCACTTGATGTTTTTCCCAACCTACTGCCTGTGAGAGTAGACCAAACTATGCGTGTTTTCTCTCTGTCAATTATTACTCACTGGAATTGGGTTGGCTGACAACGTGAGTTTATAGCAGCACACAGAGTAGGCAGGAAAGAGTAGAGAATCTTCTTAACTCTTACTCATTTGTCAAACCTCTCTCTGCAGTGAAGGGTCAAGTCTGTAACGAGGTTTGGAGCAGCCACATTAAAAGGCAGGCAGGGCATTCCAGGCAGGGGGTTGCCAACTCTGCTTTGATATAGATATCTTTGCAGAGGATCTTTAGTCAAGCCTTACCAACAGCACAATCCTAACCATATCAACTCAGAAGTAAGTTCTGTTGAGTTCTATGGGGCTTAGTACCTTAGTAAGTGTGTTTAGAATTGCAGCCTTCAGGGCATCTATCTTTACACCTGAGTGCTCCCATCTAACATCACAACACTAGGCTTTCTTTCTACAATGGCCTGATGGTGACTGGCCTGGCCTGAGGGCACTTAAACCCTTCTTGCCAGAAGCACATAGGCTAGATGAAATGTTCCTTACCCAGGCTCGCTAAGCAGGTGAGAAGGAATGATCCCATCACCCTCATTTAGCTAAGATTTCTACCTTAATTTCCAATCACAGACTTTTTTGTTTGAGTGGTATGCTCCAAGCAACTTTGGTTGATGCTTAATGTATAATTCTTAATGACATTACCAGGGCCTGCCCCTATGATATCACCAGGGCCTACCCCATGACATCACTAGGATACACCCCATGACATCACTAGGGCCTGCCCCGAAATCTAAGGGTTTGGGATGCTTCTGACCTGGCAACCCTAGATTAGCCATGTGTTTTATTATGCATGCTTAAACTAGTTACTTTTAATTTTGAGAAAATGTCATCAGGCCTCAATCTGAAGGATGCTCCTAGTCTTGATCAGAGCCCTACTCTAGTTTTATGTTGAAAAGTGGTCTCTCTTGCCTTCCCCTCCCCTTTCCTGAAAGTGCTCTTTACTGCAAACTGCACCTTTGGTGTAAATAGCAACCAGGCAGTTTCCAATCTGAACTGGAAAAACAAATGTGGTGTTCCAATCTGAATTACGACCACATTCCAGATCAGGGCCACGTGACTATGCTTTCTCAAAAATAAAAGTAGCCAGGTGAAGCATGTTTGTTTAAACATGTGACTGTCATCACATGTAGTTTAGTTCTAATGTCATGTGTAGTTTGCTTTCAGTAGGATCCATAATTTTAACCTGTAATACTGCACTAGACTGACCTCATTCTGACTGAGCAAGGCAGTTTTTGTGTACTTTATATAGATATGCCATATTGCAAAGTTTCCTGGAACCAATCGGACTATCCTGAAATTTTGCATATCACCTTCTTTCAATTAAAAACATTTTTCCTGCATTACATTTTAATTGTTTCCTTTGTAGCTCAGGATAATAAGACCAGAGCGACTTAAGTCAGAGACAGAGAGAAACCACAACGCCATCTTCCCTGTAAGGAAAACTCTTTCTCATCTACCAAGTGGCAGAGCAGACAAAAGAGCTTTGATCACTTTCAGTCTCTTTTAACAAGAAGACTTGTTTTAATTATAGAATACCTCAGCTATTACTACACATTCGCCTGGCACAGTTGGTGTATGAAATCACTGCACAAAAGCCCCCCCTCCCAGTTAGAGCATTCCAGCCATAAGCTGTTCTCCTTAGAACTAAAGAAGTGGTCTTATTTGCAGCCAAATGAAGGTGGTGTCTTTAAATTAGAGCCAATAAAAATGAGATAGCAATCCGGAACCATTCCCAAGGAATGACCACAAAGGCAACAGCTACCTAATGAAGATGTTTTCCCTTTCACTGTTCTGTGCATTGATTTCCGGCAAACTCTCAACAATGCTGTAGATTTTCCCACTGCCTCATAGAATAAGGTTGAATTTCCAGTAAGCCCAAGGCCAGCATTAATTTTACAAACTTGTATTGTTCTGTGCAAAAAAAAAAGAGGCTTTTCTTTTTTTCTTTTTCTTTCTGAGCCACTGTGACATGCTGCATGGCCAATACACTGCAGATCAAATACCAGATGAGGTCAGTGCTACATGAAAGGAAGCCTTCTAGAATCTCATAATCATGACTATAAGTGTCATAGAGCTGCAACATGATACTCTGTAAAACTGTGCAGAGGACGGTATTGTAATTAATCTGGGTGATTTTTGTCAGCGTCTTTCATTTCATAAAAGAAGCAGCCTTGTATACACATGTGCCTTGGACTGATTACATGCATCTATGGCTTGTTCCTTCTTTCAATATAATTACCTGCCTATCTCCTAAAATCCTTTTGACACTATTAACAGTCCAAGGTCAAGCGAAGTGTTGCATTCTTCATATCGCCCATATTATATTCAAGGAATAGTTCATAGTAAATTTCTTTGGTCAAATCATGAGAATTATTTCTCTGTGCCTGACATACTACTGGGTTAAGAACATAAGAAGAGCCTGCTGGATCAGGCCAATATAGTCTAGCATCCTGCTCTCACAGTGGGCAACCAGTAGCCCATGGGAAACCCACAAGCAGGACCTGAGTGCAAGAGAACTTTCCCCTCCTGTGGTTTCCAGCAACTGGTATTTGGAAGCCTACTGTCTCCACTTATGCAGGCAGGGTATAGCCATCATGGCTAGTAGCCATTGATATCCTTCTCCTCCATGTATTAGTCTAATCCTCTTTTAAAGCCATCTAAGTTGGTGGCCATCACTGCCTCTTGTGGGAATAAATTCCATAGTTTAACTATGCGCTGTGAAGACGTACTTCCTTTTGTTTGTCCTGAATCTTTCAACATTCAGCTTCATTGGATGACCAGGAGTTCTAGTGTTATGAGAGAGACATAAAAACTTTTCTGTGTCCACTTTCTCCATGTCATGCATAATTTCATACACTTCTATCATGTCACCTCTTGCTCGCCTTTTGTCTAAACTAAAAACACACAAATGCTGCAACCTTTCCTTATAGGAGAATCGCTCCATCCCCTTGGGTTTACATCCATTACAATTGCCATGATGTGATGGGGCAAAAGCAAGTCAACAATAAAACAATAAAGGTGTAGGACTCACTGGGTGACCTTGGGCCAGTCACTGCCTCTCAGCCTCAGAGGAAGGCAATCGTAACCCCCTCTGAATACCACTTACCATGGAAACCCTATTCATAGAGTCGCCATAAGTCGGAATAGACTTGAAGGCAGTCCAGTTAGTTAGCTAAACTAAACGCTTAATAATAAATACTTTTCATCAATATCAGTGATGATGGTGGTGCGCTTTGCAAGCAGAAATGAGCTCACAGTGGTGTATTGTATTGTACTGTATTGAGTGCAGTTCTACAAGTTACAGATTTCAGTCCACATGGCATGTCTGTAGGCTGGGATAGCCAACATGGTGCCCTCCAGATTTTGTTAGGCTAAGTTCTCATCATCTCCAGCCGGGATGACCAATGGTCAGGGTTGATGGGTGCTATAGTCCAACAACTGGACGGTGCCATCTTGGTTACAGCTGCTGTAGGCCACTGGTTTTCAGATTGTTTTTAGGAAACCCTGGGGTTTCCTAGAAGTTCATCAGCAGTTTCTCAATGACAAAATCAGTTATGATGAGCAGGGATTCCTGTGCCCTTCACTGCCATTCTTCCCCTGCAGTGTGCAGCTGTGACAGAATGTTGAATGTGTTCCATGTCATGGTCAGTTCAGGCATTAAAATGATAACATACAATAGGCTCACATTAACCGAATGTGCACCCTGGGAAATCTGCAGGGATTTATTGGCAGAGGAATCAATACAGAAAGGATTTCAACATTTGGAAAGCACTGCCTTAAGCCTTGTTCAAATGAACACTTCCCTTCACTTTTACAAATCAACTTGGTCTTCATAATGATTCTTTGAGTGGGAAAGGGGAAGAACAGCAAGCCCACTTGAGTTACAGTTCATGTTTCCTACAGTTCTCCCTGTCATTCAAAGCAGAACATTTGTATCTCCCCATGGAGAGATGGGCAAACTCTCTTTATACTGAGAATTTGCACATTTCACCATGTGTGTTTGTGAGACTTTTATTTTGGACAATCCCGAGTAGTGATGTCACTGAATTTCATACTTACCTGGTTCTGAATACAAATTTGTCCACCTCATAATGCCCAAATTTCCCCCAGAAATTCTTCTCTAGTTCAAAATGTACAATGAAATTTTACACACATGCAGTCAGTATTCAGGCACAAATGTTCTGTAATGTTAAGCCCTCATGAGACTTTTGGATAAATGGGAGCAGGGAGTCTGAGGATGAACACACTAGCAGTGCTGGCGCGCCACAGTCTTCATTGCCTTTTAAGAGTTAGAGAGTGATTGAAGCAGGGAGCCGCTTTGAGTTCAGGAGGCTCCCCACTTTAGACAGCCAACCCCAACTCATGGAGGGCAACGGTAAAGGTAGCACAGTTAGTGCACGCAGCCCCTTGCATGTTTCTTTAACATACAATACAAACACCTGCTTTTATCCCTTACTCTCTATGCACACCGGTATAAAATATAAAGTAAAGCTTGGGGTTTGCTCAGAGATTATGGAGAACATCTTGAGCTTTTAAATATTGAGGGATTTTGTGGAGTATCACTCCTTATTCAAGTATATTATTATTATTATCATTATTATTATTAATGATATTTATTAGTCGCTTTTTTCCAAAATGAAACTCAAAGCGACTTACAAAAAAATTCTCAAAAACATATACAGAATAAAGATAACTGTACAAAAGCATACCAAGCAAACCTCAATGCAATAAATAGAATACAATAAAAATTCCAACAGCTCCAGCGAGGAGGAGGGTGGGGTGAGCAGGCCTCCTGGGGCAGAGGCTCTTCTTGAAGAAGCCGGAGGCGCTCAGGTGGGCAAAGGCCGGGCGGTAAGGCAGCTGCAGTGGCTGCAGGGGGGCTCCCCGGTCCTCGGAGGCCACCAGGAGATCATTGGGGCTGAGCAGCAGCATCTCCGTGCTGGGGGTCTGCAGGGAGCCGGCAGCCAGCATGCAGAACGTGGGGCTGCCCTCCTGTTTGATCCCAGGGCAGTGCTGTGGTGCCAGGCCTGTCAGGGGCCCAGAGTCCATCTCCGTAGTCTATCTTCAGCTCTGGCTTGATGCTCTCCACCGCCATGGCGACCCGGAGAAATCTTGCCAGATAGGCAGGCGTAGCTCCAGGTAGGGAGTTAGTTTTGCTTCTCTGCTCAGAATGTATCTGATTCCCATAAGTCTTTCCATTGTGGAAAATAGCATTTTCACAGAACACAGGCTATATTTTTGTCATAAGCTAATTATTTGTTAATGCTTTGTCACAGCATCAAAAACCACTTTGCATGTAAAAAGAAGAAACAGAGAAAACAAGTGGTCATGCAGGTAGCAGAAAGATTATCTTGGTGTCAGTTAGAGATGGGGAAGAAATTTGATTCAGTTTGTGTTTATAGGCAAACCTACCTAATCTATATGGACCCTCCGTGGCGCAGAGAGGTAAGTGGCGGTAACGCAGCCAAAGCTCTGCTCACGGCCGGAGTTCGATTCCAACGGAAGAAGGAAGTCGAATCTCCGGTAAAAGGGGTTGAGGTCCACTCAGCCTTCCATCCATCCATGGTCGGTAAAATGAGTACCCGGCATATGCTGGGGGGTAAAGAAAGGCCAGGGACGGAACTGGCAATCCCACCCCATATATACGGTCTGCCTAGTAAATGTCGCAAGACGTCACCCTAAGAGTCGGAAACAACTCGCACTACAAGTGCAGGGACACCTTTACTTTTTACCTGATTTATACTTTCTGACACAATGTGAGAACTGAAATGCAGCCATCCTTTGCAATGCGCACTTCTCTGATTTTTGCAGTCCAGGTAAGTAATGTATACAAAAACACATATACCATAATAAAGTGTGCATAAAAATACATATAGTAGAAAAATAACATAAAAATGCAGTACATCATGGAAAATTGCTTTGCAAAAATGTGTTTATTAGGCAAAATTGCATATAAGGATGTATGTAATATTAGGAGAAATGCTGCTGAATTTTTATGAGGATTTGTTTTGCAAACTGATGCCGAAGTGTGGAGAACTGAACTTAAGAGAAGAAAAAAAGGAAAACGGAGAGAAACTAAAATTAACAAATTTGACCATTCCTGGTGTCAATATATTACACTGAAGATGCCAATTACTTTTCTGAGTTGCTTACATCAGAAAGGAGATAAGAAAATATTATAAAACACTTGCATTTTAAAAAGCACAGATGCCCTGATCCATCCATGGGCACAAATGATTTCCCATCCCGATGAGGTAAGTTCTTTGCTGGTTTAATAGTTTCTCTGGGCTGCATGCATATGCAAATACAATGCATTCGTGCCAATCGGTTGGAAGGGCTAGATGTAATCCTGGTCACTCTCCTCAGCTTGACAGATGATCGGCACGTTTATGTTGATGGACTATACATGGACTGTGCGGCCTACTGTGTGCATGCAAAGTTAGATTTAGACTGGGGTCACAAGTTATAGCAGGTGATGCCCATTAAAAGAACATCAAGTGATGCCTTTGGACATATGAAGTGCAATCCACAAAAGTTATTTTATGGTGACCAACTTCCATTCAATTGCTTTCGGTGACTCTAAATTATGATTACCTGTTGTTGAATTGTGTGCCCATGTTGATTTGAGAGGCAGGTAAGCTATACTGCAGTGATTATTAAACTTCGTTATACTGAGGACCACCATTCTGATTCTTTGCAGGTCCCCTATGTTCTTACTTCATGGCTGCCAAATGGAGGGATGCTTTAAAAAGGTTTATCTATCAAAACAAAGCATCTGTGTGTGTCTTCTGTTCTTGCAGCTGAAATCCAATAAATCTATATGGATCCATGAGGAAGAATCATGCAGCCAGGAGTTTCTTTGGCATTCACACTGCTGAAAAGGCAAGCTGCTTTTTAATTTAATTTAAAAGAGAGATTGCCATTTCAGTAACTGTGATTTAATTTGAGAAGATTTCATTTGAAAGAGCACTAGGAGCCACCAGTGGTTCCTGGACCATAGATAAAGAACCAGTGCTGTGCTAAATGTTCATAATTTCACAACTCATATGAATGTGTTTTCAGTTGTCAAATATAATTTATAGGCTATAAACGTTGTCTGATACATGCTTGGCCTTTCCAGTTGTACCCAGGGCATTAGGTCTGGAATTTGGAATTCACAACTTATTAACTTGGGTAAGACTGGCGGCAATATGATATCATTTTAAATTTGAGACTTTTAGCCCTCTATTTTCACAAGGCTGGATGGAAGCTTGTTTCTCTAAGCTATGGATTTGGATGCCTCCAAGGCAATCATTTTGTTTTAGAAAAATATTCCTCTGCCTGGCGCATCTGTAGGGCAAAGTGAAACTCCAGAGCTCTCCAGTCATCTTTGTCATGCTCATTTCTCCTCAGAGATTAAGGTGGAATTTATTCAAGTAGGATATCTTCCCAGTATGTTTCCTACAACTAGCTGAAACAGACATAAGAAAGAGACATAATTTTCTGATATAATTAGTACTAAATAGTGAATTTACTTGTGTGGATGTTTCTTCTTCATTCCCTTCAACCATTCATATATCACTCATTCTAAAAAAGTAAAGTAGCTAATAGGGGGAGAGCAGTTTAGGATGAAGATCCTCTTGTTGCAAGCAGGGCTGGATTTTTTTAAAAAAGAGAAAGTAGAAGAATGATTCCCCGTCCATCCCAGAATAGGTCCGGCACAGTGAGCAATAAGCAGGCCTTTTTTTCTGGTTTTCTCACTGGAACCCAAAAGCTTTCATCTCCCACTCACAGCATTTTGTTCTGTCTCCTTCAGAGCTTGGAAAAGTTACTTTTTTGAACTACAACTCCCATCAGCCCAGCCAGCATGGCCACTGGATTGGGCTGATGGGAGTTGTAGTTCAAAAAAATAACTTTTCCAAGCTCTGCTCCTAATACTCCTAGAAGATCCAGAAGCCACCTGTTAGAGGCATCCCTTTCTCCAAATCAGTAGGTTGAGATCAGAGCTTGGAAGTAACTAGTTACAAGTAACGAATTACTTGTAATTCATTACATTTTTGAGTAACGAGTGGGTAATTCCTTTACATTTTGATTGTAATAGAACTAGGAGTAATTGTACTACTTTTGTGAAGTAATTGTAACGTTTCCAGAATTACTTTTGGGCATTACTTGGGGGGGGAGCAGGGGAAGTCTTCTGCTCCTCTGATTTGTGGATGAAAATCATGTGCCTCAAACTGGGCTTCTGTGCAGTGTCGCTCTTTCCTCATGCTCTGTGGATGGGTAGCAGGCGACGAGGGAAGAGGCGGAGAGTGAGATGGGGTAGAGTGGAAAAAACAATTATTTAAAAAAATGGATAGCGGTGGTGAAGAATGGAGTGGAGGGGAAAAGGATCCGGAGGTCAAGAACATGGATAAAGGAGGAGAAGGAGGCAGCAGCAGAATGGAGATAAAAAACTGTGGAGGTGAAAGATGACGTGTGTATGTGTGTGTGTGTGTGTGTGTGTGTGTGAGAGAGAGAGAGAGAGAGAGAGAGAGAATACTGTGTTTGCACTTGGCACACAAACTGGCCTTCACCACCCTCTCTGGCTACTGTGCTGCATTTGCAGTATTTTAACTTTTTTGCATCTCAGGGGAAAATGTTTGCTTGGGTTAGTGTTCCTTAGTTGGTGGCAGGGCAGGGTCTGGGAGGTGGTTAAGTGAGAGAGATGATGCTGGCTAACGGGGGGGTTGCACTTGGTTTGACATGCAAAGATCTGAGTAGTGGCCTCAGTCTCCCTCCCCCCAACCTTTACCAGCGGGGGGACCACCATTGCTATCATATGAATAAAAATAATTATTCTACTACCTCTGTATGTGTTTGTTTATTTTTAATGTTGTTTTAGGCTACTTAGATGTGCAGCAGCCAAGGCCAGCACCTTGTAGGTGTTTTTTTTCTAAGTAACTGAAATGTAATTGTAGTGATTACTTTGGAGGAAAAGTAAAGTAATCAGTTAGTTTCACAGCAATTGTAATTGTAACGGTAGTTACTACTTTTTTGGGCCATGTAACTGTAACTGTAATTTATTACTTTTTAAAAGTAATCTTCCAAGCTCTGGTTGAGATAGGATCCAGCATCTTATTATTTATTTATTTATTTATTACATTTATATCCTGTCCCATACCCAAAGCTCTCTGGGCAGTTTACAAAATCTTCCAGAAATCTTAATGATCACAACACGGTAGATTGCTTCACTGAATCTTGTGGCCTTGGGTGTACTGATAAAAGTGTTGATGGCATAGGAATGGTAGCAACAGGGCCAACTGGTTCAACCTCCTCCTCATTGGCCAGGGGAGAGAGTCTAGACTTGCCACAATGGCACTCCCCCTTGTAATATCCACTTATATCCTTTACAAGATGTCCTTCTGAGCCCATGGCACAAGGTTCCTCTCGTGGAATTCTCACATAAGACTGTCCTTCATGCCAGTGTTGTCAGACTGCAGAATTGCGAGTCCCAGTGTGTTAACAAAAATAGTTGCATCTTTCATCAGGGCAAAGTAGTCCTCAAGGCAGATCCCCTATTTATACACATGTCTCAAGCAATAGTCCAGTCTTCTTTCCAAATGATAACTGTACTTTCTAGAAAAAGAGTGACAGAGACTCAGTGTGCACCATTGTAGGAAGACAGGTGCATTCTTGGTTTCTTTGTTTAGCAAGGTGGATGATGGGCCTATGCAACAAAGATCCTTCAGTACTGTAGCACTATCCATTAGAGGAGTAGTGGTTTTATCTGGGCAATGCCCTTACAGTAAAGATTTGTAAAGTAATCATTTGGTCATCTAGGCTCTCACAGATATAATTTGACATTTATTAAATGAATGTTTCCCCCTCTGCAGATTGAGCCATTTGCAGGAGAGTATCATAGAATGCTCTGGAACAATAATACTGTTCTTCTAGGGACAACACTTCTTTTCGGCATCCCAAATCAACTGCCCTTTGCCTACAAATGAGCAAGGAAACTGGACTTACATTAAATTTTGTTCTTCCTGGTTGAGGGAGAGCCATCTATAGATCAGTCTTCCCGAACTTGGGGTGCCCAGATGATGTTAGACTACAATTCCCATCCTTTCCAGCCAGCATGGACAGTAGTCAGGGATAATGGGAGCTGTAGTCCAACAGCATCTGGGGACCTAATATTGTGGTTATTATTTATCATTATTTAATATATAACTAAGATCCTCCGTGGCACAGAGTGGTAAGCGGTGGTAATGCAGTCAAAGCTCTGCTCATGGCTGGAGTTCGATTCCAACGGAAGGAGGAAGTCGAATCTCCGGTAAAAGGGGTCGAGGTCCACTCAGCCTTCCATCCATCCGTGGTCGGTAAAATGAGTACCTGGCATAGGCTGGGGGGTAAAGAAAGGCCAGGGATGGAACTGACAATCCCACCCCATATATACGGTCTGCCTTGTAAACATCGCAAGATGTCACCCTAAGAGTCGGAAACGACTCGCACTATAAGTGCGGGGACACCTTTACCTTTTTAATATATAACCAGCACTATCAATATCTAGAGGCATTGTGGCATAGCGGTTAGAGTGTTGGACTACAACCTGGGAGACCAGGGTTCAAATCCCCACACAGCCATGAAGCTCACTGGGTGACCTTGGGCCAGTCACTGCCTCTCAGCCTCAGAGGAAGGCAATGGTAAACCCCCTCTCAATATCGCTTACCATGAAAACCCTATTCATAGGGTTGCCATAAGTTGGAATTGACTTGAAGGCAGTCCATTTCCATTTCATCAATATCTAGGATGTTTTATAGAAGACATAAAAGCCAGTGTGGGGAAGCAGTTAGAGTGTTGGGCTAGGACTGGGGAGACCAGGGTTCAAATCCCCACTCTGCAATGAAGCTTACTGGATGATCTTGTGTCAGTCATTCGTTTTCAGCCTAATCTACTTTAAAGGATTATTATCATGTTTGCCACCTTGAGCTCTTTGGAGATAAGGTGAGCTATACATGTAATTAATGCATAATAATATTAAGTAAAACAGAAACATTTCCTGAGGAGCTTACCCACCTACATTTTGAAAGCAGGGGAGATAATAAAGGGAGAGGACAGGAGTCCAGAAGCCCAGGGTTAGTGTATGGTCTAGAATACAGGTCTAGTGGGAGATGCAAGAGTATCTGTTTATTTATGAAGCAACCAAATCTGGATGGTTTCTGTTTGTGTGTGTTTACAAGTTAATAATTGTTCAAAAGCAACTGAAACATATTCTCTGTGTTTGGTGAACTTTATTGCTTTGCCTTTTTCATAACATGCTGAAAACATTAATGGCCAGATTATGAAATCCTTAGTCATGCTTGTTTGTAACTTACTTCATGAGCTGTCTCTCCTTTTTTTCACCAGCAGTTCATGCAGAGTTCTCTGCTTTTCATTGTAAGGGTATCACGTTCGGGTCCTAACCAATCAGAGTCATCCTCCTCATTTAACCTATCTTTTCACACAGTTAGGTAGTGTTGCAATTCCAGATATGAAACAGAAGAATGCAATTAACTGCAGGCTTAGATTGGAACTTGGTCTTCAGACTGAGTTTATTGTGAAGGCTCCATTTCAATTTAAACTTACATCAGCTTGGTAAAAATGTCCAGACAAATTATGAGTGAATGCTAAGTAAGGATGGGCAAACATCAGTTCTAGTCTGGAAATAATCTGATGGCCCCACAGAACAGTGGCTATTACGTCAGTGATGTTATTATGCTACTGTCTCACCTCAGTACACCAGCAAGGCTTAATGTGGAGACTTTCTGGACTCTTCTAGAACCCAGTAAGTTCTCCCCATCCCATTGGAGTCCTTCCCCACCATTGGACAGGATCAAGAATCCATCCCTAGACTTCAGCAGCATATTATACAGCCATGAAAGTGGATTTTTCACATTCCACAATGTTAAATTGAAAATACCCCCATGCAATTCTGATGCTTCCCATAAGCTCATTTCAAAACAAAACCTTACAAAACTTAAGAGTCCTGAACTCAGAAAAGTTTGCTTAACAACCCTCTCAATTTTCATGGCAATACACAAAACAGTCAGAGAGAATAGAGTGTTCAAATTCTAAAAAGAGGGGGGGGAACCCAGAGCCCTGTCAGAGTTCTCATAATTTGTTGAAATTCATTAAAAATCAGCCATGTTCACAGAGCACCTGTAATACTACTACTGACCTTGCCTCATATTCTGACCTTCATCTTCTGTAGGTTAAAAGTTAAAAAAAATGCCTGGCTGATTTTTAATTAATTTAAGAAATTTTGAAATGAACTGAATGATAGTGTCAGGCATGCTCAGTAAGAACCAACTATCAGAGTTCTAAAAGCCAGAGTCACAGCTGCTTGGCTTGCCTAATCAGGGAGCCACACCCACACCAGACTTTGATTTCACATGAGACAGTCATGGCTTCCCCCAAAGAATCCTGGGAAGTACAGTTTGTGAAGGGTGCTGAGAGGAGACTCCTATTCCACTGACAGAGCTTCAGTGGCCAGAGTGGTTTAACAGTCAGCCACTCTGATTAAAGGTCTGAGAGGGGAACAGGGCATCTCCTAGCAACTCTCAGGACCCTTCACTAACTACACTTCCCAGGAATCTTTGAGAGAAGCCATGACTGCCCAAAGTGAAATAAAGGCCTGGTGAAGATGTGGCCAGGGACAGCTTTGCTTTAAATTTGGGTGGGAGTCTACATGTGCCTGCTGTAGAATAAAAAGGTGGGGGAAATGCTGAAAAGCAATGATACCGTTCACAATGTTTTCCTTTTTGGAAAGGAAAGGGGCTTCCCCTCTGCCCAGTGCCCACCCACCCAAACTCCTCTCCTCCCTGCCCTTCCCCCAGGTCAGTGTTGGACTACAACCTGATAGACCAGGGTTTAAATCCCCACACAGCCATGAAGCTCACTGGGTGATCTTGGGCCAGCCACAAGGCAATGACAAAACCACTTCTGAATACCGTTTACCATGAAAACCCATAAGTTGGGATCGACTTGAAGGGAGTCCATTTCCATTTTCAAACATGATTGCGCAGAAATAAATCCCATTGAACTCAAAAAGTATCAAATGATCAAACTGACCCTCCGTTCTCCTCCCTCCTATCCCCTCCCTCTTGACCCTTCCCTCCCCCTTCCTTTGTCCCTCCATCCCCATCCCCTTCCAATCCCCTCCTTCCCCTTCCCCCTCCTCCCCCACCCCTTCCTCCTCCTCCCCCACCCCTTCCTCCTCTCCATGATCAGATTTACTTATCTTAAGCATGATTGAACGGGAGTAAATACCACTGAACTCTATAAGCATGCAAATGATCAAACCTGCCCTCCCCACTTCCTTTGCTCCCCTCCAATCCGCTCCTTCCCCCTCCCCCTCCTCATCCTCCCCCCATGGTCAGTTTTACCTATCCTAACCATGATTGCATAGGAGTAAATCCCATTGAACTCAATAAGCATGCAAATGATCAGACCTGACTTTCCCCTCCTTCCACTCCCCTCTTCCTTCTTCCTCCTCCCCTGCCCACTCCAGTCCTCCCTCCCTCCCCCCGGTCAGTTTTACCTATCCTAAGCATGATTGCACAGGAGTAAATCCCACTGAACTCAATAAACATGCAAATGATCAATCCTGTCCTTCTCTTCCCCTTCCCCTCCTGCCTGCTCCCATCCCCCTCCTCCCCTCTGCCCTTCCTCCCCTCCCTACTCCTCCACTCCCCATCCCCTGTGGTCAGTTTCAACTATCCTAAGAATAATTGCAGGGTAGTAAATCCCACTGAACTCAATAAGCATGCAAATGATCAATCCAAACTTGCACAGGATCCCATTTCTTACCTCCTGGATTAAAAAGCAGAGGAATTCACTAATAGGCAAAAAACCTTGCCGTTTAAGAATGTACCTATAGCCCACAGATATTTCTATCAAACTTTATAAAGCAGGGAAATTGGACAGCTATAGTGAGTGCACCAGGGGATTGCATTTTGACAACTTTGTAGGGCAGTCCAATATCTCAGATAGGAGGTCAGGTCTCCTGCTCCCCTGGTGCATTCACTATAGCTGTCCAATTTCCCTGCTTTATAAAGTTTGATAGAAATATCTGTGGGCTATAGGTACATTCTTAAACGGCAAGATTTTTTGCCTATTAGTGAATTTAACTACATACAATAACCCTTAGATAAGGCCAGGGCCATTCAGAAGAGGAGCCAAGAGGGGACCTCAAGCTCAAAGGGGGGCTCAAATTTAGACACATGTCAATTCATTTTTTATTTTATTTTTTGCATTTGATTGCATATAAGTTGCAATGCTTCGGACCTTAATGTGTCACACTGTCTTAGCTCAGAGCTGCAAATTTAAGCAAACAAAATATGTGATGTGGTGTAACTTTTTTTTGTTAACTGATATAGATTTTGTCACATTAAAGAGATTTAAATATTCACAGAATATTCATAAAATATATCTGTTCTGACAGGATAAGGTTAGACCAAGATGAACGTGTCCTCTCAGATCAGCTGATGTTATATTTATGAAATCACTATTAGTGGCTAGTGTGGGATCAAGTGCATGTATCATCGTTGTTTTACTTTTTTTATGACCTCAAAAGCTGGAAGTGGCCCAGGCCTTTTGGGGCCTCTGAGAAGGACTGCAAAAAGCGCTCTTAGTTTTCCCAGATCTCTGTTCATCTTGATAAGTGAAAACAGGATGTGAATTAGCACACACCCCTGTTCCAAACTAAACTGGTTCTAGAAGCAGCCAGCAGGGACAGTGGATGAGGTAAGGAGTGTCAAAGATAGTGTATGCACTTTCCATGCACGCTTCCTAGGGTCTAGGAGATATTTTTCCACTTTCACATTAACAGGGGAGAGAGTAGCAAGATTCACCTTTACACTGAAGGCAGTCAGTCTACCCCAGCCTAATCCCCTTGAGATGTTTTGGACCCCAACTCCCTTCTTGATAATTGGCCATGCCGATTGGGCTGATGGGAGTTATAGTCCAAAGCACTGGGAACACCCCAGGTTGGGAAAGACTGGCCTAAGGCCTATCCTATACATTAGAAGATCTACCACTTTATCATACGAGGAGAGCTCCCATTTCCTTAGTTATTTTGCAGATACAGCCTTTGCCAATATAGTGATTGATAAAGGCTTGCATATTGCAGCTAAATTGGGCAGCACTGGCAACTCAACCGGCACTCATCAGTAAGACTCTCCACACCTGTACTCGCTCTTTGTTGGAGTTACTTCTTTTAACTTCACAATAGGAAATTTATGGCAATTCCTTAAGTGTACAGAAAGATAAGCAAGTTGTTAATCCAGAGTCATACTCCCTTAAGTTTTGAATTAAACAAAATTATTCATTAGAATATAAATACTTCTAATTATCACCTACCCTCAGGCAAATTCATTACAAAGGCCTTTATAACCTGATGCACCACTCTCACTTCACTATGAACATGCTTGTACAGTGCATTTAAGTTTGTAACTGTCTTGACTGTTGAAAATGCATACAACCAAAGGTTGTAGTTTCCTATTAATTGTATCTGTTGTTCCTAAAAATTATATTGTTACACATGTGCCAGTTCTCCAGGTGGTGAGAATTCCAAGAGTGCATCATTTACCTAGGTTCTGTTTCATTTGGAATGAGGTCACTGCGCACCTACTGGCTTTTTGTGATATGTGGTTTGTTTACACATCTATAAAGGTTGTGCATGTGTGGAGATACAGCCTAACTTCAACTCTAACGAACAGACCCAAAATACTGTACTCTTCACAGTCAGATTTCTTGGGAGATATCTCTAGCCAGGGGAGAGAGAGAGATGAAAGAAATGCCTTCTTTTGCCATGGTGGCTGTCAACTTCCGGAACGGTCTCTCCATATTTTTGATTTTTGTGGCAACATATTGCCTGTATCGTAAGTTGTTGTTAAATTTATATCCTGCCCTTCCTCCCAAAGGGAGCCCAGGGCAGCAAACAGATGAAAAGCATTAAAACCATATTTAAACCAAAACACCCAACAAACTTATTTTAAAACATCTTAAAGAACAATTTCAATATGGATGCAGATTAATATGTACATAGCAATAAAGGGATACTAAACAGATTTGACCTGGCTTATTTACTTAATAAAAGTGGTTTAGCCATTTTAGCAGTCCTTCTCTTCTCCAGACCCCAGTCTCACAACTACAGAATTCTTTCTGTCTGTCTGTCTTTTATCCTTGACTGCTGACTGAATGCTTTGTTTGAAGACATGAGCACCTTGTCTAAAAGGCCGTCTGGGATGCCACAAATGCTATCTACACTATTTATATATGAGAATAATTATAATGGAACTTAAAGATCTAGTTTATAAACAAGCAAAAGATGTTCTGTGTACACTAAAAAAAATGAATCCTTTCCAGACCATAGTTCGTTTGGCTAGAGAGGAACTTGCTCAAGCTTCTCATAGAGTCAGCCAAATACATTTACACTAAGTCCTGGGTGGGATTCATGGTGCTGATTGCCACATAACAAGGGACACAGGCTCTACATGGGTACCTGTTTGCACAGTTATGAAAAAAATATATGAGTAAAGTTAGAAAAGGTTGTTACGAGTTAAAAGGAAGAAAACATGATCGAGAAGAGCCAGCTAGATTTGGTGCCAGAGAACAAAATAGTTTTATGAATGTCCTGGTGTATATACTATGGAGTTTATTTTGTGTGTCTTTGGTATGTATTTCCTGCAACACCTCCAAATTGAGCAAGCAAAATTAAAAGAACCAGAATAGCAATAGTAGGAAAGTGAGCTTGTGTGTAGTCAGAAGGTTAAACTTGGCTTCAGATGTGTGTTTAGATCACTACTGAAATGCCTAACATTTCAAAGCATGTCTGGACAGTAGCTTCCTATCCTCTCTGTGATGGGTTCTATGTTGCACAATCAAGTGTGCATGAGATATATTGAAAACTGGAACCAGTAGTCTGTACCAAGCCTTAGATCAATAGGTGCATTTGAATAATATTGCTCACAGAAAGAGCAGGTGTACCACTTCAGATCACAGATGTGTAGTGGCAGTGGTGATGGTGGTGGGGTTGTGCAGTTGAATGGGCCCTTCCCATTCAACCATACAATGGTTTCCCTCCAGGGGAAAACAATTCCCAACACCTTCAAAATATTTTGGAACTCTATCTATACCTGCAGGCTGATTGGAGAGGAGAGGATCTCTGAACTTGTTAAGTTTCTTTCCCTCACCACTGAGTGACTACGACTAGCTCCATTAAGAGCAGAGCTTCTGAGTCAGAAGGTGTGTAGCTTCTAATGAGCTCTGACTCTTCTTGTATTAATCCCCCAATCCCCTAAGGGTGGTTCTTCATCATTTTACATATTAAGCACTGAAATCAACATGTGTTGACATTTTCCACACTGTTCCGTGGAAGCCAATATTGAGCCCAATCCTGAGTGTTCTTGCACACTTCATTTTGTCATGGGGAGTCACAATTGGGATACACGTTGACCTATGCTTTTTTCTTCCTTTCCTATGCTCAAAATATTATCTCGCTTCCTGTTTGTCAACCTATGTTTCCTACACCTCCTTTAAAAATGCTTCCCAATACTTATTTTCCAGTGCCATCTTTCCTGAACCACCTTTCCTGAATTCAACACGTAAAAAATGTTATGCCAAACAGCCTATCCCAAATTGTGCTGGGAGCAGAAGAGTGGATGGTTTATTTCATTTCAGTGATGAGAGATGCAATTCCACTTCTGCTTGTTCAACCCATCCAAGAGGATGGTACATGAAACATGAAGTTGGTGCATAAATTTAATATATATTTATTAAATTTATATCCTGCCCTTCCTTCCAGAAGGAACCCAGGGTGGCAAACAAAAACACTGAAAACACTCTTAAAACATCTTAAAGCAAAATATTTTAAAACATATTAAAAAACAAAACATCTTTAAAAACATGTTTTTAAAAAGAAACCCCTTTAAAAACATATTTAAAAGCAAATCTAACATAGAAGCAGACTAGGATAAAGTCTCTACTTAAAGGCTTGTTGAAAGGGGAAATAATAGAGATGGTGCATATACTTTGGGACATTACTTGGGGGGAGAAGCAGGGAAGTCTTCTGCTCCTCTGATTTGTGGATGAAAATCATGTGCCTCAAACTGGGCTTCTGTGCAGCGTCACTCTTCCCTCATGCTCTATGGGTGAGTGAGTAGGAGGCAACGAGGGAGAAGGTGGAGAGTAAGACAGGGTGGAGTGGAGAAAACAATTGTTTAAAAAATGGATGGTGGTGGTGAAGAGTGGAGGGGGAAAGGAGCTGGAGGGCAAGAACATGGATGAAGAAGGAGAAGGAGTCAGCAGCAGAATGGAGATAAAGAACTGTGAAGGTGAACGATGACAGTGTGTGTGTGTGTGTGTGAATACTGTGTTTGCACTTGGCGCACAAAGTGGGCACCACCACCCTCTCTGGCTACTGTGCTGCATTTCTAGTATTTTAACTGTTTTGCATCTCAGGGGAAAATGTTTGCTTGGGTGAGTGTCCCTTAGTTGGTGGCAGGGCAGGGTCCAGGAGGTGGTTAAGTGAGAGAGATTATGCTGGCTGGCTGGGGGGGGGCAGGAGTTGCACTTGGTTTGACGTGCAAAGATCTGAGTAGTGGACTCTGCCTCCGTCCCCACCTCCCTTACCAACGGAGAGACCACCACTGCTATCTTATGGATAAAAATAATTATTCTAATACCTCTGGATGTGTGTGTATTTTTAATGTTGTTTTAGGCTACTTACATGTGCAGCAGCCAAGCCAGCACCTTGTAGGCGTTTTTTTAAAAAGTAACTGAAATGTAATTGTAGTGATTACTTTTTCTCAAAAGTTACTTTCAGAGCAATTGTAATTGTAATGGTAATTACTACTTTTTTGTGCCATGTAATTGTAACTGTAATTTATTACTTTTTAAAAGTAATCTTCCAAACTCTGAGCTGAGCTCAGTGGCTGTGTTTTTTAAAATGGACTGTCTGCAGTGGGCTTGGGTGGCAAAAAACAAGTGTCTATGACTTTTCCCCCAAGGTTCTACAGGCTGTTTGGGTACTAACTAAAAAAAAAACTTCCTTCAATTAGTTAAAAGGCATGATTCTTTTTCAATTTCCACTTTAATGCCATTTGTGCTAGATAAAAGTCGGTGGAACACAGTGTTCCCTTATCCCCATATAAGAAAAAATGAAGCACATCTATCATTCTGCTTGATCCCAGGGCAAGGAGGAGCCTGCAGATGAAGATTCTCCCATGTAGTCCATGCATGCAATAATTATTGCATGTGGTCCCCAGCTTTCTCCACACATGCATGGGTCCTTTTAGGGGGCAACAGCAGGGCCCCCAATACACATCTGCACCAGCCCCATAAATCCTCTGGGTGGATTCTCTGTGTCACTGGAGGGGAGGCAAAGGCACTCCTCATCCAGGGCACTATTTATCCTAGGGCTAGCCCTGCCTACCACCACTGAAGCACTGGCAGTGGAAAAGGGATAGCTGTGAGCATTTCCATGTCCACAACAAAGAGGCTCCAGGGTTGACCTCCTCTACTCACAGACCTCCCCCTCCTCCCATATAAAAGTAGTCCCCCAATATCCAAAGCTGCTGGGATACTCTCCCTGGGACTATGTGTCCTAAATTATAACTGACAGACAGAAAAAACAAGTTGGTAACCATTATTGGTATTTTTTAAATATATGAAGCTTACAATAAGTTTTAAAATGCTCACAATTCTGCATTAAGTAGCCTACCTCTTGAACATAAGAACCATCCTTATATACCATCAATCGTTTGGCTCATCAGCCTCAGTATTGTTTCCAGCACTACCTGGAGATGCAGCAAACTGAATCTGGGACCTTCTGCATGGTCTCCACCAGTGAGTTATGTCCCCTTCCTCCTCCTGCATTTTAACAATGCTAATTTCAAGTTAACATTAAGAGATCTGAGGTGGTTTATATTAAAATTCTATCCTGCCCTTCCTCCAGGTTAGAGGTAAAAATTCCAAATGGCACTCCCCATACTGTTAAAATATAATAATCTATATATAAAAAGCCAGTTTGCAATCCCCCCTATAGCACAGGAGTAGCCAAGGATGTGTCACCCGGATGTTATTGGACTACAATTCCCATCTTTCCTGGTCATTGGCTGTGTTGCTTTGTTTGATGGGAGTTGTAGTTGAACAACACCTGGAAAGCTACATTGGCTTCTATTGGTTTAGTGTGGCTAGGACACATGATCTATGGAACCATATATGGGACTATGCAGGAACAGGCTTTATTCTCAATAGCAATTAGTCCCCAATTGGAAACTCTGAGTGTACCTGCCCAAAACAGGGCTTGTTGTCAGCACTGATCAGCAAACTGACTCTTACAGCAAACCCTGCTGGAATTGGCTGTACTATGGAGTTCTTGATATACCAGTCGGCATAGTCGCTATATAAAGCAACAGAAGGCATCTGGCTTTGTGAGGGGATGGTGTGCCAAAAAGCAGGGTAAATTGAATAAAGCTTTCCTCCTTGGTGTGTGTGTGTGTTTTTTTTTGCAGAGGTCTTGTGAGCTAGATTGGGCGTTGCGCGAAAAGGCCATCTGTTGCAGGGGTTTATACCAAGATTGCACAGAAAATCCAGCTTCTGTGCCAAAAGTGACAGCCTTTCAGTTATTATTATTTTTCCTTATGAAGATAGTCTGTCTATGGTCAGATACAGATGCACATGTCAGCAAACAGGAGTGTGACTCTGTCAGGAAGCAAAGTATTAGTAGAATAATGTCACCTGAATGTAGCAAGTACCTGTGTGTTCATCCTAGGACTACCCATGCCTAGTACTCACTACCTTTGCCAACCTTGTTTCTCAATTTCCTTTCCATCACTCAAAAGCTCAATAAATATTATTACGCATGTGCTGACAAGCTAGAAATTGCATTTAGGGTCAAAGGATGCTTGTTAAACAAATAGTTATGGCCCCTTCACACAGCTTAGTTAGCTTTCCTATTGCTAGATGAGTAATAAATTGTTCAGATTCAGAAAACCCTATTCATAAAAGCTATTGAGCTGGGCAGGAAACAGATCTGGCAGATATACAACGAATCATGGCTACTGAATCCAATGCATGCCCTGTCTCCCTCTCTCTCTGAAAGAATGATGGCATCAAACCAAAATGCTATCCTGTGCATTCTGATAGGCTGGTGCTGGTTTTTGCTATTTCTGCCTCAGTAGCAAGAGCATAGGAAGCTGCCCTATATCGCCCTTCCTGATCCAGAAGCTCCAGCTGGGACAGAATGCAGTGGCTAGACTGCTGATGGGCGCAGATGACTGACAGCATGTGACACCTCTGCTAAAACATCTGCACTGATTGCCCATATCCTACCAGGCCAGGGTCAAGGGCCCGAGCAACTTGGGTCTAGGATACCTTAAAGAGCCTGAGCCTTTTTATCCAAATCCGATCACTGAGACCATCTGGAGGAGTGCTGTTAGTGGCTCCCCATGTTATGGAGGCCCAACTGGCCTCAACCAGAAGTCAGGGATTTAGTGTCGCCAGTCCCATGCTATGGAACACTCTTCCAGCAGAGATTCAGCAGGCATCTTTGCTTTTGACTTTCAGGCGTCTCTTGAAGACTTTGTTGTGCCTATGCAGCTGTTTAAAATGTTTTCGGGAGTAGCCAGTCATTTTAATGATTGTTTTGTATTGCTTTTAAATGCTTTTATGTTGCTCTACACCACCCTGATGTTTTGCAAGAGTGTGGTATAGGAACACTTTTATACATAAATACCAGGTCAGATTATTTTGCCATCTATCTGCTCAGAATGGCAGGGACTGTCCAGGGTCTCAGGTGGCAGAGGATTTCCCCATCACCTGCTACCTGACCTTTTTATTTGAAGGACTGACTATTTCCAATAAGTGCAACAACAATTACATCTCACATCAGGTCCAGGAACCTTCTGCATACAAAGCATATGCTTTACCTTTGAGGTATGATCCTTCCTGTAGTGTATTGGCCCTCCAGGCTTGCCATACCAGGAACTGCTGAGCCAGCCCCAAGCTGTGGCAGTTTCAGTTCCAGGCTTGCCTTACAAGCAGCACCAGGCTGTGGGCCTTGTTCTCTGTATATAGTTAGTTATAGTAAAGTTCTTGTTATTGTTAGATCCTCTGTGTGGCCTCTTTCTTCATGATACTTTTCACTGGCGACGAGGATGGGATTTACTGAGGCACAGAGTGTTTTCTTCTTGCATTAGAGGCTTAAAGGGAGAGAACATTTCTCCTTAGATTGGATTAGGACATCAGCTTGGGCCTTGTGGAAACCACTGCAAAGCACTGCGTGGGAGACACCCGTTGTCACTCCATTGAAGACCAATGGTGACATCTGCATTTGTGGTGACTACAAGTGCACTATCAATAAAGCCCTGCATCAGCATCCATATCCAATCCAAGTGGTGAGTCATCGTTTGGCATCACTTTCACAAGGAAATGTTTTTGTGAAGTTTGACCGGGTCCAGTCCTATCAGCAACTGTCTGTGGATGCTGCTGCTGCCGATGCTCAGACTATCACCACTCATCGTGGAGCATTCAGAGTAAAATGCCTCCAGTTTGGCGTTTCAGTGGCCCCTGGAATTTTTCAGAGCTTAATGGAGGATATTCTCAAAGGAGTACCAGGTGCCATACCGTATTTTGATGATGTCTTCGTTGCCGGCAACTCCATTGCTGAACTTGCCTCACGGGTGCAGGATGTACTGCACTGTTTTGCTGTTGCTGCATGAGAAATGTGTATTTGGTGTTTCCCAAATTGAATTCCTTGGCTACAGTATTGATGCCGCTGGCATTCGGCCTACCCCAAAATTTTTTAAAGCAATTCATGAAGCTCCAGTGCCCCGTAATAAACAGGAACTCCAAGCCTTCTTGGGCCTCTTGAATTTCTATCACGCCTTCTTGACAAGCATGCTGCAGGGCAGTGGACAGCCCGGCATGATAAGTCTTTCCGTGATGTAAAACACCTGTTCTCATCTGACAGTGTCTTGGTGCACTATGATGAACGGAAGCCCTTGATTCGCATGTGTGATGCATCTCCATATGGTATCGGAGCTGTCCTGAGCCACCAACTTGAGGACTCTCGTGAGGTGCCTATCGCTTTCTACTCCAGAACAATGTCTTCAACAGAACAGAATCATGCACAGATTGATAAGGAGGCTCTGGCTATTGTGGCTAGCATAAAAAAATTCCATGACTATGTCTATGGTCGACCATTCACTATTGCTACTGACCACAAGCTGTTATTGGGATTGTTTGCCCCTAACCAGCAGATGCCTCAAGTATTATCTCCACGCATGTTGCAGTGGGCGATTTTTCTGAACGCATATGATTACACATTGCAACATCGGCCTGACAGGAGCATTGCCCATGCTGATGCTTTGAGCTGCCTTCATCTCTCTTCTGCTGGGGTTGATGAAACTCCTGCGTTGTCCAAGGACCCAATTCTTGCCTGTGTTCTCAACTGGGTGTGGAGGGGATGGCCATTAGGGAAGCTTGAGGAGAAATTCAGACCATTTGTATCCAAACAACATGAACTATCAGTGCACAAGGGATGCCTCCTGTGGGGAAATAGAGTTGTCATTCCTACTGTGTTGAGACATCGGGTGTTGGAGACCCTACATGTTGGACACCCTGGTATAGTGTGAATGAAGGCTCTGGGGCGCAGCTATGTTTGTTGGCCCAAGATGGACAGGGAGATTGAAGAAAGTGTCGAGATGTGAGAAGTGTCAGGTTTCAAGACCAGCTGCACCACATGCCCCAGTGCACCCATGGGAATTGACAAAAACACCATGATCACGGCTTCATATCGACTTTGCAGGCCCCTTCCAGGGGCAAACTTTCTTGATTGTTGTTGATTCATACTCCAAATGGTTAGAAGTGGTTCTGGTATTGTCAATGACATATTGTATTGTTATCAAGACCTTATGCAGACTTTTCACAACACATGGGTTGGCAAACACCATTGTCTTGGAGAATGGGGCCCAGTTCACATCTGCGGAATTCTGCACATTCCTGGATAATAGATTGATTTGGCATGTCACTTCAGCCCCTTTTCATCCAGCAACCAATGGCCAGGCTGAGAGGATGGTCAGGACAACAAAGGATGCATTGAAACGGATTGTAGATGGTGACTGGGAATTCCAAAGGGTCCCACTACTCTAAAGATCTGCTTCCTGTGTTGTGCAGAACTGACCTCCTGATAAGATGGTATCTGCAGGAGGCCCTCACCTGCAGAGCTCAGTGATCGACTGGGTATATAAGGGATAAGACAAACGTTTAGCTATCCTGGTCCCAAATTGTATAGGGCTTTGTACACCAAAACCAGAATCTTGGATTTAGTCTGGTAGCTAATAGGTAGCCAGGGCAATTCATTCAGCCCTGGAGTGACATGTTGGCAATACCCTGAAGTCTCGCCGCTGCATTTTGCACCAGCTGCAGCTTTCGGACCAACCTCAAGGGTAGCCCCACATAGAACACATTACAGTAATCCAGCCTGGGGATTAGCAGTGCATGGACAACAGTAGTCAAGCTATCCCAGTCCAGAATTGGCCACAGCTGTCTTACCAGCCAAAGCTGGTAAAAGGCACTACTAGACACTGAGGTCACCTGGGCCTCTAGCAACAAAGATGGATCCAGGAGCACCCCCATACTACAGACCTGCTCTTTCAGAGTGAGTACGATCCCATCCAAAGCAGGCAACAGACCAATTATCTGAACTCAGGAACTACAAACCCACAGTGCCCCCATCTTCCTAGGATTAAGAGTCCATTTATTAGCCCTCAACCAGCCCACCACCGAGTCCAGGCAGCGGTCCAGGGTTTGCATGGCCTCTCCCAATTCAGATGTTACAGAGGAATAGAGCTGGGTATCATCAGCGTACTGCTGACCCCTCACCTCAGATCTCCTGATGACTGCTCCCAAGGGCTTCATATACATGTTAAAAAGCATCGGGGATAAGATGGTACCCTGTGGCACCCCACTGCCGGGGGGCTGAAAGACAATCACCCAATGCTATTATCTGAAAACCACCCTGGAAATAGATCGGAACCACCGTAAAACAGTGCCTCTGATAATCATCTCACCAAGTCAGCCCAGAAGGATACCATGGTCAATGGTATTAAAAGCCACCAAGAGATCAAGTAAGAATAACAGGGTCACACTCCCCCTATCCTTCTCTCAATAAAGGTCATCCATCAGGGCAACTGAGGACAATTCAGTCCCAAAAACAGGCCTGAACCCAGACTGAAATGGGACAAGATAATCTGTTTCATCCAAGAGTACTTGCAATTGCTGAGCCACAACTCTCTCAGTCACCTTTCCTAAAAGTGGGGTATTTGCGACCGCGCGGTAGTTGTCACAAACCAATGGGTCTAGGGTGGGCTTTTTCAGGAGTGGTCAGATCATCTCTTTCAGGGCAGCTGGAACCACTCCCTCCCACAATGATGCATTGACCACACTGTGGATCCACTCAGTCAAACCTCCTCGGTAAGCTTTAATAAGCGAAGAAGGGCAAGGATTGACAGGACACATTGCTGGCCACAATGTCGCAAGCATCATCAGGCTGCATCAACTGAAACCGATCCCAAGAAGTTGCAGCAGACGTTACACTGGACACCTCATTGGGAATGACAGTAGATGTGGATGGGGCATCAAGATTGCTATGGAGGCAAGCAAGTTTACCCTCAAAGCGCCTTCCAAACAATTCACAGTGGGACTCTGAAAGGTCTTAACTCCATTTGCTGGAG
This sequence comes from Rhineura floridana, assembly GCF_030035675.1. NCBI lineage: Eukaryota > Metazoa > Chordata > Lepidosauria > Squamata > Rhineuridae > Rhineura > Rhineura floridana. Next base: position 8,814,753 of record NC_084489.1, on the reverse strand, counting down.
TTGATGCCAACAGACCCCTGACGATACAGAAAAACTCCACTGGATGGCTACTTGAGGATGCGATGGTGGCAGAGAAGTGGGCCTTCTTCGCCACCCCCACCGCCATACAATAGGCATGGTTATGATGTTTTACTCGTGCCCGATCAGCCTCACAGCACATCTTTCACCACTTGCGCTTTAGCCAACATCCAGCCTGTTTCATTGCTCTTAGCTCACTGGTGTACCAAGGTGCAAACTGGGCTCCACAATGCCAGAGAGGGCACTCACGGGCAACCGTGTCAACAGCCTGACCACAGAGTGACAAGGGCTTCAACAGGGTCACCTGCTCTATGTACTGGGAACTCCCCCAGGGCATTCAGGAATCCTGTGGATTCCATTAGTCTCCGGGGGCAGACCATCTTAATCTGTCCACCACCCTTGCAGATGAGGAGCAGTAAGTCTAAACTTCACCAGGAAGTGATCTGACCATGACAATGGGGTGACATCCACCCCTCCATCTCCAGACCACCCCTTCCTCCATCTGGAGCAAAAACCAAGTCAAGGGTGCGCCCTGCCCTATGTGTTGGGTCAGGTCCAACTCGAGACAGCCCCATGGTCATCATGGAGGCCATGAAATCCTGAGCCAGAACACTAGAGGCAGCCTCAGCATGGACATTGAAGCCTAGGACTATCATTCTGGGCTCCTCCAATACCACAGCTGAGATGGCCTCTGCCAGTTCGGTGAGAGAAGCTGCCGGCAGCAGGGTGGATGGTATCCCAGCAGCAACCCTAGTTTACTGGGTCCTTGGCCCAACCCCAGGTGCAGCCCCTCATAGCCAGCCAGCTCCAAGACAGTGGTTTCCTGGGGACAGAGATGGAAGTTCTGTAGACGACAGCAATTCCTACCCCCCATCCCTGCAGCCAGTGCTGTTATTGCACTGAATATCCAGGTAGACACAGCTGGGTCAGATCAACTCCTCCCAGCTCACCCACTCAGGTCTCAGTAATGCACACCAAATCGGCACCTTCATCCATGATCAAATCATGCATGAGTATGGTCTTATTGTGTACTGATCTGGCATTAAACAACAGCACACATAGGCCAGTGGGCATGGCAGATGAGCAACGAGGAACCCGTCCATGAGAGGAGTGGGTGTGAAGAGCAAGACATAGATAGCCTTGCCCTCATATTCTATGGTAGTTCACCACCTCCCCATGGGTATACCTTTTCCTACTCATGATAGTTGAAACTGGGGTGGAATCACCCATATCCTTTCTCACTAAGACTCCTCCTAAACACCTGATATGGACACAGCAAGAGCCCACCAACAAAACCTACCTGAACCAATTATCCTAGTAGGCCTCTGAGAGAACCAGGAACAGTAAGACCCACTCAATATTTTTCACACAGGACATATCTACTCCCCCCATCTCACACCCAAGGAGGGCCAGCCTTCTGCCAGTTGCAGACTCTTACTTTGAAGGCATCCGGTGACTTTCTCATGTCATTCAATTCACTGCATGGGCTTTCACCCTGTGCAGGAACTACACATGCGCTATATGCCCTCCCCACTCCCAATCACCTCTAGATTGGTTTTTTAAAAAACAGAAGGGGTAGCACCCTCGGGACTCTTTAAAGAGTTCCCCAAGGGCAGCCAGGTTTTATGCACCCTGACCCAGCCAGGAGCTGATGCAAGATTGACAGCAGCCTCTCTCTGAATTCAGGGTCAGGCAGGGGGTCCCAGTCCTTGCAGCACTTACTTGGTACCTCAGCTGTCTCAAGAGACAGCAACCCAGAGGAGTGAGCGAGCCAGCAGCCAGGCACTCAGGTACTCACTCCCAGGGCAGGTATTCAGTGTCCCCAAGTGCTACAGCTATTAAATTCCACACTGTATGCTGTGAGAGAAGTGCTAGCATATGCTGCTGTGATCAACAGACTGATGAAATAATCTAAAGGATCCTGTCAGACCACAATGGAAATCACATTCCTGCCTTATTCACTGTCCTGGCTTTGGCTCTTTCCAGTCAGAAGGCATATTCAGAGAGAATGAATGTGTGAGGGGGTCACAAGGGCTTCACCCTGTCCCCATGCTGCACCACAATCCTTGCATTTGGGTCACATCAAAAGGGGATCTCTGCATATACTGACATCCACACATAGAGCTCTTCCATGTGACGCAACCCCTCGTCATTGGTACACATGTAGAACCCGTTCAGACATACTCTGAATACACAGCAGGGACAGAAGGATCTGTCCGTTTCGGTTCTCTCAGTTTCTCATTTTTTCTAATCTGAAATTCGGTCCTCCACATTTCTGCAGCAATTTGAATTTTTTTTTTTTTAAAAAAGTCCTTATGAAAATTCTTCAGCATTTCAGTGCAAGTTTCTCCTAATAAATACACCTTTGAATGCCTACACACTTTTTGCAAGCAATTTGTCTTAATGTAATGAATTTTTGTGTGTCATTTTCATTAACAGATTCCTTTTGTGCATCCTTTCCCCTAATATAGGCATATTGGTAAGCATTGCTTGGTTGGAGAACTGCATCACAAAATTCATATAAGCGAGAATTTCGAAGGATGGCTGTGAAAAGTTGATAAATTTGGCTTTAAATGAGCTGAATTGAATTTCTCCTCCATGCCTGATAGACAGACAATGGAGGAAGTGGCTTTATTCTGTTCATCTTCAATCTCTTGCTAGTCTCCTGCCAATCTCAGTTTCTTGGGATGATCTTGAATTCTACTATAATGAGGAAGAGAGGGGGGAAAGAAAGAAAACCTTCTCTTCATCCACTTTCCCCACGTCATGCTGTTCTGACACTGCAGGGGATGCTGGGGTTCACTCTTGTGGTGCATTTGCTGGTGATCATGTGCAACTTGATTGCCCCAGTGGGCATGCCCATTCCCTTGGGCATTCCTAAGCTAGCTCTTGGGTCTTGGTAAGTTGAACCCTAAAACAAATGACTACAATTGCTAAATATTATTGTTACTACATGTTGTCATCTACATCAAAAAACTTCCTAATGCACATTGCTTGTGATATTTTATGGATTATGGATTGGCATAAGAGTAAGAATACGTACAACCATATGTCAGGTTTATGGAAGCAGCACAAGGGTTAAGAAACTAAAGTGAGTCAAACCTGGAAAAGAAAAAGCACAAAGAAATGCTGTTGCAGTCCTGATGAAGATTACCAGACCACTGCAGAAAAGCCCCAAAGCATCCTTCAAACCTCAGGAAAAAAAGCACTTGAAAGTTGCCATGGGAACCACCAATTAAATGATCCAGTAAAAAAGACAACTATCTACACTTCAACAAACAAACAATAAAAACAGAACTATAAATCAGCTAAACTCCAAAATTAACCAGGAAGTGGGAAAAACTAAAAACAACAACACAAAAAATAAAAATATCCCTTTTAAAATAAAAAAAAAACCCTTCAGGGAATGAAGCAAAAACATAAAACTCTGAAAAAAGCATTCACTGAAAAGTGAATGATCACAAACCACATATAATAAATACATCATAGAAAGTGTGCTATATAAAGCAGTAGCCTTTTCATTAGCCAGTAGGATTCATTATTACAGAATTCAGAATAGCAGAATTTTTCAAAGGTCTACACAATTTTGAACCCAAATGATGGACTGTATGTACCTTAGGCTTGGTACATTCGGATTGGCGCAGGGCTTAGAAAAACTAATACTGCCATTCTTTAATGACAAAGCCTCTTGGCTCATTTAAAAGTGGCTGTTTTATGCGTTACACTTCCCAAGATGCGTTTTTAAAAAACATCTTGTGCATGGACAAGGAACAAAGAAAAAAGATGCACAATGTGTCAGGATTTAAATGGGCCACAACATATTAACATAAAGATTTGCATACATGGTACTGGTTAGCCAAGTGTCTGCACCAGTTGCTGGCATTTGAACTATGAGCTGTGAGGTGGCCAAATTGGGCAACCCCAACCTGGCTCAGAAACCTGGAACAGCTGTCAATTTGCCCCCTGATGCCACTGCCTCAGTCAGGGGAAAACGGCCTTTCACTCATCCGTTCACCTGCATGAACCGAGGCAGCTCAAAGCCCATAGTCTGTTAAGGGGTTCTGTTCCAGCAGCAAAGGGTGCCCTGTACAGCCAGCCATGTCCCTCTGTTATGATTAAAGTGGTTGGCATAGCGGTTGGAGTGTTGGACTAGGACCTGGGAGACCAGGGTTCGAATCCCCACACAGCCATGAAGCTCACTGGGTGACCTTGGGCCAGTCACTGCCTCTCAGCCTCAGAGGAAGACAATGGTAAACCCCCTCTGAATACCACTTACCATGAAAACTATATTCATAGGGTTGCCGTAAGTCAGGATTGAAGGCAGTCCATTTCCATTTTCATCTTGTTAGGAAGCTGTTTTGGATCATGACATATAAGGGACAGCTTTTCTTGTGACTTTTGCCACAATGTCTTTGTCACAAAGTCGTTGCATGATGTCCAGAGGGCATTGTGGAGCGGACCTTTAGCTGGGAAGCAAGGCAAGTCTAGTGACAGGCAACAATTTCTTCAGAGAAATCAGAGATCTTAAGGTGATAGTGGTGGGCCTTTGGTACAGTAAAGGAAGAACAGGTATCAAAAATCCATGAAAAACAAAAGGATTAATTTCAAAGGTTAAAGTCCCAGCATGGTGAAATATATTGAGCGTAGTCATTCGGTGGATCTGGAATATGTCCTTTGGCTATTACGGCACAGATAATATACTGCTGCCCATTGTGAATTCTCCCAGGTATCTCTTTGTAATGGCGGTAAACAAACGCTGATGGAGTTTGTACGATATGCTCTCTAGTCATTGCTTTTAAAGCTGTCCAGATACTCTTTCCTCTCTGTTTAGCCTCATGTTAGGATATCGTATTCTGTACTATCAGGTGTCCTGTATTTTGTCTGTCTCTGTATCATGTTAGTGTTTCTATTTTTGTACATTCTCATAGCATCCCAAACTTCAGATCAAGAGTTTCTTTATAGAGCTATTGTGTCATAAACCAGCTTCCTATTTATGTGAAATCATGCAGGCCTCCTCATCACCTATTCCTACTCACATAATATCACCATGAGAGCTTTGGAAACTATTTACATGGAAAACTCATCTGAAGAAACGAAACTATTTCTTAATGGCTGCATTTTAATGCTGTGTGCCTTCTGCTTTTTCTCTGCAGTTTATTCAAGGGGGAATAGTGAAGAGAAGTACATAACCCAGCATGGGTACTTTTGATTTCACCATGCTGAACCTTAGGTTCTATCCTCACTCTGGGCTTTTGAAAATTTGTAATAACAAGCAGGCTCCCCTTCTGCACAAAGAAATTAACAATAAATCACAGGAAACATGGGTGGTTGGGGTTATTTAACTGACCTGGATAGCAATGGGAATGTGGAGTATACTAGTGAGTAGAACTGGAAAAAGAGAAGATGGGTGAAGCCACTGATATGGCCTAGTCTTCCCTCTGAATGGAAAAACAGCTGGTGCAATAAGGCTGGACACAACCTTTGCTCCATCCATAGCAATGACCTCAAGAATGGGATGGTGAAGAATTGGTGGTAAGGGAAAACTCTTTTAGAAATGCCAAGTAAAGGCTTTTAGACAAGCACAGTGGCTCAGAGTAAGTCTATTCAAAGAGGAGTAGAGTTTGATTGAATTTACCTCCTGAATTACATTATTCCTAACTGTAATCCTCTCTAGGTGGCATTGTAGATACTGGCCTTCATTAAGAGATATGGGTCTGCATCTCTGTCGCTAGATCTGGGCAAATAGCCCACACCCAGTCAGGCCAGTTTATCATAGCCAATCACAAGACACCCCATTGGGAGATTCTCAAAGCTTTTGTGAACTCTTCATATATCTCCAGTCTTTTCTTGCAGAGCGGTATCACTCATACTGCCTACTCTTTCAAGTTTTCTCAAGACAATAGTGTTTGTTTTTTAAATGAGCACTTCTATCCCACTTTTCTGATTCAGTAAAATGCCCAAGGCAGTTAACAACCATAGCTTAAAAACAATCTAAACTGCAAAGCAAGAACACATGAAAAAGAGACATGAACACTAAACATAAAGCAACCAGTAGACATAAAGCACAGTCAGGCATCATTAAACAGTAGTAAAGTTGAAAACCTGCTGGAGCAAAAGCATCTTCCAGTAATGCCAGGATAACATCAAGGAAGGTGCCCGATAGATTTTCTGTGGCAGAGAGTTCCACAACTGGGGTGCCACAATGTAGACGGCCTCAACATATGTCCCCTCCAGCTGTACTTCAGGTGGTAGTGGGATCCACAAAAGGGCATCCCCAACTGATCTTAGTGGATGAACAGGATTGCATGGAAGGAGATGATCCTTGTAAGTATCCACTTTATTGCTTATTCCTGACTAAATATGAAGGGCCAAAGGCCTGGGCACACCAATACATCTAAATAAAGTCTGTGCCATTGTTTATTTATTTATTCTTTACAGAAATATTATGAGAAATAAATAAGTGTCTAAGAAAAAAATGAATCGATGGTTTCACCAAATCAATCAGCTGAAACAGTAATGCTTATAATATCTGTAGTGAAAATAAACAACTTACAAATGACCAAGATGTGTCCGGGGTTTGACTATGTGACACATGAGGAACCTTTTTTTTCTAAGTACAGTTAGTACTGGTATCACATAAAATCCAAGGCCCAAAGTTAAGACTTCTTTTATTATGCAATTAAACATTTATTTATTTATTTATTAAGATATTTCTATATTGCCCTTCATCAAAACGGTCACAGAGTGAGCTACATCTGAATAAGGCAATATGAAGTAGAATACATATAAACAAAAAAATTAAAAGAATTCTAATAAATACATAAATAACATAATTAGCTATGTCAAAACTGAGAAACTTTACCCATCAATCTCTAAAAGCCTAACCAAAAAGGTGAGTGTAAAATGGAGGCAAGATGCATGTCAGTTGGGCAGTCATTTCAAAGATTCAGTCACCACCAAAAAGGCTTTTCCATGGCCCCCCACTCTATGCACCTCATTTAATGTAGGGAGCATCAGAAGATCCTTATCCATTGAGCTTAATGCACAAGAGGGGTGATATAGGAGAATATGTTCTCTCAGGTATCTGGAGGCAGGTTCAAGGCTTCTAATGTCAAAATAAGCACCTTGGATTGGACCATGAAGATAACTGGCGACCAGCTATTTGACTTATGTACATCTGGGCCACTACTCCCACCAATAGCCTAGCCACTACATTCCTACACTTGAAACTTCCGAATTGTCTTCAAGGGCAGTCCCACATAAAGTACATTACAGTAGTCCATCATAGAGGTTACCAGAACATGGATAACTGTAGCCAGGCTATCCCTGTCCAGAAAAAGCCATAGTTAGTGCACCAACCAAAGCAAGGCATAGAGGCTCCTAACCACAGAGCCAGCTTAGCTTCAAATGATAGGGATGGTTCTAGGAGCACCCCCAAACTACAAACCTGCTCCTTTAATGGAAGTGTAACTCCATCCAGAGTAGGCTGTTCCATCAAATCTCAGACCTGGGAACCGCCCACTCATAGTACCTTGTCTGGATTCATTTTCAATTGTTCCACATCCAGCCCATTACTGCCTCCAGGCACCGATGCAGCACCTGCACTGCCTCTCATTGGAACCAAATGTACACGCCATTGACAGTGAAGAACATGTTTCTATTTGCTTTTTGGCTTGAGTAAAACGTTCAGCATTCTTCACTTTTAATTTCCTTGTTTTTATGGGTTTAGGTTTTCTAAGTTGTGATGCAATAGTCGAACCTGTTCTTGTCTCTTGGCAACACAACAGTGTTTAAAAAAACGTAGTGTTTATTTTAGTGTAAACTCATTATCTGGCTTCCAAGGCAGTATCAAAAGAAAGTTATATTCATATTTCTAACTTTTCTGTTACCATATTAATATTTATAATTTCTACAGCTGTTTTAACATGCATTTATCTATCATACTTGATCATGACAACAACTTTGGGAACCACTATTTCCATTTTAGATGCTGGAAACTGAGAATGCAACACTATTCACACTTACATGGGAGCAAGTCACACACAGGAAATTGAATGGGACTTCTGAGTAGACATACATAGGCTCGCACTGCATGTCTAATGTACCCAAGAAGCATTTGAACTTGATTTCCTTTAGCTACAGTGGCTCATGCTGAACTATTAATTAAACTAGCCCAAAGGAACTTATGGAAGTTATATTCCATTTTGTTTGTATCATGAGATAGGTGGAAAGATGCTGGTCCCAACCCAACTAAAATTTAGTTGCACGTAAGTCCCATTCAATTCAACAGAGCAAGTTGGGTTGTGACTAAATGAAGCAACATTGATATTCACGTGGCTTACGTAACTTTAGTTGCACCAGGGTGAAACAAAGTGAAAAAAGAAATGAATCTTGCACAGCACCACAAGCCAAAGGATCTGACCTTCGTTTCAACAGCCCCTGCTTTGGAGTTGGTCAGTGTTTAGATCCTGCCATATTGCAGGCTGCACATCTGGGATCCCATTGGACAACCGAGGGGGGGGGTTGACATCAGACCGAGTGCCACAAACTTGAGGCAGGGCCTACCCATTTCCCCCAACATCCTTTTATGTGGGGTTCTTGTTATGTTTCAAATCCTGCCTGACACTATTTCTGCCCTAAGTTGTGACAGAATAGATAATTCCCAACAGAGCCAGATGCATTCACTGAGGGAAAGGTAAAAACCTCCCAAACCATTGCAAATTAAGCCTGAGAGCAAAATTCCTCTCCAGCCCTGTTAACCAGTGACCCAAAAGCCCAGTGAAGGCACTAAAAGCTGCCCTGGGATCCTGCTGATGGGGAAGGGTGGTATATAAATCTAACAACAGAACTGAGGGCAGGTGGGTGGCAAAGCATGAAGAAAATGGTCTGCAGGGAGTTGGCCACCCAGCCCAAAGAACCTCTCACAATGCCCTGTGGTCTTCCCATAGCATCGGGCAACAGCCCACTGGGGAGCCAAAAGGCCCCCTCCTGCCACCAAGCACCACCATGCTGCCCCACAAATGGATCACAACGTGCAAGGACAAGTGGAATGGCAGTTACCTCTCTTTAATTTTAGGTACTTTTTCTTCTCCCAACCCCCTGTCTCCCAGAATGTATATAATGTAATGCACACAAAAATGCATTCAAGCTTAGCTGTCACTTAGACACTTCATGTAGATTTTGCCAGTCTCCTGAAGGCTACAGCACACCATTCTGGAACCTTTGTGGTGCAGCAGCTCAAGGAGACACAACAGCAATATGATGATAAATGATTATGCAACATTGTGGCGTTTTATCTGTGGCGCTGGTTTTGTGGCTAAAATTCAGATCCCCTAAAGGTCAATAAAAGCTCCTTTTATCTTTGGCATTTTCTGATCCATCTTCTGTGCGATTGTTTATTATTCTCAAGCACTGTTGTGTCTAATGTGTTTTGATGCATGGCCATGAAGATGAACTTCGCTGTGAAAGGAAACCCATGTAAAGGGAGCAACTGAAGATGAGTTTCACAATTGTCTGAGTGCCCTGCGAGAAGGAGACCTTACTGAGGAGGGTACAGAGTGCCTCCTTGATGCCTATCAGGGCTCCCCCCCCCCATCCTGCTTATTTAGTCTAGTAGAATGCAAGACCACATGCACAGACTAACTGGCGTCCCATTGCATTCCTCCAGGGTAAATAGTTTATCAGGAGCAAAGCTGATTAAGTGTAAATGAGAGGAGTGTCAGGAATCCAGGTAACATGGTGGCACACGCTGCCTTTTTGCCTCTAAAGTCTGGGTCGCATGTCAGTCTTCAGACTCTTTCCTGGAGAATACTTAATGGACTTGCTTGTTTGGGAACACAGTTCTTTTTAGGGAGTTAAAAAAAATAGACTCCTTCTAGCAACTGTATCACAGTACAGAGAGTTTCACCATGTGCACTCATTAGAAGATAATTGCAGTAGCTGAAAGCTTAAGAGACAGTCAAGAACACTTAATCTGTGAAAACCAAATTATTACAAAAGGGTGTATCCTCCCCCCATGCATGTTTACACAGATGCTGATGTGCAATCAGCCTATGAGACCTGAGCCATTCCATAGGTCGGCTTCATGCTGTCCCTATGCCAATGGCAGATCAGGTCACATCCATACCATAAATTTAAAGCACTCATACCTATTTAAGAGTCATGGAGAATCATGGGAATGGTAGTTTGTTAAGGGTGTTGGAAACTGTAGGTCTGTGAGGTCAGCACTCTAACAGACTAAAATTCCCAGGATTGTTTGGGGGAAAACCATGACTGTTTTATATAAACACCAATTTGAGGTCACTCATGACAAAAAATAACATATAAGCTGGTTAAATGAAAGTGGTATAAGAATGCTTTAAATGCCTGGTGTGGGTGTGACCTTAGTCACAGGATCAATGGTGATAGGTACGATTACTAAGTTGGTGCCTACATGGGACAGAGGAGTAATGTTAGAAGTGGATCATCCCACACTACACTGGTCTGGGTTTTAACATCACAGTGTTCTGATTCATTTCCTGCTATGGCATAGCATAGCTGCTCTAATAGAAAGTGTAGACATAACCTGATGCTGTCCTGTTCCTGGATTCAACATACAAATCACAATATAAAAATTTTATTAGGGTTGAGATGAAACCACTAACTGCTTTTTGCAAACATTTCAGAAGTGTCCTCAGTTGCTTTATCAACATAGCCAACTCTTGACTGTCAGCAAAGCATCATGATACAATTTCCGTTCCATATATCCGTTCCTATCTCTCCAACAGATATCAACGAGTAGCGTTGGGGGATGAGGTTTCAGACCCTTGGCCCCTTAATTGTGGTGTGCCACAGGGCTCTATCCTCGCCCCCATGCTATTCAACATTTATATGAAACCGCTGGGAGCTATCATCAGGAGTTTTGGGCTGCAGTGTCACCAGTATGCGGATGACACACAGCTCTATCTCTCGTTTAAATCCTCACCAGAGTTGGCTGTGGAAACCTTGTCCAATTGCCTGGAGTCCGTAAGTGGATGGATGGGAGAGAACAGGCTGAAGCTGAACCCTGACAAGACCGAGGTGTTACTGGTGGGGGATAAGGGAAGGTTGGGAAACTTTGACCTGGTGTTTAATGGGGTGAGATTGCTCCTAAAGGACCAGGTCCGCAGCCTGGGGGTCATTTTGGACTCTCAATTGTCCATGGAGCCCCAGGTATCTGCAGTAAGTCGGGCAGCCTGGTACCAACTTCATCTGGTACAGAGGCTGCGACCCTACCTTCCTATACATCTGCTTCCACGAGTGATACATGCCCTGGTCTCCTCTCGATTAGACTACTGTAATGCGCTCTACGTGGGGTTACCCTTGAAGACGGTCCGGAAATTGCAGCTGGTACAGAATGTGGCGGCACGCTTAATAAAGCAAAGCCGTCGCCGGGATCATGTCACCCCAGTGTTGATGGAGCTACACTGGTTGCCAGTTGTGTACCAGGCCCAATTCAAGGTGTTGGTATTAACCTTTAAAACCCTAAACGGTTTTGGCCCAGTTTATCTGAAGGAACGCCTCCAGTATCACCAAATATGCCGCCAAACAAGTTCGGTCTCACAAGACCTTCTCTCGGTCCCACCGGTGAAAACAGCTAGGCTGGTGCGGACCAGAGAGAGGGCGTTTTCAATCGTGGCCCCCACCCTCTGGAACTTGCTTCCGTTTGACCTCCGACATGCCTCCTCCCTGATGGCTTTTCGTCGAGCCTTAAAGACCTTGTTATTCAGGCAGGCCTACGGGATTTCTGGGGTGGGTTAGGCTATTATGTTGTATTACTAACGGGTGGTTTAGATGTATTGTTGTTTAATATGGTGACTGTTGTATGAATATGTTTTAAATTGTATTTTATATTGTGTAAGTCGCCCAGAGTGTCTGTTAAGTCAGACAGATGGGCGACTAACAAATAAAATTTTATTATTATTACTATTTCATTGATCTCTGACTGAGATAAAAAAGGGGGAATATTTAAGTATTTGGGGGGGGGAAATTTCCAACCATTCTAATAACTAGTTTCAATCTAGAAAATGAAGAGGAAAATATTTACTTTTAGTTAGGATTCCATGCATATTCCAGAGTCTTCCCATTTATTAGGAAGAGTTCATAGCATAACATACTCGGTAGGTAATATAGATCAGCCTTCCCCAACCTAGTGTCCTCCAGATGTTTTAGATTACAATTCCCATCAGCTCCAGCCAACATGTCCAATAGCCAGGGTTGACAGGTGTTGTAGTCCAAAACATCCAGAGGGCATGAGATTGCTCTGTCACCCTTGGAACACCCTGCTGTAACTTTGTAAGGCACTTTAGGGACAAACTTGCTCAGATTTGGACAGAGTTGGAAGCCACAGTTAGAGCAAGTCCAATGGAGGTATCCACAGTACTGTCTTTTCCATAACTACTGGATTAGTTTTGATTATTGTGTCCTGGGGATGTGTCCTGATTATCGTGTCCTGGGGACAAGCTGCTTGAGTAAGTACAGCCAACCACCAGCTCTCTTGACCCTTGTGCATCTTAGCTTCTTAGATCTAGCCGTAGGGGATTGTCTGGATGGTAACATCTATATGAAGCCACTGGGTGCTGTCATCAGGAGATTTGGAGTGAAGTGCCATCAATTTGCAGATGATACCCAGCTCTGCCTCTTTATTCCATCTCAATCAGGTAGTTAGAGTGTAACGGTACTTGGAGGTGCTGATGGATTAGATGTGGGCCAATAAATTGAGGCTGAATCCTGAAAAGAGAGAGGTGTCATGTGTCCAGAGTTCTCATGTCTGGAAGGTGGGGAGACAGACTGTTCTGGTTGGGGTTGCATTCCCCTGAAGGAACAGGTCCACAGCTTGGGGGGTACTTCTGGATCCAACATTGTAATTGGAGGCTCAGGTGCCCTCAGTGGCTAGGAGTACCTTTTTCAGTTTCTCCTGGTTTGCCAGCTTTGGCGCTTTCTGAACAGAGATGACTTGACCACAATACTTCATGCTCTGGTAACTTCCAGACTCAATTATTGCAATTTGCTCTATGTGGGGCTACCCTTGAAAATGACTCGGAAACTTCACGTGGTACAGAATGCTGCAGCCAGATTACTGATTGCAGTTCCCTTTAGAACTCATATAGACTCTGTTTTAAAATAGCTGCATTGGTTGCCCAAATCAAGGTTTCTCATTTTAGTGCTCATCCTAAATTACTTAGGTCCCAAATATCTGAAAGACTGGCTCCTTCCCTACAGACCCTCTGTTGAGATCAGTAGTAGTTCTATCACCCTCAGAAGCTCAGGGGGTGGTGGCCTGGGAGAGGGCATTCTCTGTGGTGGCCCTTAAATTGTGGACTCCCTCCCCACCGAGGTGTGTCTGGCAACTTCCCTGTACATTTTTCAGCAAATGCCGAAGATGTACCTTTTTACCATGGCCTTTGACACCTGAGATGTATATTTTTAGGACCCACCCTATTTTGTGTGATGCTGTGATTTTTGGTTGTTTTTAATTGTTTTTAATTATGCATATTAAAACTGTTGTGACTTGCCCTGGAACCTTGTGAAGGACAGGCAATAAATCTAAATGGAGGAGTAGGTCCCATTAAATTCAGTGGGTCTTATTTCTAGGTAAGTGTACATAGAATTGAAGCCTTTTTAGGAGTAATACTGAAACAAAGCAAGGGAGGGAATGCTCAGGAACATTCCCGTACCTCAAATTTGTTTGCAAAATTCAAACTTATATTGCCCTGATTCATTTTTATTTTGTACAAAACAAAAACCCCTAATTATAGAAACAATTGGATTTTGAGATTTTTGGAGGAGGGAACCATTGTTTGGAAGAGTATAGCGTTAAAACAAGCTGGAACTTAAACTTCCACAGTGAAATAAATCACTATGGCCATCAGTAGGAATGTGAGAAACGTTCCCTATTATTTCAGTGAATATTTCAACCTTGCCAGAGAATGGCATTGCACGTTCAGGACATTTATTCAAAAAGTGCATATATTTAATTTTGCAATTGCATGATTTTTTCAAATACTGCAGTTGCAAATTTGGTCACATTTTACTGTAACTGCATGTCATTTGTCTTCAAGGTGCTGACCAGCTTGATAATGTGCATACTGTCAGATTTTGTTTATCATATTCCCCATTTAAGTGCTAATCAGCTTGCTATTGCTTATCATTGTTCTCCATTATTATTTTGCTACAGTTGTTCCAAGTGTACCAAGTCTGAGATTGTGCATGATGCTGAGCTATTGTTCAGAAAATCATATTATGCTAAACCCATTCCTGTCCCATTATGTTGGCTTAACTGTGCAAGATCTTGTACATATAGTCACTTCATATATTTACAGTTCTATAATACGTGCTTAGAAATCCATTGTTTTACTTTGGGTACAAAGTGCCAAATTTGTGATTTTCACTTTGGAAATAGCAAGCCATGGACATTCATTGACCCCCTACAGATAGCAGTGAACATGCTACTCAAGAAGAAGAAAAGTATCATGGAAGGAAAGGTGCACATCCAGAATTACCCATAGGCAGGATTGCCCAACCCCCACAGCAGAGAAGCAGGGATGTGAGGGATTGGGCTCTGCTGAGGTTTGGCTATTCCCAGCAGCCAGGTGTGTGTGTGGGGCCTCCAGGTTACATCATGCCTGGGTCATCCTCTTCTCAAAACTGCACCCAACTGCCCATCACTTTAGGAGTATGGGATTTAGCTGGTTGCCTGTAAAAAGGCGGCTGAGTAGGATTTTTTGGGGGGGGTTGATTCTCACAGTTGGCCAAGGATACACCTTTTGCCTAGTGTCTAATCATAGATGCACTGGATTCATTTGACTGATTGGCATCAGAATTTGGTCACCATGGGCAAGCAATGTGGGTGGGGGGAATAGAAAAGGGTGCCCTGGCAAACACCCTGAGGCACCCACTACCCACACTGTGAGCCAGCCTGAGGTATGGGAAGGAAAGTACCCTTTGGGTCCTGGAGGCTTGACCCTCCTGGATGCTGGAGAGTAGGGGAGGAGCTATTAGGTGCTCCTTTGGTTCACCTTTTAGTGAGCAGGCAGAGAAAGGCACAGATCAGCTATTCTCCTGATCCAGGGATCAGAACCAAAGTGGAGTTGCCCATTAGTGAGGCAAACTGCACCCATCTGTCTCCCACAGGTAAGAATGTTTGCAGAGATTGAGCTAGTCAACCCTGCCTCATTGTAGATCCGTATTGTTACTCATTAAAGTTGTGACTTTAGCCTGTACTTGGTGTCACATCCTTCTTTCTGGATATGGGAACAAAAATAAAAGGACATAAACTTATCATGCCTCTCGTCAATTTTGAGACACCTGATGTGGATTTGCACATGCCTGACCCATCTGTTAATAGCCTGTAGACATGAAAAGTTGTTTTGTGTGGTAGGCCGCTAGACTTAAAATACTATTGCCTCTGGAAGTCAATAAAAACCACTGGGTTGCTTACAAAAGATATTAATTCAAGCTGTCCTGCTAAGATGGAGCATTGTCCAAAACGAAACATAAAAATAGATCCAAGGCCTACTTCATCATCCTGGAATCTGTCTTAAATGGCAGCCTGCTGCATCTATTTATTCCTATGTGTGATATGCAGTGATGACAGGTCCAACACAGCACAGGGAGTGGTTTTATCCAGGAGGCTCAGAGTTAGAAGAACCTTTATGCCATCTGGTGCTTGGGTATGCTTGAATATTGGCAGTCTACGCTGACATACCAGTAGGTATGGTGAATCAGTTACTGGGTCTTGGCATATAGAAAACTCTCAAGAGGAAGTTCCTCACCATGTCCTAGTCCCAAGCAACATTGAAAAACCATTGCCTCTGACATTTGCCCAACTCCCATTTCTCTTCTTCGTGGCTTTTTCAGTTCTTTGCCTTAATTCAAGGGGTCACAGGTATGCACTTACATACG
This sequence comes from Rhineura floridana, assembly GCF_030035675.1. Taxonomy (NCBI): domain Eukaryota; kingdom Metazoa; phylum Chordata; class Lepidosauria; order Squamata; family Rhineuridae; genus Rhineura; species Rhineura floridana. The sequence goes on along the minus strand of NC_084489.1, from coordinate 8,798,814 downwards.
TCCTACTCACAGTTGTTCTCCATCATAGGTTTTGTCTGACTAAACCTTTCATTCCCAGTGTACTCAAAACCAGCACTGCAACATGGAGGTTCACAGTAAAATGGGTTTTGTCATCCAGGGTGACATAACAGGTCTGGGTGATATTACAGGAGGTGGCATAAATCTAATTAATACCGAATACCTGCAGATGTGTTATTGAAATCACTAGTATTTCCTGGATGAATGTACAGGAAATTCAGTGAAAGCATGCCGACAACGCTGTCTGTAATTCTACACCAATATTCCAATGTGATTTTGAATTCTACTGTTAAGAAAACTCACTTTCCTACTGTTCACTTAATGGGGGCACTTTATGTTTATTGGATCTTCTGGCTACACCTTTGTATATCTAGAACTGCCTAAGTCACAATCAGAGTTTGGAAAGATCATTTTTTTAAAATGAGCTCGTTCTAGTTCAAGTTCAACATGCCCGGAAAGGAGCTAATTCTGGTACACTATTATTGTTATTGTTACACTGAGATTCCAGGGCGGGTTACAATGGCTTAAAATACATCCTTAAAAACAAGTTTAAAAAACTTACAATCACAAACCTCACAAAAAAAGGTTGAGTTCTAAAAATATACATCTCAAGTTGATCCAAATGATCCTTGGCACTTAATTTTTTTCAGCATTCAGAATGTTATATGCTGCTCTGCTGAAGTATAACATACTAGTATAAAATATAAAATAGCATAAAATATTTCTTAGTAAGTACTAAGAAAACGTAAGCACACACACACAGTGCACTGTAAATTGTTTAATTTATTTTTTCCAACAATTATTATCTTTAAGCTTAAAGGCCCAAAGAGTCTAACCAGTGAAAAAAATGTAAGACTTGAAGATGGACTAGAAACTGTTCAAAGATCTACTCTGAAATGATCTTAATTCACATTCAGTTAACACAGCAATTATGGGAACTACTTTCAGGTGTAGTTCAGAAATTTTTATACTAATTCAGTGAACTTCATTAAACTGAACTAGTTCATTACAAGCACTGGTCACAACAGATGAAGGCACCGACCCTAAGAGGAAACAGCTTGATACTTGCCAAAATGGCTGTCAGAGCCACTTCACACGTTATTCTGAAGAAGTGAAAAGCTGCGGTCCTACGGACTTGTGCATGTGTGTCCCCACTTTTGGAGAAATTTGTGAACAAAGAACTGTTTCAGCTCCCCTATAGGCACATGTGAACATTTCAACATTTCAAATGCATATGAACGTTTCAAATGCATATGCAATGCTTCTCACTAGAGGGATGATATACAAGGGTCTCCCTTTAGGTGGAAAAAGCAAATACAAAAGTGAAACACACATCTGCATTACCCACTTCACTGTGACATCAGAAGCCACCTGCAATGTGCTATCCTGTCACTGTTGGCATATAGTGCAAATCACTTATTCGTTATTAGATGCTTTTATGTAACAATTTCTGCCACAAATTGACCTAGAACAGTACAAACAAACTTCCTTTCCATAAGTGATACTATGATTTCCAAGGTAACTTGAGATGTACAGATTTCCTCTGACAAATTTTGTTCCTCTCTAAGTTCTTGGAGCTTCCTTTTAAAGTCTTCAGATGTTTCACCTCAGGAGGAACCTACAAATTGCCTTCAGTTTTTGCTTCAGGTAAACTTTTGATGGCAACTCTAAGGAAAGCAGAATTTTGTCCGGTTGGACATATAAAACTATCACATGTAAAATAATTGAAAAGCTGAGTTGAAAATAATGCCATAAAAAGGCCCATGCCACAACATTCAGATTATGAATCAAAAGTCAAACTATCCCCAAGTGTGTAGGGGCTTTAGATTTCATTCTTCCATTACAATCCATGACAAAATTAGGGTTGGATCTGGCTTTTCGTTAAATGCAGGGCAGTTGGATTCTAATTTTAATTCAAGCACATTATTATTTAAGGCTGTAAGTTCTCTATCCTATTGTAATACTGTCTAATGCTAAGTTAAGACACTGGAGGAAAAAATAATCCTGTCTCTCACTGAATAAACACAGGAAGGGTAGGAAGGGAGAGGATGCATAGTTTGCATTTCAAAAGAATGTTCACAGTTAACCTGGGTTACATTGTATTAGCATTACATGTTAGTTATGGCATACAGCAACTCAGAGCAAGTGTCTTCCTGCTGACATGAGTCAAAGAATGGCACTGCACATGAACTCTGAAGAGAGTGTGAAACCCACTTGGACATAATACAAAGACATGCCACAGGCTGCACAGTAGTCAGTTGTCTTTGGAAGCTTCTTAGCAGGATTAAGTCACAGACCGTGTGGGGTATGCAAAATACCATGAGCAACAGCTTTTTGGAGTGCTTCTTCGTCTAGACAGAGCCATGCCATTGCTGGGGGCAATTTTAAATGGATAGGGTATATTTGAAACATCTTTCCTTAACCTTTTAGATCATTGCTGTGCCTTGTTGATGAGACTAAATCACCACAGCACCTGGAAGGAGCTGGCCTCACCAGCAATTGATGTTTCCCTTCAGCTGCAATTCAGAAGTGTGAAAGAAAGAAAGGAAGGAAGGAAGGAGGAAGGAAGGAAGGAAGGTGGTCAATTCTGTGCCCTGTTACCTAGGATGAAATCTAATAGTTTCAAGGGCATGAAGGCAGCAATCTTAGGAATATGAGCAAATAGCCACCTAACTGAAACTCTGTTGTAGGCAATTAAAGGGGGATCACTTTGCAGAGAGGGGCTGTTTCCCCCATCTCACAATGTGGAACCTGCACTGTGTGGATAATGGGATAGCTTTCTAGGAAGCAGTCACAATGGTTATAATAACTGCCATGCTACCCTTCCTCTCACACCCAAAATGCATTCATGGGAAGCATGGCCCCATTTCCTCTACCCACCTATCTATCCAGAGTGAGGATAGTACAATACAGAAAGCATTGTCAGGCTCTCAATGATGTTGGCACAATGCCAAATCTGACTGACTACATGAGGTTTTGATATCACGTTCACAATGTGATTCCTAATGGACCATAGCAGGCTGCCCTAAACCAAGTGGGCCAAGTCAGATCATTGAGCCATCTGCCTGCAGTGACTGGCTGCTGCTGGCCAGTGTGTCTCTCCTTAGGGTTGCCATATTGCCCGGTTAATCTGGTTTTACCCAGATTATAGCTCTGCTACCCCATTAGGTGGCCTGGATTTTCTGGGTGGGCGCCGAGCCACAGAGAGGGAGCTGGAAAATGGAAATGGACTGCCTTCAAGTCGATTCCAACTTATGGTGCCCCTATGAATAGGGTTTTCATGGTAAGCTGTATTCAGAGGGGGGTTATCATTGCCTTCCTCTGAGGCTGAGAGGCAGTGACTGGCCCAAGGTCACCCAGTGAGCTTCATGGCTATGTGGGGATTCGAATCCTGATCTCCCAGGTCGTAGTCCAACACCTTAACCACTACACCACACTGGCTCTCGAAAGGGAGCTACTGTGCCTTTAAATCCGTAATTCGAAAAGCACATGGGAGTGTTGTTTGCCTCTAATCAGTTTCATGTCAATTACACCTTGAGGCTCTTGGCTTCAGCCCAGAGAGGTGTACAATTGACAAGAAAAAATGAAACTGACAAAAAAAACCATCCCCTTCTCCCTTAGCTTTAGCAATACTCTGGAGGGAGTAAACATCCTTCCCTGTGTGTGTGTGCACTTGCACACTGAGCTCCACACCTGGGCAGACTGCAGCCCCCAACCAAGCAACCAGGGATGGGGGAGTCACCTCCAGAGCAAAGCAACAGCAGTAGCAGCAACGTTTGCTTTAAGGAGTCTGCAGCTTCCACCCACTTTCCTCCTCCTCTGGCCTGCTCAGCAAGTTGGAGGCATGGTTTCCCTTCTTCTCCTCTTCCCCCCCTCCACCTGATTCAAGCTCCTTGTTCTTGCAAGGAGGCTGCTGGTGGTAATAAAATGTCTTTGTGTCTTGGGTGAAGGCAGCCTATGGAAGCACGGGGGGGGGGAACGTGGCCAACTCAAACCTGTAAACAGATCACCTGTTGTCTGCAGGTCTTGCTTTCTTTGAAATCGAGTGTGTGTGAGAGAGAGTTTTCAAAGTTGAGAGCCAGTGTGGCATAGTGGTTAGAGTGTTGGACAAAGACCTAGGAGACTAGGGTTTGAATCCCTACTCAGCCATGAAGCTTGCTGGGTGATCCTGGGCCAGTCGCTGCCCTTCTGCCTAACCTGTCACAGGGTTGATGTGGCGATTGAATGAGAAGGGCTGGAACTGTGTACTCCACCTTGAGCTCCTTGGAGAGAAGGTGGGATTTAAATGCTAATGCTAATGCTAATAATAATAATAATGACTTTCCCAAGGAAGAGCTTCCTCCTCAGAAAACAAAAACACACGTTTGTTTTGTTTTTGTTTTGAGTGCCCTGTTGTCTGTGTCTTGGTTAAGGTGTGTCTCCAACCTTGATGTGCTTATGGAAGGGGTGTGCAAGCAGTGCCCCCCCCAAGTGTGAAGGTTTGGACAAACACTGTGTTATGGAAAACCAAAGTGTGTGCGAGTACATATTTGGAAATGCCATTGGTGCGATCCTAAGCACATTTACTGAATGATGTCATATAGAACTTGAACATCACAAAATATTTCACGGTCACGTCCATAAACACCAATGCAACCTTGTGTCTGGAGACCTAGAGCAGATCACACATGATTAAGAATCACTTTCCATAACTGTAAAGAGCTATGTCCACATGCGTGCATCTCAGGCACCTAAATGAGGGGTGAGAGCAGCATAGGAACATAGACAGATGCCTTACCCCAAGGGTTCCCAAACTTTTCTTGAAAAGTTACACTTTTATTGTTTTTATTACATTTGTAAGGTGCCCTGAGTTCTGTTTTTAACAGTGGAAGGGCAGGATATAAATCTTCTTAATACATAAATAAATATTCCATAGTGTGGGAAACTAGAGCTTAGGCATTTAAGGCTGAAAATGTACATTCAAAAATACAAGATTTCTCACACATTCCTTCAGGTTTTGTTGGTAATTACTAGGTACAAAAACAAAACAACTGGATAATGCAACTATTAATATGCTTAATTTGCATAATATGCAAATTAGCCTGCCCAGATCTGTGGGGCTGGAATATGGCAACCCTAGTCTCTCCAAGCGTTATCTGGAGATATGAGGGATTTAATGTTGTGAAGATGAAGAAGTCCTCATGTTTTAAAGCAGGGGTGAGGAACCTTTTTCAGCTTGAGGAATTTGGGGAGGGGGACAGTGGTGGGTGGGGCCAGAGGCAAAAGTGGGTAAAGTAATACATGTAAATTTTATCTCTGTAGAAGAGGCTATTTTCTACACACTTTCATACACCCCTTTCTTTCCTCCATCCAGGCAAGCAAAAGGCATTATCAGATTTCAGGGGCACATTTCAGCTAGGCAAAGAGACTCAGGGAATAGTAGAGTTAGAAGGGGCCTATAAGGCCATCGAGTTCACCCCCCCACTCAATGCAGCAAAACAAATTAAAGCAGACCCGACAGGTGCCTGTCCAGCTGCCTCTTGAAGGCCTCCAGTGTTGGAGAGCCCACCGCTTCCCTAAGTAATTGGTTCCATTGTCGTACCATTCTAACAGTTAGGATTTTTTTCCTGATGTTCAGTCGAAATCTGCCTTCCTGAAACTTGAGCCCATTATTCTGTGTCCTGTACTCTGACCCTCCTCTGTGTGACAACCTCTCTAGTACTTGAAGAGTGCTATCATATCTCTCCTCAGTCTTCTCTTCTCCAGGCTAAACATGCCCAGTTCTTTCAATCTCTCCGCATAGGACTTTGTTTCTAGTCCCCTGATAATCCTTGTTGCCCTCCTCTGAACCTGTTCCAGTTTGTCTGCGTCCTTCTTGAAGTGCGGAGACCAGAACTGGACACAGTACTCAAGACGAGGCCTAACCAGTGCTGAATAGAGGGGAACTAATACTTCACTCAATTTGGAAAACTATACTTCTGATATTGTAAAGCATGGCCACCGAAGGGTGTGACCTAAGAGGGGGTGTGGCTGGGGAGGGAACATGGCCTGAGGAGAGCCCCAAGAGTCCAATGAAGAGGTTTTGGAGGGCTGCACTTGGCCTCCAGGTGCAAAGTTCTCCGCCGTGATTGTAAACAAAAAGAGGTGTCAAAGCAGTTGCCCAGAGGGGCAGAAAATGGTGTGAGAGGCATGCAAAAATACACTTTTGAAAATCTTACGGAGGGGGTGGTCTTCTGTAGACCCCAAAGCTCCCTTTTCATGCCCAAACTGTTCACTGAAGAGCATTAGTCTAGTTTGAAAAATACTTAATGTGGAAATAAATACCATTGAAATCGATGAAATTTACTCCTGAGTATGATTAGACTAGGGCCATAATAACCACTAACTGGTGCATGACTAAAGCCATCAGTATCAAAGTATTTAAAAATGAGATAGAATAAAGTTATTTTCATTATAGAAACAGAGAGCTTCCAATTAATTCACTAATAGGCAAAAAACCTTGCAGTTTAAGAACATACCTATAGCCCACAGATATTTCTATCAAACTTTAAAAAGCAGGGAAATTGGGCAGCTATAGTGAATGCACCAGGGGAGCAAAAGACCTGACCTCCTCTCTAAGATATTGGACTGCCCAACAAAGTTGTCAAAATGCAAACACAATTTGGGTTGGTCTTTCATAGTCCAATCCACTTGCTGTGTAGCTTGAAAGAATTTGGTAACATGTTCCTCTGAGCATATGTTGAGTGGTGGCAACACCTGCCATTTCCAAAGATGGAGAATTATATTTTGTATGTTTGTTGGTGTTCTTCTTACTTTGTTTCTTTCCTGTGTTACTAATGTTTCTACAGAGAATCTAAACTAGAAAATTTTATTTCCCTCATTATTCATCCTAGAAATCTGTGTCAATTTTATTTTTATTAATTTCAAAGCCTTTTTATTGGTCAGTGTCATATGATGGTGATTTGTGTTTCAAATTGGACGTTATGTTCTATTTCTATTTTGGGTGCATTAACAGTTGAATTTGAAACTGCAGTTTGATGTAAAATCAGACTGATTACAGTATGTTGCTACTTCAGCAATGACTCTAGCTGTTGGGAAAAAAGAAGATATATGTTTTCAGCCTTCTATGTTTAAACCACTTTATTTAAGGCAAGGTGGGCACGGTCAATTAAAAACATAGAGCACATCTTTAATTTTGCGAGAATATATTTCATTTTCCACCATTTTATCTTGTGCAAACTGAGACACTCCTGAGGTCCACTGGGAACTATTCTGCAGAATAGTCAGTGCCATTATTCCAGAATTGTTTTGGGAATTTTTTTTAACGTTGTAGAGTGTTGCTGTACTTCACATATTCACAGAAACAGAAGCAAAAGAAAATGGTTTACTATTGGAAATATCACTAAAATTGCAAAGTAAATCAAGCATTAAAGTGACTATCTGAACTATATCAATTGTTTTAATATTGTTGCTTCCTCCCAGCTAAAACAAGATCAGCGCAGCACATGTCTTGTTTCTGGAATTTGGGCTGATTGCAGGTGTTGCTACCACTCACCAAATGGTCAGAGGCACATGTTAACAAATTCTTCCAAGCTTGACAGGAAGTGGATTGGACTATGAAACACCAACCCAAATTGTGTTTGCATTTTGATAAATTTGTAGGGCGGTACAATATGTCAGAGTGGAGGTCAGGTCTCCTGCTCTCCTGGTGCATTCACTATAGCTGTCCAATTTCCCTGCTTTTAAAAGTTTGATAGAAGTATCTGTTGGCTACAGGTACATTCTTAAACTGCAAGGTTTTTGCCTATTAGTGAATTTCTCTGCTTTTTAATCCGGGAGGTAAGAAATGGGATCCTGTGCAAGTTTGCTGAGAATGGGTTGATCATTTGCATGCTTATTGAGTTCAGTGGGATTTATTGCCCTGCAAGCATGCTTAGCATAGGTGAAACCGACCACAGGGGATGGGGAGGGGAGGAGGAGGAGGGAGGAGGAAAGGCATAGGGGAGGACTGGGAGGGGAGCAGGCTGGATGGGGAGGGGAGGAGAAGGACAGGTGTGATCATTTGCATGTTTATTGAGTTCAGTGTGATTTTCTCCCATGCAATCATGCTTAGGATAGGTAAAACTGACCAGTGGGGGGGGGAGAGCTGGAGTGGGCAGGGGAGGAGAAAGAAGGAAGATGGGAGGGGAGGAGGAAAGGAGAAGAGAGAAAGGAGGGGGAAAGCAGGTGTGATCATTTGCATGCTTATTGAGTTCAATGGGATTTACTCCCATGCAATCATGGTTAGGATAGGAAAAACTGACCATGGGGGAGGAGGAGGGAAAGGGAAGGGGCATATTGGAGGGGGGCAAAGGGAGGGGAGGGGAGGTTTGATAATTTGCATGCTTATAGAGTTCAATGGTATTTACTTCCATGCAATCATGCTTAAGATGACCATGGGGAGGAGGAAGGGGAGAGGGAAGGAGGAGATTGGAAGGTAATGGGAATGGGTAGGGAGGGGCAAAGGAGGGGGAGGGAAGGGGAAAGAGGGAGGGGATAGGAGGGAGGAGAAGGGAGGGTGGGTTTGATAATTTGTATACTTTTTGAGTTCAATGGGATTTATTTCTGTGCAATCATGTTTGAAAATGGAAATGGACTGCCTTCAAGTCGACTGGACTTATGGGGACCCTATGAATAGGGTTTTCATGGTAAATGGTATTCAGAGGTGGTTTTACCATTGCCTTCCTCTGAGGCTGAAAGGCAGTGACTGGCCCAAGGTCACCCAGTGAGCTTCATGGCTGTGTGGGGATTTAAAACCTGGTCTACCAGGTCGTAGTCCAACACTGACCTGGGGGAGGGACAGGGAAGGGAGGAGGAGGGTTAGGGGAGGAGATTGGGTGGGTGGGCACTGGGCAGGAGGGAAGACCCCCAAGAGGAGAACATTGTGAAACAGTATCATTGCTTTTCAGCATTTCCCCCACCTTTTTATTCTACAGCAGGCACATGTAGCCTCCCACCCAAATTTAAACCAAAGCTTTCCCTGGCCATGTCCACAACAGGCATTTATTTCACTTTGGAGAGTCATGGCTTCTCTCAAAGAATCCTGGGAAGTGTAGTTAGTGAAGGGTGCTGAGAGTTGCTAGGAGACACCCTGTTCCCTTCACAGGCCTTCAGTCAGAGTGGCTGACTGTTAAACCACTCTGGCCACTGGAGCTCTGTCAGTGGAACAGGAGTCTCCTCTCAGCACCCTTCACAAACTACACTTCCCAGGATTTTCTGAGGGAAGCCATGACTGTCTGAAGTGAAATCAAAGTCTGGTGTGGGTGTAGCCAAGCAGCTGTGAGTCTGACTTTTAGAACACTGACAGTTGGATCTTACTGAGCATGTCCAACGTTATAATTGGGTTCCAGCCAAACTTTCTTAAATTACTTAAAAATCAGCCAGGCATTTCTTTAACTTTTAAACTGCAGAAGATGAAGGTCAGAGTATGGGGCAAGGTCAGTAATAGGATTACAGGCACTCTGTGAACATGGCTTATTTTTAATGAATTCCAACAGATTATGAGAACTCTCAGAGAAAAAAGTCCAAAAGGGCTCTGAGGTTTTTCTCTCTCTTTTTACACTTTGAACTGTCTATTCTCTCTGACTGTTTTGTGTATCGCCATGAAAATTGAGAGGGTTGTTAAGCAAGCGTTTCTGAGTTCAGCACTATAAGTTTTGTAAGGTTTCGTTTTGAAATGAGCTTATGGGCAGCATCAGAATGGCATGGGGGTATTTTCAATTTAACATTGTGGAATGTGAAAAATCCACGCTGGCTATAATATTCTCTCGTGGCTGTATAATACAATATAAAATCATATCTCTCATTTGCTTCAAACCTCATGCTGATATTTATGAACTGCACAATATTAAGTCATCAGTGTGCAATATGGTGTTTGATTCCCATTGTGTAAAATTTATAATCCTAGAATTTTAGATTTGCAATTAAATCTGTGCAGCCCAGTTCTCTGCAAGTTTTGATTTAGTTTGTTCTATATTTGATTTTCTCTGGTAGTCAAATTCTACCTCTATGTTTGCTACATACACTACAATCCTCTAATAGTGTATTTCACAGGCAGCATACAGCAATAATTCTGGACTTGTGTGCCAATATCATCATACCTTTCTACAAATCCATGATATCATCACACCTGGAATACTGTGTGCAGTTCTGGCTGCTGCTCCTGAAAAATGATATTGTAGAGCTGGGAAATGTGCAGAAACGGGCAACCAAAATTTCTAGGGGGCTGGAACTTCTCCCCTATGAGGAAAGGTTACAATGTTTGGGGTTTTTTTTAGTTTAGAGAAAAGGTGAGCAAGAGGGCCATGCTAGAGATACAATTATGCATGGTGCGGAGAGAGCAGATAGAGAGATTCTTCTCCCTCTCTCATAATATTAGGACCAGGTGGACATCTAGTGGGAGATTCAGAACAGATAAAAGGAAGGACTTCTTCACATAGCATGTAGTTAAACTATGGTATTCACAAGCACAAGGTATGGTGATCATGGGTGTAGTCGTCTAGGGTGTCGGGGGGGTCTTAGACCCCTTACATTTTTGGGAGCAGGGTCCCAGCAGGTTCCATATGTCCTACAAGTCAATCAGCATGAATGGGGAGTGTGTAAGCCACTGAAAAGAACCTTCTAACATGCTTCCTTGTTCTTTCTTGCTGATTGGAGCCAATCAGACTGAAAGGAGGTGAGTGAGTCACTGAGAAGACTCTTCTCAATAGCTAACACACTTCTCCTGTCATGCTGATTGGCTCCTAGGGACATCTGTTGTTGTGGGAGAAGGCACACGAGGATAGGACTGAGGAGTGTGGAGAATATGACAGACAGCAAACAAACGAGTGAGGGGGCATGACTATCATGAAGGGACCCTGCACTTCTGGATTTACCAGTATGCTACTGATGGTAATTTAGAAGGCTTTAAAAAGGGACTCTGCATCAGGCATGATTAAATTATTTCATTACCTCCCATTTCACAGATGATACAAAACCTCCAACTTTCAGAGGATTGTGGGTGCTTTCACACTGCAGTTTATTCCGTTATTCTGACGATTTCTTACCTGGTAATTTGCGCATTATATTTGAGCTTTCACACGACATAACAGGCAGCTCCGGAATTCTGGTGGAATGTAGTGCAAGTATATCACTAATTTCCACAATAAATGATACCAGAAATAATCCGTTAGCAAGGTTGGGAACCTGGAAGATCGCAGGAGTTTTGCGCTAGCTGCCACTGCTCATGTGATAGGGATCCCAACATGCAGTGTGGAACAGGGATAAAAAAACAGGAGCCACCTTAAAACAGAGGGGGGAAATTAGCAGTAGCCACCTTAAACAGAAGGGGGAAATGAGAACTGGGGCCGAAGGGAGGTGCATTATCAATCGACTGAGATGGTATAGTCTGAGATGGGGAGAGCAAGGGTAAAAGGAGCTGCCTCAGTGAACTACCAATGGCTGCTGAAGCTGGCGCTGCCACCCATAGCCCCCAAAATAATTAAGAATAAGGAGAGCCCCCCAACCCCCAGGGCCGCCTCCACGAGCTTCAAAAACCAAGTTGGGGGGGAAATACACCAAACCCCCTAAAACAAAGGGGGAGGAGAAAAACTGCTCTGTTCATTGTAGCTCTGTGTGTGTGTGTGTGTGTGTGTGAAAGACTGTTGCGCAAAATGCCAGTATAACAGGTACTGCAGTGTGAAAGAGGTTTTAGAAATCGGGACAGAAGCGCTTCCTTTTTAATCCGTTAAACAAACGCAATCAGCCCCATGTGTGAAAGCAGCCTGTGTCTCTTAGAGTCACTTCCAATAAAGGAGGCATGCCCAGAACAGTGAGCAAAAGTAAATCTTTGGGAGGGTAAGGCTGAAAAGTGTCTCCAATTTTAATTTAGGGAAAAAGTGTCCCTCTGTTATCAGTTATTTACACTCTGGTCAAAGAGTATAATATTCAAGAAGATGGAATTTATGCAGAGAGTGTATAGGCACTGTAAAAGAAGATGGGGAAAACCTCGATCCATAGCACTTTCTTACTTATTTTGTGAGTTTGTGACCAAATGTGAACACGTACAGGGAGCTGCAGCCAATCCTTGTACTCCAGTGAATATACTTGTGTGGTGTACAAATTTTAAAATTGTTTATCTCCTTCACACATTAATGTTTACATGTAAACTTTAAAATCTTGGGTGAAAACTATATATATGAATCAATCCCAAGATAGCCACGAAATATAGTAATTCTACAATTTTTCGCTGCAATCCATGTCCATGTAGGAACATTGCTTCCTTTCAACATACTTCATTCTAACAGCCAGCTAGTTAACAAAGGCATGTTGTAAGACACCATGATAGCATTTCTGAAAATCAATATGAGCAATGTGGTGAGAAGGTGGAATATCCAAATTCAGTTTATAATTTAGAACTATTTTTTTCAGCTGTTTTATCGCTTGTATGGTTGCTGTCCTAGGCTCTTTTAGGAGGAAGGATGGGATACAAATTTAAATAACAACAGCAACAGATGAGGGGAATCTCCTTCCATGGGCTGGATGTGTCTGCACTCATTTTATGCTTCACCGATTTTCAGACTAGGGATGGAAAGACCTGTCTTTGGTCCTCTGACATTCTCATCTTTCCAATCTTAAACTTGGTTCACCACATTTCTGCAGCAGTTTGCAATTCTTTTTTTTAAAAAAATCCTCATGAAAATTCTCCAGCATTTTTCTGAGAATTTCTTCTACTGAGCACATTTTTGTAGGCAGTTTTTGACTAATGTACACATTTTTGTAAGCAAATTCTCCTAATGTAATGCATTTTTGTATGTAATTTTCACAAATATATTCATTTTAATGCACACTGTTCCCTAATATATGCATTTTTGCAAATATTGCTCAGTTGGAGGACTGCATTGCAAAATGCGGATTAGTGCAAATTCTGAAGTATGGCTGTCTTGGTTCTTTTGTTCTTTCAGAAACTGTGGATTTGATAAATTTGGCTTTAAATGCAAACTGAATCAAATTTCTCACACATCCCTATTTCAGATGCAATCCCCACCTTACTACATGATGCAATATATTGTATCACACTGGGCCTATTTCAGCTATAGCCATAGTCCAGGGCAATTCATTCATAACAGCTGCTAGTTCCAGATGTGGATACACTTCCTTCCCCATTTCCATCAAAAGATGCATGTGGGCAGTTAGATAAGGCTTGAGAAGTATATTTGAAGGACCTACTCCATCCTTATAAGCCTACCTAGGCCTAAGATTGGCCTCAGAGACCCCATTTCTTCAGGAAAAACCAGCTTGGTGGGCTATAGAGACAGGACCTTTTCATAAGTGGCCCCACATCTTTGGGGGCTATCTCCTTTAAGAACTTAGTTTAGGTCTCTCACTTCAATGTTTCAGCAGGCACTGCTTTGCTATGTATTTGACTGATCTGTTGCTGTTTAATTTGCTGCTATTTTGAATAATTTATTATGTGGTTTTATTATATTGCTTTATTGAATGCCACTTTGGGAGGGCTTGCCTTGAAAAGCTGCCTATACAAAAATGCAGATAAATAAATAACGATGCTGGTGGATCTGGGCATCTAGATGTGTGCCATCTACATTAGCAATGCAAGTGGAACATTTCTTACACATGTGGATCTCTTTTGCTGGACTGAGAAAAATGTGTTCAGTGTTCTACACCACACACCCAAAACAGAGCAAAGCAACCAAGACGCTAGAGAAGCAAGACAAGCCATTTCTAAAGATGAATATAATGCTCCCCTAAAGGAAATGTATATGTGTTCCCAAAGGGAATTGGGTGTCCATTTGTGCTTTTGACCATGACAGGGCTGAATGTAGGGGCTGCTGTTACTAAATATGGCCCAATGATTGTGAAACTCCTATCCCAGTTCCAAGGCAGCATAGTATTCTTGGAAATGAAAAAAAGGAGGATGATCTCTCAAGGGTGGAATAATTTCCGTTAGGGTTTTCATAACAGCTGCATTTGTTATTATCTTCAGTTTATTCTCACCATATGTGGGAAGGCTCATAGTAAACAGAAGTGACAACCAAAGGGAGGGCAAATAAGACATTTTGAAACCTGGCGTAAGCATTCTTGGCTTCTTGAGCTTGCTGATGACACAATGGCTGTCACCACACTCCATTCTTTGTAGGGGGAGTTAGAAGAGACCTGGAAAGAAGACAAATTGTTCAGTGACTGGACTGGAAGACGAATTTGTTTAACTGTCCTTCTGAGCAATGTTAGGATTCATATAGGCCCCCCATAGAGCATATGCTGTATATCCTTGCAATAAAATATGACAAAGCACAGGCTTCTCTGAACACATTAGCAACCACATTCAAAACAATAGCACTACAGTCTTTCAGTTACTGTTCAGGACCTTTATGTCATTTTCTGGTTGTTAACTTATTTGCAGAGAAATGATGTTGTCAATGTTTCCACCATCTTTATAGTTGTCTTTGACCATGGAAGCTTCTGGACACTGTGTCAGTTAGTCATATTGAGACTCGTAGAGCCTATTCATGCACGCCCAATGGATGTTCTCGTCCATATTGCTGCTTTGATTTAACTATACTTCAGAATTACCACCAATATTTCACCAAAAGCAAAATCTGAAGAGAAGCATTTGAGGATTTTTGAGCAAGATTTTGAGTAAAGGAAATAATTTCCAAGGAGTTCCACAGCCCATTGGTTTTCAGTGGAATCCTGAAGCAACATTTGAAGCAAATTTGAAGATTCCTCCTTAGGTGAAACTTCTGAGGAATTCTGGAAGAGACAAAAGAGTTTTGATAAGATGAGCAAATTTCTCACATGGCCCCAACATCCTGCCAACAGCATGTTCATGGTCAACGTCTTTTGAAGACCATCAAGGATGAAGACTCCACAAACATTTTCAATTTACCAGCAAAACTACTTGTTCTTGATTTATATGTGGGGGATGATCAGGAAATCCTGCTACTGGCACTACATGGGCAAGGCATCTCCAGTTCCTCTAGCATCTATGTGACAAGCTGAGTATCTGGCCCCCCTTATTTCTGATACTTTTTAATTAATCTATTAAATTAAATAATTAACTTTTGGAGTATTTTAGTATGTTTATATTACTGATTTATTTTATTCTTTTTAATTATTTTTTCTAGTTTGTTTTTTGTATTTCTTCTGATGTATATGCAAATAGCTTGCTTGGCTATCATGCAATAAACTGAACTGAACTGAACTGACATTTCTGAGTCACTGTGTGGGAAATTCAGCATCAGAAGAATTTCTGTCTGTGAAGCTACATCTTCCTGTGAAGGTACATTCAGAAGTGCAGGAGCCAGAAAAAAAACACTAGGACAACTAGTTATCATAAAGCTGTTCTTGGCTTTCAAAGACTGAAAGTAATGTTATGTTCTCTGACTAATCATAAATTCTATAACAGAATTGGAAAGGGAATTTTCTATAAGTGCTGTGCCATGGGTTAGAATATGTTATACCCTGAGTCCTAAGTAAGTTTCTTTGCTACTGGGAGGGCTATTGCTGGTTTGAATTATCATAGTAAGAGAGTAGTTTGTCAAGGAAGGGGAAAAGGGTATTTCTAGAAGTGCTTTTTAATGCTTCTCTGTATAGAATAAAATACACTACTGTTAAACAGAAATCTTGTTGGAGAGATGAAACAGACCTGCCACGAATGATCATAATTCACAAGCCTGGATTTATAAAAATCTGTGTCCAGGCTTGTAAACAGCGTAAGATCTAATTTCAGCTCCTGTTTTCAGATTTAAGCCCTGCAGCAACTTTCTGGGCCTGTATATAACCCAAGTTATGGGTTATATAACTGTATATAACCACAACCTGGGAAATGACAAGGGAAAGGAACTGAGCAGAGCAACACTGAACCTGGAAGATTAAAAGAAATACTACTTCACAGGGGAAGAGGGAGTTTTCACACTTCAAAAACCTGTAATATATTTAAACAAAACCTTTTGAAGAAAGGCAAAACAGCTCTTTATTCTTTTCTATTAATGAAATTCAGCCCTATAGCGAGTTCAAGCTTAATTGGTATTATCAAGCCAAAATTAAGCTCTGTAGATTTCAATGGTATGCTGTGATGGTTTGCTGAGATTGTGCCTTCTCTGGCCTTTTTCACTCCTTCCTGCTAGTATTGGAAGAAACAAACCACCATCCCCGGCTTAGCGTTATGTCTATAACCCAACAAACCACAATCTGTAGCCATGGTTTGTTCTTAGCTTACAAATTATGGTTTGTTCAAGTGAAACAAATCACAATCCCTAAGCCAGGGATCACCACTTGTTTCCTTCCATGCTAGTGGGAAAGAGAGAAACAGCCAAGAAAGACACAATCAGAGTAACTATTATCTATAACTTTCTGTGATGTGTTAACTAGGCCAATAATAAACAGAAAGAGAAACTTAACACATTGGAATAAATTGCTGTCCTAAGCGTGAAGCCTCAAACACTATTCTGCAATACCTGAAGATGGAAACTTTGAAATAATTAGCATGATCTAGCCAAAGTTAAGCATTTTAAGTTTACTGATTTCAGTGTGGAAATTAAGCACATAAATGAGACTCCACACAGGGTCTCCTAAAAACTTCCAACTACAGGGATTGTGTGCAGAAGCGTACAGTATGAACTAGCAATTAGAGCATATTTCTGCTTGTGTTAATTACATTAACATAAAGCCAGGGTGTCAAGAATCTCCCCTTCCAATCCCCTCCTATCCCCTACCCCCTTCTGCTCCCCTCTCCCCCCTTCCTCCTTCCCTCTACTTTCCCCTCCCCCTCTTCCTCCCCCATGGTCAGTTTTACCTATCCTAGCCATGATTCCATGGAAGTAAATCCCACCGAACTCAAAAAGCATGCAAATGATCACTTTTGCCTTTCTTCTCCTACCCTCTCCTCTCCCTTCCTCCTCCCTTCTTCCTCTCCTGCCTTCTTCCTTCCTCCTCCTCCCCTGTCCACTCCAGGCCTCCCTCCACATGGTCAGTTTCACCTATCCTAAGCATGATTGCAGGGGAGTAAATCCAACTGAACTCAATAAGCATGCAAATGATCAATCCATTCTCAGCAAACTTGCACAGGATCCCATTTCTTACCTCCTGGGTTAAAAAGCAGAGAAATTCACTAATAGGCAAAAACCTTGCAGTTTAAGAATGTACCTATAGCCAACAGATATTTCTATCCAACTTTTAAAAGCAGGGAAATTGGGCAGCTATAGTGAATGCACCAGGAGAGCAGAAGACCTGACCTCCACTCTGACATATTGTACCGCCCTACAAATTTATCAAAATGCAAACTCAATTTGGGTTGGTCTTTCATAGTCCAATCCACTTCCTGTCGAGCTTGGAAGAATTTGTTAACATGTGCCTCTGAGCATATGGTGAGTGGTGGCAACACCTACAATCAGCCCAAATTCCAGAAACAAGACATGTGCTGTGCTGATCTTGCTTTAGCCGGAAGGAAGCAACAGTATTAAAACAATTGATATAGTTCAGATAGTCACTTTAATGTTTGATTTACTTTGCAATTTTAGTGATATTTCCTATAGTAAATCATTTTCTTTTGCTTCTGTTTCTGTGAATATGTGAAGTACAGCAACACTCTACAACGTTAAAAAAATTCCCAAAACAATTGTGGAATAATGGCACTGATTATTCTGCAGAATAGTTTCCAGTGGAGATGAGGAGTGTCTCAGTTTGCACTAGATAAAATAGTGGCAGGGGAAATATATTCTAGCAAATTTCCAGGTGTGCTCTGTGTTTTTAATTGGCCATGCCCACTTTTCCTTAAGTGGAGTGGTTTAAGCATAGCAGGCTGACAACATGCATCTTGGGCAGGCCACGTTTGTTTTTCCAACAGCTAGAGTCATTGCTTAAGATGTAACAGATTGTAATCAGTCTGATTTTACACCAAATTGCAGTTTCACATTCAACTGTTAATGCACCCAAAACAGAAATTGAACATAACCTCCAGTTTGAAACACAAATGCTGTCTTCACTATCATATGACACTGACCAATAAAAAGGCGTTGAAATTAATAAAAATAAATTTGACACAGATTTCTAGGATGAATAAGAGAAATATAATTTTCTAGTTTAGATTCTCTGTAGAAACAGTAGTAACACAGAAAAGAAGCAATGTAAGAACACCAACAAACGTACAAAAATGTAATTATCTTTGGAGATGGCAGGTGTTGCCATCACTCAGCATATGCTGAGAGGCACATGTTACCAAATTCTTCCAAGCTCCATAGGAAGTGGATTGGATTGTGAAAGACCAAGCGAAATTATGTTTGCGTTTTGACAAATCTGTAAGGCAGTACAATATCTCAGAGAGGAGGTCAGATCTCCTGCTCCCGTGGTGCATTCACTATAGCTGCCCAATTTCCATGCTTTTTAAAGTTTGATAGAAATATCTGTTGGCTATAGGTACATTCTTAAACTGCAAGGTTTTTTTGCCTATTAGTGAATTAATCTACACGCAGAACATATCATACGGAAAGCAGGATTGGACCAAGATGAAGGAGGTGTGAAAACTGGAGGGAGAAATATCAATAATTTAAGATATGCAGAAAATACCATACTACTAGCAGAAACCAGTAATTATTTGAAACGAATGCTGATGAAAGTTAAAGAGGAAAGCACAAAAGCAGGACAACAGCTGAAAAGTCAAGAACAGTAAAGTAATGACAACAGAAGATTTGTGTAACTTTAAAGTTGACAGTGAGGACATTGGACTTGTCAAGGATTATTAATACCTTGGCACAGTCATTAACCAAAATGGAGATGTTAGTCAAGAAGTCAGAAGAAGGCTAGGACTGGGGAGGGCAGCTATGAGAGAACTAGAAAAGGTCCTCAAATGCAAAGATGTATCACTGAACACTAAAGTCAGGATCATTCAGACCATAGTGTTCCCAATCTCTATATATGGATGTGAAAAATTATGGATAAGAGCAAAATCAACTCATTTGAAATGTGGTGTTGGAGGAGAGTTTTGCAGATACCATGGACTGCGAAAAAGTCCAATAATTTGGTGTTAGAACAAATTAAACCAGAACTATTACTAGAAGCTAAAATGATGAAACTGAGGTTATTATCCTTTGGACACATAATGAGAAGATATGATTCACTAGAAAAGACATCAATGCTGGGGAAAACAGAAGGCGAAACAAGAGATGGATTGATTCCATAAAGGAAGCCACAGACCTGAACTTACAAGATCTGAACAGGGTGGTTCACGACAGATGCTCTTGGAGGTCACTGATTCATAGGGTCGCCATAAGTCAAAATCGACTTGAAGGCACATAACATCATCATCATCATCATATGAGAATAAAAATTTCTACAAGACCAGCAGTTAAAACAAAATAAGGAAGACTTACCAGCCAAACAATATGTGTTGAGTTCTAGCTGCTGGGACCAAGTTACATGAAGTACCATGGCATATACAGAATGCTATGCACATGGGCTTTTTTGTTCCAGTGCAAATGGAGCTTACTGAACATACTGTTGGGGTGTGTGCGTTGTTGTGTGAAACAGCATACATTACGTTGGAGTTAAGTTGAGCAAGAAATTTCTTCAGAGCATGTTAAGAGTCTTTATTAAGACATTAAGGCCAGAGGCTTAAGAGTAAATACATGTAGAGATTCTTCAGTCACCCCCCTTCTGGTCCATCTCTCTCCATAGATAAACACAAAAGACAGCCTCTCAGCTCAGAGGCATAATTCAGAAGAACAACACATAGACTCTATTACAACTATCCCAGCTGTTATCTCCCGTTACCATGACAACCTGTCTGACCTTCAAGTCTGCTCTCTCAGGCCAGACATGGCAGATAAGACTGCTTCTCAAAACACATGCTTGTAACTTTCCAGACCTGATGAAAACATCCTTAGGCAGTACGGCCTAATGCCAACAGCCCCCCTTTTTCATCATGTCTGTAAATCCATTACAACAATGACACATTTCTACAATACATCTTGCAATACATTTCAGTACATTGCACCATACACTTGCGGTTCAGTTCAGTACAGTTCAGAATTACATCTCAGTACAGTTCAGAAACTTTATTCGCTCAAACTTTGGTTCATTCCAAGCCATGTCACTAGTTTGCCAAATTTCTCCTCACACAGAGGCTTGGTCATTATGTCAGCCACCATGTTGTTAGTGTCACAAAATGTTAGGTTAACAAACCCCTGCTGCACACAATCCCTCACGTGAAAGTATCTGACACTAATATGTTTTGTTCTCTTGGTATGAGCTTCTGATGTGGCTATCTTAAAGCAGGTCTGATTGTCTTCATATACAGTAATCGGAAATTGCATATCAATGCCTATCTCCTGCATGAGCATTGCGAACCACTGTAGCTCATTACAGGCCTGTGACAGGGCCACATACTCGGCTTCTGCACTTGATGTTGCAACCACATTTTGTTTCTTGCTGCTCCAGTCAATGCATGACCCGTGCCACATCACAACTATGCCAGAGGTTGACTTACGACTGCTCAGCTCCCCTGCATGATCTGCATCCACAAAACATTCAAGACCTCCTGTCTTTGCTCCTGACAAAACCAGACCCTTTGTCTTCGTGCCTTTCAGATAACGCACTATCCTTTTAATCCCTTGCCAGTCAGCCTCTGAAGGATGCTCTACCTTCCGGCTTAAAATACTGACTGCATTACATATGTCTGGGCGAGACACCTTCACCAAATATTGCAATTTCCCTATTATGCGCCTGTACTTCTCAGGATCTGTACAAGGCGTCTCCTGCACATTCTGTTGGAAAGCCACAACCATTGGAGTCTTCACAACATTGCATTCTGTCATGTTGCATTCTTCTATGATCTGATTTATTTTACTTTCCTGACTCAATGTTATGCTTCCATCTTCTGCACGCACAATATCCGTGCCTAAATAGTGTGTGACAGGCCCCAAATTCTTTGTGTCCACCTGCCTGCCCAGTTGCTCATTAAATTGTGTTCATGTTTGTGTGTCATTTGTTCCTGTCAGAAGGACTGTCTCCCTTTGATCCCAAGGCTTTTCTGAGACTTTAATGCTTCTGCTCAGAATTAACTGCTGTGTTTCTGGACACCAAACTCTGAAATATGCATTCTCTTGTGCTCTAGGTGCACGTTTGCCACGTCTCTTACCCTGTGGCTTGTAAACTCGGCTGCGATGCACTCTTTCAGGCATCAGCCTGACTGCATTACATGAATACTGTGGCTGCGTGCTTTTAACAGCTGTCTTCTTACAGCTCTGGCGGTCATTCCCTTTCCGCCCCATTAAACTCAAGGCATCAGCACACTTCACACCCACGGTCATTTTAAACTGCCCTTGTGTCATGAAACCCTGACAGACAACATTTTCTCCTCTTTGCACCCAACATTTTCCTTTATCAAACCAGACTGAAAATTGACAACTCACCAGTTTGCCCACTGATAAAATATTATGAGCCAAGTCCGGAACGAACAAACAGTTTGACATTAGTCCAAGTTTGTCAAATTTAATCAGACCTTTAGCTTTTATGGATTTCCGTGATCCATCAGCAAGTAAAACAAAGTCCTGCTCATCTGTAGACGTGTAAAACAGACTCCTGTCTTTAATTAGTATAGGGCTTGCTCCGCTGTCGACAATAAAGTTAATTTGTTCCAAGTCTTTAGACTTCTGTTTACAAACAAAGTTCACACTTCCTTGCTTCAAGCCTCCGTCCCTGGAGTTCCGCTTGACTGCACAATCTTTACGGAGATGCCCACGAGCCCCACTGGCAAAACAAGACTTCAGCCGCTGCTGCTCCCGCTTGTTTTCCTGTCTGCTTTCGGCAGCCTGCTCCGGTTTGGCATATTTCTCCTCCTTGCTTCTGACAGCTTCCACCGGCTGGGCTCTCTGCGCCTCCTGCCTCCGCTGCCATTCCTGGGACAATTCCTGCAACGCGTCCCACATCTTTTTAGCCGACTGCTCATCTCTCACACACATCAGTTGAGAATCCGATAGAGCCAAGATTATAAATGCCTGCGCCCTGTGGTCTCGACGCTTCCAGGCCGCGGTCGGTACCGCCGGGGGGTTTTCCTCAATCACGTCCCATAAATCCTCTGCTATGAGCAAAGCCCTCATCCTCAGCTTCCAGCTGGCAAAATTCTTCTCATTAAGTCGTTCCATCGGCAAGCCTCCCCCAGACAGGTTTACAGCCATGTTGCTCACCTCCGTCTGGTTCAATCAATCAAGCTGCCCTCTCTGGAACTCCGTCTGCTGTTCAGACCAGCAACTTACTCCAGTGTAATGCGCTGTGGAGCGTAACCATCCTCTGCTACCACTGTTGGGGTGTGTGCGTTGTTGTGTGAAACAGCATACATTACGCTGGAGTTAAGTTGAGCAAGAAATTTCTTCAGAGCATGTTAAGAGTCTTTATTAAGACATTAAGGCCAGAGGCTTAAGAGTAAATACATGTAGAGATTCTTCAGTCACCCCCCTTCTGGTCCATCTCTCTCCATAGATAAACACAAAAGACAGCCTCTCAGCTCAGAGGCATAATTCAGAAGAACAACACATAGACTCTGTTACAACTATCCCAGCTGTTATCTCCCGTTACCATGACAACCTGTCTGACCTTCAAGTCTGCTCTCTCAGGCCAGACATGGCAGATAAGACTGCTTCTCAAAACACATGCTTGTAACTTTCCAGACCTGATGAAAACATCCTTAGGCAGTACGGCCTAATGCCAACACATACCTCCCAAGCTATAGCATAGGGACAGAGGACCTGCTCTGCATGCAAAAGGTCCCAGGTTCGATCGCTGTTATCTCCATAGAGGGCTGGGAATTCCCCCTGCCTGGAATGTGGAGAGTACAGACAGTACTGTGCTGGATGGACTAATGGCCTGACTCAGTATAAGGCATCTTCCTTTGTTCCTTGTGCCCCTGATAAGAAGCCTTAACTAACTAAAGCTGAAATCCTTTATCCCATCATCTGGGAGTAAGCTCCACCGAGCTTAATGGGACTTTTTCTCTGTAAGGCATGTTTAGGATTGTTCTGTATTTTTTTTTAATATATCCAAAATATGCTGTATTCTCACTAAATTAATTTATGCCTCGCTCTCAGCTGCAGTGCAGAAATGGTTTGATTTCCTTTAAACTGTAACTCAAAATCTTTATATTTTTCTTGTAGTCAGATTGGCAAATGTGTGTTTTCCATGGCCTGACCCAACTGAGAAGCATTGTGTTTGGAAATGATAAGGTGAATTATCTATGCATGTGGGACACTGACCAGTGAGCAGCTGTGTAATATTTAATTTCTGTAAGATTCATAAATGCCAAAGTCACAAATTCAGAGGTAACAGAGCTGTACTAGTCCAATGTCAAAAGCAAAAAAGATTACAGTACATTTAAAGTCCTGACAGTGTGAATGTGATGACTATAACCATATTGTTTTCTAAAATGTCTTACGGCTGCGTATCATATTTGACAGAATGTCCAACATTTAGTGAATGTCAGCATCAACATATGAATGCTGGCAATCACAAACAAATTTTGCAAAATGCAGCTTTCATTAGTGCAAGGGTTGCTAAACGTTTGTGGCCTGTGAACTTATTTGCAAACAAGAAACTGTTATGGCACCACACACACACACAGGGCAACCAAGCACACACTGCAACCTGTTCTATTGGCTACAATGGAATGGTTCTTGCAAGCCTAATTCTAGTGAGGGGAGGGACCCTGTAAGCACCTGGGAAAACATCTGTGGGTACATGTACGCACACAGGCACCACACTGGTGATCTTTGGACTAGCGCATGTTGAGCTTGTCGGCATCCACTGGTGAATGTTGACTATCTTGATTTATATTTAAATGTAATCCTATACATGTCTACTCAGAAGTAAGGCCCATTAAGTTCCCTGGGATTTATTCTCAGCTAAGTGTGCATCTGACTTCAGCTGAAGTGTATTCATGAGTGTATCTCTGGATGTTTGGAACCAAACCAATGCTCAAGGTGGCTTGCATAAAAGCATTGATTAATACAACAGCAACAACACTTGGTCATGTCATTTGCATATCACCCTGGTCTGTGTAAGGATGAGGATCAATTCAAACTATTTTAAATTTTTTTTTTTTCAATAATTTTTATTCAGATTTTCATAAAACATACAAGACAAAATCATAAAACATTCAAAGACAAAAAACAAAATCAAAAATAGTCAAACAAAAAGAAAAAAAGAAAAGAAGAAAAAAAAAAGAAAAAAAAACAAAAATAAAAAATAAAGAATAAAATATTGACTTCCCATTTGTCAAAGATCAAATCAGCTATAAGTCTATAATATATAGCAATCCTGTCTCTTAAGTCATATTATAAAATCACTTTCCTCCAGTAGTTATCTTACTTAATCATCAAATCTCATAAACATTACTTTATTCTTTCCACAAAAAGTCAAAGAGAGGTTTCAATTCTTTAAGAAATATATCTATCAATTTTTTTTTCCAGATAAGCATATCGATTAATCCATCTCATTACTAATTATGATAATCTTATTGTCATAACCATAGTCAAAATAAACATTTCAATTAATCCATCACATCAGAATCTGTTAGGTTCAGTAATTTCAGTAGCCATTGTTCTATTATCTCTATTAGTTCCATTTTCCATCTTCCATCTTCAGTAGTCTTGTTAAGTCCAGTAATTTCAATATCCAATCTTCCATTATCAGTATTCCATAATAATCTTGCTGTCAAAGCCATAGTCATATAATAAGAGTCTGATGGGAATTACCTCTATCCCAAATATTTTCTTGCCATCCATTCTGAATAAGGTGCTGAAATACTGCTGTAAAATCATATCTCTGTTCTTTTTTTCAAAATACACTGGGTCATCTCTTAAAAGTTTTTCCATTGTCACATGGCTGCAGTTAATTCCATAGATTTTCTCTATATTGGGCTCCATCACATCATTCCAGTCCAGAAGATAATCCATGCCATTGATAACTTTATCTCTAGAATCTTCATTAATTTCTTCAGAGATAACATTGAGTTCCAAACAATAGATTTTATTTCTAAAGTCCATAGACTCCAAATCTTGTTCCTGTTCCACGTTTGTTCCAATCTCCGGGATCTCCTCTCTCACAGGGACCCCTATTCCAGTCTCCAGGGTCTCCTCTCTCACAGGGACCCCTATTCCAATCTCCGGGGTCTCCTCTCTCACAGGGACCCCTTCCAGGGTCACCTCTCTCACAGGGACCCTTATATCTTTAATCTCCTGCTTCATTTTACTCAATTCAATTTTCGTTATCTCAATCTCATTCATTATTCTCTGAAACATAGTTATTTCCAGCTTCTCAGCCACTTTCTTAATTGCCATTTTAAAAGAAAAATATAGGAAAACCACTTCTTATTTCAGCAACAATTGGGTTAATACTCCAAACTTGGTGACATCACAGTATAAACAGAGCAGACAGCCTTATCTCTCCAATAGTTAAGTAAACAAAATGCAGTTCCCAGGATCGAAGCAATTAATGGCAATCGTCAAGAAACAGATTCGTCAAAATAAAATAGACCAAAAAGAGAGTAGTCTCAAAACAGTATAATATTTTTCAAAATAAAAATCTGGAATAGAAATCCCTCTTCTGTGTATATCTTTAGAATGCAAATCCAGGACAGCTTTTTGCAACAAAAACAGAGATAAGCTATTAATTAGTGCGTAGCAGAGAGAAGTTATGGCTCCCCAGTGAGATGTCGAAAACTGATCAATCTGGCAAATCTCTTTTAAACAGCAACAATTTAAGTCAAGTAAAAGAAAAATATAGAAAGAAGGGTGCTTGCCTGTTAGTGCGTTCTCTCTTAGAAGATAAGATGAACGTTCGCTTTAACAGATAGAGCTTGCTGTTGAAAATCCGTCCCACCTTCGTCGGCTGGACCTCGTCCCATAAATTAATGAGATCTGGTCGTCCCAACAAAAATAGGCTTTGAGGTTAATCTCTTCGTTTCTCCCTACCCGGGAGAAGTTTAATCAGTCAAAAAAAAAAGAAAAAACTGACTGATATATCTGAATAAGCTTCTTTTGAGGCAGGAGCCCGTCTCAAAAGCAGGCACAGGCTAAGTCACCCTTCCCGGAAGTCAAACTATTTTAAATTTTAAAACATATAAAAATAATACAGAGAAGCTGAACAACTCATAGGGAGCAGCCATCACAAAAATTCTCAAGAGGGGGAACGGTTTTCTCATCTGAAAGAAAACATGGATGTCTCCATATTATTGCACTGTTTTTATTGTTTGCTGCCCAAAATATGAACCAACCCAGACCCTGCATTCATTATTTGAGGCCGTTCTGTGTGTGCCCCATCTGAGAGAAGTGCGGCAACACAAGAACAGGCCTTCGCAGTGGTGGCTCCCAGTTTATGGAATGCTCTCCCCAGAGAGACTTGCCTGGCACCATCACTATGTGTTTTTAGGTGCCAAGAAAAAAATTCTTATTAATCCAGGCCTTTAGATCTTAATTTTCTATTTTCTTTTAGTGCCATGGGGTTGACTTGGATTTGCTCTTTTACATATATTATTGGTACATAGTAGGTTGTTTTTACCCTTGCTTTTCATATTTGTTTTTGTAAGTCACTTTGAGTTTACTTTTTTGAAAAAAGTGTCTGATAAATATGATGATGATGATGATGATGATTTTGATGGAAGATCACTTCCCATGCCATCCTTTCCAGGTTTTAAGGTCTCTGGGGTAGGCCCTTCTTATTTATGTATTTATTTCCATCTCACCCTTACTCAACGATTTCAGTGTGGGTAACAATAACTTCTACAAGAAAACAATCAATATCAATAAAAATCATAAAAATCTATTTATAAACACAGTGAACTACATATCTCTCAGCTGTGCATCAGTTGCTATTCCCCAAAACCTGTATAAAAAGCCAAGTTTCAAGGTGATGTCTACATGACATCAGCATAGACACCAGCTGAATTTTGAGGTGGAAGGCCAAGGGACCACAACAAAATCTTATTTGCAGTGGCTCTTCCCTCCATTGTGTGGTTGATGCTGATGCTGTTTATTTTTCGGTGCCAGCTGAAGAGTCACTTCTTTGCTCAAGCCTTTGGTAGAGGGTTGATGCAGTGAGAGCGGCTGTACATTGATGGACTAGTTGCAGTATTAATAAAATTGTTTTAAGGACTGCATATGTATTTTAACTTTTAGATTGTATAGGTTTTTCTTTTTATGATTTTGATTTGCTGCATATGTTTTATGTTGTAACCCACCATGGGATTGTGAACTGATGAACAGCAGGAAAGCAATTGAAGAGATAAATAAAGAAGATCCCAATTCTTTTAAGAATACATTTGACTTTCTTCAGACCTCTGAGTGTAATTTTTCATGTGCTTTGAAAGATCGCTATTGTTGCATTGTCAGTCACATGCACATTTAAGCTGGCCATGCATGGCCTGTAGCAGCTCCTGTGGTGGGGCACAGCTACAGAACCAGCCTCTCAACACTGGTGTAGCAACTACTTACCTGGACAGTGCTAGGGCAGCTCCCACCAGTGAATCTCTGTGTCCCTGACCTCGCTTGCACCCCACTACAGCCCATCCAGGTAAGTAGCAGTGAGGCCAGTGTCAGGAGGGCAATTCCATGGCTCTGCCACTACCATAGATGGGACACTAATATTTACAAACCTGCTGCTTATTCAGGATGCTCTTACACAACAGTTAATATGCATCAGAAGTAACAAATCATATATATTTGCAGCACTGCTATTCATAAATGTTCCTCTGTAACACTGGATAAATGATTTGGTTAACATAATATTATGCCTTTGGTCAATTTACCTGAAAGACCGTCTTACCCTTTATATTCCCAGTCAATCACTGAGCCCTGCAGGTGAGAACCTCCTGCTGATACCATCTTATAAGGAGGTTCGTTCTGCACAATATAGGAAATGGACCTTTCCATTCCACCTACCCTGTGGAATTCCCTCCCCTTAAATATTAGGCAGGCGCGATCTCTGTTATCTTTTTGGCACCTGTTGAAGACTTTCCTCTTTCAACAAGCCTTTTAAGTTGAGACCTATCCCAGTCTGCATCTTTGTTGAAATTGCTTGTTAATATGTGTATTTTTTAATAAATGTTTTTAACACTTTTTTAAAAGATGTTTTTAAAGCTTTTTTAAAAAATGTTTTTAACGTTGTTTTGTTTTAATGTATTTTAAGGTCTGTTTTTATGATGTTTTAAAGTGTTTTTAGTGCTTTTGTTTGCCGCCCTGGGCTTCTGCTGGGAGGAGGATATAAATCAAATAATAAATAAATAAATAAAATTGCTTGCAGTTATGCTCTGTTTGACGAGAGATGTGCTCCTATTATCTAACAAAAGGACTTTCCCTTTAAGCATTCTTGTATTTGTCTGAAAGCTATTTAGTGTATTCTGGACATTGTAATTGTATATAATGTTGTGAAGAAATTACATCTGGTAGATCTAAGCAATCTATTTCATTTTATGAGTTGTACAAGAAAGATGTATGTGACAGGTTTTTCACTTTTGATATACTGTCCTGGTAATTTCTCAGTAATGAGACAGAGAGAATATCACAGTCGTGAAATACAGGGCCCTCAGGCAACATCGAACTTCGGGTGAAATGTGAGACATTATTGCTGGCTGACAGCAGCGTTTGTCTGCATGTCTTACCTCTATATAGGCAGGCAACACGAATTCAAAAGGAAGTGTACTGAAATGCACCCCATTGAACTCAAGAGTTAAGGGAACATAGGAAGCTGCCTGATACCAAGTCTGAACATTGGTTCATCTAGCTCACTGCTGTCACACAGCCTGGCAGCAGCTCTCCATGGCTTCAGGCAGGGACCATTCCCTGCTGAACCTGGAAATCCGGGAAATAACCCTGGAAGCACTTCCATTCAAAGCAGATGCTCTGCAATTTCCTTGTAATCTCAGTAAAGTGTCAATGATCACTTTGCATTATACAGTATGTTTATCATTATCATTATCATTGTTGTTTATTAAATTTACATCCCACTGATGAAAGTTAAGGAGGGAAGCACAAAAGCAGGACTACAGCTGAATGTCAGAAAGACTAAAGTAATGACAACAGAAGATTTATGTAACTTCAAAGTTGACAACGAGGACATTGAACTTTTTATTTAATTTAATTTATTTATTTATTTAATTAAGCTTATATACCGCCCGACTAGCAACAGCTCTCTGGGCGGTGAACATTAAAAATACAATAAAAATAACACAAAACTGTACACAAAACTGTACAGTCTAAAATCAAAATATAGTAATTTAGAATTAACAGGAATTAAAATGCCTCAGAGAAGAGAAAGGTTTTAACCTGGCGCCAAAAAGATGATAGTGTCGGCGCCAGGCGCACCTCCTCGGGGAGACCATTCCATAGTTTGGGGGCCACCACTGAGAAGGCCCTAGATCTTGTCACCACTCTCCGGGCTTCCCTGTGAGTCGGAACCCGGAGGAGGGCCTTCGTAGTAGACCGTAGTGTACGGGCCGGTTCATATCGGGAGAGGCGTTCCGACAGATATTGTGGTCCCGTGCCGTATAAGGCTTTATAGGTAAGTACCAACACTTTGAATCTGGCCCGGAAGCATATTGGAAGCCAGTGCAAACGGGCTAGCACAGGTGTTATATGCTCAGACCGCTTAGTTCTTGTTAGCAGTCTGGCCGCCGCATTTTGCACTAGCTGTAGCGTCCGAATCGTCTTCAAAGGTAGCCCTACGTAAAGCGCATTGCAGTAGTCCAGACGCAAGGTTACCATAGCATGTACCACTGATGAGAGGTCCTCCTTACTCAGATAGGGACGTAGCTGGGCTACCAACCGAAGTTGGTAGAACGCATTCCGGGCCACCGAGGCTACATGAGCCTCAAGTGTGAGGGAAGAGCCTAAGATGACTCCCAGACTACGCACCTGTTCCTTTAGGGGGAGTGTAACCCCATCCAGGACAGGGTATATATCCACCATCCGATCAGAGAAACCATCCACCAACAGCATCTCAGTCTTGTCAGGATTGAGTCTCAGTCAAGGATTATCAACACCTCGGCACAGTCATTAACCAAAATGGAGACAACAGTCAAGAAATCAGAAGAAGGCTAGGACTGGGGAGGGCAGCTATGAGAGAACTAGAAAAGGTCCTCAAATGCAAAGATGCATCGCTGAACACTAAAGTCAGGATCATTCAGACCATGGTGTTCCTGATCTCTATGTATGGATGTGAAAGTTAGACAGTGAAAAAGGCGGATAAGAGAAAAATCAACTCATTTGAAATGTGGTGCTGGAGGAGAGCTTTGCGCATACCATGGACTGCGAAAAAGACAAATAATTGGGTGTTAGAACAAATTAAACCAGAACTGTCACTAGAAGCTAAAATGATGCAACTGAGGTTATCATACTTTGGAGACATAATGAGAAGACATGATTCACTAGAAAAGACAATAATGCTGGGAAAAACAGAAGGGAGTAGAAAAAAAGAGGAAGGCCAAACAAGAGATGGATTGATTCCATAAAGGAAGCCACAGACCTGAACTTATGAGATCTGGACAGGGTGGTTCATGACAGATGCTATTGGAGGTCACTGATTCATAGGGTCGCCATAAGTTGTAATCAACTTGAAGGCACATAACAACGACAACAATATCCTGCCCTTCCTCCCAGTAGGAGCCCAGGGCAGCAAACAAAAACACTCTAAAACATCATAAAGACAGACATTAAAACATCTGTAAAAACATATTTTTAAAAAAGCTATAAAACATCTTAAAAAGCAATTCCAGCACAGATGCAGACTAGGATAAGGTCTCTACTTGAAAGGCTTGTTGAAAGAGGAAGGTCTTTAGTAGGCACCAAAAAGATAACAGAGATGACACCTATCTAATATTTAAGGGGAGGAAATTCCAAAGGGTAGGTGCCGCCACACTAAAGGTCCCCCCTCGCTGGATCGTCACCTTGCAGTGGTGACGATCGTGACCATCTTCCATCTGGAAACATATGTCCTCACAGTGGGAGGCTGTGTGGATCCAGATTTGGCCTCCACAGTCACTTACGGACCCACCTAAAGACCTTATCTTGGAAGACAATCTTACTCGGCCACGAGTGATCGTCACCTGCAGAGCGCAATGATCGACTGGGTGTATAAGGGATAAGATAGTCTTTCAGGTATCTGGTCCCAAGCGTTATAGGGCTTTATACACCAAAACCAGAACCTTGAACTTAGCCCAGTAGCCAAAGGCAGCTTTTAAAGATAGCTTTGTATGTTTGCTCATTTATAAAAATATTTATATACCACTCATTCATGTAAAATATCAAGGTGGTGTATAACAATATATATGAATACAATAAAAACATCAGATACATAGAAACAATATAAAGACAAAAATGTTGGCTCATTGCTTTTGTAAAACAGTAATATAGAATAATGATTAGCTGCTGTTATATATAATGGAAGATATTGTTCTCTGTCTCTGTCATTGTTCAGATGGGTGACTGAAATTGTGCTCAAATTACAGTTCCTCCATTCAGTTCCCAGGAATTCTGAAGCACATCATTCCATATAATAGATCAGGATCACGTACAGAGTACCAGAACTTTGGTCAGCTCTGCCAGTTTTGAGAGTATTGATCATATGTTTGAGGGAGATGAGTGGACTGAATCTAGATCTGCCTCTTTGTTTTCTTTTCTTCAGAAGGTGCATGCATGCAATTCATTTTAAGTCGCTGCAATTCATTTTAAGGATCTGTGGAGCAGGGTCTATACATTTCTCTATACATTACAGTTTCAAAGGGTTTTTTTAATCTTCATGCCTAGATTTCACTGAATTCTCTTTAATGCCATTGAAATATAATATTTGGGATATATTTAGAAAGTTTATTAGTTTTGCTATCTCTTTGACTATATGAATCACAGGATTTCATCACTAACACTGTCATCTTTATTAAGTGACAAACATTTTTCAAAAAGCTGAACACTATCTTTGCAGCAACAATATCAACAGAGGTCTTTATCAGAAACAGAAGCTATACGTTCTTTCTCTCATCACAATGGAAGAAGCGTTCTGATCTGATTTAAATGCAGCATTTGGATATTAGAACATCTGAAAATAAGGTTATTTCAGGGCAAATCTTCTGAGCACAAAAAAGAGCTTTCAAGGACCATTAAATGTTTCTCAAAAGACTTCCCTTTTTTGTGCCAATTTGCTGCTGTTTATAGCACCAATCAGCTGCAGCACCATTTTTTTTGTTCGAAAATAGCTCTTATTTTCAGTAACAGCATTGTCGCAGAGTGAGTAATATTTGGTTAATTGATGAAATCACTGGATTGAAACCAAACTAATTCAAAGTTAGAGCAATGGCCTTACCCTGAATTAACATTGTTTGCTTTCAGTGACTACATGATGATGTTACAATTATTAGGAAGATATTGTACCAGAACACACTAGTACGTCATGAGATAACTGCTGGTGACTTCTGACCAACATATTTCTTGGTCTCCTAGCTCTGTCCCACCTGACTGTGGAAAGGCTTGATTGAGCTCTATGGTTTGTGATTGGGTCATCTTAGTTTAAAAGCTGCATCACTCAGGTTTGGTCTAACTCCCAGTTAAAGGGTCTGATGTGCATCTGCTCTGAAGTTAGTATTGTATCTTGGCCACGGGGAGTCCTCTGGAAGGCCAAGATAAGACAACATGAAACCAAAGTCATAGTCAAAGACTAGTTTTATATGACCAAATTCATACAAAACTGATAGACAGTAGCAGATGCAGGTTGAGTGCAGGATGGAGGAACAAATGGGTAGTAGATCAGAGTGGTCAGATATGGTGTGCAAAACCTTTGACAACTCCAAGACTGACTTGGACTACAGCCAAGCAGAGCCCTTACATGCTTATGCAAGCTGTGAGGCCAGTCCTGCCTTCCCTTGGTGAAAAGTGACTCCCAGAAGGACCTGGGCTCTTGCTTGGAGCCTTTTGCTGTTTTAGCACTCTTCTTGATGTATTCTCTGGCATCTCAGGAAAGGGGACCTGGTGAAATGTGAAGTCTGATACAGTGGCTAGGGCAGTTTTTCAGGGAGTTCTGGTTGCTGGCTCAGGTAGCTGAGTGGCTGTCTCTGCAATATTTCTCTACCAATGCTCCCCCCCTCCAATTGAACAATAATTCAGCAGCTGTGCTGTGAAAGAACTACTGATGTGCTAAAAATACATACATTAAATGATACATTGTGGCCCATAATACACTATCTGCTACTTCTCTGGTGGGGAGAGTTGTGGCTCCTCAAAGGGTTGCTGTTCCAGGGGCATTTGCTGTTCCTTTTGGCTTTGGAGACAGCCAGTGTGGTGTAGTGGTTAAGGTGTTGGACTACGACCTGGGAGACCAGGGTTCGAATCCCCACATAGCCATGAAGCTCACTGGGTGACCTTGAGCCAGTCACTGCCTCTCAGCCTCAGAGGAAGGCAATGGTAAACCACCTCTGAATACAGCTTACTTGAAAACCCTATTCATTGGGTCGCCCATAAGTCAGAATCGACTTGAAGGCAGTCCATTTGGCTTCAGAGCCTTCCAGGTACTGGAATATATACCAAATATAGAACCATATTTATATACCACTCATTCATGTAAAATATCAAGGTGGTCAGTGTTCCAGCTCATTTCTGGCTTCTCTGGAGTCTGTGCTACCAGGCCATGGGGTCGCCCAGGAATTTCTGGTGCCCTTCCCTCTGGGCCCATATTCTCATCAGTCAGCTCCACATACCACATATCCTTATAATTGGTCTTGTGCCTCGTTATCTGGTATTTTCATTTACTTTTAAAATAAAGTATGCACTCTCACATATATGCATGTGGAGATCATTAAACAGCAAGCCAGTTCTGCATCTTAATTTATGACTTCTGGCAATCTTCATGCCCTGCTCTATTTTTTCATTAAGATGCTGGTTTAAAAAAAAAGTCTTGAGATTTTGTGCAATTCTTTATTCATGCATTTGTTTCTTTTCCTACCTCTCCAGTGCTCATGATGGCTTACAAAATGGTAAAATACAGGACTTCACTTACACTCAACATTTCAAATGCATCTCAGCACTCTAGCCTGCAGACATGCCCAGCTAATTCAAGAAAAATCTCTGATGTCAAATATATCACTTGTAAAATTGCAAATGTTGCTTAAGATTACTAATTACCTTACTCAGCCTTTGCTGAAGAAGGACTTAAAAATTTCTCTAACTTGTTAGAAAACAACTTTTTCAATTACATGGAATATTGGAGACTCCTTTTCCCCCTCAGGATTAAGAAATGGTTCTATCATGTATCCAAACCTTTACATGACGGAACAGGTAGGCTGCAATTTACTTTTTTCAAATTGTACATACCTCTTCTTTATAATGTCGTTCCTTTTAGGGACGGATTTGCCGCCACCATTATTAAAGGGAGGACTCGTGAATGCTTGCGATATAAACATTTGGGAGCCACGTGAGATCGTTCACCCAATCAGGAAGGGTGCTGGAGCAGCATATAAAAGGCTGCTTCTTCTTCCCGCTCTTGCCTTTTTTGCCTCGCGGCATATGCGGTTGGTTCGTGCTTCCCGTGGCTCCGTCGGCGTGTTGGCGTGATTGTTTCTACTTATTCTGGGTTTTGTAGCTTGGTTTTTCCCTGTTCGATCGTTGTAGTCCTTTGATTTTGTTTTCCCGATTTGAATTTCCCTCCCCGATACCCCGCTGATCAGCTGGGTGGCGGGCATCTGCCCGCACGCCTAGCGGCTTTTTTCCCATTTGTTTCCCCCCTTTTTTGTTTGTAAAGCCTCAGTTCGTTTAATTTCTTTGGTCCCAATTTTGGAGCTGAGCTGGTGGAGTAGTCGTTCCTGTGTCAATTTAGACTTTAATTCTTCATTCTTGCCTTAGTTTTCGCTATTGTCCTCGTTTAACCCCCCTTTTACTTTCCGTTTCTCTCTGTGTAATCGCTGTTATATATTATTTTGCTCGTTGATCTTTTACTTTATTTGGAGTCTCTTTTATTTAAATTAATAGTTTTGCTTATTATATTTCAATTTTTGTGTGTATTGCTATTTATTCTATAGTTGTTGCTTTTTAATTATATTTAGTTGATTGAAATTCAACACCCCCCCTCCTTTTTTCCCTATTTCCCTCCCCCCCATAGTTTATAGTATAGTATTAATTCTATTACTCATTATCAAATAATAAATAATATTTAATTTATATAAATAAACAATAATAATAATAAAATAAATAAATAAATAAATTTAATTATCATAAAATCAATATATTTTCAAATTTCTGTTTACTATTATAATTGGCAATTGTGTTCGTTGGTTAAGTTGTAGAATTTTATCGTACATATTTGGTGGTTTTTAAACTTGGTTAATTGTGTAATTGTTTTATCTCGGTCTTTTGACCATGCCTCCCAAGAAGGTGCAACAGAAGAGAGGGGTTCGTGTGCTGAAGCAGGCCAACAAGCGCCCTCCTTCACTGCAGCATCAATCCTCTGATGAAGAGGAAGATTTGGGGACCATCCGTGCCTTGGTGGCTAGAGTTGAAGCGCTTGAAATGGAACGCAGGCAGCCTAAGGATGTCGATGCGGGTCCCATTTCTGGACCTGTAGGTAAGAAATCTGCTAGGTTAGCTTCCAAAATGACTAAATCTCGTCTTCTCGCTGACTTGGTTTCTAGAGTTGGTGTGCTTGAAGATGCTACGCCCATGGAGGGGTCTTCGTTGCATACTCCTCCAGTGGGTTTGCCTGCGGTTCCGTCCACGAATCTTGCCTTGCCTGAATCTGAGCGTCGGGAAGTACAGATGCCTGTTCCTCCAGCGCCCGCCACGTTCATTCCTGGGTCTCCAGGGTTCACCATGCCGCCGGTCGTTGCTTCTCCTGCAGCTTATACAGGTGGGCAACAATTACACCCTCACGTTACACAAGTACATGCCTCCAGTGCCCTTCTTCAGGATACCCCAGCGGCGGGTTCCCAGGTGTTGGGTGATTCTCCTCACCCTGCTGTTTTTATGGGAGGGGGGTGTTGGTGCCTCAGCACCCACAGCTCCCTTGGCCGGCTGCTGCAGTGTCTCCTTGGCAGCCGCCTTCCAATTCTTCTTCTCTGGTGCCTGCTTACTTGCCCCTTCCTCAAGGAATTTATCCTCAGGGTGACACATCTGTTCCTTTAGGGGACCATTTATTGTTAGGAACTAAGGAAAAAAATTGGCGTGGAGAGTACATCGATTTGTTTTCTCTCCTGTTTCGTGAAAACGAAACAAAACCTAAGGATGGTCAGGAGGTTAAGGAGCGTGAGGCCACCATTAAGCGGAGGGTCGATCGCATCTGGCCTAATTGGTTGAATGCCTATACAATTTATATGGGGGTTATGACTCAGGCATATCCATCTAGAGCTTTGTCCATGATAAAGTATCAGGACATTGTTCATCGTGCTTTCCGTGAATTCTCTGGCACCGCTTTGCTTCGGTATGACGAGAATTTCAGGCAGAGGGCGGCATTGGATCCCACCCTCCGTTGGGATGTTGAGCATGCCGGTCTTTGGCTGTGATCTATGACCCCCGCCAGGCCCACCTTGGGCGATAGAGCTGATAGTGGGCATTTGTTAGCACGAGCGCAGACTGCCGCCTTTGGTTCCAACCAAGGTGGGCACTGGGTTCAATCCCAGCAAGTCTGCTGGGCATTCAACAGCACTGGCAGATGCCTCAGACGTCCTTGTAGGTTCAGACACGCCTGTGCAATGTGTGGGGGCAACCACCCTAGTTCCTCCTGTCAGCGTGCACGTATGGCTCGCCAGGGTACAGGGGAGCATCACCAGCCCAAACGTGGTTCTGGCAACAGCGGCAGTACATCACAAGACCAGTAGCCCGGTCAAGCTGGCTCCTTTGGCTAAGCTGTTAGAGTTTTACCCTGATAGACAGGCTGCTACTTTCATACTGCAAGGTTTTCCTGTTGGTTTTCGCATTCCCTTTGAGGGTCCACGGATTGCTACATCAGTAGTCAATCAGCCCTCTCTTAGCCATTTGGCGACTGTTGTGTTAGCTAAGCTTAATAAGGAGATAAGTGCTGATCGTATTTCAGGCCCTTTTCCTTGTCCTCCTTTGAGAAATTTGAGGATTTCCCCGTTAGGTATTGTGCCCAAGAAGCAGGTTGGCGAATACCGGCTTATTCATAATTTATCATACCCGAAAGGTGCCTCTGTTAATGATGGCATTTCGCCGGTACACGCGTCAGTTAAGTATACTTCTTTTGATGAGGCAGTGAGAGTAGTTAGGAGGGCAGGCAGGGGTGCTTTAATGGCAAAGTGTGATATAAAATCCGCTTTTCGCCTTCTGCCTGTGCACCCTGATGATGTAGATTTATTGGGTTTCAAATTTCAGGGCCAGTTTTACGTAGATAGGGCCATGCCAATGGGTTGTTCCATGTCTTGTGCTGCTTTTGAAGCATTCAGCACATTTCTTGAATGGGCACTGCGGAGGAAAGCTTCCTCCTCCTTCTCTGCTCATTACCTTGATGATTTTTTATTTGTGGGGCCGGCTGGGACTTCTCACTGCCTTTATTTAATGCAATCCTTCACCTCTTTAACTGAGGAATTGGGAGTTCCGCTAGCTCCTGAGAAGTCTGAGGGCCCTGCTACTTCCCTTATTTTCTTAGGGATCCAGTTGGATACGGTAGCGCAGTCATCACGTTTGCCGCTGGATAAGTTGGTTGCACTGCGCCAACTGCTTCGATCAGTGCTGGTGTTAAAGAAACTCACACTGGGTCAATTACAGGAGCTGGTGGGACATTTAGTTTTTGCTTCCAAAGTTATTTCCCCTGGTCGTGCATTTCTCAGGCGTTTATGTGACGCCATGAAGGGTGTTCACTCTCGTTTTCATTTTCTTCGTATTACTGCAGGGATGAGAGCGGATTTGCACATGTGGCTTGAATTTTTGACAGAATTCAATGGCCTTTCCTTTTGGCGACAGGAATTATTATTGGAAGCCGAATTGCAGGTACATTCTGATGCCGCTGGGGGCATTGGTTTTGGAGTAATATTTAGATCTCAGTGGTGCGCTGAGCGATGGCCTGCTTCTTGGCTGGCCAATGGAATTACTTCCGATTTGACATTCCTGGAATTCTTTCCAATAGTAGTAGCTGTTCATATTTGGCCATTGTCATTTCAGAATCGCACAGTGCACTTCTGGTGTGATAATTGGTCCACGGTTTGCGTTATCAATGCACAAACTTCTAAGTCTTCCCGTGTTATGCGCTTAGTGCGGGCTTTTGTCTTGCAATGTTTGCGCTTTAATATTTTATTCCTTGCCAGGCATGTTCCAGGTTTGCTAAATTCCGTTGCTGATGCCCTTTCCCGCTTACAGATGGCGTGCTTTTGGGAGCTTGCACCTGGAGCGGCACTCGATCCTGTGCCAGTCCCACCTGTCCTGTGGAACCTTGGCAACTAGAAGTTGGGGTTGCGATTGCAGCTGCTCTGGCTCCCAGTACTCGAAATGCGTACGAGCGTTCTTTTGCTAAGTTCCAGACTTTCCGCATCAGCAAGGAGCTGCCTTTGGCGTGGCCTATTCCTGTGGATCATCTATTGCAGTTTATGATAACTTTAAAAGGGCAAAACAATTCTGTTTCTACTATCGCCAGTCACCTTTCCGCGCTTGCCTTTATCTCTAAGGCACGGGGGCTGCCGGATCATTCTGTAGATTTTAGGGTCAGAAAGGTCCTTGAGGGTTGGTCGCGTTCCACTCCCAGGTCCACTGACCGGAGGAGGCCAATCACGCCCGATGTTCTCCTCCAGATCCTGGCATTGTTTAATTCATTATGCTCATCTCTGTATGAGTCGCACCTGTTCATCGCAGTAACTCTGACGATGTTTTACGGTGCTTTTCGCCCTAGTGAAGTATTGGCCCCCTCCAAGTGTGATGTGACTTATCGTGCCTTATGCGTAGGCGATTGCACATTAGGTGCCGATATAGTGAGGATTTCCCTGCGGGTCTCTAAGACCGATCAAAAAGGCCGTGGCACTATTGTGTTTTTACGCAGTTGCCAGGTCTCTGAATTGTGCCCTGTGGCTGCAATGCGACAATTTCTGTCTCTCCGGCCAGCGGGCCAGTGTTATCTTTTCATTCATGCTGATGGTTCTGCCCTGACTCAATTTCAATTTTGGGCCATTGTTCGGCGGGCCTTGTTGGCCAGTGGTCATGATGCTGGAGTCTATGGGCTGCATTCCTTCAGGATTGGTGCGGCTACGGCCGCAGCCCTCGTGGGCATGAGCGTTAGCGATATACAAGCGATTGGAAGATGGCGTTCCGATGCATTCAAATCTTATGTCAGGCCCTAATAATAAGGTTTTGTTTTTGTTTCCCTAGGTTTGCTAAGCATCCCTATATCCGTGAGGATCGTCTTGTGTGGCCACTCAATTTTGTTTTGGGCTCATCGGAGGGCTTCTTCGTCTGCTCCTGGGACCCAGCTGCAGCTTTCTGCTACCGCTACAGTTCACTGGGTAGCCCGGAGGGGCATGTTATGGGACGCGTTTTTGCCTTCTGTGTGCTGTATTATGTCTTCTATGGATCGGCCACATATATTATTGATCCATTTAGGGGAAAATGATTTGGTACAGCGTCCAGGTGTGGACCTGCTTGTTAAGGTCACTCGCGATCTCACGTGGCTTATTAATTCATATCCATGCCTTATAATTGTGTGGTCAGATATGCTTGTTAGAAGGGTGTGGAGGGGTGCTATTCATCCCAACAGGATCGATAGATCCCGGAAATGGGTGAATAGGAAGATCAGGGCTCTTGTCCTGTCACGTGGGGGGGCATTCATTCCCCACGACAGGATTAGGTTCCATGCCCCACATTTGTTTCGTGGGGATGGTGTTCATCTTTCAGACCAGGGGTGTGATTTGTTTTTGGAGAATATTATGAAGGGTTTAAGGGTTTTGTTGTCTTCATTGGGTGGAGTGGACCACGCTTGAGCTGATCCCCTCTTGTGGCATAGAATTCGGGCAGGTGAGGTATATAGGGGGATTATATATTTAGGCGGTTAAGGCATCATAAAAGGGGCACTTCCCAGGGAACCATCAGGGTTCATGTCTGGTGGAGATCTGGGTAGTGTCCTTGTGGGACCGGCTTGCGCATCATGGTGAACGCCTGTACGGCGGGGCCATGGTGTGGGGGTTGGAACCACGCGCATGGCTCCAAGAGCAAGGAGTGAGGATTTTACACACGTCCTTCACTCTGGAGTTATGCCATAATGAGAACTGATGCCTTTTGAAGGTGGGAGTGTAGTCCCACATAGTTAGGATTAGCCTCACCTGCCCGAAGTAATTATATTTGAATGATTGGCTGTCTTGCTTTGGATTTAGTATGTTATATTTAATAAATATAACATTATTCCAATCTTGTGTCACGAGTCTTCCTTGTGTGGTGGCAATGTCGTTCCTTTTAGGGACGGATTTGCCGCCGCCATTATTAAAGGGAGGACTCGCGAATGCTCGTGATATAAACATTTTCGAGCCACGTGAGATCGTTCACCCAATCAGGAAGGGTGTTGGAGCAGCATATAAAAGGCTGCTTCTTCTTCCCGCTCTTGCCTTTTTTGCCTCGCAGCACCCACCCTCCCTCCCTTGTCAGTATGGGCTTTGCTGGTCGCCAAAATGGGGCCAAGTAGGAATTTTTGGGGGGGGATTCTGATTTCAGACTCCCTTTGGTTTTGCCTACTCCATGCTGCTTGGGTTAATTCAATTGGCTTTAGGATGGGCTGGGTTGTGTCTGCTTTGGCTGGCATAGAATTCGGGCAGGTGAGGTATATAGGGGGATTATATATTTAGGCGGTTAAGGCATCATAAAAGGAGCACTTCCCGGGGAACCATCAGGGTTCATCTCTGGTGGGGATCTGGGTGGTGTCCTTATGGGACCGGCTTGCGCATCATGGTGAACGCCTGTACGGCGGGGCCATGGTGTGGAGGTTGGAACCACGCGCATGGCTCCAAGAGCAAGGAGTGAAGATTTTACACACGTCCTTCACTCTGGAGTTATGCCATAATGAGAATTAATGCCTTTTGAAGGTGGGAGTGTAGTCCCACATAGTTAGGATTAGCCTCACCTGCCCGAAGTAATTATATTTGAATGATTGGCTGTCTTGCTTTGGATTTAGTATGTTATATTTAATAAATATAACATTATTCCAATCTTGTGTCACGAGTCTTCCTTGTGTGGTGGCAACGACATTAATAGCAGGTGATATTCTCCCACAGGAATAAGTGAATGATAGGCGTCTCATGATGGCTTACAAAATGGTAAAATACAGGACTTCACTTGCACTCAACATTTCAAATGCATCTCAGCACTCTAGCCTGCAGACATGCCCAGCTAATTCAAGAAAAATCTCTGATGTCAAATTTATCACTTGTAAAATTGCAAATGTTGCTTAAGATTGCTAATTACTAATTACCTTACTCAGCCTTTGCTGAAGAAGGACTTAAAAATTTCTCTAACATGTTAGAAAACAACTTTTTCAATTACATGGAATATTGGAGACTCCTTTTCCCCCTCAGGATTAAGAAATGGTTCTATCATGTATCCAAACCTTTACATGACGGAACAGGTAGGCTGCAATTTACTTTTTTCAAATTGTACATACCTCTTCTTTATAACGACATTAATAGCAGGTGATATTCTCCCACAGGAATAAGTGAATGATAGGCGTTTCAGTTAGAAAAGGTATATAAAGTCATCTTCACAAGCCATATAAGTGAGGTGCACATGTAATAATGGTGGATAATTGCAGTAGGAGGGACACAACCTATTTTTGTTACAAGGAAAAATTATTCAGACAAATTAGCAATGCATTCTGGAGTCATCTTTGCACATAAGGCATTGGACCGCAATACCTGGTGGAACACCTCTCCCGCTATATACCTGCCCGTTCACTACATTTGACATCGAAGGCCCTTCTCCGGGTTCCAACACATGTGGTGGCCCGGAGAGTAATAACTAGAGCTAGGGCCTTCTCAGTGGTGGCCCCTGAGTTATGGAACGCCCTCCCTGATGAGATATGCTTGGCGCCTTCTTTATTATCTTTTCGGCGCCAGGTAAAGACCTACCTCTTCGCCCAGGCATTTTAATTTAATTTAATTTTAATTTGTCTTGATTTTGTTTCTATATTTTATAGTGTAGTGTTATCATGTTTACTTTATTTTAATCTGTTTTTACCTTTGTACACCGCCCTGAGAGCTAGAAAGCTATAGGGCGGTTTAAAAATCTAATAAAAAAAAATAAGTAAAGTGTCTGGTTGCTAGCTAAAACCACTCTTCTTTGCATGTGCTGTTTATTACTTGTTTTTTACTTACCCTCCCCACTTTGTATCCAGTGAGCTCAAGGTGGCATATATGGCTCTCCCCATTTCCTCCTTGCGAGGCTAAAAGACAGTAATTGTCACCAGTGAGCTTCATGGCTGAGTAGGGAGTTGAACCCATGTCTTTCCAATCCCAGTCTAACTACTAAAGTACTGGACAAATACTGAGTTGTGTTTCCCCTTTAACTTTTTTTCTTTTTAATCATATTCTTTTATTTCATCATTTCAACATTACAATTCATTAAGATCCAACTGGAACAAATTAATTTTTTTATTAAAAAAATAATAAGCAAAAGGGGAAAAAAGAACAAACAGAACTAAGATAAATTAATTTGCAAGCTATAAATTACAATCAGAAATGGGCAAAAGCATAATTCCATATGCATAATCAAATGATTTTTCATCTTATCATTTGAAACATTATAGATGTGCTATATTACCTTACCAATTTGTTCCATGTATCAAGGGAATTGGACTTTACAATTGGTCAGCTGACCTCATTTCTTCCCCCCCCCAACTTTCTGATCCCTCATGTAGTCCTCTTGGGCCAGAGCCACCACATCGTCCTCCCACATCATCAATACATCATGACATAACACCATTTTGTTAACCCAACTCTTATCAGTCGATTGCAAGGCCCAGAGTTATCCCTCACACAGAGCACAGCCACCCTATTATCACTCAGGGCAGGGCTTTCTCTCCTGTACTTAGTGCTTGGTAGGCAACCATGTTGAAAGAAGCCTCATTTGAGGGAGACTTATAAAAAAAAATCACATTGCTGTTATTGCATTCATTGCATGTTTATCTATTTTCATCATGCATGAGAATTACTAAAAACTATGTAGCCCAAATGTACAAAATCCATGATACAGTACCTCTGTGACTGCATGTCCAAAAACATCCAGAGACTATAATAAAAGCGAAAAATAGTTAATATTGGTATTATGAAGAGGACAAATATTTTCACCTCAAATTCAAAACGACAAATGGATTTCCTGTAGAAATCTATCAGTTTAGACTAGGAAAAGACATTTCAGGATGGGGTTCTTCATGTAGGGAGGGAGGCACAATAGCACAATTGCACTGAGTTGAGGCTAGGCAAAAATAGATGATCTAACAGTACAGATCTGCTGTACTGAATACAAGAGTAGTGTCAAGGTCTGGATGCCTAGTTCTTTGCACTGCTGTGCTGCGCCACATAAAGTTCATGCATTATCCTAGGAGGGGTGTTTTTTTTCCACCTGCTGAGAAATAATTTGCAACAATAATAGAATAAGTGAAATTGTTCACACAGTTACACAGAACTTATCTCTGG
Organism: Rhineura floridana; assembly: GCF_030035675.1. NCBI lineage: Eukaryota > Metazoa > Chordata > Lepidosauria > Squamata > Rhineuridae > Rhineura > Rhineura floridana. The sequence goes on along the minus strand of NC_084489.1, from coordinate 8,755,154 downwards.
ATAGCTATGCACAGAATGTCACCAGTTTTCAGCATTAGTTCAGAACATGAATATTTCATATCATGCCATCTTGACAGCTTTCTATAGCACAGATTTACATGGTTACTGCAACATTGTTCTTTAGTCTAATCTCTCAGACAGAGGCTAAAACTACTGCTGTAAAACATCACTCTTATCAGGACTTTTGCAAATAAAGATTTATATTTTTATTAGTAATGGCTGGTTTCTATTGTTTTCAGCCATTGGGCACAATCCAATTCGCACACTCAGCTGTCCCATGAACTTAGCATTTCACTCATGGGAGGACTGCTAACTGGGAGAGAAGATTGCAGCCCTGTAGCCAGCCTTCCTTGTTAGGTGAGCCAGTCACACTTCTAGGTGGGGTATTGTGGAAGAAAGGCACATAGTACTAGCCACTCCCCTCCCCAAACACACACACTGGTGGAGAGGATATGAGGGCCGGGCCAGGGGAAGGGAAAGGCAGTGGTCTTCCCTCTCACTCCTCCTTCATCCAGAGAGCATGTTAATTTCCATGAATGAAGTTTAATCTGTTGAATTGTCTCACCTTATTTTGAGCGATCCCCAGGAATACCAGACTTAAAAGCTTGACTTTGTCTACAGCTACGGTCCTCTTTCATCCATGGTCTGTGCCTGTGTTCTGATTCTTAAGAACATTCTTAAGAAGAGCCTGCTGGGTCAGGCCAGTGGCCCATCTAGTCCAGAATCCCGTTCTCATAGTGGCCAACTAGATTCCCATCAGAAGCCCACAAGAGCATTATCCTCTCCTATAGTTTCCTCATGAACTGAACTACTTTGGTAATGACAGTGAGCTCCTGAGCTTGGCTTTGATGCTGTGGTGCAGTCATCTGGGGTTGTGGGGGTCATAGACACATGACTTTTTGGGAGGCAGGGTCCCAGCCAAGTCCCTCTGTATGAGCCAATCAGCATGAAAAGGGAGCATGTAAGCCACTGAGAAAAGTCCTTATTCTTTCATGCTATTGGAGACAATCAGAGTGAAAGGAGGTGAGTTAGCCACTGAGAAGACTCTTCTCAGTAGCTAACACACAGCCTCCCTTTCATGCTGATTGGCTGCTGGGGGAGTCTGTTGTAGTGAAGTGTGGACCCAAGAGATGGAGATGGAGGAATGTGAAAAAGAGGGTGTGTGGTGTGACTATCATGAAGGGACCCTGCACTTCTGAATTTGCCACTACACTACTGGCTGGATTAGGTACAGTGCTTGGAAAAGTTACTTTTTTGAACTGCAACTCCCATCAGCCCCAGCCAGCATGGCCACTGGATTATAATATGGCGGCTTAGGTGTAGGAGCTTGTGTTTGGAGCTCCTGCTGCTCATCATTTTTAACATCATTTTAACATCATTTTAACATCTTTTGGACATAAATATTCTATGCCTGTGCCTGTGCCTGTTCAGGAGTGTGAGGAAGTTGCTTGGGACTGTATTTGGTATTATTCATCTTACCTTACCCCGAGAATTTGCCTTGAGAACAGTGGCGCAGTGGAGCAGTGGCTGGATAGTGGTTGCGGTGGGCTCTGAAGGGAATGGAAAACCGAGGCCGGGGATGAGTGAGGCCTTTTACCTTTGTCGGCTGGTGTGTGCTGCGCTGCGTGCCGCTTGCGGCTGCTGTTTGTTGCGGCTTGCGTGATCTTCTGGGCTGCTGCCGTTGCGTGCTGCCTGCTGGGGTGACCTGGGTCGTCGCCGTTGCCTGTGTCGCTGTGTTTCGTTGCGGCTTTTGGTGTTGCCGCCGCAGCGTTCCCGTCCGCCGTCGCCGTTGCTGTGTCCTGGTTGCTGCTTCCTTCGTCACGGTTGCTGTGCCTTCTTCGTTGCTGCTGCCGGGCTCTGCTCTCCTCCCTGTGGTTGGTTTCCCTTGTCACTTGTCGGGGGGCGGTGGCTGGTCGCTGCCGGGCTGCGGGTCCCGTTCGCGGCGTTTTGCCGTGGGCGTGGCTGTGTCTGATGCTGCTGGTGCTGTCGCCGCGTCTCTCGCTGCCGTTTGGGATTTTCATCTTATCACTGCGGGGTGCCTTTGGCCTTGGCAGCTTGCACCTCTTTGCCATCGCCGTCATCTGAACTTCATTTGAATTTTCGTCGTGACGTTTGAGGACTGTGCCTGCGACGAGGAGAGGACCAGGACTGTCGTCCATGTGCGGAGTGCGAGATTATGTTTGATGTGTGAATTTTAACTGGATGTTTGGTGTTTGCTGAATGCATGTTGTGTATGAGTGTGTGTACGGCCCCTTTAAGAACGATCAGTGTTGTTAACCTAGGTGCGACTCTGAGACTGAACATTTTAACTCATTGCTGCCACCTGGATGTAATTCATATGCTGAATGTGTATTATGTTTTTTTGTGAATGATTGAGCTGTTAGTGTTTATGTGTCTTTAGCTGGAATGTGTTGGAACGATTTAATATTATTTGAGTGTATTTTGTGTATGTTTACTGTATTTGTATTATTGATCAAGTGTGTGTGTGTGTGTGTGTGTGTGTTTTGTGTGTTTTATTATTCATGTGAATGTGACTCGGTGTCTGTGTATTGGTGTTTTTATCTGTTTTAATATGTGCCTGGGAGAATGTATTATACACCAACCGGGGAGACCTTCGGGGCCCCCAATTAGCGTAGTGACGGGTAATGGGAGGTATGGTGTTGTGAGGAGGACTTGCCAGGTAAGGGGAACCCGTCCCAGACAAGTAGTGTCTGTGACCCGTTCCGGTTCTCCTCATATCCCCAGGACTGCTGGTTGTCCTATCAGTCAGCCTTCGGATCTCCATATGCTGTTGTTAAACGCCAGGTCGGTCCAGCATAAGATCTCCCTTGTTCATGATTTAATTGTGGACGAGGCGGCTGACCTGGCGTGCATAACTGAGACCTGGGTGGGTGATACAGGAGGAGTTGCTCTTTCCCAGCTTTGCCCACCTGGGTATACGGTTCAGCATCATGGTAGAGCCAAAGGTCGGGGAGGCGGGGTCGCCGTAGTCTATAGGAGCTCTTTCTCACTCACCGAGCACCCTGTACAGGTGACGACTGGATTGGAGTGTCTCCACCTTGCGCTGGGCCAGAGAGACAGGCTGGGAATTTTGTTGGTGTACCGCCCGCCCTGCTGCCCAACAAATTCCCTAACTGAGCTGACAGAGGTAGTCTCGGAGGTATTGTTGCAGTCCCCTAGACTGCTGGTACTGGAGGACTTCAACGTCCATGCCGAGACTGCTTTATCTGGGGCGGCTCAGGACTTCATGGCGTCCATGACAACCATGGGGCTGTCTCAGTTTGTTACTGGCCCGACGCATGTGTCGGGACATACCCTTGACTTGATCTTCGCCACTGGACAGGGAGATGGTGATCTGGAGGTTGGGGTTTTTTTATCTACCCCATTGTCATGGACAGATCACCGCTTGCTGAGGTTTAGGCTCACGGTGACCCTTTCCCTCTGCAAGGGTGGGGGACCTATTAAATTGGTCCGCCCCCGGAGACTAATGGATCCTGAGGGTTTCCAAAGGGCTCTGGGGGATTTTCCGACTGAGAAGACTGGCGCTCCTGTTGAAGCCCTGGTTGAACTGTGGAATACGGAGATGACCCGGGCGGTTGACACGATCGCTCCCATGCGCCCCCTCCTATGTAGAGCTCATACAGCCCCATGGTATACCCCGGAGCTGAGAGTGATGAAGCAAGAGAGGAGGAGGCTTGAGTGCAGATGGAGGCAGACTCCTGATGAATGCAATTATGCCTTGGTAAGTGCCTGCTCTAAGCGATATACAGCAGCAGTGAGGGCAGCAAAAAAGAGATATTTTGCTGCCAGTATTAAGGCATCACTCTCCCGCCCAGCGGAGCTTTTTAAAACTGTACAAGGGCTTTTACATCTTGGCCCTCGGGATACTATAGATTCATCTGTAGCCCGCTGTGATGAGTTCGCTGGACACTTCCAGGACAAGATCGTTAGCATTCGTTGGGACTTAGACTCCAATATTATAGCAGCTGGATTCAATGAAGCATCCAGATCACGGTCTTGTCCTTATTTATTGGATGAGTTTCAGTCTGTGCAGCTTGAGGATGTTGACAAGATCCTTGGACTGGTGCGGGCGACCACGTCGGTGCTGGATCCTTGCCCCTCTTGGCTGGTGAAAGCTGGTAGGACCGGAACCGCCAACTGGGCCAAGGAGGTAATCAATGCCTCTTTGTGAGAGGGAGTGGTCCCTGACTGCCTAAAAGCGGCGGTAGTGAGACCACTCCTGAAGAAACCCTCCTTGGACCCAGATAACTTGAACAACTATAGACCTGTGGCGAATGTTCCGTTCCTGGGCAAGGTTCTGGAGCGGGTGGTGGCCGGCTAGCTCCAGGGACTCTTGGATGACACTGATTATCTCGATCCATTTCAATCCGGTTTTAGGCCTGGGTTTGGTACCGAAACAGCCTTGGTCGCCCTGTATGATGACCTTTGTCGGGAGAGGGACAGGGGGAGTGTGACCCTGTTGATTCTCCTTGATCTCTCAGCTGCTTTTGATACCATCGACCATGGTATCCTTCTGGGAAGACTCACGGAGTTGGGAGTTGGGGGTACTGCTTGGCAGTGGCTCTGCTCCTACTTGGTGGGTCACCACCAGAAGGTAGTGCTTGGGGAACATTGCTCGATACTCTGGACTCTCCATTGTGGAGTCCCGCAGGGATCGGTTCTGTCCCCCATGCTTTTCAACATCTACATGAAGCCGCTGGGCGCAGTCATCAGGAGTTTTGGAGTGCGTTGTCACCAGTACGCTGATGACACGCAACTCTATTTCTCCTTTTCATCTTCTTCAGGTGAGGCTGTTAACGTACTAAACCGTTGCCTGGCCGTGATAATGGATTGGATGGGAGCTAACAGACTGAAGCTTAATCCAGACAAGACCGAGACGCTGTTAGTGAGTGCCTTCTCTGCCCAGATGGTGGATGTTCACCCTGTTCTGGATGGGGTTACACTCCCCTTGAAAGAACAGGTTCGTAGCTTGGGAGTTCTTATCGACTCTTCCTTGTCTCTTGAGGCTCAGGTAGCCTCAGTGGCAAGGAATGCTTTCTACCATCTCCGATTGGTAGCCCAGCTACTTCCCTATCTGGACAGTGACGACCTCGCCTCAGTCGTTCATGCTCTGGTAACTTCTAGATTGGACTACTGCAATGCGCTCTACGTTGGGCTGCCCTTGAAGACAGTTCGGAAACTACAGTTAGTCCAGAATGCAGCGGCCAGATTGTTGACACGGACAAGAAGGTCCGCTCATATTACACCCGTTCTGGCTCGTCTGCACTGGGTTCCTATTTGTTTCCGGGCTAAATTCAAGGTGCTGGTTTTGACCTATAAAGCCTTACACGGCATGGGACCGCAATACCTGGTGGAGCGCCTCTCCCAATATGAAACTACCTGGACACTGCGCTCAACATCTAAGGCCCTCCTCCGAGTACCATCCCATCGAGAAGCTCAGAGGGTGGTGACTAGAAATAGGGCCTTTTCGGTTGTGGCTCCCGAACTATGGAATGCTCTCACCGATGAGGTGCGCCTGGCGCCGACGCTGCTATCTTTTCGGCGCCAGGTGAAAACCTTTTTATATTCCCAGGCATTTTAATGCGTTTTATTATATGTATTGTTGTATTTTGCTGCTGTTTGATTATTTTTGTTTACCTTTGTTGGCTTGATTTTATTGTATTATTGTATTTATATATTCCTGACTGTTTTATTTTATGTACACCGCCCAGAGAGCCCTTGGGCTTAGGGCGGTATATAAATTAAATTAAATAAATAAAAAATAAATAAAAAATTGGGCTGATGGGAGTTGTAGCTCAAAAAAGTAACTTTTCCAAGCTCTGATTAGGTATCCTAGTTTTTGATTCCACCTGAAAAACTAACTTGTTCATACAACAAGTGTAGGGAACAGCAAAGAGAAAATAAATATTTTAGGGTGTGTTGGTTAGCTCCATATTCCTGCTAGTCTAGTTCCTGAACTTTAGATTTTCCTTTCTGTTGGACAATCAAGGGAAAACTTTTTAACTGGCTGCTATATAAAGGAATAATTACAGAATTGGAAACTAATTGTGGAAAGCAACTGGATTATTTCTTTTTTTTACTGGTTGCTGAAAAGGCCTCATGCTGAGCTGAGCTGTACATATTGGAAAAATCAGAAACTAGGCCCAAGTTACAGCCTAGGTGACCCGCCAGCTAGCTACCTATAGTGTACACAGCAATATTTCTATTCCTCTAGGGCTGTTTTCATCCTTTGCAATCAAGTACTTAAGAAAAAAGAAAAAATAGCCACTATGATTGTGAGAATTAGGGTTGCCAGGTCTCTGGCTTTCACCTGGAGACGCTGAATGTTTAGGGTCCCCTCCAGGTCTCCAGGTAAATCACCTTAATCTCTGGTCTCTAAGCTTTCATTTTATTTTATTTTTAAAATTAAGTTTCTAGGTGGTCTGGTTCAAGAGATATACACCAAAATGTTAGCCCCCCTGCACAACTTCTGTTAAATAAGCTCATAGGTGGCTGCTCTAGCCCTGCTCTTTCAGATTTGTAGCCAACAAGTGAACTCAGAGTTGTGATTGACAAGGCAGTAGCTAGACCCTATTGCAAGGCCAGAAAACTGTTGTTTTTTCCTGCTTATCTGAAAATCTCATAAACTGAGTAAGTATAAAGCTTTCAAGCTTTTTATCTCTTGTATGTAGGAGTCAAACAACTTTGAATTTTCCTGGGCTGTTGAAGAGGGCAGTGTTTTGAAAATGTTCCCAATATCTCACATCTACCTGTGTGAGTTTCTGCAAGGCCTGCTCCCTGCATTTCTGGCTGATTTCCACCCGGCCTGGAAGGGTGGGGCCCTGTCTCTCTCCAGCTACAAAAGCAGCAACTGCTGAAGAGGCCAGAGACCATCTACCTGTGTGAGTTTCTGCAAGACCTGCTCCCTGCATTTCTGGCTGATTTCCACCTGGCCTGGAAGGGCGGAGCCCTGTCTCTCTCCAGCTACAAAAGCAGCAACTGCTGAAGGGGCCAGAGACCATCTACCTGTGTGAGTTTCTGCAAGACCTGCTCCCTGCATTTCTGGCTGATTTCCACCTGGCCTGGAAGGGCGGAGCCCTGTCTCTCTCCAGCCACAAAAGCAGCAACTGCTGAAGGGGCCAGAGACCATCTACCTGTGTGAGTTTCTGCAAGACCTGCCCCCTGCATTTCTGGCTGATTTCCACCTGGCCTGCAAGGGCGGGGCCCTGTCTCTCTCCAGCCACAAAAGCAGCAACTGCTGAAGGGGCCAGAGACCGTGTGTGTGCGTGAACCTGCTGCTCGGGATGTCTATAGACTACTGGGGTTGGTTGTTTTTTGGTTGTTTTGGGGGTCAGGATTTGGTTTTGGAGATTCATTTTTGCTGTTGTTTGGACTGTAGCATATTTTTGTTGGACACTGTTGTGAGGTGTGTGGGGATTGTTTAGTTGTATATTTATTGAGATGTTCTCATTGGTTTGTTGTTTATTGTTGTTGTTTGGCTACTTATATACTGTGTATATTTATATGTTAAAAATAAAAATGCTACTTATTTGCTGGGAAATTGAAGATTTTTATCTAGGCCTTTTTATAAAGTGTTTGGTTCTCTTATTGTGACACATTTAAATGTTTTTTCTTTACTTTTAATAATGTTATTTGTTATTTAATTTTGAGAATTGCATTATTGTGTTTATGCTTTATGATGTGTTATATTCGTGTTTTTGTAAGCCGCCTTGAGGGCCTTTTGGCCATAAGGCGGGATATAAATTTAATAAATAAATAAAATAAATAAATAATATGAAGCTTTAATCCAAAACTCGCTTTTCTGGGAGTAAAGTTCCAGTGCTAATCCCACATACCCAGAGTAAACCCTGTTGAATTCAATAGGACTTACTTTTGGTGTGGATCTGCCTGAGGTATGGTATGCATTCATTAGTGAATTGAAAAGAACAATTTTAAAAGATACTTTTTTAAAACAGGGGAAGGGCTGTAGCTCAGTGGTAGGGCATATGCTTTCCATGCAAAAGTCCAAAATTCAATTTCTGGAGAAGACTATTGCCTGGAATTCTGGAGAGCCAATGCTAGTCCATGTCATCAGTACTGAGCGAGATGGTACCAAATGGCCTGAGTCAGTATAAGGCAGGTTCCTTTGTTCCTAATATTGGAAAGAGACCCAAGGGCCACAGTGACTCTGAAATTTATTTATGCATGTTATTTACAACAGTTGTAAAAAAATCTCAAAGCCGTTTGCAGAAGGAATTAATACAATAAAATTATTGGCAAAAACATTTAAAGACAGGTATTTAAAAACATTCAAAATAATAAAACCAACAATGAGTTAAAAACAGGTTAAAAACACAATATTTATTTATTTATTATTTGATTTATATCCCGCCCTTCCTCCCAGCAGGAGCCCAGGGCAGCAATAGCTTCTACATGCCTGGGTAGGCTTGCCTAAACAAATGTTTTAGCAGGTGCCAAAAAGAGTACAATGGAGGCATTTACCTAATGTCAATAGGCAGGGAGTTCCAAAGTGTAGGTGCTGCCACACTAAAGGACTGATTTCTTACAAGAGCAGAACAAGTACTAAGTGGCACCCGCAACATGGAAAGCACAGCTTGAACTTGGCCTGGTAGCAAAAAGGCAACCAGTGCAGATTTCAGAGCAGAGCTATTATGTGCTAATAGGGGCTCACTCATGTCAGCAATCGTGCCACAGCATTCTGCACTAACTGTAGCCCTTCAGTCAGATTGTGCTGCATGGGGATTTCTGTGACCTTGGCTGACTGACAGACAGGTTTTTTTTAGCTTTGGTTTTTGGATAGGAATCATGACTGGTTCTGGGATGTTGAGTTTTCTGCTTTACTTGTAGGAATCTTGTTGTGGATGGTATGGTATTGCATTTAGGAAATCATCAGTCTTTTGTTTTTCTATTTCTGTTTGCATGGCATTTACCTTTAACCTCACTCCCTTACATCCATAGAAGCAACAACAGTGATTCCATATGCTTGGCTCAACCCCCTTAAACCCACAGATGATGCACTTTTTTGGTTGCATGATGGTTTGTCTTTTGCCCAATAGTAGTAAAAGAGTTCACATACTGGGAAGTGTGGCTGCAATTGTTCCCAAGCATCTGTCTGTAAAGGCAGACCAAACCATGTTGTTGTTGTTGTTAATTAGATTTATATCCCTTCCTCCTAGTAGGAGCCCAGGGCAACAAACAAAAGCACTAAAAACACTCTAAAACTTCATAAAAACAAACTTTAAAATATATTAAAACAAAACATCCCTAAAAACATATTAAAACAAAACATCTTTAAAAATATCTTTTTTAAAAAAGCTTTAAAATATTAAAAAGCAATTCCAACACAGTTGCCAACTGGGATAAGTTCTCTACTTAAAAGATTTTTTGAAAGAGGAAGATCTTCAGGAAGCACCAAAAACGTGTTTTCTTTCAATTATTATTCACTGGAATTGGGTTGGCTGTCAAAGTGAGTTTATAACAGTCCACAGGACAGACAGAAAAGAGTGGAGAATCTTCTTACTCTCACTCATTTCTCAGACCCCTTTCTGAAGTGAAGGGTCAAATCTGTAAAGAAATTCAGAGCAGCCATGTAAAAAGGCAGGGGCAGGGCATTCCAGGCAGGGGGTTGCCAACCCTGCTTGGATATGGATATCTTTGCAGATGATCCCTAGTCAAGCTTTACCAACAACACAATCCAAACCATATCTACTCAGAATTAAGTCCTATTGAGTTCCAAGGGGCTTAGTCCCTTAGTAAGTGTGTTTAGAATTGCATCCTTCAGGGGCATCCATCTTCAAACCTGAGTACTCCCATCTAACATCTTGACAACACTAGGCTCCTTTCTTCTTACAATGGGCTTCTGGTGAGTGGCCTGGCCTGAGGGCACTTAAACCCTTCTTGCCAGAAGCAAGTAGGTTAGATTAAATGTTCCCTACCCAGGCTCCATCTTTTAGCCAAAATTTCTATCTTTATTTCCAACCAGAGAAATGTTTTTATTTTAATTGTATGTGCCAAGCAACTGTGGTTGATGTTTAATGTATCATGCTTAATGACATCACTTAGCCCTGCCCTGTGACATCACTCAGGCCCGCCCCAATATCTCAGAGTTTGGGATTCTTCTGACCTGGCAACTCTATTGCGAGTATAGTGAATGCTTCAAAAGAGTAAAGGATAACTTAGAGTAGAATTTTTTTTCAGATCACTTTAAGTTGTCTCTTTATTTCACCCTTTAGCAATAGGTACCCAATCCTGCTCTACTCATTATAATAACTGCAGAATAAACAAACTGTTACTTCTTACTGCAGCCAACAAACATGCTTCTTTATTGCTGGCAGGGTAGATAGCACTAATGACAATGAAAATGAAAAGCAGAGCAAAGGAAAGTCCAAGGAGTGGACTCTAACTCTAGCCCGTAATACAAAGTTCTATTATTTAACTCTTCAATTGTCATATATAGAGGCTGTGTTTTTCAGGATCACATAAATAATGACAGGGTGATTGTGATAATGAAAAATCCACCCTCAGTCAGAGAAAGTCTTGAATGAGCAGACTTCAAGATGAGGCTTTTGCCCTGCCTTATTCACAGAACTTTCCAGAGGGTCCTATTCTTACATTGTTCATGTTCTTAAAACAAGCTATCATTCTTTAAATGGAGGCTATGATTGTCTGTCATGTCACAAATTAAAAAGAAGACAATTTAAGAAATCCTTCCAAGCTACACAGGAAGTGGATTGGACTGTGAAGGACCAACCCAAATTGTGTTTGCATTTTTACAAATTTGTAGGGCAGTACAGTATCTCAGAGAGGAGATCAGGTCTCCTGCACCCCTGGTGCATTCACTACAGCTGCCCAATTTCCCTGCTTTTCAAAGTTTGATAGAAATATCTGTTGGATATGTTCTTAAACCGCAAGGTTTTTTGCCTATTACTGAATATGTCCATAAGTAGTCCAGAATGGAATTCTGTACCAAAATATTCACTGTTCTATATTTAACAAACATCTGATATAAAAGGTCACTTGTAAACTATTGTTGTTTATCGTCGTTCTACCATTTTTCATATAAAATCCAAAGCAGTGAACAATAAAAGATAAAACTATCAATATGCAAAATATGTCTAACACACAAAAAATAAAAATTACTAAAAACAAAGCAGCAGACCATCCATTGCAAATTAAAGCTTTCCCATAAGGAATTCAACTTCAAAGGATAAAAGGAGTATGGTACACAAAGTTATGTTGACAATCATTATTCAGAAATGGTTACACTAGAAATTTCAGCAGAGTTGGCCTGTCCTTACATTTAAATCAGGCTGTGCATCACCACAAGATTTATGATGCCTCTGGAGCTCTAGAAGGAAGGATTCATCCCTGATACCTGCTCTGACCCCATTTTTTAAAAAGTTACCTTTTAGGGGGACCACCATTTTGTTTTACAGAGGCCATCTTCTCCCTCCCCCCAAAAAATGATAAATTGTTGCAGCCATCATCCCCCCTCCAACCCCTCCCCATACAGAACTCTGCTATTACTTAACTTACAGGGGCATTGGGCCAAATCTAAGATGGTGGCTGTAAGCCGCTCAGTGCCAGGCTACAAAAAAGTGTTTTGTTTTTTTTAAGAAGTTCAATATAATTTGCTGTGGGCCCCATCAACCCTGTTTAAAATGTCTCTTTTTTCTCAGAACCTCAGTGTATTTATTCTGTGTACAACTTGGAGCTTAATAGAGGAATAAACATTTGGCCCAGCAAAGAGGGCCATAATGGTACAATGGAAATCAGTTAGATGGCCACAGGTTATTTGCTACATCATCATCATCATTAAATTCCTATATTGCTTAATCACAAAATAGGCTTCTAAGGAGTTTACAAATGTAAAAACCAATTACACATGCATTGACATACGAACATCTATCATTAAAAATACAATAAAAATGTATTTATTTCAGTTGTATTTCTGTTTGCCAGAGTATGTGAAGTTGTGGTTCACAACGGAGCTACCAACTTTTGTTATTTAGGGGATGGGAGAATATTACAAATACAGAGCTGAGGATAAAAATAATCATAGACAATAAATGTTGGGATTCCAAATATGCAATTCAGAGCCATGTAAATCAATGACAGTTTTGCTGCTAACTTTCAGTAGGATGTGAATTTCATCCAGAGTCTATATTTAGGTGCTTAAAAGCTGTGTTGCTTTTAATATTAAACACGCAGTTGATTATACTGAATTTTATAGGAAAACACATTGTGTTAATGGTATGACAATATCCTAATATTTATTTATTTATTTTGGCTTTTGTTTTCTAAAGTACATTTGTACACACAGAAAGTTAGACAGAATCTGCTGCTGCCTTGGGCATTTGATTCCAGGACATCTGTTAACTTGGCACAAGCACAGCTACGTATATTTTTATAAATGTCAGGTTATAAATGTCAAGAAGGGAACTCACATATCTGAGATTTCTAAGACTAGTTTTTGTGATGCTAAAAAACGCAACACAAAAAGGGAATGGAAGAGTACACCACAATGTTTGCTTGCAGAATCAGTTGCGGAGAGTAGAGAGGATGAATGTCTGGCCCAGAGACTGCCAAATGTTATGAGACATAAGTGGATTGCAAAATTTTGGGGTGAGTCAG